>NC_091497.1:20274478-20989478 GCF_947461875.1 Haliaeetus albicilla
AGATTTACCTAATTCTTAAAGAAATACTAATTCTACTGCATGGGTCACTATTTTCCAACTATCTAATCTTTTAGATGTTAAAGTTGTATTTTAATCACAGGAAGAAATGCAACAAGGCAAGTTAATAAACAGTCTATAGGCTAACACACAAAACCCCCTATATGGTATGCATATCTCCAGGTAGCAGATACACAAGCTTCTGGATTTATACAGCAATACATCTTAAAGACATATAATCAAGCTGTCTGTGCTTAGAAAGAAGCAGCCTTGCTTTGCATGTGATGAAGTTAATTTAGTTTGTAGCAATGTCCATATACCCTGAACTGATTTTAAGATCTCTGCAGTGGAACAGCTTTATCTTTCAATTTATCTTCAAGAGATAGCTTGGAAGTCTTGATGAACAGTTTTGTCATGCTGAAGCAAAAAAGGGGCTTTTAAAAGGAACAAGATATAGAGCACTACCAAGGACATGAATGAGGTCCTGGAAACAACACCAATAAGTAGAAATAACTTAAGTAAGCCCACAAACCTTAATAAAAATTAAAGGACAAACAGCACTTCCTCACATGGAATGTGACTGTGATGATCCTGCCAACAATGCATAGCATAGCTTCTTACTAATTTTTGCTACTGCAGAGAGTAGCACCTCACACAGATGAGGTGGTTAAAACAAACAAACCTGTCCTGTGCAAGATGGGTAGGCAAACATTGCCTAAAGAAATTGTTAACAGAGCGGTCCAAGAGACCCAGTATTAACCAGTACAGGTGGTTTCTAGAGGGCATGTGAGGCAGGCTCTACCTAGAAGCACTTCCATTTGGTTTACAAACACTGTCAACAGATAGATGTTTCAAGCAAGAAGATTCTGAACTTGCCTGATCTGCGCTATTTAAAACCCAAACTGCTAGAGAAACTAAAGGTCTAATGACAGACCTTAGTTTTATGATATTAAGCTTCACTGTTATTGTTCATCTGGAATGAATAGCAGCTTATAGCAGTCACTGAAATGAACACCTCTAAATTCCAAGTACAAAAACCGGATGACATACTTTTTGAACAAAGTTAGTGAGAAGTAATACATGGTAGGGATTAGCTGATCCTTCAAAAAGCCTTTGGGGATAAGAAGATAAACAAAAGAAATGCAGGGAAAAGATTAATCAGCCAATCAAGCAGAAGCAGCATGACTTCTTCACACTGTCCACAGATAAGCCTGTGGAAGAAAGTGATCCTGCTTTTAAAAAGCTTATTTAAAAGAACTTCATCTCTGAAGGATCACTTACACAAGCCAACACTTTCTGTTCATATCCTAAGGTACCTTAAGGCCCTAGGCAAATGTCAAGCTACTATACTATTGCTATGTGAAAACCAGTTCCCTCATGTCATTTGGATGAGGTGCTGCTACTTAGTAAAGTTGACATTTTGCTTCAATCTGTTTAGATAGCATGCGTTCAAAAATTATTGGTCGATACATTATTTACTTGAATACAACGGCCCATATGTCAGGAAGAAGTTATGCATAACTGGATAAGACATCTCTTCTAGTATGTTGATATGAAATTGGTAATCTGCCAAGGACTGTAGATGGGGCACTATCTGCCACTAAAAGTTATAAACAAAAATGTTGAGCTACTTCCAAAATAGGGAAGTTCTACAAGAAAGGTAAGAAAGAAAAGCTTTGGCATAAATGCCTCTGTTGCAAAAGAAAGTGGGGGAGAATAAAAGCTGACTTCAGTGAAATGTTCTCAGGTGAAAAGGATCCTTGAGATCATTGCATTAGAGACTAGAATTAAGCCATTTGGTACTTCTGAACAACAACTAGCAGTCTGTATGAGCCATAGCCATATATCAAAAGAGGAGGAAAGACATTGGATAGAAAAGGGAACTTCCATAGATATTTAAGTTTTCTTGAGTCTTGGAAATGTTAAACTGCTGCCCCAAGCTAACAGTTATTGGTAGAATATTTTTCTTTGCAGCTTTTTTCCTGAACAAGATAAATATTAAGAATAATGAAGGAAAGAAGGCACATCTCACCTAAGACTGAGGCCTCATCAGTCCTTTCTAGAGAGAGACGTGAAGACCAAGTAATCAAAGCACTGCTTGAAAGAATTTGTGTCAGGGGGCTGGGAAAGGGTTCTCGAGTGCAGTCTTTAATTACAGATGTGCAAACTTCAGAAGAAATCTTACCAAATGCAGTCCTTCTGGAGTAGCAACAGTAGCCTCAATTTTACAACATTCAGATACATCTAGTGCCAACTGATCCTTTGAGTGCAGTAACTTAGTTCATTCTTTGAAGACAATAGAAACGTTTTTCCTCCAGCTGGGAAACATTATCACAGAGAAAATTGTTAGGTATGTCTAGCAAAACCTGACAGCTACTAATCCTGATTCAGAGACGAGGTCTTAGAAGAGATCTTTGTCCTGCATACACCCAGCTTTGTCTTTAAGCTAACCATAGCTTTTAAGTAACTGTCATACTATAAATTTGATTGCACGTCCTGAAGGCAACTTTGCAGAAAAAAAAAAAAACAACTAGAGAAAGGAAGCCCTGATAAAACTCTATCAAGACCAAATTCCAGGAAAACATTGCCAAGAAAGTCATAGCCAGAAGAAGAAAGCAATACTTAAATCTTCTAAAGCTACGAAGAAAAGCAGAATTTCATTCTCAGACTCTCTCCTAGCCTTAAGAGAAACACGCAAGTAGTAAATTACATCTGTTTGAGGGAAGGTTCTAACCACTTTGGAAGCAAACAACTCTGAAAATAGTACACTGACATTCAGCATGGGAACACACACATCAGAAACTGGTTTTGTTTCTGGGAAGCTCCTGGTAATACAACATTATAGTTGGACTTTCTTTATCTGCACCTCCACAGATGGTGGGTGCCAATGTTATCTGTGCTTGAAGTACTGAGCACTGTAAAAGGACTGAAACAAGTCTGTACTATACGTTTGGTAACAGATTAGTCACCAGTGTAATACAGGAACACTGCTTTTACCTGTTCCACCACCTCCCCCCAGTCTGTTGCTGCTGCACCTAGAATCAGAGGAACTGCACTGGTCTAAACCACAGATGCAACAATTGTGTACAGAGAGCCATTAACTTAGTGGTAGTACTGCAGAACCACTTGTACTGACCACTCTAAAAACAGAAATTAGTGACAAAAATCTTTTGACACTAGCTGCGTTTATCAGATTATGTTTCAGCGCTAGAAGTAAGTCTTCACACACTGTTCTTTGCTACCAGTTGTCAGAAGCAGCTCCCCACCCTACCGGGTCTGCCTTACAGATTCAGCAGGCTTTGATTAAGTGCTAACTCAAAGCAGCAACACAATCCACAAGAGAACTTTGTTACCCAGTTCTAGAGTTTTAGTGGTCTTACTCCTCAGCACACAAAGAATTAAATGAGTGCTAACAGAGGCTAATACATACTTAGGACCTTCTGCCTCTTCTGAACAAACAAAATACATTTTTATATACCTAGAGCACAAATACAGGTGACAAACATTTGAAAGATGTCTTTTATGCCCTGAGGTCAGAAACAGAAGTTTTTCTAATACAAATGAATTAACTAATTGCCCAGAGAAAAAAAAAGAACATGTGGGTTTGTCAAGTCTTAGAAAATTAGTTTCTACAAGGCTACAACAATTCAGTTTTTACAGAACCAAGCTTCATAGCTGGTATGGTTAGATGTTTATAAACTCAGTTGACTGTTGGCCGAGAAGCCACAATACCAGGCCACTGCATTCACTTTTGTGCTAGCCTAGGTCTGTTGTGCCAACAATGAGTTTTGTTTGGTGGGTTCCCCCACCCAGCAGAAAGAAGAAAAAAAAAAAAAAAAAAAAAAGGCAGCATGTAGCAAAAAAAGATTTAGTGGCTTTGAAGACCTGATTTTATATAACCAATACTCAGCCATATCGGCTCATCGTAATAGCATTCAGAGAATAGAACTGTGCTGGTTTGCTTTCTCACAAAACAGTATATAAAGGCTTGTGAGCAGAGAAAACAAAATAATCTAAGTGTCTTAAGTTCACACTCCAAAACAAGACAGTAAAATTAGCACTCATTTCCTTTGACCAAATTAAAGGACTAGAGCCACCCTGACACAAAATAACATAGCTGATGTTAGGCAATGGTTGTCTTATTTGATGAATGCATTGCACATTTAAATTTTCCTAGAGTTGGCTTAACCTATTAGACAAGTTTGGATTTTCCTTCAAACTTTTTCAATTCTTTGTTGGCTAGACAGACTTTCCTATGACTCTATACTTAATTCTCTCATATTTCTCATGACTTTATTTCTGGGTGAATATCTACATGTATAAGACATACTGAAACCTAGTCTGTCAGCCATGAAAAACCAGAAAAGCCAGCGTTAGTAGCGAATAGAAAGATTGGGGCTAAACATATATTTTCATTCTTTTCCATGTTCTACAATGAGGAAAAAAAAAAGATGTTGAAACTCATTAGGAAAAGTCTTAATTATCTACAATAGTAGAAAAAAAGGAATGCTTACTGTAGGAAGTGGTTTATTCTCATGGGGGGGGGGGGGGGGAATTGTCTTAACTTCTGTGATGACTGTATTTCAAACGTCTGTATTGGTAGTTTACTAAAGAAATTTTAAAACCAGAACAGACACTTTGTTGATAGGCTATGTAGAGAACAGAAATATTGCAACTGTTAGAGAAAACTTAAAATTTAAGGAATATTGGATGGGAAACCAGAGGAAGGATTTGAACAGTGTAAGTTATTTACTAACATGCAAGAAACCTCAGCAACTATGTTCACATGGCCGGAAATAAAGAATTATTGGAATACCACAAAAACAGTAAAAGAAGAGTGTAAGAGCTTAAGTAGGACTCCGAATGAAACTGTGCTTTATTTCCTACTGATAGATTTCCTTGCAATAAAGCTTGACCTTATTGAAGGAACTTAAATAAATAAGTTACACCAACAGTACACCTTGAAACCGCTTCTTCGTAAACTGCAAGAAATGCGTAGGTATGTTAGCTTTAGTGTACCAAGTACATCAGACATTCTAAAGTACCCTCACGTATTGATCATGCTCCTCTTACCTTATTATCTGAAACAGCCTGAGGTACCTTGTTACAGTGATGCTCATCAAGTCACTAGGTCAAATCTTAACTTGCCAGAAGCACAATACAGACTCTTAAGTCTCCCCATACAAAAAATACCTCTTACCAGGTAACATTTCATTAAATATCCAAAACACGTCATCTCTATGCATAACAGATACAGTGAAGACTTGGGTTTGGGGTTGGTTTTGTACACATGGAAGAACCATAGTAAGTTATCTTATCTGAAATCTGAGAAGCCTAAGGAGTAATTTTTATTAACAACTGTAAGCCTTTTTTTCTTGTGACATTTCAACATCTGGATCTCTTGCCTGATTTTTTTTTTTTTAAATAAGGTATTCATTCTCACTAATCGTCTCTCATTTTAAGCATGATTATGCCAACAGGGTATAAGCATTCAAAGAACCACCTCAGTTCAAAACAGGCAACATTCTACTGCTTTCTCATCAGCATCAGAAGAAAAGCACAGTAAACTTCAAACTTTGAAAAAATAAATCAGTGGGAAAGGTGGATGCTGCCACCATGTGGTATAAAAAGAACAAAATTAGAAGTTTCTATATTAAAGAAAGGTCAATGTACCAAGAAAATTGTTTCTAGCACAACTTTAATTATTATCTACTCTCCTGTTAAATTGCTGCAGCAAAAATTAACACAGATGTCGGTTGAATCTCAGAAGGCTGAAATCCTCCTGTAGAATTTTATTAAATCAGAGCACATTAAATGTACAATGAAGGAAAATGCTCATGTAAATCAAAGTTAACAGGATTAATTTAATCTCAGTTATGACCAGAGATGATGACAGAAAACAATGCTGAAGCACATAAATGCACAAATTTTATTGACTACTTTTTATAATTCAATTTAAAAGAGAAATGAAAATAATATGAATTTCACAAGATAATCCTGTATAATTAAGATCTCTTTACACCTGATTATTCTCTAAGTAAATTTAAAGGAAAAAAAAGGTGGTAACTAAAGAATAATTTCAGAAGTAGTAAAATGACAGTGGCATTTAAGTCCCTGCTAGCCATGACTTGGATAAATATACTCTGGGTACCTGAAACTGTATTATCACAACTCCAGCTTTATGCGGAACTGAGCTAAAATACAAATCATCCTAGCTCCATACACACTAAGAATACTACAAAAATTCATAAATACCTTAAAAACAACATTCTCCTTATACCATTTCAACTCCTTTGCTCTTTTAAAAGAAAAATTAAATGTATTTAGATGATTTGTTTCTCTACTTCTGGCATTTATACCTTACCTGAAATCAAATTATCTTTTTCCTTTAGTATAGAAATAAATAGGAAAATTAAAACATAAAAAGTTGAAAAGCATAACAGAGAAGATGCAACTCCAAAGAATTCTTAAAAAATGCATTTTTATATCATTAAAAGAAAAGGTGAAGCAAAGTACTACCAAGACATAGCCATCTTGAAAACTATAAACTGAACCATCATTGTGTCATCAACTACTGCTGGATGGATCTCCTTTCTCAGCTTCCCCACCTTGAATCTTACCCTCAGAAAGCACAACACAGCTGGTAAGAGTCTATCCTGAACAGTCTCATGAGAAAATCTCACAGGGTAACCATAACTTAAAATTAGCTGTTATGCAAGGATGTATACAGCATGTTTCCCCTTTCCCTCCTTCCCTGCCCCCTCCTCCTCCAAGTAATTTTTATAATCAAAAAAGCTTTTATATCTTATACACGAATAATGATTTGGAGAATGAGGTTTTTTGCAATATATATATATTTACACACTTTATTAATTGAGATAATTAAGGTGCACAGACCTCTGTCAGACACTTCAGCTGGGATTTGTACCCACTTAGTTCTTTTGTTAGGCTTTCCTTTTTCATCTGTAGATCACTTAGCTCTTTTCTTAAGGAATGGACTACTTCATAGAATCGGATCTAGAAGAACAAGATATATATACAAAATTGAGACTGGCAAAATTGCAATTGCAAAACTACAATCCCCAAAACAAATCAGCTCAACATTTTATGGCAATAATTCACAAAATGATTTCTAGTGCCTACCAAGAACCTGGTTGGGGCTGGGGCAGTGGGGGAATGTTAAAGCAAGGAGAGTGTCATTCCTTAGCCTTTGACAGCAGCAGCTAAGAAATAATCAGTTTGTGTTTGGCACTGAAAAAAAAACAAAAGAGGAATAAAGGTAAAGATATACATTTCTGTTCAACTAAGGCAGCTCCCCGTCAGGCTGCTGAATTAAAAAATACAGCTGCTAATGGACCACGTGGTCCCACCCTCTTACTTGTGCCAACTCGAGAGACTATTTGATTAACAGCTTAAAAAGAAAAAAAAAAAAAGCCTATTTAGCAATAAACCAACTTAACTTGCAAACTTCCCCCAAGCCAATATAAATTTTTATGGGGTATGTAGAAATACAGAGAGATTAGTTTTGTTTTCTGCCAGTTCAGTGTGCTGAATCTGCACCAAGAAAAATGCAAGAGCAAGCACAGGAAGCAGGAACAGCACATAACCAGGAAGCACCGTGACACACCCCACGCACACAGTTTCAGCAGTAGCATGTTGCTATATGGGTTCAGTTGCATCATGTAGCTAAGCCTCTCAAAGACTCGACTCTGCTAAATTAACACTGAAAAAAAGCCTTGTAAAAGGATTTGGAAAAAAACACCCAAAACAACTATTACACATACTCCTCTCTCTTCCCCCACTCCAGTCACAGGCATAGATTCAGACAAATAAGACTCAGATCCATAAAACTCTTCCAGAACTTTTCTACTGAACAAGAAAAAAATAGCAGAAAACACAGTAGTAAAAGCAAAAAGTCAGTATTAAAAAAAACAAAAAGAAACAAAGAAGAAAGAGCTTTTTTGATATACACCCACACACACGTACACAGAGGTTATTACTCCTAGATTAACTTGATACCTTAAAATGTTTGTTTGTTGGGGGCGGGGGGAGAATAGATAATTAAACAGTATTTTCATGCAAAAGCTACTCCATACTCCCCATCATTAACTCTTTGTTTGATATACAATTGAAGAAGAATTACAAGCAAGAAAGCACAGATAAAGTAAGCATTCAAGAGCTAGATGTACTATACTTCCACACAGAAAGAGGACAGGTCTCTTTTGCTAC
This sequence comes from Haliaeetus albicilla, assembly GCF_947461875.1. Classification (NCBI taxonomy): domain Eukaryota; kingdom Metazoa; phylum Chordata; class Aves; order Accipitriformes; family Accipitridae; genus Haliaeetus; species Haliaeetus albicilla. The sequence goes on from NC_091497.1 coordinate 20,282,705, forward strand.
CTGTAAATAACAGAAGACAAAGAGAAGTTCCAGGTATATAGTATATAATTTACAGCATACAATTCTAAAAAACACAGAAGCCATAGAAATTTGTGATGTAAACGTAGGTGTAGTTTGCTTTATACAATAAAGCAAGTGTGCAACATGACTGGAAGATTAGCAGTACAGCAGAAAAGTGAAATTTTCTAATAAGTGGTACATTTTGGGGGGTTTTATTTCCAAGCTTTTTCAAGTACTGTGCTTGTTGAAAGCTGCAGTTGTCTGAATTTGTTGTACCCATCAAAGACTCCACCTTTCACCCTTACCTTTAGATGGAAAACAAATATAAGCTAGAACAGGACATAAGCTATAAATTTAAAGTTACTTTTTATTGAAAAAATGAAAGCTTTCCCAAAATATAGTTGCTATTGTAATTTTTTTAAGATGGTAACAAGGGATTCTCAATTCGTTATGTCTAGGTTTGCACATAAAATGAACAAAATTAAGGATTTTTTTTTTAAAGTACAATTCATTTAAACCCCAAATAAGGTATGATAATTTTTTTTGCTCATGCTGTGAAAGTTCCAAATGACAAATTGAACCATCAGGTGCTACAGTTAAAACTATAAAATGTCTTTCTATTCTGGGAAGTAAACTAACTGCATATTATTGCCTCCTTTTACTGCTTCACTTCTATTTTTTTTTTTCTTGCAGTATTCTATTCCTTCAATATTTAAGGAGTTTTTTCATGTCCATCTGTGAAATCACATTGCTTCTAATGGGTTTGCATGAAATCAAACAGCGAAGTTAGTTTTGTGGGTTCTTTCTAACTTCTGAACTATAACGGGCTTCAACTACTTCCTTAGGAAAAAAACCCAAACACTTTAGAATTGTGCATGCAAAGCAGTAAATACAATTTTAGTCTCTTAACTACAGCTTCCGCTGACCACGGTTTTCATCTATCTGGATTCTTTAAGAACTTGTCTGATTACATCTGAAACCAAGCAACTGAATTTCAATCAAATCCTCTTTTTTCCCCAAACAAAAATGATTACAAAATTTTTAAGGTTTTTTTTTTCTTAAAAAATAACATTGGTTGTCACAATTGGTAACTATTTAAAGCACTGTGCGTTTTTTTAAACCACACCTAGCTTTTCCCTTAAGTGCTTGTATTTTTACTGTGATTTCCCTAGGAAACCTAACTTATGCCATCATGCCACATTTACTTCCCAACCAACCGCCACCTTGAAACAGATTACCCAGTATCAAACCAAGATGACATGGGATACAGGTATCAGGGATAAGCATATCTGCACAGCCTTCCCAAGAATAGATCTACCCATGGTAAAAAGAAAGTGTAAATGAATGCAGCAGATGAGGGGAAGGTTGTAGCAGAAGTTCAACTGTTACTGTTATTTAGCTTGCTTAATGGCCAATAAACATTCATGTAACTTAGCAGTCAAACCACACATTGCCTCTTGCCAAGTCAATACAGCAGAAACAAAAATTACTGCAATGGGATTTCAGAAACAACTGCATATCTTAAAAATTACAAATTTATATAGATGTGCTGTAAGGAAAAAGTTACCACTTTCTAGGCAATTTCAAAAAAAACTTTTAGCATGTGCCCACCAGTTTTTACAGAAAATTAGAGTTAAGCTAAAAATGGGTAGGTGCAGAGGATGAGAAACTTGGCTTCTGTTAAATGAAGTGCGAAAGTGGTTGCATCAGTGTCCTGGTTTCAGCTGGGAGTTAATTTTCTTTCTAGTAGCTGGTATAGTGCTATGTTTTGGGGTCAGTATGAGAAGAATGTTGGTAACACACTGATGTTTTCAGTTGTTGCTAAATAGTGCTTAGACTAAGTCAAGGATTTTTCAGCTTCTCATGCCCAGCCAGCAAGAAGGCTGGAGGGGCACAACAAGTTGGGAGGGGACACAGCCGGGACAGCTGATCCAAACTGGCCAAAGGGGTATTCTGCACCATGTGACGCACCAGTATATAACTGGGGGGGAGTTGGCCTGGGGGGATCGCTGCTCGGGAACTAACTGGGCATTGGTCAGCAAGCGGTGAGCAACTGCATTGTGCATCACTTGTTCTGTATATTCCAATCCTTTTATTATTATTGTCATTTTATTATTGTTGTTATTATCATTATTAGCTTCTTCCTTTCTGTCCTATTAAACTGTTCTTATCTCAACCCATGAGTTTTATGGTTTTTTTTCCCCGATTCTGTCCCCCATCCCACTGGGTGGGGGGCAGTGAGTGAGCGACTGCATGGTGCTTAGTTGCTGGCTGGGGTTAAACAACAATCAGTAAACTGCAAAGAGCAACTGAACTGTAGTAAGCAAAATGATGCAACTGACAGACACGGTGATTAAAATCGGATCAAACAGAATTTTCAGATACCACTCTTAAACAACTTGGTGAAAAATTTTGAGAGGAGAGTACACAAGAGTCTCATTATACCGAACAAATTACGTGATTCAACTGCTAAGCACCAGTTCAATGGCCTGAAGTGCTTTAAAATTTTACACACACGGTTTCTAAAAAAAAATTAAAAAAAAAAATCATTCTTATAAACAGTTAAAAACCTCTAAATTTTTTACATATAAGTTCAAAACAAAAAAGCATGACTTTAAAAAAAAGATCATTTTGCATTTGTCATCATCATGAACATTAAACATTATCTAGTCTTTGCTCAAACATGTCACTATTGCACCCCTTTGTGGAAGAACAGTAAAAAACATCTCACATTTGTCTTAATTCTAGTTATTTTAAACTTGGAATACCTCTATACACAAAATCTGTATTTAACCACTTCTTGCTTTTTTTCCAGTATACCAGGTTTCAAATAAAGTGTAAGCATTACATATACATTTACTTCTATCCTGGATAATTATAAGGCAATATTTTATAACTGATAAATAGAAATAAGAGTCTGGAAGTTTCTTGCTCCATTTTTCTCTAAGCAGAACTCTTTCTCGCCAAGGAGAATTTTACCTTACTATCAGTAGACTATACTATTAGTCTGCACATAGATCTGGAGCCAGAGATTTTATCTGCCTGAGAAATGCACAATTCCTACTTAGTTAAGCAAAGCAGAAAACAGAATCAGAACAATTAATTTTCCCCTTCAACATCCTTTTCCTAGCCTTCAGAAGCCAAACGGATGCATAGACAGGATATGCAAAACAGTTCTGTAGCCTCCGAGCATCTGTATCAGCTAAATAACTCAAAGTAATGATAAACAATCACTGAGCTTAAATGATACACTCAGGTTCACACTGATCCTGTTGCCAAAAGAAGTTGAGAGAAAAAGCAGAAAACAGCATCTTGCTACAGTATATCTTTAGAATGTCTTCTCCAGAAAAAAAAATAATTTAATTTGTTCAATAAAGGACTTCTTCAAAATAAAAAAGTGATGTGTAAAGAAGACAGGGGCTTCACTGAACACACAAGTAGTGGTGTTTGAGTCACAGGCAAAAGTAGCATTTACTGGCTGAACACAAGAGGAAAAGAAAGGTAGATTAGGGGTAGAAGGCGGCTGTTACTCACCCCTCCCTTCAGAAGCTTCACATCTTTTTTAGAGCCCCTTTCTACTCACAAATACAATCTAAGCACTCTAACTGGGCTGTGACAGCTTCACTTAAAGCAGCTGGCAAGGTTACTAACTCTTGGTATCTGTCCTGCCAGGCTACAGTCTTTTGTACTCACTGACTGTCAAGTCCTGAAGCCCTGGAGCTTCCTGCACACCAATTTCAAGCAAACTGACATGGATTTCAGTTTGTGTTAAAAACATGCTTTATCGACCATGGTGGTGCAGAAATCAAGAAAAACTTCTCAGTCTGTACTTCTGCAGAGGGCAGTGGATACAGTAGACAACTAGGGGGTAATAACCTAACAGGCCCCAAGCTAAGTGTTCTTGTTTATCACTCAGAGCCTTAACATTTTCCTAATACTTTCAAAAATCCAAGTTTTGGAACTTTTCAAAAGATGTTCCCAAAAACATCCTTTAAACAAGAATGACAAGTTTTATGTCTCTGTATATATCTAGAGCACATTATAGCATGACTTTCATCCAGCAAGAGAACTCATTCACACAGCATTTATACCTCAGCAAATGCACTAAGCTTTTTAACATTATATTATTTACAGCTTCCTTAATAACTAGCTCTATAGATAAGTACAATGCTAATACTTTGGTGAATTAAGGTCTACATGTCTAAATCCTCTTCATTCTCAGAAGTGAGCCAGGATGCTCTGGACATGTCCTACAGTCTGTGAAGGCATTGTCTTTTTATTGCAAGCAGAGTACTCCCCCGCCCCTCCATCTATGCATAAGCCATAATTAACAAACTTCTTAAACCAAGAAAATGAGTCTTAAAGTATACTTTAAGGTACACTTTATCTCTGTCATTTAGTCAGATAGGAAAGGGCCAGATGGAAAGCATGAGGGAAAGGTAAGAGACATTTGCAAGAGCCATCTCAACCTGTGGTTCTGGCAAGCTGAGTTTCAGATTCCTGTTTTCAGCGTGCTGTATTTCATATCATCAATGTGTGCCCAGTGTGTAACTGTAACACTCCATCTGCTTAACCATCTTAAAATACATCAGCAATTCTACTCTAAGACATCAGAGTCTGGGATTAAAAGGTTCCACTGGAATCTAGTCATAATGGACTGATCCAGAAGCACATCTGCCTCTGAAGGTCCTTCATTTCTAGTTGGGGAAGAGTAAGAATTCTAAGAGTATAGACTGACTTCTACTATATGCACATCTCTTTAATTCTAAACAAAAGCAATGTACAGCTTGTGGTGTGTTGACCCCGGTCAGCAGCCAAGCACCCATATGGCTGCTCACTCACTTGCTCCATCCAGTGGGAACAGGACAGAGTGGGAAGAACAAAAGCAAGAAAACTCAGGTGCCAGGTTTTCTCCACAGTTTAATTAGTGAATGAAAAGAGAGATAAAATTAAAAACAAACAAACAAAGAGCCACGCAAAGATAATCACACATCACCTCCCACAAGTAGACCAATGCCCAGCCAGTCTCTGAGCAATAACCACCTTGGAAGCCAGCCCCCCACCTCCTCTTTCTTCCTCTACCTCCAGTTTATACTGCTGAGCATTACGTTAGATGGTATGGAATATTCCTTTGGCCAATTTGGGTCAGTTGTCCAGCTGTGTCCCCCCTCAATCTCATAAGCACCCCTAGCTCACTTGGGACAGGGGAGGCAGAATGGGTAAAAGAATAAGCCTTGATGCTGTGCAAGCACTGTCCAGCAATAGCCAAAACACTGGTGTGTTACCAACACCGCTTTAGCCGATTTGTGGCAGCAAGAGTCAGGCTGCTATGAAGAAAGTTAACTCCATCCCAGCCAGACCCAGGATACAGCTATATTTTAAACCAATACAAAACACGATACTCACAGAAACATACTCAGGGATAGAAAGCTGATCTTCAGGAAGAGACTTTAGCTTCTCATAGCAATCGTCTGTTAATTCCAAGTCTCGCAAGCTACGACGGATATCTCCAGCCCTCTCCCTTAACTGATGATTTGTTTCCTCCAGTTGCTTCTGTCTCAATAAAATAGTTTCCATTTCTTGTTTCATTAGAGCCTGGTGTTTTCTTCAAGATTGATTTGAAAACAGAAGACATTAAGCAGCAAGTAACACACGTGACAAACCTTCACAATACCCTGGCAAGGGAGTGAGTTATGCTCATTTTGTAGAGGGGGAAATTTACTTAGAGATTAGGTAATTAGCACAAGAGTGTGTACCACCATGGTTACACAACCATATCAGACACAGTATATGTAAAAAGCCAGAAATGTCATAGTCACTGACAATACAGAGCTGAAACTGAGAGGTGACAATTATTCTCCACATGTTGACTTGAATTTATACATTAGTCTTAGTTTACCAATTAAAAGGTTAAAAACATGAAAAAGCAGAATATATTTCCACACAAAACCCAGGGAACTAGTAAATCCCAAAATAAAGCAATAGCAACTTCTACTTGTGTCTTACCAAGTTTCAGCACATGTGCTTATGGCCTATTGCACACAGAACCCTTCATTTTCTCCCCAGTGTAACATACAAAGTTGGGGTACTTTTGAAAAAACAACAACAACAACAACAAAAAAACCAAACCCCAAAACAACCCACAGACAACACTACACTTAAACAAGCATGATTACTTCCAGCCTTAAAACACTATCATTACTATTATCACCAGTGACAAGGTATTATACAGCAAGAGAAACTGCACATCACTTAAAGATATTTCAAAGAGTTTTCTTTATTTTATTTAAATCAAAGGTGACTGACCTACTTTTTCTGAGGTTTTAGCTGTAGCTCTTGAAAATATATTAAAATTAAATCACTTTTCAAAATGCAGTAATTCCTACATTATTTTAAAAGTAATATTAAAAATCCTAGCTAGTACTACAAGGCAATGTCTGCCCCCCTGGTTTCAAAAAGACAAGAGAAAGTCCCAGGTCAGCAAAGCAGTCAGACAAGGACATACTCCACATATAGCGTACGATTCTGTTAAATGGCGATGAAAGTGAGGTAAAAGACAGACAGGGAAACTAATGAAAAGACTGGGGAAAGGAAAGTAGTTCCACTCTTTTGTGCCTATTAATAACAATTTGCACATCAGTACTTTTTTACTTAGCACTCCTCAGATAACTCAAGTATGGCCAACATAAAAATATTCCACTCTGGTGCAAATAGGCATACAGTATGACAGACATTTTTCTGCCAGTCAGCTGCTCTTAGTTGAAAGACTTTGCTGTAACTCATCTCAGGTCTGGCTTCACATCCCTAAACCTGTTCGAGGCTTACTACAGAATATGACTTTGAACTAGTCACATCCTGTAAGCTGGTGCATCCTCTACCGTAACATGAGACTACTAAGTAATGCTCTTCCTTCACAGGTGTTAAAACCTTTAATTGACAAAGTAATTTGGAGAAGCCTGCTAGCTAGTCTATTTTCAGCTATAGGTTAACCCAAAATGTTTCAGAAAAGCAAGATGAAAAGTGCCTACATCATCAAGTGAAAGCATTTCTGACCAATAAGTGATCTTAACTGGAAGTGCTAAACATTATCCCCTTACCTTTCCCAAGACATCTAGGCTGCAGTTATTAAAAATTCAGTTTAAATTGATGGGAAGTCTGTCCCCTCCACCTACTCCTTTTGCTCTTTACTGGTTTTAAGAATGTTCTTACTCCCAGTTCCTATTAAATTTTGAATCCAGGTAACAATAAAACCAAAACCACAAGCTTCAGCCAGTGAGACTTGAATTCAAATTTACTTATATGTAAATTAAATATATAAATTCCATTTTTAGAATGGGAATACTAATATAATCCGAAAAATAAATACTATTCCTGCAACTCATAACGTTTCCATTAACTGTCCATGAATTAATTTGAATTCCTATTAATAAGTTATTAAAGATGAAGTTCTTAGTTTTACTTCCATCATACCTAGCATCTTCTTGCTGTAATGCCAGCTGAGTATCCAGTCGTAAAGACAACAGCTGCTTTTGATGGATTGCATCATTAAGCTTCTCTTCTAGCTCTTCAATCTAAAGAATATAAGTATAAAATGAAGAAAAGAAGTAACTTCAAAAAAATATTTTACAAAAAGAACAACTTGAAAGAAAACAATGGAGAGCTCGATGCCCTGTGAAATACAACGACTGTCTAACAAGACCTCTAAATATGCTAAGGCTTCATAAAATACTATATGAATTTTGCCCCAATGAACTAAAAATAAAAAAGACTTAGTTCTAAAATTGATCTTTTTCAGCCAAATAGCTACTTGTTCAGCTAATTTCAAACTAGGCTTAAACTCAGAGCAGCAAGCCAGTGAAAGCCACAGTTAGTATATAGTAGGTTGTAAATGTCGACTGCACACAAACGTGGCAAAGCTTTCACACCTTTCTTAGTTTCATGCATCTTAGTGGAAACTGTACACAACAGAATCTCCTACTATTAGCACATCGGTGTATTCTAGCCACATCTTCGTTAATAGATCATTGAATAGTATTCAGATTACTTTTTCTAGTATTCCACAAGTTCAGGTTAAAAGCCCTATTAAGCTGCTTACATCAGTGACAAAATTATTCTTCATTTCTGAAAAAAACCCCAGGTCTTTTTCCTTTGTTTTTAGAAAAGGAAAAACTAATTCGATCCCACCTCATTCATTTATAAGTATAATGACTTGGATAAGTCAGCTAAGTTTTCCATATCTTTGTTTGTTTCTTTTCTCATTAAAAAACCCAAACAAAACCAAGCAACCAAAAAAGACCAAGAAAGCCCCCTCAAACAACTAAGCAGGCTTTCAGCATGCAATTCACAGAAATTCATTTCAGAACAGAAGTTTCTACCATACTCTAAAAGCACCAGAAACAAAAAAAAAGATTATACAACGAAAGGAACAACACTTCTTACCTTGGTCAAATATTCTACTTTCAAGTTGTCAATCATCAAGTTTTTTTGAGATAATTCTATTTTAAGCAGCTGAAGATTATGGAGCAACTCTTTCCGTTCAATCAACTGCTTCGTGATTTTAACAGTACCTTCTCTCTCCTCAGAGGAGGAAACATCATCGGTTGGTATTGTGGTTTCTAAGCTAATATCTTCAGACTCCAAGGAGCTAGAAATGTTTACTTTCCTGATTTCCTTAGAGCTTTTATGGGACATTTTCTTCCGCTATTCGCAAGCTTCTTCAAGTTATACTTTGAGATGAGCTGCCTGAAGAATCAGCTGCAAGAATCAAAACAGTGAAAGGCATTATGTCACTATGAAAAATTAACCAGTTAAACAAGACCACTAAGCAATACTTCTCCGCATCACCTATCTATATTTTCTTGTTCACCCAAGAAAAAACATTTTAAGAAGCTCCAAAGAGGACAGTTGCCCGAGGACTCTCTTCCTAAATAATTGTTAACAAGGGTTTTGACTGCAATAAGCTAAATGCCTGCGTGAATCAAGCTTACTAGTAAGACGTTATAGCTAAATCAAGATGTGCATCTGCCATTCACACTGTCGGAAGAGCATGCACGGGAAACTCCAGGACCCACGAAGCATACATACAGCGTCAGAGAACGTCCAATAACGGGCATAACAAGACTTGCTGGAGAAAACGGTAAAGGAATACTTTGATGGCCAGCTTTGTCTTCTCTGAAAGCGCAGCTCCGTCGTTCTTACCAGTCACGCGTCCTTTTACGACCGCCTGGTACAGACCACAGCTTCGGCTTAAGAGGCGCGCAGACTCGAGGCCCGACAGAGACGGGGGATGCTGCGCTCCGAGCCCCGGTCAGCGCCAGCCGCGCTGCCCTGCGGCGAGGGGCGGCGGAGCCCGCCGGGGTCTAGCTCTCCCGGGCCGCTGCCGCCTCCCCCGCCGCAGGAGCGGCTCGGTGGAGGAGATGCTGCTCGACCCGCCGGCCGCCCAACTCTGCGGAGGAGCAACGGGTAACCGCCCCACCGGTAACGGCCGGCTGCGGGGGAGCCGACCCCGGCTCGCCGACCCTCACGCTCGCCGGGAGAGGCGGGGCCCGCGCAGCGCCGAGTGCCGCAGCCCCCGCGCCCCTCCAAGCAGCTTACCTCCGCCGGCGGCGGCGGCGGCGGGCCCGGTGGCGCATGCGCGCCCTTCCGCCTTCCCTCAGGGCGGCGGAGGCGGGGCCGCGCCAGGCCGTCACCAGGGCGACCGGGCTGCCGCCGCCGCGCGCCGCTTCCCGCGCTCTGCCGCGCGGCACGATGGGAGGCGGAGCTCCCCCCGCCCCTCCCCGCCCCTCCCCGCCCCTCCCCGCCCCTCCTCTCCTCTCTTCTCCTCTCCCCCCCCCCCCCCCCCGCGGTGCGTGCCGGGATAGGCGGCCGGGCTGCCGCGCCGCGCGCGCCATGCTGACCTCGCGGACCTTCCTGAAGCGCACGCGGGCGGGCGCGGTGGTGAAGGTGGTGCGCGAGCACTACCTGCGCGAGGACATCCCCTGCGGCGCCGCCGCCTGCCGCCTCTGCCCCCCCCGCCCCGCCGGCGCCGGCCGCGGCCTCGAGGCGCAGCCCAGCGGCGCCGCCAGCAGCCTCTGCCCCGGGCCGCACTACCTGCTGCCCGACACCAACCTCCTCCTCCACCAGGTGAGCGGCCCCCCCCCCCCGCGCCGCGCTGCGGGAGGGGGCGGGCGCCGGCGGCCGCCTCGGCCGAGCCGCGGAGGAGGGCCCGCCGCCTCCCCCCCTCTGGGCCCGGCCGGGCCGCCCGCGGGGCCTGCCGCCCTGCGCCAGCCTCCGCTGAACCCGCGCGGGGCTGACTGCGCCCGCGCCCTTCCGAGCGGGGCTCGGGCGTCGCTCCCGGCCCGGCGCGTTCGGCAGCGCTCTCTGGGGCCCGTGCCGGCCCGGCGTCACCCGCGGTGCCGGCGCGCGGCGTCTGTGCGTTCCCTGCCAGCTGCCGGGGCCGGCCTTCCGCGTCTCCGAGGCCAGCCCGGTGTCAGACTACGCTCCGGTGTTGTGTTTTGCTGCCCGAACGGTGGGAATGAAGGACAGCCGTTCTTCGTGGAGCTGCTGCGGGCTGATACGGGTATGGAAAGGCAGGCAAGGAGGGCGCATAGGCTCTGAAGCAGCAGCCGGCGTCTTCAGGTGGTCGCTGAATTTTCCTGTCAAATACCGGTCTCTTCGTCAGAGACCGTCGTAGGTCTAGGTTCTCTGTACCGTGATGAACACGGCCCTGAATCTTTTAGGTCATCCAAACATCAGATGCAGGGAAGCTTGGTCTGGCGTTGCTTTTAATTCTTTTAGCCATGCCGTCTAGAGCCTTATTCATGTCTCTTTTTGGAGGTGGGCTTGCACCGTTCCTTGCCACAAGCTTAGGAAATTAAGCTCACCTTTTTTACCTGACAGGTGCGTGGGGTTTTGGTGTGCATTTGTCTCTCCTGCACACCACAACTGTCAGGAGTTGGCAAAGAAAAGTGCTGAAAATTTTTTAACAAATTTCCTCAAAAAAAAAGGATCTTTGGAAAGGTGAAGGGCAGCTAACAGAATTCCAGTTGATTTGAATCGGCAGAAATTAAAATTGCAGTGCAACAGTGGGATTGGTTTTAGAGAACTTAAGCCTACACATGCACAGGCATGTCCGTGTGAGCTGTGTAACAGTGGTCAGGTACTACTTCATGGTTTGCATTGCTCACAAAGATATGTGGCAGACAGCCTTTAAATTATGTTGGATTACTGTCAGATTGTGCATAGAAGTATTTTGTTTACAAAGATTGTAATTTACAAGAACCCATTTTATGTAAATAAAATTTCTAGTGTACTCCTGGCCTTAAATTTGGTTGGAGTCCTGCATACTTTGGGGCTGGATTTGGTGGCAATCAGAATAAGGCCTTATCTTCACTCCAGCAAAATTCAGGTCACAAAGAGGCTGGAAAATCCTATTTGAACTTTTTGCCCACAAGCAGGAGGAAGCAGCTTAATACACTCTTCTGTTGCCCAATGGTGAGGGAAAAAGGGAGAAGTAGTGCAATTCATTATTCATGTTAGCTTTTTACGTATTAATCAAACAAATATTTCAAGTCCTGTTGTTGGATAGAATTAAACAACAATTTTGATTCACTTTCATTTTGTTCCTCAGATTGATATACTTGAAGATCCTGTTATTAAGAATGTCATTGTGCTACAGACAGTCTTACAAGAAGTCAGGAATCGGAGTGCACCAGTATACAAGCGAATTAGGGATGTGATTCAAAACCCTGAAAAACATTTCTATTCTTTCACCAATGAACATCATAGGTAAGGTGTGGAACATGGTATAACAAAGTGTTGTCGTTTAACCCCAGCCAGCAACTAAGCACCACGCAGCTGCTCGCTCACTCCCCCCCTGCCCAGTGGGATGGGGGAGAAAATCAGGAAAAGAAGTAAAACTCGTGAGTTAAGATAAGAACAGTTTAATAGAACAGAAAAGAAGAAACTAATAGTGATAATGATAACACTAATAAAATGACAATAGTAATAATGAAAGGATTGGAATATACAAGTGATGCACAATGCAGTTGTTCACCACCCACTGATTGACGCCCAGTTAGTCCCTGAGCGGCGATCCCCCTCCACTCCCCGCAGTTTATAGACTGGACATGACATCACATGGTATGGAATACCCCGCTGGCCACTTTGGGTCAGCTGCCCTGGCTGTGTCCCCTCCCAACTTCTTGTGTCCCTCCAGCCTTCCTGTTGGCTGGGCATGAGAAGCTGAAAAATCCTTGACTTTAGTCTAAACGTTACTTAGCAACAACTGAGAACATCGGTGTTATCAACATTCTTCTCATACTGACCCCAAAACATAGCACTGTACCAGCTACTAGGAAGAAAATTAACTCTATGCCAGCTGAAACCAGGACACAAAGTTGTAGTGATGTCCAGTAAAAGTAGTGGGGAAACAGAACTGGAACATGTGAACTAGGTTAAAAAAAAATAGATTGGAGTGCATAGAACTGTATACTTCTAAGGAATCCTATTGGATTCCTATTGCATGTTCCAGGAGCTTTTCTGGTTTATAATTAGTATAAGCATAGATATATTATGAAAAGGTGATTAGGTGGTTAGAATATTGAGTAAAGTTTACAGACAAGACTGTTAACTTGAGCAATGGAATAATGCTTTTCCATTTTAGTACCCCTTTTAAACATACTCCCAATGCTTTGTTAATATTGCCAGGACAGTCTGTAGCAAAATTCAAAAACCTGTTAGTCAGTTAGTGACAGAAAGCTTTATGAAATGAAGATGCAATTAATTTGCCTTTATTTGTGCTCACAAGTAATTTCCAGTACTGCAATATTGTAGTTCTAGGTGTTTTGAATGCATAGTTCTAGCATCTTGAATGCAGTCCTCTTCAATCGGCAATGAGAAGGTTGTATTAGAAATTAACACTTCCTTCCTCTTTTTCTTTACCCTTCTGTCTCCTCAGCCTTCAGTGGCCTATAGAGTGTCACACATACTATAAAAATTGGTACAGCAGTAATTCTTTTGGCCTCACAGTCTTGATCTTGTTTGTCTGAAACATTTTTGTAAGTATGGATAAGTGTTGGGATTTGTTTTGTTCCCCCTCCCCTTTTTTTTGTTTGTTTTTAATTTATTTAGAGAAACATACATACAGCAAGAGCAAGGAGAATCTTCTAATGACCGCAATGACAGAGCCATTCGGGTAGCAGTAAAATGGTACAGTGAACACTTGAAGAAAATAGAGGATGAGGAGAAGATTCAAGTTATCTTTTTAACAAATGACAGAACTAATAAAGAGAAAGCTCTAGAGGAAGGGATAACAGCTTATACATGTAAGTGAAGTGGCATGTATGTTTAATTTATTGCTCAGATAAACAATCTCAGCAGTCTTTTCATACCTAAATCCAGTGCATCTCTTGCATAAATATTTATGTGTGTGCTTTTGTAGGTGAGGAGTATATAAAAAGCTTGATAGCTAATCCTGATCTTGTAGATCGTCTTGCTTGTGTATCTGATGAAGGGGTATGTTTTTATTTTCTTTTTATAAAATAATCTAATCACAAATGGTTTGCAGTATATTATTGGACACCATATGTCAGGCTATAAGCATTAGTTCAGAATATGAGGACTCTGGACTTCATTACCATTTTGGCAATACAACTTTTTGACAACTGAAAAGAAAAAAGGAAATATTGCAGTTGATTTTACTGCTGCTTATATGCATATTAGTAGGTATCTAGTTATTTGTAAAAAGCCAGTTGCTTTAGATAACTGATATGAAGATGAGAATAATAAGTTGCTTAAAGATAGTGTATAAATATTAGCAATAATGGAAACAAAATGAAAACTACAAAAGTGTGTATTGCAAACCATTTAGATCTTTGTTCTGTGTCTACTGTTTGAAAGTTTATGTTTAAACTTATTACTGATTACAAGTGTTTTCTATCAAAAGCTCTGATTTTTGTGGTCAGTGTTTATCAGAATCAAGGCTTATATTTTCAGATAAGACTGATATAGCTGAAAACTAACACCACCAAAAAATGGGAAGGTTAATTTCATCAGAGTTAGTTCTAACAGAATGGAATGGGACATGCAAGAGTGGGAAGAAGGTGGAGGGCTCAGATGATCTTTTCAGCAGTTAGCTGTAGTTCATTCAGCTGTAATTAATTGTCTGACTGCTCCAAAGTTTAGTCACAGTAATGTGTTTTCATGTTTCATGTAGCTTACAGTATATGCTTTCACTGTGTGCCATACTCTTTACTATGCAGTACTATGCTAATATTTTCTTCACTAAGTGTATGTTCAGTCAGTATGTCCAAATCAACATAAAAGTGTATGTCACTTGTGCAGTGTCTTTTTAAGTAACTGCAGGCAAACAGAAAAGGAGGAGTTCCTAGAATTGCCATGTTTCTATGTTCTTTATGCTTTTTGTGCTTCATTAGAAAAATTGCTGCTTAATAGTAGTTTTTCATTATTATGCATACTCATACCTACACATAGTTAGGATTTTGGAGTTTTCTTAGCTTGAATGTCATGTTCCTGAGCTCAGTTTTGGAATAATGAATACAGAAGTCTGAACATTTCATCCCTTTTTTCCTTTTTTTTTTTCTTTTTTTTTTTTCTTTTTTTTGTAATAGAAAGAAATAGAAAGTGGAAAGATAATTTTCCCAGAACATATTCCTCTTAGCAAATTGCAGCAAGGAATAAAATCTGGTGTTTACCTTCAAGGAACTTACAGGGCAAGCAGAGATAATTATCTTGAAGCTACTGTTTGGGTTCATGGAGATGCTGAAGAAAACAAAGAGGTAAGTTTTTCATTTTTGTCTTCATGCTGTGAACTTCAACTAACCTCAGTAATGACTTAAAGTGTAATTCTTTCATGGTGACATATGTTAAAATGGAGCATTATAGTAATTTTTCCTCTCCTGTGTTTCTCTTGACTTTTTTCTTTTGTTTTCATTTGTTTGTTTATGTAGATATAGACTACTGAAATGTTGACTATGCTTTTTTTGAAAAAAGAATGTGTTTAAAATTATACTTTGTGTTTCGATAAAGTATTTGATAAAATAAAGCTGAATGCTAGTTGTTAATAGTTTTTCAGTTGACTAAAATATAGCCCCCCCCCCCTTTTTTTTTAATTAGTTTGAAGTATATGGTGAAAGACAGAGAAAAAAGTTTGTAGGAGGATTTTCAGAAAAACTGTGGTGAGCCCTTCTGGGGCTCTCTTACTCTACTTCCTGTGCTATTTTCAAGCCAGTGCTGAGTTGATGGGCTGTTCCCCTCCGAGCAGTTAACCCACCTGTCTGCCTACTGCGTTCTCTATTGGCACGGTTGTATAGACACTGTTTCCAAGCAGCAGCAGTTGCCTCCTCCCTCCCTATTTGTGGTGGCTGGAGGTGCTTCTCTGGCTCTCTGTTTCTTTTATTCCTATTTCCTGGTAGTATCAGGAGTCCCCTAGCCTGCAAAAATAGGCAGATTGTCTGATTTTTTATTAAAAAAAAGGGGGGAAAACAAAAATTTTTTTTTTTTTTTGTATAGAGGCAATTGGAATCCTGAAAATATCATCAGTACTGAAAAAAACCTAGGCAGAGGAAAAAATGCATCGCAAACATGCCTTAAAATGTTTTAGAGCGCAGAGCCTGTTATGCATATATACTCTTCTGTTATACTGCTTTGATTTGGGTCTTTTGTTGCTATCATCATGAATATTTGCATTTTCATTTTGTTTTCTAAAAAATCCAGATAATTATACAGGGGCTGAAACATTTAAACCGAGCAGTTCATGAAGATATTGTAGCTGTGGAGCTGTTGGCAAAAGATGAATGGGTGGCACTGTCCTCAGTGATCTTGCAAGATGATGGCCAGAATGAAGATGACATTGAAAATGAAGAGGAGAAAGAAAACATTGTATGATATAAATAATTTTTTACATAACTCTTATGTTGAGAGAGATGAAATCTGCAGTACTCTGACAGTTAGGCTTTAGGTTTATACGTCTTTTTTTATACTGACTCCTAAAAGCTATTGTGAATTCAGAAATTATAAAACTTAATTGTAGTCCTACAGTTGCATTAAATACATGATTATGTATAAAATGGATACTTAAACCCAATCAGAAATTCCCACATTAGTTTGTTAAACTTAATGAATCCAAAATTTACTGAGTATTCAGGTAATAATGCAAAGCTATCTACTGATGTGCGGATTAGGATTTGCTAGAATAGGAGCAGGTGTTGTATCATGATGACAGCTTTTATAGGCAATGCATACATTCGGAATGAGTTGTAAAATATTCTTTAGCTTGCCATAAGTCCGCTTAATGTGCGTGCAGTGCTGACGCATGTCCACCCTGTCCAACAAATATTTTAATTTCTTTAGAAACATGATCTTCCCACTAAATTCCATGGGAATCTTTTTTAATTATTGTGTTCAGAATTACTGCAGAATTTTCAAGCAATGTAAAAGGACTCCTGAAAATTACAATAGTAGGTTGGAAAAGAAAAGGGACATAGTTGTGTAGTAAGCAGAGACAGTGGAAGAAGATAGCATTTCTTCAGAGCCGTCTTCTGCTGGTCTTGTTTTTCGGAAACAATGTCCATTTAAAAAAAAAAAAAAAGCCAACAAAGTAGTCATGTCACATACTAAAAATATTGTGTCATGCAAAGCACAGGGAGGCATAGTTCTGCTTATGAAGTCGTAATAGAATTTATGGCATTATAGTGACACTTAAGTTGTTACCACCAAGGTTTGAGATATATGCTGCAGTCAGGCATGTTACTGCAAGTTCAGACAGTTTTGTTTTTAACCCTCATGTTTTCTACCAGCTGAAGACTTCTGTTAACAAGGACATGCTGAGACCTACAGGAAAAGTAGTGGGCATTATAAAACGAAACTGGCGACCGTTCTGTGGCATGCTTTCCAAATCACAGATCAAAGAGGTAGGGAAATAATCAAGTTATTGTAAGTGCGGATTTTTTTTTTTTTTTTTCCTTTAATTAGAAATTATTTGTTCCTTTTTTTGGATGTTAATAGGCACGGCGCCATTTGTTTACACCAGCTGATCGCAGAATTCCTCGCATTCGAATAGAAACAAGACAAGCAGATACATTGGAAGGACAAAGAATAATTGTTGCCATTGACGGTTGGCCCAGGAATTCCAGGTATCCTAATGTAAGTTTAAGTGTTTTCTTCTGAACTTTTAACTATCTGATTTTTGTGTTTATTAGCTAAGATGTTTATTATCAGCTGCAATGCTGAGTAACTTCAAAAAGTGTTGATGTGAATTTTAAGTTCCTTGAGTGCCATTCTTTGATGGTGCAAATTAAGGAAGTCTCTAAATGATTTAGTTTACTCTTATCACCAAAAAAACAGGTATGGGTTATCATACTTAAAAACTTGGTCCTTAGGTTCTGCAGTGAACATACATGTGCTAATTAAGGTGCTTTATTTAGACTAACTAGGGACCGCCTTTTTTTAGTCTGGGTTCCTAGAAATGTGAACCTTTCGCTGTGCCTTTGCATCCACACACTGATCACCATCCTGGCAAGTATTTTTAAACACATTGGCCAAATTCAGTCAAACTGCTAGTCGGGCAGAGTTACAGGTAATTAAGTTTTTAAAAGCTCTTTGTAAATATAGAGGAGGATGTAAGAGAAATTGAGGACACTTGTTTAAATTTGTGTTGAACATCAGGTTTTGAGGAGGCTTCTGTTGGCTTGTGTAGGAATGCATAGCTTATAATGAACGAGAGCACAGCTGTCTCATGCATGTTTAGAGAAATGAAGGAAACTTGGAAAATATATGGAAGGAGTGTTAAAGACACCATAACTGCAGAGGGTGAGATGCATGGGGAAGGAAGTAGATTTAATGTATTAGGGAGTGGGATGTGTGGCACAGCACAAACTCATAGAGAAACTAGACCTTATAAGTTTCACTGCTTATACAGAAATGCTTTTTCTTTTCTGCAAAACTGAATTGCCACGTTTACAATTTTTGCGGTCTTAAATGTGGAGAATTTATTGCCATTCTAGGAAAGGAGGGGGAAGTACAAAGTTCAGACTTACTGAATCAATTAAATGGTTGCAATTAAATTTCTCTCTTAAAGATGAGAAAGTTAACTGAAGAAGGAAAGGTTACTCCTTCTGTGTAGTTTAATATACTAATAACCTCTGAAATAATGGTCTCATACCTATTTTTGAGCAAACAATATTGCCTGATGTGTGTGTGTGTATGTATATATTTGTATGTATGTATATTGTTTCTCAGGGTCATTTTGTAAAGAACTTGGGAAGTGCTGGAGATAAAGAGACCGAGACAGAAGTTCTTCTGCTTGAACATGATGTCCCTCATCAGCCCTTTTCCCAGGGTGTCCTTAGTTTCCTACCAAAAATGCCATGGAGCATTACAGAACAGGTAATAACTTTTAAATTATTGTAATAATTACTGTGCCTTCTCCTTCAGATCAAACTGTGACATTCTTGGATATCCCAGTGCACCAAAAATAGAGGAGAAATGTTGTCCAAAACCAGCCAGATTTCCTATGGAAACAAGGCCTCTGCAAGTTTTTGGATTTTGGCTAAAACTGTGTTTGTTAGTGATAGATATTTTAAGATACAAAACATATTATGGATGTCATTAAAAAATAATAATATAAAAAAAGGTTTTTTTGCAAAGGAGAGAGACTACAATTCAAATAATTGTAAGATCATCCCTAAGAGTTTTTCATCTTCCTAAATAGCTTTGTAACCAAATGTGGCAGCCAGTGTTATCCCTAAAATCATCTGAGGAGAGGAGACTTTAATATATCCTGCTATAATCCAGTAAAGTAATTAGAGAAAGAGAAATCGATGTTTGCAGAATTGCTCATTTTAAACGCTGTTAGTGAATTCCAGGTTCCCCCCAGTAGCATAAAGATGGGAAATAGTTGGTTTAGAATGTATGGAAAAATGTCATCAGGGAACAATTTGAACATGATACGGGGTTTTTTGTGTGTTTTCTGTATTTTAATTTCTTTGAGGTGGGCTACTTTTATTATAATTTATTACCTGCTCCTATTTCTTTTGAATGTGGAAACTGAAGGAGGGATCTTTGTGTAAATTAGCTGTCTAAAAGTTAGTTGTCTGGTCGAAGATACCTATCTGAGATGTTTTTGTAGCAATCATGCAAAGGTAAATACTTCCAAAGTGTGCAGTTCTTTCAACTGTCTAGACATCTAAGTCTTAGAAAGCTGAAGTTGGTTGAGAACAGTCATATCCTAAACAATTTGTCCAGCTGGACATCAGTCATAATTTCACTTAAAAAAGACTTGATTCCTGGCCCTGCTAATTCTGAGATCATGAAAAGATTGTGGGTTTGCTCTGTTTCTGTTCCTGTTTGCTGTAAAACAGAAAAATTCTCAGTACTTCATCATCATCTTAGTTTTTTTGTTACTGTAGTTTCTGCATATCTGTTTTGATCTTATAAATAAATATTACTGTAAATCTTGTCCTAAAACAAAACAAAAAAGCACTCTGAAAATATTTGGTTGCTTTGGAAAATGTTATGCAAAGTGCCTTTCTCAAATGATCGTTTTTATTTTGATATGGAAGATGTTCTTGAAAATGACTTTTTTTTTTTTTTTCCCCCCTCCCCAGGATATGAAATACAGGGAGGACTTAAGGCATCTGTGTGTTTGTAGTGTTGATCCTCCTGGCTGTACAGATATTGATGATGCATTACATTGTAGAGAAGTAGAAAATGGAAATATAGAGGTATTTTTTCTTTTTTTTTTTTTAATGAAGCCAATTATTTATTTATTTATTTACTACTTTATTTTACAAACAGTGCAGTAGTGGTAATAGTAAATGACATGAGCAAAGCTCTAGATATGTTGTAAAAGAAATTAGTGGTGTTCACACAACTGTGAGATGGTAATAAAGAAGAGAGTTGATTTGCATTACATCAGTGTCAGAAGTGGGAATTTAATGTTTTCTAAATTCACCCTGCTTTCTGCTCATTTGGCATGGGAAATTAATATATAATTTATTTACTGCTTTAGCTAAGTATAACCATGGCTATCTACAGCTAGATAAGGAACTTCCAGTAGAATGTCTAAGGAATGATTATTTTATTTAAAAAAAGAAAAAGCATAAAAAAGCTACAGGCTTAACACCAGTTCTCTACCCCCTTTATCTGATTTAGTCAGGTTTTCTTTGTTAAAAATTAATTTGTAATTGTAATAGCAGAGTGTGCCAAAATGGAAGGTCTAGCAAACAGAAAAACAAAAACAAATTTGCAGTGAACCTTGAAGAAAATGAAAGAGGTTATTTGAGGCCCCAGGCAAGAAGAGTTGCATTGGTAATGAATATAACTTTCCACTAAATGTAGGCATGCCCTTATTTTGCATAATTGCTGCAACTCTTCATTTTTTTTTTTAATATCAGTAAGATAGGTTTTAACTATTTCTGTTACTAAATATAGGAGCTGCTGAAGGGAACTGGGAATGGGTAAATTGGGTTGTAAATAAAAACATGAGAAAGTTTCTTTCATGTTGAGAACTATTTCTCTTTTGTAAGATGTGTAATGTGATGCTTGTTTTTTAGGTTGGTGTACATATTGCAGATGTCAGTCATTTTATTCGCCCAGGAAATGCTTTGGATGAGGAGTCGGCAAAAAGAGGAACAACAGTCTATCTGTGTGAAAAAGTAATTGTTTTCTATATAAAAAGCTTTTTATACAATTAAGTGGTTGGATTTTTCGTTGCTTACCTCTTTTAGTTCTTGGGAGTAGAGACATCTCTAAACTAAGGAAAAAAAAAAAGTAGACTCATTTGGGCTGCATGTAGTTTGCCTCAGACTATCAAAATGAAGGTGCTTTCTGTCATTCAGTCTGGACAGCAAGAGGGAGAATTTTTTCATTTTAAATCCATTATCTCTAGAATATCCCTTTTAACTCCTGTTCGAAGCATTAATAACATGTAGTTCTGAAACTGGACTACTGTTTTAATACCAAACTGAAATTGCCAAAGTGGCCTGGTTTTGCCTTTTCCATTGTTTTTTCTTGAGATAGCTAAATCTCTATTGTTTCCTATGGTTTGTATTCATTACAACTGTACACTTAGTCCTGTTTATTTTAACTTATTTCACACAGACCACAGTTTCTTTTGAGAAATAACTGTTACTGAAAAGCTGATAATTAAAATGGATCTTGGAATGACTTTCCTCTGAAGTAGCTTACTATTCTTATAGAAATCTGAGCTTTCTTAGCAAAAAATAATTCTTATTTCTAAGCTTTTAGTACATTAAAAATCAGGAAATTAAAATACATACTTTTAACTAATCATTAGTTTTATTCTTTACTTTGCAGAGGATTGATATGGTTCCAGAGTTACTTAGTTCCAATTTATGCTCCCTGAGATCTAATGTGGACAGGTATATGTATATGGTCCATACTTTGATCCTGACAAGACACTCCGGATGTTTATATGTGGATTTTAACAGATTTTCTCCCCTTCTCCCTCTCATAGGCTTGCATTTTCATGTATATGGGAGATGAACCATAAGGCTGAAATTCTAAAAACCAGATTTACGAAGAGTATTATTAATTCCAAGGTTAGTCACATATATATTATACTTCTGAAAAAAAGCTGGACACCTTTTTATAAAAACAATGATCAACAGACTTTATGATAATGCAGTTTTCTTCTGTTTACTGATTTATATTTTCTTAGAATTAGAAAATCATGCTTAAACCCTAAAAATAAAGATGATGTTTGATTCTGCCCTGTTCTTTTAAATCTTTAAGGCTGCAATGTTTTTTGTGCGGTTACGTTGTTAGGATATTTCATTTTAAAGGTATAAATGTATTGATACATACATTGGACATGGTTAGTATGTACCAGCTAGTCATCATTTTCAGTTAAATTCAGTGGACTCTGTAGGTGTTTAACATATTTCTGAAAATTAGACTTTTAATGTATAAAATACATCTGTGATCAGCATAAAAAAATACTGTAAATGCCTGGTATTTCTTAATATCTTGCATAGATCTGTCCTGTTTTGTCCATTGTTCTTTGAGAATGACATGCATTTAGGTGTTGAATGTAAAGTTTTGTATTATTGTGAACCAGCTTTGGCAGCAAACTTCAGTTTCTGCAAGGCAGAATTATGTTTTTCTTTTCAGTAGTCAATTAGGTATCATATGGCTTTTTTTCTTTTTTTTAACATCTTCAAGGCTTCTCTTACATACGCTGAAGCACAGATGAGAATTGATTCAACAACTATGAATGATGATATTACTACCAGCCTACGTGGACTAAACAAATTAGCAAAAATTCTGAAGAAGAAAAGAATTGATAATGGGTAAACTGTGCAGTGTCCCTGTTTTATTCCGCCCCCCCCTTTTTTTTTTCCTGGCTATTTTTTGCTGTCAGACTGTATAATGGTCCTCTGTGTCCATTTTTCCAGTGAAGATCTTTTGAAAGAGAGTGTTTTGCCATTTCAATTTGCATAAAAATGCCTGTCTTCATTTCCCCAAAAGTACAAACTTGGGATGTTAACATTTTCTTCACAAGATCAATCAATATGGATTTCTTACAGTCATTATAAAAACACAACCAGAGGAGTAGCATTTGAAATTTTAGGAGCACTCTTTATGTGTGTCAGCATCATAATTTCTGCTAATTTGAACATTGATTTCACAATTTTAGTTTTAATTTCTGCTAATTTTAAGTTACAGTTTCATGATAAACCCAGATGCTGTGTACAGAGTTGCAACTCAAGTGCTGTGTCTGCTTTACTATAGTTCGTTAATACCACTTACTGTCTTCCAGAGCCTTGACACTTTCCTCACCAGAAGTTCGTTTCCACATGGACAGTGAAACTCATGATCCTATTGATCTGCAGACTAAGGAGCTCAAGTATGCCTTTTCTTTTCCTCAGTTAGTTAATTCGGGGCAGGGATGGAATTAAAGGCATGTTTTAAGTAGCAACATTTACTTAATAGTATACAAAGTTCCTATAATAGTGCAGGACAGTCATAGAATCATGGAATGATTTGTGTTGGAAGGGAGCTTTAAAGATCATCTAGTCCAAAGCCACCTGCCATGGACAGGGACATCTTTCACTAGACCAGGTTGCTCAAAGCCCTGTCCAACCTTGAACACTTCCAATGATGGGGCATCTGCAACTTCTCTGGGCAAGCTGATCCTAGAAAAGAGAATTCCTCTGTATTTTACTGTGCTATTTATGAAGCAAGTTTTGAACTGTATGCTTCATATATGAACTTAAGTCTTTACTATTGATTTAATGGAGCACTAAGGTTCAAACTTTCTCTATCCCACTGGCTTCTCTGTGATGCTCTCCTATTGGTATTAACAAAGGAGAGAAAGTAGAACTTGGAGTTACGGATTGTTGAAACGCAGATTAAGAACAACAGAGCAGTTATTGCACGTGTGCAGAGCGATAGAGAAAAATCTTACTGAGTTCTAGGAATGGAGCTACTGATTTAATTTCTGAAGCTAGGTACTTACTTCCTCTCACGCTACTACTGAATTTCTGTGCTAAAATCTACACTTAGTTATGTATACTGTCACGGCATTACGGTGTGCAAACATGGTGCTTTCAAAGTTCATATGCATGATATTTGAGCAGTACTCTTAGGAAGAAATCAAGAGGCTTATCTGTTGGTCTTTTTGGACAGTTCAAAGAGCATTTTTCTTTAATTCATTATTTTAGAATATTTTAGGGTTTTTCTTTTATATCTGACTCATTATTTGAAACTTAGTAAATAATCGTTATGTTTTTAGTCTTTGAAATGTTTGCCTAATTGTATAAATGTTCAAAGCCACTAGTTACTGTTATATAATATTATTAGGATAGTGGAGTGTTTCTTCATTAGGCACTCAAACCAAATACATAATTTAATGCTTTTCTAACAATTTTATTTTATGTTGATAGAGAAACAAACTCCATGGTTGAAGAGTTCATGTTGCTTGCCAATGTCTCTGTAGCACAAAAAATTTACGAAGAGTTCCCGGAGTTTGCTTTACTCAGGAAGCATCCTGCTCCTCCCCCATCAAATTATGACATCCTTGTGAAGGCAGCAAAGTCCAAGGCAAGTTTTTACCATGCTAATTAAGTCAATTAATTATAAAAAGTTGTGTTTTCTCTCTGGTTGGCCACTTACCCAAGAATAAGGGTTGGAAAGCAGTATTTTGACAAGTGTTTCAGCTACACTTTGAAATTGCTGGTACCTGCAGCAAGATATCTGTACCGCTAGAGGAAAGGAAGAATCTTGTGCTTTTTAAAAACCCTTTCATAGGTAAAGCAAGCAAATCACTCCAAGTCTTCTGTATTGTAACTCTTGTGTGCTGTAAATGTTTCTCCTCTCCAAGCCACGTGTGATTTTTGAGCCAGTTTTTGGCTTCGGATCACATACATCATTCATGTATTTAAAAATTGGCCAGTCACATCAAATAACATGTCTCAAAGTCAGGAAGTAAGAAAGTGTGTTCATGTGTGTTCATAGTTTCCATCCTCTCCTCAGATTAGTTAGAGGTTAATTTAGCCTGAAACAAGTCTGATTGAATTAACAAGTCTGAACTGAAAAATGGTTTTTCCAGTTTCAGGACCTTTTATTTAAAGGTTGTGGGCCCCCTTGGAGCTAAATTTTTAAAGTTAAATTTTAGACATTGTGATACGCACTCATATTTCCTTTCCCTTCAACTCTTCCCCTCCCCCCCTTTTTTTTTTCTATGGGCAAGACAGAAACTCCCAAATTCTGTCAGTGTAAGATTAACAGACGAGACCAAACCTAACCCATTTCATTTTCCTCTGCTATAAAACTGGAATAATTATAATGATTTCATTTGTACTTTGAAAATTATTTTTAAAGTACCATTTTATTTGGAAAGCTAAATTCCTGTGCATAGACAAAAGTTCCTTTGATAAACCAAAGTGACTTTTTACTACTCTTACAGAACCATCACAATTAGGTATTAATATGCTATGTTTTTGTTAAACTTTTGTAATAAATACGCAATTACTTTACCATAATACAGACATACTTTGATCTCTAGGTCATAGTTTCTTGTCAGTGGTGTACATGTACATAAAGGAAAGAACATGCTGATTCTTGTGATGAAACTTAGTTGTGTGACTGTAAATTAAAAATGCATTCTTTATTTTCATGCTACCTGAATTTTTATCAGGGAACACTAGCAAACACGGAAAAAACTTGATGTAATACAGTACTAGTTTTATAAATCACTTTTCCAAGTATAAGGTTTAATAGTTTTGTGGAGGAAATACAAGAAGGTTGATTACTGCTTACATTGTGTTTGGATGAGAATCTTTGTGTAGCATAAATACTTCTTTTTTTTCCCCATAGCCCTTCTGATTTATTCAATAAAGGGATAGAAAAATGAAACCAAAGGAAATAAAAAAAACTTGTTAATATTAGCATAAAGTGTTTCTTAGTTCTGAATGAATGTCTTTCCTAAATTCCTAGGCTACTGACTTAGTTGCTCATTATTTGCATAGAGCACTAGTAATAATGAGGGATGGATCTGTGCATGGGTGGATTTTTTTTTTGGGGGGGGGGGGGGGGGCGATAGTGGTATTCCATTAGGTTATTAGGTGTGATACCTGTGCCAGTTGCTAAGATCAGCATGGATGTAGCTGTTACATTTCTGGTTATACTTTGTTAATATTTGCTAGTAATACCCGACTTTTTTTTTTTTTTTTTTTTTATTTTTCCTCCTTCCAGAATTTGGAAATCAAGACAGATTCAGCAAAGGCTTTAGCTGAATCATTAGACAAAGCTGAATCTCCTGAGTTCCCCTATCTAAATACACTGTTGCGAATTTTGACCACTCGCTGCATGATGCAAGCAGTGTATTTCTGCTCTGGAATGGATAATGATTTTCATCACTATGGTTTAGCCTCACCTATTTATACCCACTTTACCTCACCCATTAGAAGGTACTTTTATTTTACAAAAGTTTCAGAGAACAAAAGAGTGGTTTGTTTGTGAAGAAATTCTATTTTAAACTGGTGTCGCCCATTTAAAACAAAATACTGTTTCTGTTCAGCTTTAGATTTCAGTTGAGACAGCAGTGGCTTTATGTGGTGATTGCATTTTCATGTAAGCTGCTAGGTCCGCTGTCTGCGACTCCTAAGGTCTAATAAAATTTTTTAAAAAGACTCATAAGAGAAATGCATCCCTAATGCATCTCTCTGGCATAGAAATGCACTTCAGGACCACTTAGCATTGTATAACTCAAACAGAGACCGAGGCAGAGTTTGGTCAGTCATTTTTCAGGTGGGAGCTGTGTTTAAATTTTGGGGAGACTGTATTTTACATATAAAAACATTGCTAATTTGAAACTTGCTACTGTAGCTGTTGCACTGTAATGAAATTGAAAATGAGGGTGTTTTTTTCTTTTAACCAAGAAGTATCTAAGTTTTGAGGAAAATAATTGTCAGTGTATTTTGCTCCTTAGAAACATTTCAAGTGAAACCTCTTACAGGTGGATTAAAATTCCTATGCATTTGTGTGGATAATTTGTGGAGCTTCTAGGATTCCTAATAGTAAATTCTAGTTGCTAACGGATGTGTTAAAAAGCTCCTGGCTGAAGTTCTAATAAAAGTTATGTACCGAGAAGTTCAAGTGTGATTATGCTTTGCAGATCAATGGCATTGAAATACCACTCTACACTAAGTTTGTCTAGTTCATGGGAAATGGAAGAGGGAGCGGCTTACGCTGCCATGGTGAAACATCATTCTTTAGTCCAAAAGTAAAACTTTGTTTCTTCTTTGTAAACATTCAACAATACAGGCTCTGTTGGTAGAATATAGTAAAGAATTTCTCTTAGAAAACAGTACAGTTCATTCTGGCTCTGCAGAGTGTATCTTTGGTCAGCAAAGAGAGTGATCTTGAATTAATTCATGGATTTATCAGCAGACCGTCATTATTACAAAGACTTTTTGATCTATAAGATTTATAAAACCAAAATTATATTCAGGAACTTTTTTTTTTTTTTGAAAAGTATGTTTTGATATGTCATTGACCATTTCGTTGCATCTTTGCAGGTATGCTGACATTATAGTGCATCGACTTTTGGCAGTGGCCATAGGAGCAGACAGTACTTACCCAGAACTTACAGATAAACATAAACTAGCAGATATGTGTAAAAATCTCAATTACCGACATAAAATGGCTCAGTACGCACAAAGAGCGTCTGTTGCATTCCATACACAGGTAAGAAGTTCTGAGATGTGAGGATCAACTATGGACAATTCATGTTGGTGTTAAAGGAAGGGAGGGAACATTGAGTTGTACTTTGTAGAGCAAAATCAAGCAAGTCTGCAGGAATGATTAAGAATGAGGGCAGCTGCTTTGAGGAAGAGCTTCAACATTGCATTGCCAGTCCTGAAAAATTTAGAATAATGGCATCTTGAGGATTCTTTTTACTTTGCGTTTTTTATAAATATGATGAATGCTTAATTCTACAGTAATGTTGTAAACATTGAATGGGATTTTTTTTAATCTGCTTTCAGTATATGGTGTGTAATTAACATGGAGTATAGATTTGTATTTGACTATTTTTATTTTTTTAAGCCAGTATATTTATAATCCAAAAGAGACTGTTCTAGTGCTTTTTTCTTATTCATGTATTTTACTTTTGTTACAGCTGTTCTTCAAAAGCAAAGGAATAGTGAATGAAGATGCATATATATTATTTGTAAGAAAAAATGCAGTTGTGGTTCTGATTCCCAAGTATGGGTTAGAAGGAACAGTCTTCTTTGAAGAAAAAGGAAAACCAACACCAAGACTGGATTACAACAATGAGGTATGTTTTATAAGGTTTGTTCTTAAATACCTTTAATTTTTTATTTGGTAAGTGAGCATATTGACTAAAATTTATTCTAGTTGGATTTAGAAGGGTAAGAGAGCCTCTTCTAAATGCAAATTTATTAATCTGTAGTAGTAGTGCCACAATTGTCTTTATAAGTCTAAATAAACAGGTTCTGACAGGAACTGGTTTCTGTAATAGATTCTACTAATACCTAATTATCTGAGTAAATACCACAGAAACGTATGTGGCACATATTATGACACTCTGAACATTCAGGACAGTAATTTGTGTTCATTTTTATTGACATGTAACTTTAATAACTTCATACAAAAATATTTATTTCTATAAAAACATAAGACATTGTAAGCAGTGAGTATTTATACAAAATTTGAACTTTCAGGTACCGTCGCTTACTGTGGAAGACACAACATTACATGTATTTGATAAAGTTAAAGTGAACATTATGTTAGATGCTTCCAACATCCAACATCAGAAAATTCGGATGGTGTTGGTAGAACCAAAGGTAAGGCACAAGATTTGTGATTCATAGAGTCGTATTACTCTTGAGAAATCTTAAAAAATCAGCATATGGTGAAATTGATATTTAGCCCAGAACTAAAAAAAATCATTTAGCAGCAGATTGTAGCAATTGCTTCATATTTACTCTCAATAAAACACAGGTCTGCTTTCACTGGCTGTTGAAAAGAATAAAGGGCTCTAAATTAAATTTCCCTTCTGGGCCCATCAGGGATATTTCCACTGATGGGAAAGATGATGATTTGCTGAAGTAATATCTTACGAATTTCATGGTTCTGTAATCAAATCTCCCTTTTGAAAATCTGCCAAAACTCAGTAGGATCTTCTTTTTGCTCCAGTAAATTACGGTGTAACTGTGATGGGTGGCTCAGAAGGAAAATGTATAATTGCTGACTGTAAATGGCAGTCCTTTCTTACAACTTCCACAATATAAAAATTATCTCATGATAATGTTGTAAGAACTGTAATGCCCTAATAACTGTGTCTCTGGTCTTAAGTCTTTTCAAGACTAGCTTCTTAGTGCATCTGGGACACTGGGGTTTTCACCTGGTCTCACACCTCAGGCCTGCTGAGTATTTTGCATGCCATTACAAGATTGTGTACTTTCATTAAGTTACATGTGACTTTTTTGGTAAACAGATGGTTGCAGTAATTGAGTATCTGTAAACATGGAGGAAAAAGAAAACCCAGAGTAACCTTGTTGTTTATGCAGTCAAACATTATTATTTCTTTTTTCTGAGAAATCATTTGTTTCCAAACACATGTAAATATTCTGATCTTTGAGCTGTTGTATTAGCTTGAGTTGAAGGCAGTACTCATGATTTCAAAAGGTGGGAGTAAATAGAATTTGTAGTAGAAAGAGAGCTTACATCTTGCTGTGTATTCACATGCTTGTGCTCACCAACCAGTGTTTGTCAGAGGTGCTGTTGTGGGCATAACTCAGGAACACTCCTGTTGGAATGACTCCAGTCCCCAAGGGACACGCTTTGTTCCTTGAAAACAGACACAAAGTAAGGCTAATGGAAGCTGTTGTTTGGGGTTTTTTTTTTTTCCCTCCCCTTCTCTGCTACTACTTGCACTAATTTCTGTGAAGGTCCTTGGTCTACAACAAAGCCAACACTGTAATTTTAGCTTATCCCTTGATACAGGAATGGCCATACTGGTTTTTCCAAAATAGTTTGTCATCCTAAACATCAGTTACTAATCCTCCTTCCTGGTAAGGAACAAGTATAGGGGTAAGATGCACATACAGTCATCATTCCGCTTGTGTCCATTCAAAGCTTCCAGCAACTTACAACTTGAATACTGTCTCACCTAGAGATACACATCTTTGTGTTCGGTATATAAAGTTTTGTTCTGTGAATTTGTTTCATCACTTCTTTTCCCAGCTTACGCTTCTGACTCCCACAGTATCTTGTAACAGTGAGTTCCACAGCTCAACATGTAAGAAAAAGTACTTAACCTTTCATTTGTGTCAAGCATGGTGCCCAATACTGTTACTTGATGACATACTGTATTTCCTACACTATGAAGAATAGTCTTTTATTCCTATTTACCATTCCCACACCACTCAATTCTATATACTTCTATTATCCAATATGTTAGCTCCTACTTTTCTGGAAACTATTTCTTATCTTTGATCTTCCTCATCACCTTTACGTTTTTGTAGTTCCGTTATATGATTTTTTTTTTCTGAGCTGGGAGGAACCAGAAGCACATGCATGATTCTGAATGTGAGGACACCATAGATCCATACAGGATC
Organism: Haliaeetus albicilla; assembly: GCF_947461875.1. Classification (NCBI taxonomy): domain Eukaryota; kingdom Metazoa; phylum Chordata; class Aves; order Accipitriformes; family Accipitridae; genus Haliaeetus; species Haliaeetus albicilla. The sequence goes on from NC_091497.1 coordinate 20,312,812, forward strand.
ACATACATACAGAGATCCATACAGGATTTTTTGTTGTATGGTGTTATGTGGGAACACTTTGCATTATCTTCCATTCCTTCTAGTACCAAGAGCAGTTTTAAGCAATGAGTTTATACACACCAATGGTTGCTAGCTGACAGTTTTACACTTGCTTTTAGAACTCTTCAATGGACAGTGTCTAGTCCTGGCACTGTTAGTACTCCTCTTACCCAGTTTGTTCTAAACCTTGTGCGTTTTTTTTTATTATGGTCATTTGTGACAGTTTTCTTGATGTTGGTCTTAATTTTCTTGAGTGCTTCAAATACACTTTGACCTGTTCTTCATGCCTGTTTTAGACTTCTACCATAATCAAGCTATCCATTGATGGAGGAGCAAGGAAGAATTCCCTACCTCTAACTTAGAATTTTATTGCTGTTTCTTGGTCTTTTGGGCTTGCCTGTTTATTTTAACTTCATTTTGCACTTATTTTTTCTTCATTTGGACAAGATTTTTACTTCTTAAAGGATGTCCGTTGACTTGTAATACTTATCACTCTGACTTTAACTGTTCTCTTGAAAGTCCATTGATAAATGGCATATTCTTACTCTTAAGTCTTTTTTAAAATTCCATCTCACCCCTGAAAGCATTTTACCTTTTTTCAACCCCCTTTAATAAAGTCTTCATTAAATTCCTTATTATTGCTCACGTAATGCATTTTAAGGTTCAGAGTTTTTATCCTTCTACCATGGTGATGCCTTTTGAGTAAGTACACTGAAATCAGTATGAGAAGGATGATTCTGTGGGTAACCTCTTAAGCAGGTCCTCAGGCAAGAGTTGCTTCTCTCTTTTTATGGGTTTTCTGACTAGTTGCTTCAAGAAACAGGCCTTAATGGCAGCTAGAAACCTGGACTCAGTCTTGAGCCTTCTTGTGATATTTACTCATTGAAGGTAATATATTGTTACCATGTTACCTGTTTGCACAGCGTCTCCCCATACTCCTTAGAGCATGTCATAATCATTGCCATCCTAACTAGCTGACCAAAACCATAGCCTTCAGCTTACAGTGGTGGGTTTAATTCCAGCATAGGTACTCTAATATAATTAAATGGCTCTTCTACTGACACATGCTGTTGTTGCTTTCACATAATGTATAACCTGGTATTAAAGTCCTAGTGGTCAGCTTCCTTGCATCAAGCTTCTGAAGTGCCTGTTACTTTCCCTAATTGGACATTACAGTTTGCCCATAGACTCAGGTGTGGAGGAACATACGTGTGTCTGGTCTTGGTCCAGTTGTTTTATGAACGCTACTTAAATGAACTGTATTTCATCATAGCCTGCTTCACTCTTCTCTGCTTGAATACCACTCATTTCCATATTCTCAAAGAAAGTATAGCATGCTTCTTGATGACCTCTTTCCGTGAGGACAGGTCATTTGCTGTAAGCATACACGCTTTTCTCAATTCTTGTTCGTTGCTCTAGAAAAAGTCCATTTTCCATTTATTTCAAAAGTTTTTCCAGTTTCTACCAAAGCTAAGTAAGTGCCTTTTTGCTGTGCAGCATCCTGAGCCTGACAGGGCCTCTGCTTGACTGGAGCAGCACTGAAGTGGTGATAAACAAAAATTGTTAAGAAGACCCCTTTTCACCTCTCTCATTCATACCCCCTGCCTCGCATTCCAAGCATTTGCTAAGGCATGGCAAACAACTGAGAAGGGGGCGCATATCATCTGGTGCAAAGGAACTGCTGGCAGTTTAGTCAAGGAGGTGCTGCTGCTTTTATTTCCCTATGCATTTTCCAGCTTTTAACTCAGTTGAGTGTTCTACCTGTGATTGTTATATGATGGTAGACCTTCTTTTAGATGACTAGTAACTTTTCTGATGTTGATACAGCATTTGTAAAAGGCCTGTACAAGTAAACTCAAGTTTTATCAGGACAATATAAGCTAAAATTGAGTTAAACATGTTCTGACTTCTAATTCTTTTCTTACTGTAGATAGTAGAAAATGATGTGCCTGCAAATCTGTCTACAGAGATAAGCAGCAAGAATGAACCAGAGAAAAAGAAAAAGAAGCTACAAAAATAGTTGGATATAAAAGTCACATGTATTTGTATTTATGTTTTTTTTTTCCCTATGGGCAAAATGCTAGAAACAGATTTTGTTTACTTTTAAATACGCATTTTAATAATTTTTAAAACTGTTTTTTAAAAAAAACTTTTTATGAATATATATATACAGAACAGTAGTTTTAAAATAAAACTGTGGACATACTTTGTCTAGTGGGTGAAAATAAATGCTTTGCAAAGTGAAGGAATAGGTGTAGTGTTCTTGGTTTTGGTTTTTTTTTTTTTTTAAATAGCCTTAAGGCCATTGAAAAGCCTCACAGAAGTCAGTCTCTTCAGTCTGCAGTGCATTCTCTTTAGCACCTCAGAACTGAAAGAACTAATTGTGCTTGTTACTGGTCTTAAGTGCTAACTAACAGAATTTACTCTTGAAAGATAAATCCTACAGACTTGTACTTCCTTCTGGGAAAGTTCTCTCTCACACCTGATGAGCTGTGTATATATATGCACATGATATGCAGATGGAGAGAGAAACTGTAAAAGTGCATTAGTCTTTGCCCCAGACCTTAAGGCTTATTTAAAATCATTGCTTAGCTTCTGATGAACTGCCTTAAAAAAAAGGATGGAAACCATTAGTTATATTTGTGTTACACAAAAATCCACAAGTCCTGACAAGTTTTGCAGTGATCATTCTAGTTTGTGTTGTCAAGATGCTGACGAGTTAGAATTCTTAGTTAAAATTGTCAAAAAACCCCGAACATTTTGTGCCTTGAACTGTATTGTTACAGTCAAGCTACATCGCCTGGCTTTATAGTCATAGAGTACATTTTATGTGCTGTGAGGACTGAAGTAATTTTAAGCGTGCTTCTAGACTTGGTGCTGAGCTCCCACCACAGGGACTTTGAGGTGGTTGCTGTTGAACTCCACAGGTTCATTTCAGTAAACCTGCTCCAACATGCCTCTGATTACAGTCGTTTCCATTCTAGCTTCAGCACCCATAGACCGGTTCTCCTGATGCCAAGTCCTAGCTCTCAAAGCCAAAAAACTGCAATGCCATGTACTACAGCTGTTCCTCAGAGATCACTGAAGAGTTACAGAGCTTACAAACTTCTCTACTAGTCACTTACTCCTCAGTGGCTTGCTTGGGTAATCAGTGGGTCACAGCTGATCAATACATGGTTGTCACTTGGCCATATTTACTCAGATCCCTCTATGCTGTCATTTTAAAGGATTGGATCAGATTTAATAAGTACGTATTTATAAAAGGCATCAAAAGGAGACAATGTGTTTAACTGATTGCAAGAGGAAAAAACCCCACCCTATGAACAAGACATTTGAATCCTGTCACCACTGTTCTAAAAGGCTTTGGAAACTTGAAACTAAATTTTAAAGAAAGATGTGCAGAGGACTAGATGTATAACTGGTACTGCACTGTTAATTCAGCACCATATATTACAGTAACTGAACCCATTTTTTACCTGTATGCAGGAGAGCAAAAGCTTGCCAAGCTCCTGGCCTGACCTCTTCCTCTGTTCCCCAAGGCCCCCCACGCAAACACCACAGTGTTGTGTGTTACAGGCAGCACTCCATGTAAGATGCTGCAAATTGTAGCAAAAAAAATAATAGAATCTAGGTACGAAAGAGATGTCTTTATTCTATTTCACTACTCAATTTACAGTTATACATGTTAAAGACCCTCGTTAAAACTACCAAAATTAATTTAATGTAAACAATGACCATTTCTTGCAACGTGTACCAACCAATGCATTAAGTACAACTAGAGAAACAGAATGGTCAAATGATTTCCGTGATAATTTGCACAGTAGGTTTCTTCTACAAAACAATTATACAAACATAATAAAAAATAGGCACCTTTTCATAAAATAAATAATTCCCATCTAACTGAAGACTATAAAAATGGGACAGAAAATACAGGCAATTTGAGTGGGGATCCTTAATTACTTCTCACATTCACCCATTTCTGATGTTACTTTTCCCTTACCCTTAAGAAAATACTCACATAGGGTCTGATCATTGAACATACCATTATAAAGTTTTAATTAAAAAAATAAAATGAAATCTTAATTATACATATCATGCCAAACAGTTCAGAAACAGATCATAATTTGGACTGCCCTGCTTTTCATCTTCCCCTTTACATTAACATTGCTGCTATTTTTAGTAATCACACTTGCAAAAATAAATCCTTTATACAGTCCAGGAATCTGAAATTCACCCTTTCAGTTGATTATTGTTAAAAAGAAGTATCATGAGAAACAGAAAAGACACAAGGCCATAAATAACTTTCAGAAACTTACAAAACTCTCGCACACAAGTCTCAGGTCTAGTGCATTGCTTTTTCATGCTGTGCAATTCTGTTCACACCTCCCCTTTTCAGATTTTTAAAAAGTGTTGTCAGTTGCCTTTGAATTTAGGTGTGACCAGCTGTTGGAGGCTTAGTGTGCCAATAGTTACTCATCAGCCACGGTCTATCACTTTGGTACAAGCTTTCCTGTGGGTTGTGGAACAGAATGGGAAGCAGAACGTCCATCCAGTATCCTGGGACTGGATATCCTTGCTATGAACAGAGAAAGACTACTTCACCTGGGGCACGTACTAGAATGGACTTTCCTTTTTGATTAATCCAACACGGTTTACTTCAGAGCTCAACAAACAGAGCCCAGAAATCTCAGTATTTCCCTTATCTCTTCTTCCCCTCTTAGTCACTAGATTACCATATGGATTTTCTCCCCCATTCACATTTATAAATTCCAGAAGGTTCTTTTAAAATCCAATCGAATTCAACCAAATCAGATTTGATTAGGCAAAGGGAGTTCTGGGCTTCCAGACCCTCCTCATTCCATTACTTTTGTTCACTGATGTTTTTCTTGAAAGTATCAAGAGTTTGTTTATATTAATACTTTTTGCAGTAAGTGGCATGCAAAAAGTTAATTATTTTTCTAAACGTTTATCTAAATATTTTGGCAATTTCTGTAAGCAACGTAATAATATTGGGAATTAAGCATAAGAGGGAAGTAAAAGTGTAATGGTTTACTTTAATAGAAGGAAAGCTGCACCATTGTCTTAATGATGTACTGAGACCAATTAACCTTATTGCACCTTCTTATGTTCCTTCGAAAGGGTACTGGAGCATCAATTTGGACACAAGTGTTCTTAGGGGACACTGGTGGAGTCAGGTGATCGACTTCAAGATTAGTACTAATACAAATGATAGTGTTGTTACTTTAGTAATTGATTTAAAGGTAACCAATAGTACATTTTACTTAAGTACCTGGTAAAGCTAACTGACAGATACACAGTTCTCTGTCAAACCAAGGAAAAAACTGTTCAAAGAATTGCTAAAAGACTTCTTTTGACATAAAGCTTATTTTATTACTAGGCAAATTAAACTTTTTTTAAGTTGTGGAAAAGTGCGTTATTTCCGTAACTAGAATGGAGTTTTCACGAGGAAAACTTAATTAAAAGGACTAGACTGGTATTAAAATCAAAGCACCCATTTTTAGCAGTTTGCAGCCTACTCTAAATCATACACATATTCCAGGGACCCATTTCTGAAACACTAGTTTTATTCTTTCCTCATGAAAGTCACAGCTGAGTTTCATCCCTGTTACTTTAGGCTGATACCCACAGACACTCACCCCTCTCCTGTGACCCCAGCCCTGCTCTTATCACACCCTCAGCAGTTCATTTCTGTCCAGTGACACTGTCTTGGTACCAGTGCTAGTATTCCTGAAGCTACATGATAAATCTGATCAGGGCAAAAGCAATCCAAATCAAAACTAATACTCCTTTACTTTTTCTCTCTTCCATGGAAAAAATTCCCTCATGCCTTCAGGAGTTGTGTCTTAAAATGTAGGTGTTTTTGCAGTGACATTGGCTGCTATGCAAGTTACCCTAGGTTTGCCCAGTCCATCTGAAATACTCCTCTTGAAGCTGAAGTTATGTCCAAACTTTCGAAACAAGGCTCCTCGTGGAATCTACCATAATCACAGAAGGAACACAATTCTGAAAAAACACTATGGTTTCTTTGTACCAAGTTTAGCCACCTTAATTTTCAAAAGGATCGCTTAATGATACCAATAAATTTGTTAGTAAGACCTGAAAAACCCCACATTATTTAAAAACTCCCTTAATATATACCAGACAACTTATTACATTTGCATTAAAAAAGCAAAATAGTATGTATAATTCCAGGTAATTGAGGTCATATATATATAAAAATTTATTAGACAACACAATTTAAGTTCTCTGTCAGAAAACTACATACCATTTTTGTGAAAAACCTGAACTTGATTTTCATTTTTATGTTTCCAGGCAGAAATGTTACAAGTTGTATTTTGACCAAATACTGTACTGTGTGGCTTTGTTTTTTGGAAACAGGATTGCTTCTCTGGAGATTTTGCTCTCAGCAACTGATTGTCCTTATGGTTTAAAACAGTACACTCCTAGGTTAATAAGGAAAAGTTAATTTTAAAACCTTTTTCACAAAAATTACCCCAAAGAAACAAGATCCAAACTTACTACCTAAAAATTTCAAGTTACTATTAGTACCTTATAGCCTCCCACCTCTCCCCTTCTCAAATGAAAGGTAATGTCTTCTCTGCACAAATCTTTGAGATTTGTGCTGTCAGCCAGAACCTCCTTTCAGAGCACACATACTCTGAATGACCCAGACTGGATTCTTTTAGCCAGCAACGTGCATGTTTTTTTCTTTTCATTCTTTGTGGGCTCTCTGTTGTGAGAGTTGAATGAAGTACTTGATGCCTCCACACTTAGTCCTAATCCAAAATGCAAAGTTGGGCTTAGTCAGGATCTAGCAGTTGAAAGACTAGCAGTGGGAGAAGGCAGCTGCATGACATTGGTGAGTCTCTAGGACAGGTTTGGTGTTAGACCATTTATTCCAATGAGTACGTTCACATGTATAATCCATGTCCAGCAGGGTGAGTGGGGCAAGACCTCAGAGTAGATGGCTATTTTTTTTAAAAGATAAAATATCCATCTATTCTTCCTGTAAGGGCACAGTTATCCTAATCTTAAATGAGCAGTTCAAAATTTGATGTCAATGGTCTATAAAACACCATCAATCTGCTCTTTACCTTGGCAGAGAAGTGGCTATTAGCATGTCAGATACAGAAGTGAAGTCAGGGCTGAATGGGCTTACTTGAGGTTTTTTATAATCTGGTACTACTGGTCAGTACTGTCTCTCCTTCAAGGACTGTAAACAACACTAAGTAGTAGACCATAAGCTACTAAGTTTATAAGACCATAATTACTAAGTGAGAGGAGATGATCTTTGCTCTCTCCTCCAAAGAAACTAGCTTTGCGTCCCATTCTGTGGAAGAAGTAGAACTCCTTCCCATCAGTGACAAGATTAAGAGCTTGGGAGTCTTGCTAGATATGTATTGTCTTTTGTAATTTGTTTTGTTCTTAAGATAGGTCATCAAAGGGCTTGTAATCAAGAGACTGTACCCAAGCAGAAAGTTCCCCACCAAGTCAGCATGCCAGCTATGGTCTAGGAAACTCGAGGCCAGATGATGAAAAGAAGTAGCAATTTTTCCCCAAAGATGTGCTTGTCCACAGGCACGTATTTAAAAACTTAGCAATAAAAAGAGCAGCAAGAACAACAGAAACAAAAATAAGAGACAGACTGCAATGCATCAGAAGCCATGAGAAGCCTCACAACTACCCTTCACGCATATACCTCAGTTTCCCCTGAAACTACCTCTGCCTTTGTCATAGAACACATTAATTTTATTGCCAGCTTATAATATTTGTCCTGCATTTATTCCTTGTGTTCAACATAATACTTGAAATGATGCTACATTAACATACTCTCTATTATCACCTGACAGTCTCTCCCCCTCAGGCTCCCTGAAACTGAATAAAACAGGGAACAGATGCTTTAGATGGGAAACCTATCACTTCTGCATCACAATTTAACTCCTACCTTTGTTCTAAGGAGATGAGATTTATTCTGAAACACGTTAGTATTCACATCATTTTCTCTGCAACTGTTTTCAGCCCCCGCAGTATCCATAATGCTGCTTCCACAAGTCTGTGTATTATAACCACTGTCCACCTGAAATCAAGAAACAGGGCTTTAAAAATTTACTACAATTTAACACCAATAAACCCCTCAGATTCTCATACCTGATACGACTTGCATTTGATTAACAGAACGTAATCCAACAAATTTTCAGTTAATAACAAAAGCAAATTGTAAACGGGTCTGTCAGAATTAATTTTGGATTAAGTATATTACTATGCATAGTAACACAAAAAAATTCATAATTGCTACACTAACTCCACTGAGAGGAAAAAGGAGATGGGGGGGAAAGAATAAAAGTAACAATACCACCTGCATGCCACATCCAATAAGAGAAAATAGACAATTACTTCCAGAATGGTATACATACTGAAAGTTACCATGTCAAGCTCAGTTTTACAGAGAAGCAAAAAAAGATTTTTATTTTTACCTGAATACTACTGTTGTCACAAGGAATTGCACTGCTTTCTGCAAGAGGTGACATGCACATGCGAGAGTTTTCAATACTGAAAGTAATCCCCGTCATAAAGCTGGTCATTGGTGCATTGCTATTGCCAATTGTTTCTTTTATCCAAGTGTTTTCCTCTGACACTTCAGCTGCATCAGCCATATCTACGGTATTATTTTCCTTCGAGCCTTCTATATCCTGAAATGATGACAACCTTTGACGACAAGCTTCTGAGTGATCTGGTGCAATAGACACAGTTGCTACCACGAGATGTGTACCATGTGCAAAAGTATCACTGTCTTGCTGACCTAAGTTTATTCCATTATCCATTTCTGGGAACCGAGCTTCTGCTGGAGAAGCATTTTCCTTGTCTTCCTCATTCACACTGTGGTTCTCAACTGCAATTGGTATTCTAATGACAGAAGTCTGATACTGGGCAGTTCCTCTACAAGCTCCAAGCCTCATAGGAGAACAATTTTTAATTGGAGAACAACCATCTATATAAGGACTTCTTGTACTTGGGGGTGTCATTCTACTTGAGGAAGAAGGAATATCTGGAGAACGAAATGTAAATTTTCTTTGGTCTGTAAAAAACAACAAAGTTATTCTATCAGATATCAGACGGAATTAAAGTCATCATCCTCAAAGCTTTAGAGTCTTTTGAATAATTATAGCCAACTACATAGTGTTTCACTGACCTCTGTCTCTCAGCTCCAAGGCCTTCTTAAAAAAAACCAAAACCAAAACAACAACAACAAAAAAAAACCCAAAACCAAAAACCCAAAAAACAAACCACCAGCACATTTAAACTATCATGGTAAAGGCAAGTTTTCATCCCATTTTTACCACCAAATTTGTTTCCTATGACATGGTTTGCTCTATTAGAGGCCTTGCATTTTCAAATGTCAACACTAGATAGTGTTCAAAGGAAAATGTGTGAAGGCTGGTTCTGTGGCTTTTTTCCAAACAAATACCAATACACATATTCTATAGGCATTTAAAAAATTTCAGGCAGCAGTAGTTTTCAAGAAAATCAAATAAGTGAGATAACACCTATGCAATCTCCACATATAATGGTGTTGAAATACCACAAGGCTCATCAGAGCAAAATCATGTATAAACATGACAACATGTCTTAGCAGGTAATGGACAAAACAGGAAATACATTTCCTAGAGCAATAAGGACACAAAATGTTCATGATTTCTTCACTAGCCAGTTTAATTTCAAATAATCTTCATGATCACATGATTTGAAAACTCAGTTTAACATTCTTTGTCCAATTAAAATGCTTCAAGTTGGGCCAAATCAGAATTGTGATCTGACTTAGTTCAGGCATATGGCTTTAAAACCCCTCCTCACACTAGATTAATCCTTTAATTTTATTTTTTTTTCATTCTAATTAGGTCACAATTCCTTCTTCTAAAATATTTTCCTGAGTTGATTTTTTGCAAGCAGATACACTTCACAGTTTCACATCATTAAGATATTTCACTGCTAAACAGTATATGTGTCATATAGGAGGGGACTGCTCATCTGCCAAGCACAGTAACTTGTCTCTGAAGAGAAAAAGTTCCAGTAAGAATGCAGCAGGTTTTATAACAAAAATATATAAATCAAGAAAGAATAACAGATATACAATTAAACCATACCTGACAGTGGTGTCTTTCTGATGTGAAAAGCAATTGGTGAAAAAGTAGGAGAACCATTATGTGCAGGAGACCCCTCTGGAAACGTAGGACTGGTTATACTTCCCAGACTATAAGCCCTCGTTCCTCCCTGAATAGGACTTGACGAAAACTGACCCTTCAGTTAAAGGAAAAAAAAAAGAAAAAAAAAAGCAGCATAAAACTTTGACTAATATGTATATATATAAAGTGTTCTAACTAAAAACCTTAATATGGCAGCACTGAGGAAAACTAATCCTGTACAACGACATTCTCTATCATTAGTTCCGCTTAAATATTCCAGTTGCAGCTCTTCACTTGGACTTTATGCCTCTACATAGAAAAAGAGCAATGGACTCAAACTGTCACATAATACCAACTAAGACTATAGCCATTATATTTAAGATCTATGAGAAGCCTAAACTGAGAATTAATGCTATCTGTGTATATAGTCAAGTATTTAATCTCAATTTCTTATTCATACCAATGCAGATGAAAGCCAGACACTATTTATATTTTATTGGAATCCATATTACCTGAATTAACTCAGCAGCAAACAAAATACTTTTCCTTAAGTGATCTTGCTTAAGAGTAAGGTGCAAAAAGAAAAGTAACTTCTAGCAGTATAATTATGTTGTAGGAATTCTTTACTAGGTTACCATAGTGAAGAATTTTTTCTTAAGCCACACTCTTGCTGGGGTAGTTTTTTTAACATGCACTTCAGTCGCCAGACGGACAAAACCATACCCCCTAAATCAGTTTATCTGTGCTATGTCCACCTGGGAATAAGACTCATCTTGCTTAATTTGAAAAACAGACATGTTCTCTGTTCTAATAAACGTCTACTCATCTGAAATCTCTGGTCAATGGAAAAGAAAAAAGCATATTTAGGACTGCATTCAAAGATCCACAAGTCCTTTCTTCCACCGTGAACGAGTTTATGAGCCATAAGGGAAATAATTATATCACCTGTTCATATCAATTAGTATTTTAGACAGCAGTTCATGGATTTAAACAGGCCTTTTTTTATACACGCATTTTATGGGAAAAAAAAAAGTTTCAACATGCTTTCAGCAAGTCTTGTATATGTATCAATTCCTACTTCCTTTTCATAACATAAAGCATAATTCCTTCTATACAGAAGAACAGCAGCCCAACATAATAATTTGATATAATAAAAGTAATATATTCTTTCAAGACTTTTTTTGTTCACATATTTTTTTCTGAATTTGGAATTGGAAAAAACCCCACCCTACCACCCTTTGGTCTAACACCTACTCTCTCATAAAGCAGTTATAGCTTATTAAAAACATGGTTGTTCATCTTGTGAAGTCTGTCAGAAGACAGAATTGGTACGGCCTGCTCTGAGAACTACCCTGTGCTAGGTAAGTCACATCCCATCCAGCCCACAAAACAGGCTACTTACTGAACTAGATGTTTCCAGAGGGCTTCTGCACCGTACTGGAGATATGTCTATTGAACAAAGCACTTCAAGTGGCTGACTACTGCGTGGACTATGCAGAGAAGGGGACAAACACTCAGATACACTTCCATTTTCTTCTAAAAACAGCTTTCTTCTGAGTGATGAAGAGCTCAGATTTTCCTGAGACTGATCTGCAAATTCATCAGTTCTAAAATATTCACCTAGAAATGTGCGGGAGAAGTCGTTTCCAGTAAGAATGCAAGAAAAAAAAAAGATATCTTGACTACAGAGACATATATAACTAAATTAAAACATTTAATCCAATTTACCAATACAGCAAGAAATTAATCTAGTTTAGGCACCTATCCCAAAGGATCACTTGTTATCATTACAAAAAGTCTACTCTGTCTACTAAGGTTCCACTTCTGCCTATCATCCTTTAATACTGAAGTCTGCATTTTTAAAAAATGTAAATATTGGCTAGCATCTACTTACTGGCCTCTTCCCAAAACTGTATTATTCTTCACATCCAAGTTATGAAAAAGGAGTCGTTAATTACCCAAGCAAAACTACACCCTTTTTCAGGTCTCCCATACACTTTGATGGTCATCACGATACATGCGAAGGCAAACCAGATTCAACTCAAAGACAGTCAAAGCAGTTAGCAGTTTACAGTAGAAAAGCATACAGATGTTAACAAAGACCCATTCAAATATGCTGAGACTCACCAGGTTATTTCAGTTTTTTGCTCTATTCTAATTGGATATTCCTTGTAGAAATTTTTCATTAATTCACAAACTATGCATTGATGGAAGCACTTGTTAAGATGAAACATAAAAGCAACTGATATAGTTCTGTTTTTCTGTTTTAATTTTGATGGCCCACAATCAGGGTTGTGAACTTCAATACTGGTATAGGAGCATGCAGCCAAAAACCTCTGAGCTGGCTATACCCACTATTCCCACATATGAGCTATAAGAACAGGCCTTTCCAATCCCTTTGCCTGAGAAGCTGGCAGCAACTGCTCAATATAGCAGTTAGACAGTTAATTTGGACTCATCTCCCCACTTGGCGGTCATGGCTTTTTTGCCACCACACAACTTCCAGTCACCACCACGGCTTCAGTTAAATTAAGGGCACAGAATTACAGCATAGCTTTGCTCAAGGCAAGGTTGGGCTATGAGCCTCGTGGCCAGCAATTTGCAAGTCAAACAGCTCTGCCAAGTTAAATAACTGCTCTATTTGGGGGAGGCGGGGGCATCTTCTTACTACCTTTTATGCATTCAGAATTTTTAATCACTTTCCAATTGTCCTCCATATCCCTCCTCTTTTATCTCTTACACTCACATCATATCATTTAAAGTCAGATGACCCATGCAACACACAGTAACTATTTAGAACACATACTTAGAACTTTCATCCACATTAGGTTTTCACTATTTCATAAGACACCAAAACAGCAAACAATACAAACCCACATTTTTTATTTAGACATTCATAATTAAATGTAGATATTACATGACATACCTAGTATTTTCTCTAAATTAAAATCCACTGGCAAAGACAGTACTGTCTGACAAGCAGCTGCAATGAATAAAACCAATAAAATTAGCTTGCAGTGACCTTTTACTAAAACTGTAGAAACAAAAATTCACTTTCAAATCACACTGCAATTGAGCTATTTAAGTTACAGTTGCAATAAGGGAAAGCATTAATTAAAGCTAGGATTCTGTTTTGACAACGCTATATGCAGCACACTTAGGCCTAGACATAAAAAAATCAAGGGTTGTAACATAAAAGCCTGTAGAAAGGCATTCTTAACTGAAGAGAGAGGTCTCTGAAGAAAGGAAGGATTCAAAAGGAAATGGGAGAAAGATCATCAAAATACCCTGGGAAAAAACACTACCTATTTATCTAAAATAAAATAGTTTAAAAGATCTCTTAAGATTTCTGCTATTTATTTGTCAGAGAAAATAATCAAGATTCTCTAACCCAACACATTAAAGGTTTCTTGAAATTGTAATTTACCCATAAACCTGAGGCTTATATTCACTTCTTAATTCAGAAAAAGTGCATACATTGGGTTGGAAAAAATGCACTCTACAGTCTACAGAGGACTTCAGTTTTTACTTTGGAAAAAATATAATAGAATGAAATTACTGAGAAATTGATATTAAAATCAATAGTACCATACAGTTCAAGAAAAATTATTTCTAGAGGTATATTAACAAAAAAAATCATTCCCTTTTGAAATTAAATAGCCATTAAAAAAAAAATTTTGCTTTAGAGAAAGCCTGTAATTTCAGACATTTCCTTTTACCCACCATTGCTCTTCCCAGGATGCAAAGTTAGCTGTCTTCTAATTGGAGAAATGTAATTTAGATCTATGGCTGTAAAACAGATAAGAACTTAAATTTAAGCATGCATTGCATATAGAGTTTTGAAACCTAGCAGCAGTAAGTTAGAATATTTAATACAACTAAACAAAATTTTTGCATCAAAGTTTGGAAAAGATTAGAAAGGAGCACTGAAAAAAGGTTACCATTATAGCTGATTAAGAGAATTTCAGCACCTTCTCCAGCTGGTAATCCATTTACTATGCATTCTGTTGGTTATATATAAACTTTAATAACAAAATAAAATCTAATAACAGCATAAATGAAATAAACTTAGAAACCCCACAACCCTATGTACAGTGACAGTGAGCTAGCAAGACATTCAGAGGACAACAGGAATTTACATAGCAAGTAAGGATAGAAAAATATGGAACTCAGTTTCCCATATACTTATATTGGCAGGGAAGCAGTCAGAATAAGTCAGACATGCAGATATCAAAAGAAGAGAGCAAAGACTTGTCTATTACTAGTATTGATGCAGCAAAGTTGTGCGTGAAAATTAAACTGGTTAAAGACAGGTTATGAAAGGAAAAAGATTTAAGGGCAGGAACCAAAAATAACAAAAAGGAAAAATTATGTAAGATTCTGGATTAATTAATGATTTTTAAACAAAGAAAGCACTTGGAGAGAACAGCTAAAAAATCTATCAGTTGTGCCATCTTTTATCACTGGTTCTTAAAATTTAAATTGAGGTTGAAAAAAATTATGCTTGATAATTTCTCCAAAAGCTAGATAATTTTGGGTGGACACACAAAAGCAACTTACATTTAGTTGAATTAAACTGAGAAACTTGCTTGCCTTCATGTTCAGTCCAAGGAGAAGGAACTATGAGTCTTTTTGTGAAAAACTAGAGTCAAATAGAAATAAACCATCTTAGCATTTTTAAAAATTGAAGACTTTCAACTTAAATTTAGATTAGCACCCTGAACAAGAAAAAATTAAGTCATACCTTTTGCTACTCACAGATCTATATTTTAAGAATTTTAACTCTTCCTTCCCCAAAACCTGTAGAGATTATCCCTTATACCCAAAATACATTTCATTATTTCAGGCCCAGAGAAGTTAAAGAAAAAACAATTTGATTTGAAGACCCCCATGTTCTGTATGACACATACCACCTCAGAT
Source organism: Haliaeetus albicilla (assembly GCF_947461875.1). Lineage (NCBI taxonomy): Eukaryota > Metazoa > Chordata > Aves > Accipitriformes > Accipitridae > Haliaeetus > Haliaeetus albicilla. Next base: position 20,327,973 of record NC_091497.1, read on the forward strand.
CTTTCAAGTCTGCAGAGTGAAAATTTTACAAGTTTCATTTAACACTAATTATTCATTAAAAAATTTGAATTGTCTCTATCATACTTACTGCACAGTAGTTTAACATAATTCTTTTAAACTTTTCAGTTTGTTAAATTGTTATATTTTGACAACTGAGCTACTTTGCAGAAGTACCAAAGAGACACTGCAGTAACAGTAACACCAGTAAAACCAAGGCTTTTTGGCAATATTGTTGGTGTATTTGGCTAAACTGGTTAGCAGTGAAACATTTATGAGTACTGGCACTTCACTCTTTTTCTTTGAATCAGAAACTGTATCTGCTGTCACAGGTGCACTCTAGAACACCCTGATGCTGAGATGAACACTATTACATAGCTTCAAGAAATACAGGGCAAATCATGTTCTCACAATAAATGCAAGACTGAAAGCAAATGAAAAAACTCAGCTTGAAACACCCCACTATTAAAGGCATAATTTTTATCAGAGACCTGGTTTCAAGCTGTTCAGCTGCATAATCCATTAGTTTATGCCTCACAAAGAAGAAATACGCTTTTTAATGCGGATTTAGAACAACAAAGTATCTTTGCTGCAGGTCAACTACATAGCACTTTTATGGAATCATAAAACATTTTTTGTTTATAGAGACAGAAACTGATAACAGCATGATACAATATAAAAAGGTCAATAACACTAAGGAAGACTTGCCTGTCAGAGCCTTATTTTTTGAAATAACAATGAAGATTTCTATAGTGAAGATTTGAAACACTGTACTTTTCCTTCTCTGCTAGACAAATGGATAGTAAAAAATAAAATGAAAAATAGATAGAAAGTATTACAAGCTACCAGAAGAAGGTCTTGCCTCCAACTAAGCAGACTGTGGAAGAAACAGAAAATCACCAAGGTTCTACTATATTTAAAAAAATGCAATAAAAGAAACTAAGCTACCTAACACTAACAGTTACTGTAAAACCCAAAATGCTCAATCATTTTTAACCTTAAATTAACTATTTATAAGAGTTATCTTACAGCTACATTCCCACTAGCCAACCCACATGAAAGAAACAAAATCTGCTGTTTTGACTTACAGGTGTGTGAAAAAAGATGGGAGGAAAAAGACCATGTGGATTCCAACTACAACCACAAGGGATGAGGACACAAAATTACTTTCTTACTGACCAGTAAAATATAATAGGTTTCTGGGTTTTAAAATCCTATAATAGACATGGATTTTTTTTTGTAGGTATGTAGCTAAAACAAATCAACACTTGATAGCACAGAAAATTTTATTACCTCCTCAATGGCTTTTTGCCTTCTGTCTTCTGTCTCCTTATCAATTCTAAGTAACAAATGAAAAACAACTAAATTATCAAAACCATCACATAACTGGAAAAAAAAAGGCCAACCATGTGATCTTTTACAGATGCTTAAGAGAAACATTATAAATGAAATTGCACTAAACCCTAAATCTTATGAAGTTTTTACTGTTATGTGCAATAATCTCATACCATAAATTTAGAAATATAAATGCACTTCTCAGTTACTTCAGTTCATTTGAAAAAGATCTGTACCATTTAGAAGTACATATTTGCAAATATCTATTTACCCCTTGTATCAGCAAGTACTTTTATCTGGACAAAGACTCCATCATAACTGATCTTCCAAAATAATCCATTTAGTTATGTTGAACTTGTCATAGGAATAGATTTTGCTATTAAAGTTGCCATGAGATTATGCTTATAAAAAAATCTCACTACAAAATCAAGCAGAATAAAAAACTGAGCTGCAAGGAACAAAAGGGCAACGGAAGATGCTTATGGAATGTTTGTATACTCAAATTCCTGACACAGTCCACCTTCCCAGCAGAGTTCCCCCTTTCAAATAGCTAGTCTGCCTTATTTTCTTGAGTTCAGGATACAATATCGTATTTCAGTTTGGATCAATTAACACATTCCCTTATGCAGCTTTTAACCTCCTTTTTTTAAAAAAAAAATTGTAGTTACTTCAGCCATCTTCAAATGATTTGTGAGATTCTACATTTTTACTTCCTTTAACGGTCACCTTCAAGTTTCGCTTTCAGTTACTACCATGTCATTCATAAGCTTCAAAAAATTTTACAATGAATATTCATCATTGTCTTAGCTGAATCACATAATACTTTCATACAGTTAGTATACCTGAATTACCCTTGAATAATTTCAGAAATCAGTCAGATAACAGACATTATTAGCTACACAAACACATGTAGATGTACCTAATACATGAACTTTCCCTCACAGCCCTCTTTCTTTGATGCTAATCAGACTTTGAATAGACCTGCAACAGTTGGACATGCCATCTTCAACTATGTTTGCCTAGATGATGCTAAAGTGACAGTTCTATGAAGACACTTGCACAAAATTCAGTTATTGTACAAAAAAAAAGCATACAATCATTGTGTATTTATGCATAGTGAATCATGAAGCATCTTCACAAGCCAGATTCCAAAGGAGAAACAGGGGAACTGGGAAAACAGCTCCCACTAAAAGTGCTGGTTAGTGCAGAAGTTTTTTCTTTAGTGCATAACTCCAGGAAAATAACAAAGTAAAATGTCATATGTATTTAACAACAATAAAAACAAGCCAGTCTTGTATGCAACTTTAAGCAACGTAGCACTTGTAACTGTGACACAGTACACAAGACACAGTACAGATTTTTTTAGTACTTAACATACAAAACATTCAATTTCTACCAGTAGAAATAAAAAAGCAAGAGGACAGTCTGTGGACAAGACTATGTCACTGTGTCTGCTCAATTACTGACAGACTATTTTTCACTAACACAGTCTGCCAGAAGAAAGTTCTCCTAATCGTTTTATAAGCAGTGCAATAAACACACAGCACACAGATGAGGCCCAGTTTATAGAAACAGTAATACTGCACAAAATCAAGTCTACATGTGATACACGCTCAAACTTCGCAAAGTGGTCATGAGCTTTTACACTGTGCTGCTAACCAAACTGTTTTCACTAATGGATAATTAACAGTTTGAAATATTTATACACCATATTTCCTATGCTTGTGGTTTGTTGCAACTAATCGAGAAAATGGCTTGTTAACAAGCATTATTAAAATGAAGTATATAGTTTGTGTAACATTATGCACAGACTTAAAAAACTCAAATTCTTTTATCAGGAACTTTTAATGTCAAGACCTGTATATATGACACTTCAGTTTCCATAAAGCAGTATTTATGAAATGTAAATTAAAATCAGTTGCCATATAAAATCTTACACGCACGTGTATATATATATATGCATTTAACCATGTACAGTTTGCAGCCACCAGAAATAACCACCTCACTCTGTACACTGAAACATGCAAGCATGGACACAGCAAACCTACACATACACGAACTAGCCTTTCTAGTCATATCAGATGATTAAAAAAAAAATAATCACAGTGGGTATGAAACAGTTGGACAGACTTAAAGGACAATGCATGTTTATTTTGTCACCCAAGCCATCTAAATTAAAACTAGTTTGTGTGTAACCTAATAGGCTTCCAGAAACAATGTAGTCAACTCCCTAAAACCTAAGGCTTAAGGCTTTATAACACATAAAAAGTATTAGAGTCTGAAACCTGCTGGCTGCTAGAGGAAGGCCAGGAAACAAACAGACATTAAGAAAAATAATATCGACATTAAGACATGGTGATTCACAGATACAGCTGAGGAGAGTTAACACTCTTTCTACATCTCTGCTGTGGCAGAAGATTCATATTCCTTCTTATACCTCTCTCTGTTCAAAAGAGATGTAGGTTCAGTCAGACACTAAGAACACTAGGTCTAGTTCACAATATTTTTTACGATGAGGGTGATGAACCACTGGAACAGGTTGCCAGAGAGGTGGTAAATGCCCCCCACCCCTGGAAACATTCAAGGCCAGGTTGGACAGGGCAACCTGATCCAGTTGAAGATGTCCCTGCTTACTGCAGGGGGACTGGACTAGACAGCCTTTAAAGGTCCCTTGCAACCCAAACCATTCTATGATTCTATGAATATTCAGAGGCCTCTTGCCCTAAACAGCCTTCTATCTGAGTTTCATTGCAGTAACAGGACTTGAAAGTCCAATAGGCATAAACAGGATGGAGGATTGTTTTATTATTCTATTACCGTGGTGCTTCATGCCGTGAGGTGCAATTCTTTGTGCAAGTTCGTATCTGAGAAATGTATGGCAGTGTCTACAGGATTCACAATTGTGGCCTTCCCTTGACTACCTTCACTTGGCATGTTATTCTGTACTATCAGTGTGTAAGACTATCCCTCAAGATAAGCCGTGAATACCAAGCCTGTTTTACTTACTCATTTGTTTTCCCCATGGAAGTTATTTTCAGAGAAAGGAAAAAGTTGAGATCAAGATCCCCAAATTATTTCAAGTAACGAGCAATCTCCTTCTCCTCAATGACAGCAAGCTTATTGGTCTTCCCTCCTTCACATTAAGTCCAATCTATACATTTCAAAAAGGGTACTGGCTTACCTAACTAGCTTTCCCAGCTCTACCCTTCTGCAGGAGTCCCAAAGACCAAAGAAGCCTACACTTCATCGGTCTCAGTATGGAACACTCCGAGAAGATAAATTGTTTTGCGACAAGGAGCAGAAGAGGTAGCTTGGTAACAATCATCGGCAAGACATTTTCTTGCTTCCATTGATTGCTTTTATCTGGCTGTCTTTCAAACTGCAATCAGAGTGGATCAGTGGTTCTTAACATTAAAAAAGAGCGACACAGAGGCAGCCTCATCTAAATATTACATCCACATCAGGGACACATAAAAATCTATGGTAGAAGATTTGAATAAAAATTCTTTAATGCTGTGTTGAAATGTCAATAAAGCAAGAGAACAGTGTTCCAGTATTCAAGCCAAGTTAACTGCATAAAAACAGATGGTAAGTTACCTAGCATGACTCAAATACATTGCTTGGCGTCGAACATCTTCCGAGTCAATTTCCACAGGATTTATTAGAGCAAGCTGATCAATAGACCATCTAAATTTTCCTGGTGTCTAAAAAAAGAAATGGACATCTTAATGCTTGCTAGTCTAAAAAGATAAAAATAAAACCACAGGACAAATCTCAATGGAACAACGCAATCATAACTTCCATATAGTTTCTGTCAAAGACAATCAAAAGAGTTTCTGTTTAAATGATCTACTTAAAAAAATGAGTAAGTCAATCAGGCTTCTTTATCCTGGTAGTGGTATTACAATGATTTACAAGATAATAAAAAGTGGAAGGTTATAGCTAATATTTATAAACTGAGGTGTCAATCTCTTCTCAATTTCTGAGGACAGATCTACTAAAGATACAGAACTTTGGATAACATTTAGTTGCTTCTAGATTGCCAGAATCAAAACTGCAGTTCCGTGAAAACCCAGTGTCCGTACCTAACCCAAGTTATCCAAATGATAGAGCAGCCTTCCTTTCACCTCACATTTCCAAGACTTAGGAGTTGCAACCCCATATGTAGCCTGCCAAGTCTCCCACATAATGCCACGTGTAGTGCACAACAAAACCCAGTTCAGAAATAAAGCAGCTTCACCCCTTTATTTAACACTTTGTTACAAAATACTCTTCAAATATGTTTGAAAAATGATCTACCAAGCAAGTCTTTTTAGTCTCATTAGCACAGCATCATCTCTACTGCTTATCAGAAAACAATTCCAACTGCAAACCAGAACGTAATTTGCAACTAAAAAATGTTACATATACACAGTCATTAACCTGATTCTGTGAATATGCAAACAGCTCATAATGGAAGTGCAGTTAAGTTTTTCTTGCATCCAGCCTGCTTAGCGTGTAAGTAGGAACTGGTTTTTTTCCACTTTAAGCGGGACAAGAGCACCACATCCAACAACAGTCCTTTATCTACTTTCAACCGGTTTTGGCACTTAGCGGGTATATGCTAATCTACTGATACACCTAATATCTAAAGAGGAAAAAAAAAAAAATCAGGAAGGTACGAAGACTGAGTAGTATTAAAAGCAACATACTCCTGTAATCAGAAGAAACACCAAATGCCACCAAAATTCTTTAGCTTAGTATATACATTAAAGCACACTACATAAAACACACTTTTAGATGCATTTCAAAATATTAGCACTACATCTGCATAGTTACACAAGTAAAGACTAGATCTTACAGATGAGGATTTTGTTGATTTAAAGACTGAAGGACTGGAGACAATCTGCTCCTGAAGAGTATAATAATCACTGGGACTTTCAAAAGGATTCAGGACTGTGACTCGTCCTGGAGTTTCTGGTGTTATCTGCATTTTAGCTTCTTTTGTATCACCCATAACACTAAGCTATACCTGGAAAAGAGAGAGGGAGAGGAAAAATGAAGGGGGGGGGATTAAAAAAAGGAAATTGTAATTTTGACTTTTTAGGGCCATCCTGAAGGTTTTGGGAAGAGATGATCAATCGTTTTTAAGGAGCCAAAAACATTAAAAGACTAACAAAAACGCAGTTCGCTTTGGCTTGGACCTACTGACATGTGAAGCTGATCAATAAGGCTGGTATGATAAACAACTAAAAATAAACAGAACCTACGAAAACGAAACAAGAAAGGACAATTAAAGGCGACTAAAAGGACGATTAAAGGCGATTAAAAAAAAACAAAACACCAAAAAAACCCAAAAAACCAGCCGCCACCACCAAAACCACCGGAAGAAACAAAACGGCGATGAAGCCAAATATATTCCTGGAGGACAGCTCACATCCCGAACGCTGGCACTCAAGGGCTTCAGAAACAAAGAGGAATTACTGGAAGGCGGGGTAGCCCAGGGCCGGTCTCCCCGGGTGCCCCTCAGCGCCAGCCAGCCCCGCGTCACCCGCAAGCCAAGCGGCAAGCACGGGAGGAGACGCGGAGCCCCAGCCACCGCGGCGAGCCGGGGCTGCCGGCGACCCTGCCCTCCTCCGCACCGGACGGCCCCAGAAGCTTCCCAGAGCCCGGGAGGCAGCCCTGCCGGCCGCGGGGCAGACGCCCGGCGCCGCCCGCACGGCCGGGAGGCAATAAGGGCCCCTTCAGAGAGGGCCCGCTTCGCTCAGGCGCTAAAACCGCCCCCGGCGGGCCGAGGCCAGCCCCGGCCCCGAGGGGCTCCGGCCGGCGCCACCGCTCCCTCCCGCAACGGCAGGCGGGGGGAGAAGGGTCGGCGGGTCTGCGGCCGCCCCCCGCCCCGCCAGCTCCCTCGCCTCAGGGCGGCAAAGCGGACGGGAGCCCCGGGAAGATGCCCCCGCCAGGAGCGGCCCCTTCTCCCTCTTCCCGCGGGGACGGCGTCACCGAGCCTCGCCCCGAGCCGCTCTCCTCAGCCCCAGCAGCGGCGTCGCGGGGCCCGCGCAGCAGCTACCTGCCGCCGTTACGGGGACGCCGCCGCGCCCGCTCATGCTCGCCTCAGATCGCAGCTCCCGCCTCCGCCGCGCCGGGCGGCTCTTTAACCGGCCCCGCCCCCTCGCGGGCTCTGCCCAATCGCGACGCGCAGTCTCCGCCGCTAGACCAGTGGCGGAGCTCCCCCGCTCTCGAACGGGCCAACCGCCAGGGGAGCCGCTACACAAATTCGAAAGAAAGCCCGCCCTCTGCCTTCCTGCGGCTACGCGAGCGCGTTCCGTTTGGGGCGTCACGTGGGGCGAGCGGGGGCGGGAGTATTTGAACGGTGTTGGGGAGGAGGGGGGAGCTCGTTCCGCTTCCGGGTGGGAAGTTAGGGGTGGCGCGGGGTCGCCATGGCGAGCAACGCTGCCAGCCTCAACGCGGTGCGGGAGACGATGGACGGTGGGTGGCCTGGGGGCGGCAGCCCCGGGTCGGCCTCTCCGAGCCGGCCTCTCCGAGCGGCTCCCGCCGCAGGCGCTCCTGCCGTCGGCCCTCTCCGCAGGGCTGCGCGGCCCGTGAGGCGGCTCTGCGTCGGCGCGGGCGGCTCTGCTGCGAGGAGGGTCGCGGTTTGCAGCTGCCGAAGGATTCGGCGCAGGGCGATTTCTGTTTTGCTTCGTGCTGCGCGTGGTGTCCCAAGCGCTTCGGATGTCCGCGTGGTGCGAGTGTCTTTGGACCCCGCGTGACTCTTCTGGGGCTTTTTAGTTAGCTGTTAGGTAATTTAGAGTAACGTCGGGGTTTAGTGTTTATGAATGTATATGTTTGCTGTTCTTTCTCGTTATTTGAGATGGCTAATGCGAGGTAATGTCAGCTGGCTGTTTGCGTCTTGGATTTAGACTGGGGGGAAGAAAGTGCAGGGAAGGGAGAGGAAGGCCCAAGCCTGTGGCACTGTGAGTGGCAGCGCCTGAACCGATCTGAACCCCAGTATCTTGTTCCTGTAGACAGCTCGTGTCAGAAAACCGAAGTAAATTACTTAAAAAACCCAACCAACCAAACAAACAAAAAAACCAAAAACGCAGTGAAAAAGTTTTGAGAAGGGCAGTTAGTGTTACAGAATTAGAGTACTTTCTGATACAAAAAAACCTGGCGCTGTTATGGGATGGGGAATGCGAGCGAAGTGGCACTAGGAGTAGTGGGAAATATTTCAGAGATTTAGAAGCCTTGAGAAATGCAAGCAGGGTGAGTAAAGAGCGGGTGTTCCCTTTCTCTTCCAGCCTAACTATGAGGATTCAAAGCTGGCAGGTTCAGGAGGTGTTTCTTAGCAATGTGTAGTGTGACACTGTGGAATTCCATGGAATGGCTATGCCATAAGCTTATGTGGATTTCAGGCAGAGTGGAAAGCTGCCCAGAAATCCACTGAGGGTTGTTAAATATGAAGACTTTCTCTGGAAGTGCCCTAATGAGGGACTAGAGGCTCCGGAGAGTGTTCAGGGGGGTATTGCTTTGTGTTTGTTACTTTCTCATGATCTTCCCTTGCATTATATTTACGGCTACCGTTACGTAAGGATTCCTTAGCAAAGACCTTCATGAGTTGGACTGTTGTAAAAATTAGTCTTTCAGCCACTGATCTACCCACTCTGACCTGCTGCTGGAGGCAAGGCAGGACTAGCAGGATTATTATGGCTGCTCTGATGCTTCAAGAGGCTAAGACCATTCTGTGCAGATGGACAGAGGTTTGTTTGGGAAGGACAGCAATTCTAAGTTCTCATAACTGTACTGGACATCTACCTTCTCTCCACTTCTGCATGAATGTTTTAGATGGGAGGGACGATATGTGGATTTAAAGACAAACTAAGGCTTTTGGGAACTGCTATGGAAAGTGTACTAGCCTTCAGTTTTAGGAGCCCAGGCTTCCTGTGCAACAATGTGTATATTTTATTTAGGATAGACATTCTTAGTCTCTTCTGAGGTCAGGTGTTTTTAGAAGAAAACAAATTTCTGTTAACTTAAACATACACCTGATCTGGCTGCAGTATGTCTTTGGTATACCAAAGTAGAATATTCTCATAGCTCTCAAGTGGACAGTAGTCACTTGTCATGCTGGTTTTACATGGTAAGAAGGACCTTCTACTTTGCTTTCTTCTAGTTTGGGGGAGGTTTGATTACAGAAACAGTGTGAATAACATCTGTTCATAATCAACCTGTGTTGCTAGAGGTTTAACCTCAGGGTGGAGATTACTGTAGCCACCAGAAATAAAATCTCAGTGAGTTGTTCTGTTACATATATAACAAACTGTTTATGAGAATCAAAGAAAAGGGGCCTTCCGGGGAAAGTTTGGAAGGGGAAAGAGAGAGAGAGAGAGAGAGATCTTTATTTCTACACAAAGCTAACTGGAATCTCCTTCTGCAAAAGGTTCCATACTGACATGGCGCTGCTCTTGATTTGGGTCATGTAAAAATTGAATAGCATTGCTTATCCTTAAACCAGTGTTAGCGTTAGACCTAAAGTTAGGTTTAGTTGTGGAAGGAGGTGGCTAGAAAACTCCTGACGTTCCCTCTAAAAGCTTTAAGAATGTGCTTCCTGTTCATTTTAGCAGGACACTCTCCAGCATTCGCCTGGAAAAACTGGCTGCCCATGGCTCGGACAGGTGTACTTTTCACTGGATGAAAAACTGGCTGGATGGCTGAGCCCAAAGAGTTGTGGTGAATGGAGTTAAATCTAGTTGGCAGCTGGTCACAAGTGGTGTTCTCCAAGGCTCAGTTTTGGGGCCAGTTCTGTTTAATAACTTTACCGATGATCTGGGCAAGGGGATCGAGTGCACCCTCAGTGAGTTTGCAGATGACACCAAGATGGGTGGGAGTGTTGATCTGCTTGGGGGTAGGAAGGCTCTACAGAGGGATCTGGACAGGCTGGATCAATGGGCCAAGGCCAATTGTATGAGGTTCAACAAGGCCAGGTGCTGGCTCCTGCACTTGGGTAACAACAACAACCCCATGCAGCGCTACTGATGTGGGGAAGAGTGGCTGGAAAGCTGCCCGGCAGAAAAAGACCTAGGGGTGCTGGTTGACAGCCGGCTGAATATGAGCCAGCGGTGTGCCCAGGTGGCCAAGAAGGCCAATAGCATCCTGGCCTGTATCAGAAACAGTGTGGCCAGCAGGAGTAGAGAAGTGATTGTCCCCCTGTACTCGGCACTGGTGAGGTTGAATACTGTGTTCAGTTTTGGGCTCCTCACTACAGGAAAGACATTGAGGTGCTGGAGCGTGTTCAGAGAAGGGCAACGAAGCTGGTGAAGGGTGTAGAGCACAAGTCTTATGAGGAGTGGCTGAGGGAACTGGGGCTGTTTAGCCTGGAGAAAAGGAGGCTGAGGGGAGACCTTATTGCTCTCTACAGCTACCTGAAAGGAGGTTGCAGTGAGGTGGGTGCTGGTCTCTTCCTCTCGTCCTGTCACTTGTTACTTGGGAGAAACAGCCTCAAGTTGCGCCAAGGGAGGTTTAGATTGAATATTAGGAAAACTTTCTTCACCGAAAGGGTTGTCAAGCATTGGAGCAGGCTGCCCAGGAAGAGGTTGAATCACCATCCCTGGAGATATTTAAAAGATGTGTAGATGTGGTGCTTAGGGCCATGGTTTAGCGTTGGACTTGGCAGTGCTAGGTTAATGGTTGGACTCGATGATCCTAATGGTCTTTTCCAACCTAAACGATTCTATAATTCTATGACTTTGTCAGTATCTGGAGTTCAAAAGCATGGATTATTCTTATAGCCTACCTTTTATGTAATTAGCAAGCATGTTAATTATTGAATTCTTCACTTATTTTTTTATTTTTCAAAACCCATTATCCAGTATTAAGCCTGCTGAACCGGAAAAGCATGGTATTTATGTTAGAAGCTGTGGCTTCTAGCTTATGCTGGAAAGCTGAACATGAATGCTGTTGTTGAGGTTCAGACTGCAAGAGCTTTCCACAACTGCCATGTTCACAGACTCTACTGTAGAAATTAAATGTTGATGAATAACTTTTTCGATCGTTGAAATTTCATAGTCTATAGGGACTAAAGTGCTTTCATCTTTTCTGTTGCAGTTCTGTTTGAGATTTCAAGAATATTAAACACTGGCTTGGATATGGAGACGTTGTCTATTTGTGTGAGGCTTTGTGAACAGGGGATAAACCCAGAAGCTTTATCATCTGTTATTAAAGAACTGCGTAAGGCTACAGAAGCTCTAAAGGTAATGCTTTTGCTTAAAAAGCTTATAAATTTGTTTTTAAGTGTCAGGCATGTTCAGCTTGCTATACTTCAATTTGTAAATTGTACTTTAACGTGTGACTCATTTTTAAGTCAAGGAAATTAAACTCTTCCATAGAAGAGGCAATGAATACAACTAGATGGAACATGAAGTGAGAAATGGTATGAATAAAATCTTTTCAGAAATAATTAGATTAACTATTCTGAAGGAAAAATCTTTTCAGAAATAATTAGATTAACTATTCTGAAGGAAAAGAAACAACCACCAAAACCCACAGATTTTTTATTCTGGGCATTTGTAGCCACCATTTGCCCCCTTACCTGCATCATATCACAAAGAGATTGCTACTTTCTCCTTTAACGCCATCACCTCATTTCTACAACCTCAGGCCTAATACTATGCAGCAGTACTTGTAAATGGGCACATGCAGTTTGCTAATGTAATCTTCATATATTGCTTTTACCACATTAACTTGTGCTTTGAATATCTCCAAAGACTAACAAGAGGGGATTTCATGATGTGTGTATATATAGGGCTTTTGATAATTTAGTATTTACCGGTTTAGCTAGTAGAGAGGGTAACTATGGTTCAGGAAAAATCTTCACTTGCCTTTTAAAGGATTTTCATTTTTCACTGTCTATGTAAACATGAACTGTATCTTATATTTGTTTATTTCTGGGGAGGTGGAGGGGAAACCTATATCTGGCCTGCCTACCTCTGTTCTGGAAGACTGCATTCTGATTCTTAGAAAATTTAACTTACAGATTTTTTTCTAGATGGATGCTACTCGGGGCTATTTTTCACCAGTTTTCAAAATTTTTACTTCATTTTTAACTTAAATTGTTTCTATACTCATGTTCACACATATTTTATATGTGTGTACATGCTTAAATGTGTGCATACATATCTGTTTAACTATGTGTATATAAGTAATTGAGGGCTGGTTTACTTCTTCCTTTGCTTTTACTGGTTTATCATTCCCTTTGCTATCCTTTGCCTGTTTGTCCCATAACTGGATTAAAATCTGTCAGGGTCAGCCTCTTAACAACTGTACCTTGTTGGCTGGGTTGAGTTATTCAGTAATAAATATACTTCCTGATTATCTTGATCGAATAATTGGCAGTGTCATTTATGCAGTTATGATAGTGTCATTTCTCTAAGTTTTGTGTTAATAATTTATCTGTAGGAGTGGGAGTCATAATTACTATAAATTGTATAAAGAAGTAAACTCCCAAAGGAAAAAAAATTCCTGCGTTTGAGCACTTCTTGAAAGCGTTAGGGTAAAATGCACAGGGTACAAGCTGCTCAGATACAGGATACACAGTTTAACACAAGCAAACAGAAATGGCCATGTTAAAGGCTAATGGCAGTTGACAGCATTATTTAAAAAAAAAAGTATTGATTGAAGAACAACACTACACATCTTAAAATTTTCCTTAGTAGCTTATTTTTAGACTTTTAAGTTCTCTAGGTAAAATAAAGTATTTACAGGAAAAGATTAAATTTAATCTACATGGTGTCTACCTTTGACTTGCAATAAATTTTTTTCTGTTTCTAGGCTGCTGAAAATATGACAGGCTGACATGGGAGAAGATTTCTGTGTGAGAAGAATGCCAAGTTAACAGAGGCTTTGAATATTGCCACTATTCAGAAAAAAGTGAAATAAGTGTGTGTGCAAAGGTTTCAGAATATTTCTGTAATCTTCTTGAAAAGGATGATGTATAGAATAGCTTTGAAAAAAATTTTAATACGATAAGTTCACCCATAATCTCATTACTTGGTATTTTTGTGAACTATTTGTGAATATAGTGCAGTTGCTTTTCTTTGGCATCCAGTATTTTTTAAACCATGTGAGATACTGCACACTTGCTGAACCTAACTAGTGTGTAGCAATGAGTATTGTTATAATGAGTATAGCTTGTTAACGCATCTTTTAGAAGTGTGAATATATATTGGGTTTTATCTCTTGCTTTGATGAAAAAGTACATGTACAATTTTAGTTTTGCCTTATGGACCAGATAGGCATGAAGCCCATCCTGATTTTATTTTAATTAGAGTAAGGGTAGTGACTTAAGTCTCAGTCTGAAAGTAAGAAATAAAGCACTTTTGATAGGGAAGGTAATGAATGGTCCTTTTGATTCAAATTGCTGGAAAAAGTGTTTTTAATTTGGGTTACAAAGGAACTTCAGTTATCCATGCAGAAATGTATGTAAATTTAAATTGTAGATTGCATGGAATATTTTACAGAGTTCAGATGCTATGTTTGTTACATTTGTTCTGACTACTAGACCTAAAAATATTAAGGCTATATTGTTGCTTCATAGTCAAAGCTTATGAGAAGCATCGTGTTTGGTTGATGGGAATCAATGAGTCTTAAAAAGTCATTTGGTATAGGAATGTCTTCTCATTCAGCACTAGGAGTCTTCACTGATGCCAAAACAAGTGTTTATTGTATATACAGTAAACTGTTTATCGTGTTACTTTCCAGTAAATACCCTTGCATCCAGGAATTCTACTTCATAAGAAAATGGTTTCTTGTGTACTCTTAATCTGCTGCTCTTTAAGCTTTTTCAATTTTTTGTTAGAATGGTTTCAAGGTGTAGTGTTAATGGGACCTAAAGTAACCTCCAAGGTTAATAGGGTGGAGCACATTTGGAAATAAACCTGGAATCTTAGTTAAGCCAAACATTATATTTGTGCAGAGAAAAAAAAAAAGTTCTTTCTACTTTAAGAGTTTACATCATATGCACTGTAGGTCATAGCTCTACAAAAAGCAATAAAGGAGGCTAAATACTTCATATTGCTGGCAGAGAGAATATGAAAAATGGTTATATTGCACGGAATCACTTACCATTATTTCCAGTTAGCCTGGCCAAAAAATCATTCCAGGAGGATGCTGTGAAAACTTCTGGATAACCAAGCTTGGGGGACTTTTAAGTGGTATCATTTTGTGCACTCATAAACACTTAAAATCCTTTGTACATTGGTGTTGTAACTTCAGATTTATAACTTTTGAATGCTGTGTATAATGTTTTTTGAAAACATTAAGGTATCCCTAGTATGAAAAGATATCAGCAATGGAATTCATCCTAGGAAATCTGAAAAGTCAGTAAAACATGGTGAAAACACCAGGTCAGAACAATACAAATTGACAGTTAGCTCTTTTACTTAATTTTATCTAGACTGAGTGCTACATGTCAGAAATGAGAAAAGACTGGGGAGCATTCTTGCTGTTTTCAGGAGTCACATCTAAGTCTGTGAGTTCTCAGCTGTGAAACTTAAACTCTGAAAGTTTTTGGTAAGCTAGCAAATATGCCTAAAGTAATTGTGAAATCTTATTAGAGTGCTTGTTTCTGCTGGTGCTTTTCCTTTTCCTCCATTGCCAGATCTTTGGGCAATACAGGAATTCTGATGACTTCCCTTGAATGTCACTCTATTGATTACTTTGCATTTATATATTTGCAGGGTTTTTTCTAACTTGTTAGCTTGATTTCAGTTTTGATTCTATGTCCTTGAAATGCTTAAAACAAGCTTTCAAATGCAATAAGAGAACAACTTATATGTAATTCTTGATCTGTCCAGTAAGTTCCACCTACCATTTTACCACCAATAAGCTTACTGGTTTTATGCACTTAGACATTTGCTGGTAGACCATTTGTCATGCAGAATTATAGAAGCAGGGCATGTTTTTTGACATTCAAAACCCCAATTTGACGTATGTAACACTAAAAATGCATTGTTTTCATTATTACATGGATCTAAATGGTAACATTGGTTATACTTAATAGTTCATATTTACAAAATGAAATGCAAACCTTAAGGTTGAATGTTTAACATATCTGGGCTGAAAGCAAGGAGGACATGTTTCTTAAAACTGGCCGATCTGTGGTTACCTAGAAAGTCTGTATACTTTTCCTCAGTGTACTTGGCAAAGTTTCTTTCAAAATACTGTGTGGAACAAATGTGCTTAGGAATTGGTCTAACAGAACTCTTGATTGCTTTTGATTTGGGGTACCATCCAGAACAAATACAAGAAATATTTTTTCTTCCTCCTGGTAAGAAAAAAAGAAAATCCCTCTAGTAGGAAGTTTCAAACTGGAAATGTTTCTGTGCTGTAAAATAAGTCTGTCACTTTATTAGCATCCCTACTATGTGAATGTGAGCGCTCAGACTTGGCGTTAATGGCTGAGAAGCCTTGGCTTCGTTTGTAACACACACCACCTTCTACAAGATTTAACTGTAAGAAGCAAAGCAAACAGCCTGTGCTTTTCCTCCGTGTTCCTTACTTACATGCTCTTGGAACTCTTGAAAAGATAAACATAGGAATAGCTGTACAGGTCCTGACCAAAGGTTTTTCTAACACAATAGCCTCTTTTGTAGTCAAAAGCAGCTGCCTGAGGAAGGATAAGAACAATGCAAGCACATTTGGTTCTTTTCCTTCTGTGTTCTCCTAGCTTCCATGTGTCTTCTATTCCAGGCTTTCCTGAACATCATATGGTTTATCTATTTAGTAATCCCCAATGCTGCTTTTTCCAGTACTTGTCCAGTTTCCCTTGGACTATATACGCTTCCTGAATAACAGCAGCCTTTATCAATTGATGTCTGTTGCATAAAGAACTGCCACTTCTTGTTTATTTTGAACCTGATTTTTACTAGCTTAATTTAATGTTCCCTGCACAGTAAACTTTTACCTACCATGCTTGTGCCAGTCATGGTTCTTCAGATATATAATATTCACCTTTAAATTTCTAAATTGAAATGCATTAGTTAAGATATTCCTTGGCTGACCAAAGGCATGGAATAGCTTCTGTATTTATTGTTCTTTGAAACTTTTCTGGGTCTCATATGTTATTTTCTGAGAGGGGAACCAAAACTGCATGCAGCATTAGACATGTAGTTAAGTACTGGCTTGTTTGTTTACTTTTTTGTTCTTTATTCCTTCCCTAGTAATTCCTAATACTTGACTTGCTTTTTTTAATTTGAACTGAGCACTGAGCTGTTTTCATGGTATTATTTACCTTAACTGCAGCATCTCATTCTTGAGTGGTAGTGATAAGCTCAGAGCCTGTTGTTTCATATGTGAAACTACAGTTGTTTATCTCCATGTGTATCACTTTTTATTTATCTATGCTGAATTGCATCTGCCATTCTGTTTCCTAATCAGTCTTATGTGTCTTTCTGTAGTTCTTCACAGTTTACCAGTAGTCTTACTACCCTCACTAACTTTATCATTGGCAAATTTTGTTGCTTTGTCCCCTCTTTGAGATTAATTATGAATAGGTCAAGCAGCACATAACCTAGCAAAGACTCTGCAGAGTGCCACTGGTGACCTGTGGCAGGAACTGACTGTTATTCTCACTTCTTTTCAGTGATTGTGAATAAAATGCAGTCCTGCCTACCACTTAGTGTAAGAAAGAAACTGTATGTTTGGTGTCGCATATAGCACAGCTGTGAGAACTTAAGCACAATCATGAATCCAGTCCTGCAGAGAGCGTGGCATTCTAGTTAACTATTGGGATCCCTGACATTTGTAACTGTATACATTTTAGAAATATAAACTTGAGTCAGAAAATAACTTTACAGGAGATTTTAGAGTATTAGAAAAGATGACAAACACATGATCCTGAAGTCTCCATCTTAACATTAGGGAGTTTTTGTTTCTTATGAAATTGTTAACCAAAAAAATCTGTTTTAAAAAAAAAAAAAGCTGGATGATGATCAGGCCAAGACACTTGACCTAATAGATCTGTATCCATGAAAAGCACATGTATATTTGTCAGCTAATGTTCTTTCCCATGTGCTAGTTGCCAGCTGTGGAAATACTGGTTCAATCTTAGACTCGCTTTTTGATTCAATCAACTAGTTCCCTCTGAGATGAACTTGAATGCTGTTGTGGGCACACTTTACTTCAGGGACTGCTTTCAGCAGGCTGTACCAGGTTGGGTCCTTCCATTCTTCCTCAACACTTTTCACCTTCAAGCACTCCTGTCTACTTTTGCATCCTTGTAGTTTCATGCTATAGAAACCCTGCAGCCCTCATTATTTGAATATACTTTAAATTAAAAGAAAATGCACAAAAAAATACAATAACCGAAGAATCAGCAGTGACCCATGACAAAATGCTATGTAGTATGGCTGTAGACAACCTGCTTTAAAGAGAAGTAATGCTGAACGGTAGGGCTTTACATCACTATGCATTATCTGAGCTAAGGACTTAGGTATGTCTTTAGTAGTGGACATACAACTCTGAACCATACATTTACATTGAACCATTACATTTAATTAAAGTTTGGAAAACAGAATTCCAAAGAATGAAAGGTGTGCCAAAGTAATTTCAACCTTTAAAAGAGCAAGGGTGGTAACAGAGACTTGAAGACCGGTCACCTAGCATCAACCTAGCAAACAGTGAACCAGTGAACTTGGGATTTTTATCAGCAAAGAATGAAAGACAAAAAATAGTATACTGAGTTCCATTTGAACATGGTTTGGTAAAAATGTCAGTAGGCTAGTTTTTTTGTTATTTATGGGTTTACATGTGAGATGATGACATAGTACACTTCAATTTATGCAGGACAACTTTCAGTTAAAACACACCATTGGCATCATTCAGTAAAAACACAAATGTGCTGTGTTGTTACCTCTTTTGCTGTCTTGTTACCTTGGGAGTGAGATTTGAAAAAAAACCCAACCTTTAAATATGTAAAAACCAAAATGTCAGTTCTTGAAAAATGGTAAATTGAGAAGGATTTTTGAAGCATCATATGCAGCTACTTTACTGTGATGATTTTGTGAAATTGTAGATACAGAAAATAGGTTTATCAAGTAGAAATGGTGAAGTAAAACCATAGTGCTTTCTGGTTACTGCTTCCAGGCTCATCGTTTAAGAAAGTTGTAGAGACACAAGGATAATTTAAACGAAAGCCGTAAAACTGTTTCGGGACTGGAGAACAAGCCTGATGAGGTCTGAAAGAATTCAGGAGTGTGCAGGTTCTCAAAGAGAAGTTGAGGAGAGACATAAAGACCATGGGTATGTCCTTGAACATAGGAGGAAGTCTTGTGGCTGCATCTCTTTAACCTGACAGAGAAAACATACCAGATCCAGTAGCTGATGTTAGACAAATCATACCTTAAAATTAAGGTGCAACTTCCCAGGTGTGAAGGTAAGCAAACTTTGGCATGGCATACTAGGGAAATGGCAAATGGGCTACTGCTTGATGTTGTTAAAATGAAATTAAGAATACTTCTAAAAGACACGTTTTAACCCAGTTTTGGGGGAAAAGTCTACAATACCTCTCTGCAGGGTGTCAGGCACGCTGGCTGTAGCAGTTCCTTCTGACTGCAGCATCCATGAAGGGCAGTATAAAACAGCTCTAAGTAAAAGTAACGTGAAGAAAATTAGGAATATTTAGGATGAATATCAGTGATGTTTCTGTCAGTAAGATAAATGGAAGCCTGGTTTCTGGGACATTTAAATGTTACCTGATAAAAAAACCCCAAACAACACAACTATTAATTATCTGAACAGGCAATCTGGAATATACTGAGTCTAGGCACTTTTATTATCACTTTATAAATATTCCTGTCTTCTCACCTCCGATTCTTACATGTAGGAAGAGGCCAGTTCATGAAAATGAACCTCTGAAGGAGCCCAATGGTGTCATTACGTGGGTGAGTGGGAGTTGAGCGCTCGAATGTATCTTTCAGTGAAAGAGGTGGAAAATGTGGTAGTGGAGGAGGCAGCAGTTCGCCATGCTGTGCTTCCCCAGGGGAGCCGCTGGGAGGATCCCGAGCGGGGAAGGAGGCCACGGGAGGGCGAGGAGGCCGAGGGACATCCCAGCTTGATTTTACTTGATTACCTTATTTGTACACCAGATCCAAAATTGGTACGTTTGAAGATACCAGCAGGTAAGAGTTATCTTCCTATTTAATGGAGAGGAGATGCAGGGAAGAGAGGCTAGGGTTAATAGGTGGTTAATATTGCCCTACTCCCTACCCACAGGTTCAGTCCCTTTAACAACAGACTGTTTTGAACCGGCTGGGATGGTTTATTGACCACTCTCAGCAATGCTGAAGCTGTGCCAGGGAAGTGCCCAGGCTGGGGGCTCCCTGAGGGCGGCAGGGCCCCCCGAGGTCCCTCAGGGCAGGGCCTGGCAGCCCGGGCCTGTCCCGCCGCCCCGGCCAGGCAGACGTGGCCAGGCCCCGCGAGGGGAACTGGTGCCAGGTGCAAGCCTGGGGTGGCCGTGCTAAAACAGTTTAGACTGTTCCAGTGCTTTTTGGCCTCGAAGCTGGCAGTGGTAAGACAATGAGGCTGCCAACCCCCTCTGCCGTCGCTGCTTGTTGGCGCAGCTTGTGAGCATGGTCCTTGAAGGAGCCGAGTAGTCAGCTATCCTCCGTCCCATCTCGTCAGCTATCCTCCATCCCACTTCCCTAGGCTCCTAGAAGGAGGTCCATCCCTAGGTCCTCGTGACATTTCTTCTTGCCTTCTTAGAAAGCTGCTTGTTATGCCTTCTGATTTTGTTCCCAAGCCAGTTTATAGGGGCAGATGGTGGTGAACAGGATGAATTATAATTTGGGGAGGGGACAGCTAATCAAGGATGAAGAAATAGTCTCATTCCTGTGACCGCGAACTTGCATTGAACTCAAAGTGTATTGTGAGCAGCAGGTGGCTATTGACTATTTATGATTTACAGCTGTGAAAACCCCAAGATGTTACAATAATACGCACTTTACATGTAAAGGTCAAAAGTTTGAGATAGAAATGCTGCAAGAACAATGTTAAGGAAAAAATATTAATCACTTGCAAATACAGTACTCTGGCATACATAAGATTTAATGTGTGATTTAAAGGAGAATCATATACCGGTCTCACACATGTTGAAGTAAAGATACAAACAAAAATATCTGGACGAACGTTTTCTAGGACATATAAAAAGCCTCACTATTCTCTTAGGGAAAATTCAGGATACAGCCTGAATTGTATAGGACGTTGTATATACAGGGATACAGGCTGAAGTAAAACTCAGGCTCTTTTCAGATAAGCGCTTTTCTAATTCAAAAATGAATGTTTTGTTTAGCTTCACTGTTCAGGTGAAACCAATCTCAGGCATAGGAACAACTCGGCAAGGTACGTGCACAGCTATTTATTCCTATGTGCCGTGATGATTGCACTCACACTGAAGGCAGAAAAATATCTATGGCACATACATAGACTGATAATCTGGCCTATATTTTTAGCATGGTATCTTGGTCTATGCATTTCACTGTTACGAACAACATCAGTAATAAAGCTGCCAGTCTTTGTCAGTCAGTGGCTGTCTGTCTGCTCTGGTTTGATGACTTTGCAGTAGCCGTTCCATTTTTAGATGTGTTGGGCCAAAGTCGTCATTGACTTGCACCCTGTGAAGTTTTACTGACGTTAGTGAAATAGCAATACAGATCATGAACCGACAGTGGATAGGACATTGTTCATCTTAACTGTGACGTAATGGAGCACATAAAGACATGATTTTGTTTGGGCAGATCCTTTTAACTTTCCCATGGGAGGGCACTCTAGGTAAAATAGGTTGTTTTCCTTCATCAAAATATTAAAAACTAACAATAATTAAAATAAATGAAAATAATTTTTCTAAAGCTCCAAAGATTTTCATTCAGTATAGTGTTACTATCATTTGTCATTCTACATTTTGTGCTCCCATTTTTCTTCTGTGAGCTGGGTTTTCTGCCAACTACATCTGCCACAATTCACCATTTTCCTCTCTCCTCTCCCCTCAATTTTAATTCTCTCATTAGAGGGGGTCAGACTTCAATGTTTTCCAATTTTTCAGCGGTCATTTCTACAATATTTCCCCAAGATAATCAGGCACTATTCAATAAAGAGTTTTCTTGGTCACTCCTTTTTCTCCTGGAAACAGTTTTGATAGAATTATTTTGATTGGTCCTAATATGTGCACAACGATCAGAAAGACTGGAGTCGCACAATATTCTACATGGCCAAACCTGCTCCGTGTCCTGGTGCACAAACTTCTATATTTATGTATCCCTAAAATACCTTCAGAGTGTTGTAGTGTGCAGTATAGGTATCCAATGCATTGGCATATGTATGCTTTTTATTATTACTGTCCTGTGCTGTGTCAAATAGTAGGTATCTGAGTCATATTTGGTGTCTGTTTATAGGTTTAGGTTTGGCAAAAAAACCTCTAGGAAAAAATCTCAGGCAGAAGAAGAAACAGAGCTTTGCCCTGTTTTCAACATATTTGTCTTTTTCTATCATCCCAGCTTCTCTGATAATCAGCTGACACAACCCGATTTGTGTTACAGACCTTTGTATCCACAAAGGGGACTATTTTATCTTTGCAGCAATTAAGGTTTGTTGTTTAAGGATTTTATGAGAAGGGTACTGTTATCCTTCATGCTTTTCATGCTTACTTCTGCATTTATTTTTTTTTTTTAAGAACTTCCAATATTTGTAAAACAGAAAGCGGGAAGATAAATACAAATTTTACTGAAAACTGTTGCATATTCCACTAGATGGCAGACAAACATTTGCAACCACTGCTGCAGCTTTGTAAAATACCTCTCTGTTAGTTTTGCATGGATTCTAATAAATAGTATTTTGGAATCAATTTCCAGTTTAATGAAGGATTGGTGCAATTTAACCTTTTGATTTATTTTTTGAAACATTTTAAAACTAGAAGGAAGAATAAAAAAAGCGTGCTATTGATTGCATGACTTTGGCTCACAAAAGAGAGAACTGAGGTTTAAGCACTTAACTTTTTTTTTTTTAATGCATTTAACTTTTACTCAAATGGGATATACCAGTAGTAAAATAGTCACAACAGAGTTTTCAGCATAGCAAATTTGTAGTGGCATCTTTTTCCTTTCATTCAGAGTAATAAAACGTACACTAACTGTCTTAGAAACTGCACCAAAGGAAGTTCTGCAACCCTCTGTAGTTCGTAGCCACTTTAACTTTTCCCTTTTGGTGTTTATATACTTTCTGGAAGTTAGTCAGCAATCTACATTTAAGACAAGGCACATCGAGATAAGGGTGGCACATAGACTAACTGTAGTGTAGGAAGATATGCCTCCTTGGTGAGGATATACCACTGGATGTACCAATACCATAGTAGCATCACAGTTTAAAATAAATATGTTAGAATAAATACCAAATAAATAGCCAAATTTATTAGATCAGGTAAGAATTAAGACAACTCTTACCATTTCCAGTAGTGAAAAGAGAAAGTAGAGGCAGGATGAATTCTCCCACCTGCCCTCTGTCCAGGACCTCATTTCTGTCCACCAAATATGTTTCTGGATCTGTTGCTTGTCTCCAAAATGAAAGGGGAATGGAGGAAGGATGGAGATTTCCTAAAATAGGATATTTAAGGAGGTGAGAAAGAAATGCCATGTTAATCTTCAGCCTCTCACCATAGATGATAATCTCTCAGAGACAAGTTGTAGCTCCCAGCATAATCAGATTAGGTTATCAAGGGTTAATTAGTGAAAAGAGACCTGTCCCCCTCCCTGTCCCCATCTTCCCCACAGTTCCCCCACTAAGCCCTTCCCCAAATAGTTAATAATATTGTAATTTTATACAGGGTGGTGGTATTTTAGTGAAAAACCCAGATGATTTCAACCATCCTCAAACCTCTGGTTTTCTCTGCAGCCAGTGGAGAGAGGCAAGCTCTCAGTGGAGAGGGGCAAATCGGAGCACTAAAGTTATTCTTCATCTCTGAATTGCTCTCTAGAGGAAACTCTGAAGAGGTAACCCGAGGAGACTAGTATCCTGAGGCTAAGATTAGTCTTTGCAAATATTCCCATTAGATCATCTACTCCGACTTCCTGTATTTCACAAGCCTTTGAATTTCACCCAAAAGCCTCTCTATTGAGTTCAATAACTTGTGTTTAGATAAAGCATATCCGAAAAGACATTTATTCTTGTGTTGAAGACATTAATAGAGATAGTGTATCCACTACTTCCTTTTTTGGTTTGTTCCATAGTTAATCATCTCCACTATTAAACTTTGTGTGCCTTATTTCTTGTTTTAATTTACCTGGCTTGAGCTCAGTACACAGCTGCTTGTTATGCTTTTTCCTTCTTAACTAAAGAACCCTTTAGTCTGTGGGATTTTCTCCTGAGGGAGCTATTATAATCAAGTCACCACTCCATCTTCTTTTTGATAAGCTGAAAGGATTTTCCTTTCTGTAAAGCATTTTTCTTCTCTCCAGCGCCCATTCTGGTCTTCTCTGCAGCCTGTGGGGTTTTTTGCCTTCCCTTCTGTCTGATAGCAATCTCACCTGTGCTGTGTGTGGAGATAAGATCGGTCTACCCAATTCACTGTTTTGCTCCAGTATCACACTCAGGGTTCCCTTTGAATTATGCTTTCTTGGCCATCCCTTAAGTCCTTTCTGGAGTTACTGTTTTGCAGAACATGGTCCTCCACTTTTCAAGCATGGCCCAGCTTGTTCCCAGTTGTTTAGCTTTTCATGTGGCTGCATTAAAATGGATTTAATTAGAATTGGTCCCCCCTACTGAACAGTTCAAAATCCCTCTTTCTGTCTGTCTTTACATTTACCACTCTGTCAGGTTTTGTGTAATCTACAAACTGTATCAGCAACAATTTTATTTAGTTCCAGGTTATCAATGACAAAGTATCAGTTTAGCTACTGAACCTTGCAGCACCCTGCTAAAATCAGGATGGGTGCTCCTGCTTGTGTGTGCTCTTGCATTATATAATATGACCATAGCATGTGCTTATGTATATGTCCTATCCTTATTTAAATCACGTCTTAACAATGTCTTTGCTTTTGGAAACTGTATTTTGGAAGATTTAGCCATCTCTGAATCCTGTGAAGGGAGTTTTTACTGAGATTGTTTAGGCCATTAAAAAAAAAAAAAAAAAAAGGCTGTAAGGCTTTCTAAAGTCAAAACTCCCTACAAAAGTCCAGAAGTATGCAGTTACAGATAGAGTGGTGGCTTGGTTATAAACCAAATTAATAATCCCATAAAAGAATGAAGTAAGTTTTATTTAACAAGACCTATTTTCTACAAAACCATGTTGACCATCCTTAATTACATTCATTCCTTTGATTTTGTATTAATTGAATCCCACATCAGCTTATTAGCTTTTCCATTAATTTTCCCTGGGTTTCTTGTGATGCTTACTGGCCTTAGGTTACCTGGGTCATCACAGTTGCCCTTTCAAAAGAATGGTACAATATTAGTGCTAATTCAAGATTTATCTTATTTCTCCAGATTTTTAAATATATAACACTAAAGATCTTTTGCTTCAGTTTTCCTTCACCCCACTATTTTCCTCAACTGTACATAACTAGCTCCTTTGTAGTTCCAAGTATGTGTAAATTAACATATGATGTAAAATTTTAATATTTTTATTTTCTATAATTTCGCATGTCTTACTCTTGACTGCTGTTTATAAATACAGAAAGTAGCCAGAGCACTTCCCTGACCCCAGACAGTATCCAAGTATGGAAATTCATTTGTTTTTACTGGTTAAAATGAGAATTAAGACATTCCTAATTATTGAGGGTATCTTTTGTGCTACAAACTTACAACTATTGCAAATGAATCCTGTTATTAGGACTGTATGGGAGTCACCAGATGGCACTGTTGCAAGTGTCTTGTTGATTCTTTTGTCTAGAGGAGACTATCTAAAGATAGGCCTTGAAAGATATACTTAGTTGTTATTTGTTTATTTTTCCCTTACAGTAGCGTAGCCCAAATCTATGGCAAGCTAGATATTTTCTCACAGGCATTGTAGTCCAAACGTTTTGCCTATGAATAAGCTAAATATACTCTCAGACTACAAACCTCACAAGAACCAGGCAGCCTAAGTGGTGGCCAGGACTATGACATTCTTCAATTGTCCAAAATGTTTGTGCAAAGTAAGAGTAATTTTTTGGAGGGTGAGAAGTTTAAGCAGCAGCTACACAGTGTAGCAACATTTAAAGCATCCTGAACTACAAAAATATGAGGGAAAACATTCTATTATTTGCTGCTCTGAGTCAGACAGAAAAGTAGAGATATTTATAATGTTTCATTATCTAAATTGAGAAGAAAAAGGGGGAGCGATAAAGTTATTTTAATGTAATGCAGCTGCTGATAAAGTTCTGAAAATGTTCATGAGCCAATTTCAAATCTGACACACAGAGAAGAGTAGCAAGACAGGACTGACAAAGACAGTGACAGTAGAAGTATGTGGTTGTGTAATGAAGCTCGGACAGCCCTTAGACTGATTTACTTATCAAACTGCTCATTGTTGTAAATTAATGTAAAGCATAAAATTTGCAGGAATATATGGAATACCACTGCAACTACGTGTGCTACTTTGGTGGGGTTTGCGTTGCATATTTCCTATGAAATTATTTTCATGTGTTAATAAAGCTGTGAATCTAGCTCCACTTGATTAGATCCTGTACACTTAAGCCTTATTTATTTATCTATTTGCTACTCAGTACAAGAATTATGCCTGGTTATGTATATGTGAAATATACCTGCTTAATCTTTATTTTGCAACACACATATTAGAAGTGTGGAGCTTAGTATTTGACACTTATTTAGCACCTGGTTAAACACCATTAAACTACTTGACACTGAATGTGTGGTAATATTTTCTCAATTAAAATGCCTGTTGGCATTCAATAGAATAAGGATAATCAGTTTCATGGGGAATGTCCCCATAAAACACCTGTCCAGGTGGAACCTATCCCAGTGAAGCAAAAAGAAATTATATCCATATTTATCAAAATGCATAATCTTTGTATTTTATATAGTATATTCCTATAATGGTTTAAATTAGGCTCACACCATGTCCAGCTTAATTCCCTGAGGAAATATTATTTGGTACATTGGCACTCGGCAAATCCTTGTTCATACAAAACGAAGCACAGGAACGTTAGTATATACATGTAACAAGCTTCAGGTTTTAAAGTCATGTCCAGAATAATTGCCCTGTAAGCAGCATAGAGCACCTTTTCTCTCACTGGATGATGGAGGCCTAACCAATGCTGCCAGACTTGTACAAGTGTTTCCTAGAGTGCAAATGTTTAAGATGGAATGTTAAACAAATATTTTAATTGCTTCTGTAAGCTTATTCATAGCCACTTCAAATCCAGGTTCACTGGCTTACTATGCTCTCAGTGTGACTTTCCATTTTTAAGTAGGCAGCCATGTTATACACCAGTGATTTTGCTACATCTCCTTTTGTAGATGGTAATCTTTAGGCAAAGAAGTGAGAACTGTTATTAGAACACAGTGTCAAACTATATATGAAAAAGAAAAATCCCTCATTATTCATGTAAAGAGCAAAGGTAGGGGGAATAACTCTTTTTGGGACCACAGCAACTACCTAGGCATTCAGGAGCATTTCAGGAGCTAACAGCTCTTGCAGCCCTGTGCTGCGAGTAGTAGGGGTCACCCTCCTTATTAGGCACTGGTTGGAGTTTTCTAGCTCTCCTGGATCTATCTCAAATTGCCAGTTTAAATGCATTGATGAATAAGGGCCCTCTGATAAAGGTACAAAGGTGTTTCAGATACTATGGAGATGAAAGCCATATATAAGTACTTCAGTGGATTCCTCGTGTTGTTTGTCTGTCGCCGCATTTTTATCTGTATCCCTTGCCAGAGATAGTCATAGTCATCTCACTCTTTGTGTTCTTTAGCGGTCGTTTACATGCCATCCTCACTACACTTTTTACTCATTTATGTGCTTGCTGTTGCTGGGTTGAGGATAATATTTTCTCAGGCCACAGCTGAAACGCTAATCCATACAGTACTTCTGTCACCTCCAAGGTGGATTATTGTAATTCCTTTCTGGTGTCTACCTGGCTGTAAAACTTCACAAGTTCTGTTTTACATAAAATGCTGCAGCTGACATGCTTATTCATCTTAAACCAAATTAGCATATCACTCTGGTCTTTTGATCCATGCTATGGCTGCCAGTTAAAGTAGTGCTCCCTTCCTATACGACCTGGCATGCATTGATGCATGATGATGGATTCCGACCACAAGTATTAACACAAGCCTATAGTTTAGTAAAATATTGCCTTGCTCCTTTTGCACACTTTAAATTGCCTTTTTCTTTGCTTTATATTGATGTGCTAACACTTCTAATAGCCATGTTTAAGAATAATTAATACATTCCTAGATATTAGGAATGGGCTCCTCAGGCATTCTAGCTGAAGTAATGTGTCCTCTAGCTGCAGAAAGTCATGTTGTAAAGTGCTCTTCTAAATGAGGTTTTTACTAGACAAACGGGACTCTGCTGTTTGTTGTTTCCACTTTCAATATGGAATATGGAACTCTTTAAGCTTGTGTCTGCATGACTTCATATGGAATAGCACAGTAACAAAAGGAATTCACAAGCAGCTTTCCCCAGACTCTGTCCAGGGTTTGGAAGTCTCTAGCAATACAGGGAATGAAGCCCAAATGTCATTTTCCCTGAAACTGAAACATTTCCCTGGTGAATAATACCACTGAAGCACAACACTCTTTCTATTTTATATCTACAGGAAAACAATATGAATTTCACTGATGAGAATATAATTAATAAACTACTGTTGTTTGAAGTGAACCTATTTAAGGAAGGTTGATGATAAGGAACAAATGGCTCAAAGAGTGTTGGTGGATTCTTTCATACCTATATAGCCCATGAAAGTGTTCATGTTCCTGCTTTGGATTACAATCCTGTCTTGAATATATTTGTTTTCCCCTTATGAGTTACAGAGGAATTCCCATGCACTTGAATAGTTTGGGATGGAGACCTGTTTCTCTCATGCTAGAACCTGACTGCAGATACTTAGCTTGGAGATTCACCTTATCTAACTTCACATTTGCCATAACGAGGTCTACTACTGAGCTAGTTGCCTTAGGTATGTTTGTTTGTTGGTGGAGAGACACAGTTTTGGGGCACAGTCTGACTTGTTTTAGACTACTGTTATGGATAAATCAAATTATATTAATCTGCTAATTATCTAGATTAAATTAGATGCAGCCTTTTATTATTGATCAGATGAATTCTGTTCTGAGAGACATAACTACCATTATTCATGTAGTATTTTTGCTGAGTGCAGTGGAACTGGTTGTATGTATAAATGTTCACAGGCTGAGGACCTTATACTACAAATATCTGAAAGTTACCTGATTTGGAAAGTGTCAGTAAATCACATAGTAACTGAAAGACACCGGAGGAAATTCTCAACTGTTATTACAATCTATTTGATGGCTATTCAATGCTTTCACCCTACTTACTAGTGAATTACACCTGTATTAGGCAAGCAAAACAATAAAGCCCCAAAGCACAGTGCATATATACATTTGCTTATACACTATTAAAAATACATGTTATCTGTGTACCATGTGTGTACGTGTACTGTACTGTGTACTGTATACTGTGTACTATAGTACTATGCATTTTTTATTCTAGTCTATAGAGTGAAAAAAAACGCAACACAGAGGGATGTCATAACTTGGTATACAACCTGGGTCACATTCTCCTTGTCTTACATGAATATGCACATGAATAATGAGACCCATTTTTTGGACTTCTCTAGTAGCAGAACTAAAATTAAAGAGAGCTTCTTCAATTCCTTCCACTATATGCTGTTCCTGTCAGCAAACTTTAGAAACTTGCATAATACTAAAGCCAGCATTTTTATATTCATTTTAGGTATAATTATTTGAAAAATTAAATTGAAATATAGCTTGGAAAAATAGTAAAATAGCCTTGTTATTTAGTAAAATGGTTACCTTATTTTGCTTAGTTTGCCTGTGCCTCATAAGTAGTGAATATGTAGTATTTACTTTTTGCAAAGAAAATTAGGCAAGTACATTTTCTAAGTAAGTTCAATATTTAATGTTACTTGGCTATTAAGTCTTCTCACATACAGTGCTATTTAATGATGAAAACAGGAAGATCAAAAAGGTAAGAATTATACATATAGTAAATCATAGGTTGAAATTCCCGAAATGTCTAACATAAACAAGCATCTCTGGAAAGCTAATGTGTATTTTTTCTTAAATAAGCACAGACACATACATATGCTTAAATATACACCAGATAATTAGATGTCTTTGTACTATTGCATAAAGACTGTAGTGCACTGAAACATCTAATATTTAGCCTGTTTGCCATAAATATTAAATATTGATTTATTCATAGAGCTGCAGTGAAATACAAACATGTATACACACATATGTACCACCAATTATAAAAACTGATATACACAGTAGAATATTCTAATGGGTTGGTCCTCTGTTTATTCTCAAAATTCTTTCCCTCAGGCTCCATTTCTGCTACTGTACCATCTCAAGTGGATTTGAATTTGAAAGCGTTCTCTAGTTTTGAATGTTAATGGATGTCATTGCACTATGGCTCTACAAGAAGGAAGAATATTACTATCAAATAAAAACACTACAAGTTTTGAAGAAGATAGTTTTCAAGTCACAGCTCTGATAAAAATAAGGATGCTTTCATTTTTGCACATAAAAACAAATTAATCTTGCCGTATAAATAAAGGAAATTTATTTATTTATGCAGAAAGCATACTAAAGCTTGTTTAAATGTGCAAAGTAAAGTAATGGGATGAAATTATTATTGACAAGAAATGATAATTCATATTATGTTAACACCCTGAACAAGGTCAAGACCTATTCTGGGTTCTGCATAGAATGAAAGAAAATCATTCTGGTGTTTCTTAAGATTTGACTTATGCTAGTAATGAATATAAAAAAATGAATACCCAGCCAATAATCCATCCTCAGTGAAGATACAGCTAAACCTTGTAACAGAAATTGCTTTTTGGTTCAGCCTATTTATTTTAAATCTAGGAGTCTCTTATTTGGGATTTTAGAAGAAAGCCATTTTTTATGGAGATTGCAGTGTAATAGATGAAATGGTAGCAGTATTTGTTTACATAAGATTTGGTAGAAGGAAGATATCTGAGTTCATACCAAAAATACCAGCAAGTTGTATGCTATACTGTAAATCATGCTGTACACATTAAAAGCTCTCAAGTATCCAAATGAAATTTGCCTAAAGTAGTTATTTTCAGAATCCAGACACTCTGGGAGGATAGCATGTAGGTCAATAATTTGTTTTTTATTTTCTTTTCTTTCAACTAGTCTTTCCATATTAGCAAATCTTTTAGATTTGCTATTAAAAAGTAATATAAATTATTAACCACCTTGCATTTCAAGAGTTTGGTGTCTGGATATTTTAGCCCTTACTTTTATGAACACGTTTTATTCCCACAAACAGGCCTGCTGGTGTCTATGAGATTATGCATGTTGGTATTGCTCATTTTAGAAAAGATGTAAGAATTGTGCCTGAGGACCTTGCAAATATGAAAACTAAGCTGTAAGGGAAATTGGTATAAATCAGATTTTCTGGAAGTTTTTCAAAACTATGGCAGGGAAAAACTAGTAAGATTCAGTGTGGTGCTCACTGGGATGAGAGAAGTAACAAAGATGTGAGAACTTTGTATGCACCTTGGCATTCACATGTAGTGAATTAATGCTAGAATGCATAAAATGTTTTGTTCTGATTATTTGCTAGTAAAAGCCAGGGCAGCCAATGGTTCAGTTATTCAATATATTAAATAAGAAGTTACGTAAGTATGGTTTTCCAGCTCTCTCTCTCCTTGATCTTTGAAGTGTGTCACTCTTTCATTTTGCCATTCAACAGCCTGACATGCAAAAGCTTTGTTCAGACAGTTTAATTTAATCACTGCCACTGGTTCAACAAGATGATAAAATCCCCTGTGCTGTACAACATCCAACATCCAGCTCACTGTTATCTGATACTGTTTGAAGCTGCTCTCATGAATGTATGCTGATAACGCAAGAACTCCAAACATGTCATAAACAATATATTAATACCCTTGATTGAATTCCATTAGAATAAGAACGAGATGAAGTTTAGGCCATCCAAGCAGGCCAATGTAATAAAATGTAATTTGGACTAATCTTTCCAAAGAATGCCTCGTGTTTGAAGCTGACAGTCTCCCATCACAAGCAGAAGTAATTGCTTGTTGAATACACTGGGAACTCCTTTGAATTCTGGCCTTTGTACTTTGTGCACCTTCCAGGTGTCTCCTGCAGCAGACAATCTACCCTTTTGTTTCAGTGGAGAGATGGCAGGACTGCAAATAATAAAATAGGCAGTGTTTGTTTTAATGAACGGTGGAGAGCCGGATGGAGTTTCTAGGGCCTTAAGACTAGAAGCGGGGCTGTTTGAGGCAAAAACAAAGCAAAGGATTTAATAGGTAATGTTAATTCAAGTAATCTGTTTCCTTAAATTGAATCAGGAAGAGGTAGGAAGGTATTTCAGCCAATGCACACCTACAGATATCAGAAAGCATATAGGTTAATCTGTCTCTGGAATAGATCTTTTCACAGTGGAGGAATGACACCGAAAACTTGTTTAGCCAGAGAGTTTAACTCGTTTGAACTGAAATTTTGAGGGTGTGTAACTTGTTAAATTCGTATGGTTTACATATAAAACATTCTTCTTTGCTTTTGTTAAAAAGAATTTCCTAGGTTATTTCAGAAGCAGTAAACTAAAAAAATGGTAACACTATGAATTTGTTATGAATTTGTTTACTTGCAGCAATTACTACTTTTTATTAGAAAATTTCCAGGCATCGACAATATTCTTCCTGCTGTAGAAAACCTGTGAAGGCAGGGATTTTTCTTAGAAATTAAACGTTTAAAGAAAAAAAAAAGAGGAGGCTCTGTTTAGAAGAGGAAATAGTTTTGCTTTGTTTTGCTTGTTTTCTGTTTAGTACTGCTTGGTCACTTCTAAATCTCAGGACCTGTGGGATAAGGGCAGCCCAAATACAAGGTCATAGGAAACTGGGTGGCTGGACAGTAGTCACTGCAAAAGGGTAACAAGTTTGTCTATAGATGGGGTCTGTGAACATTTCTGCTGAACTCAATGGCACTTTACAATCTGGTCCAGTAAATGCTTTTTTAGTCCTTTTTCTCTAAAAAAATCAGAATTGCATCATTATGGTCATGTATGGAGACTGTCCCCTGTTCAAGAAACATTTAAATCCAGATGAGGAAGAGTGTGTGCCCACTGTGGGAAGCTGAACTTTTCAGTTTTGGTGTGGACTTTTCCCTATTAGAAATCAGACTGCAGCCACAGGAGCTCTACCTTTTAGCCCAAATACAGAATTTTGGTTCTGCTGCTTGCAGAACTCTTTCACAGCTAGTGAATGCTGTTCCAAATCCACCTCTGCTCTGAAAAGATAGGTTGGCACCATTTCCCCATTCAGACTTTATTTTTTCTACCATTTACTGAGCTCTTAGCTCTGTTATGTGAACACCAAAATATCAACTGAGACCACTGAGATTGCTCTTGTGAAAATACTTGACCTAACCAACAAAATTCAAAAGCATCTCAATGCCTTGAAACCCTACTTCCTCTTAGCAGTTTGTACAGGTGGAGTAAATTAACTTATTTTTCTCTTTCCCTCTCCCATAACTGAGGAGATGCAATATTGTCTTTGGCAGAAGAATAGTTTCAGGGTTGTTCTATTTGTCTCAGTAAATACATGTAGTTCTTAGCACTATCGTGACAGCACTTGCACTATTTCCTATTCTCTTTCCAAGAGGCTGCAAAATACAGCTACTTGAGGAAGGGTAATAGCTGCAATCTTAATTTGAGGCAATTTCAAATAAATACAGCTGGCATTGCACACAGATAAACTCTGATTATGACAGAATTGTTTTCTGTAATATCTCAGCTTCTTTTAGGCTAGAATCTGCAAACACATATGCTTAACTTAAAATCTGTGAAATCATCTGCGCCTCGCTGGAGCTACAGCATACGTGTATGTTTGGAGGAATCAAATGCTTGGGGGAAGCAAGTGTAAAGTGTTTGCTGGATTAAGACCTTCAGCACTGTGTTTTTCAGTGGTTGTGATATGCACAACATACATCAACAGCCATTAAAATATGTTTCAGGAAAGAATTCTAGAGATTGATTGTTTCTTCAAAAATTACTCCAAAAATCAATCAGAACTGTTTTAGAAATATGCCTACTATGCACCAAGATCTAGTTTTCTTTTTTTAAACAAAATTTATCAATCCATTAAAGAGGAGACAAGTAAACAAAAATGAATTGTCATTTGTGTTATTTTATTAGTGTCACATGAGATTACAGCATATTATTGACTTTAAGAATATTTTACCCAAGGAGACTTGTTTTAACATGCACAAATCAGGATCAATACTGGATATGTGTTAATTTTCATAAAAAGCTACAAGGCAATTTTTTTTTTACAAATCCCATGATTATACTTATAGTTCTATAAAAAAAATTATCATTGTGACCAAATGAGGACCTAGCTAAGATTTAATTATTAAAAAATGGATTATTATTTGCATTGTTGCTTACTTTCCCAGGTGTATTATTTAGTGACCAAATGTAATTTATGTGCTTACCCGATTATAGAGTGAAGTTAGACCGTCTGTGCAATTTTTGCTGACTTTGCTGCCTTAGCTTGCTTTATCAATTCCTTTTTTTCCCCCTTTTTTCATTAGAGATCACATATAGTTTAAGAGCTGTAATCTGAAACCTTACAGCTCTAGTGGATACTTAAAAGACTCATTGATACACTTTGAAACCTAGTCAATTGAACAGCATTAGCAACAGCAGCATCTAGCCATTAGGCTATTAGGATCATTTGCCGAGGCACTAAAATTAAATATAGGGACTCTAGCAATTCCCCAATTATATTGTGTTAGTATAATGGCAGTGAAAAGGATATTATTTTAGTCAGCTCAGTGCCACTATTGCAAGAGTCAAGATGCTTTCCATTTTGTGGATGTAGATATGTATTGGCCAGGAGATTTTGACATTAATTTGATTCCCTTTGCAGGCAGAATAGATCAACACCATGGACAAGATTCAAATCCTACTAGTCAATAGCAGCTTTTCACAGGCCCCATATGTAATAATACTTCTGTGGGGTTTTTTTCAGCATTTAAAATGATACATGTAGGTTAGAATACCATCTAGAAAAAGATTAATATTGAGGAGGCATAGTAAACAGTGCAGAGTCAAGGGAAGGAAATTCTTTGCCTCTGCTAGCTGGCTCCTACAGCTGTGACCCTTCTGGTTCAGCCTCCCACATGAAGCTTATGTCTTCACAGATCCCTGGAGTGAGGGCTTCCAGGGAAAAGAGAGAATCTGACCCAGAATCATAGAAAAGAAAGATATGGGAAGTTCTATTATGGGGCTAGGAGTCAGCTATAAACACTTTCCTTCCATTTTGAATTGGGTGCAGTCCTCTATTGCAGTAAGAGAGAAGGAAAGTATTAGAAGTTCAGTCATTATGAGTTACTTTTGTTTCCCAATATACACTGAAGCCAAGGTGTACTAAAACTGAGTGGTGCTAATAGCAATATAAGAATGGCTGTATCGTGCTGAAGCTGAAATCCCATTAGCCCAGTTCCAACACAGCCAACAGCAAGTGCCTAGAGAAGTACATGTGTGCCCAGCACACCTTTCACTGATTTGCAGCTCAGGGACTTTTAGACATAACAGTCATATTTTTGTACTTGCTGGACTTTGATTTTTTTCTTCACTAGTTTGTTCATTTGCTTTTTGAACCCATGTAGCCACTAAGCATCCACAAAATTCTTGTGGTTAAGCGTTCTGCAGTTTAACTATGAATGATGATAAAAAAAATGTCTTTTGTTTGACAGTGTGATCTGCTACTTTCATATAAGGCTCTTTCCATCTTTTATTAAGAACAATGTAGGACTGCTTTATTTCTCCATGCCACTCAGAATTTATAGACCCTGCTGCATATCTTTTCAGTGCTGAAGGATCCTAGTTTATTTAGCTGGTTTTTGCATGGGAAACCATTCTATACTTTCTTCTCTTTGTCATTCTTCTCTGTTTTTTAGTGCTACTGTATCCTTTTTGACACTGGGTTCCAGAACTACATGTTCTATTTGGGATATGCATCCAT
This sequence comes from Haliaeetus albicilla, assembly GCF_947461875.1. Lineage (NCBI taxonomy): Eukaryota > Metazoa > Chordata > Aves > Accipitriformes > Accipitridae > Haliaeetus > Haliaeetus albicilla. The sequence continues at coordinate 20,363,549 of NC_091497.1, forward strand.
CGGTGTCTTAGCAATGTTTCAGTTTTGTTTTTTCCATTCCACAGCTCATGAGTCCAGAAGCTTATCCATTTTTTCCAGCTGTACTAGTTAGACTAATAATTTTATTACCTGTGTGTACAGAACCAGATCATGACCATGACAGTGCTATTAGTAACATCTAATATATATTTATCTGAGCATGAGATGATGTTTTCATATCTGTAATACTGGATTTAGATACTTACTGCTATACTAACAGATTTTTTCACCAACTGTTCTTGAACCAGGAGATAGTACTAGTTTAGACTTTCTTTCGGTGAAAAATAAAAACATCATAGAAGAGCTGGTCTTGGATCAAGCAATCTCACTTTGATTGAAATTGAATTCAATGGAAGGAAAAGCTGAAGTATATCTGTAGCTGGGTATCTTAATTTAAAAAAAGATGAATAAATTCAAGCAAGATAATGAAGTCATCAGGCAGTCAAATCTACAGGATACTTGGAATTTCCTTTAGTTAAAAACACAGAAATTGGAGTTTGTATGCAAAGAACATGGGGAAACATGTAGGAAAATATCCCAATTCGACAGGAAAGATTAGATATCTTAAAAAGAATTTTAGGGACAAGCAGAAAGTCTAAGTGAGAGGTAAAAGAAATTTTCAAGGAAAGAAGCACAGAAAAAAAGTGAATTCTGAAAGCATAGGAGCCATATTCCCAGTAGCAAGTACCTACACCTGGTATAGCAGAAAGCTGGACTTAACAACTCATGCCATTCCTATTCTGTTTTCCTTACCAGTGCTGTTATTCCTACTTTTCTCTAATGCTGCTTCTCTCCTGTCCTGCTTTACATCTCTGTGGCACCCTTTCTGTGTTATTTATTTTCAACACTCATCCAGGTTAGGCACCTCTACTGAATTTTGGCAAGGAATTAACTTTCTTCTTTCAATCCAAAATAATTTCTTTGCTATCTTGTAGTTCTGCATCTTTTCATTCTTCCTCCTATCTTTTGTCACTACCTTAATTCAATAGCTTAAGAAAACATCCTCTTCTTTTGTCCCACTTCAGTCTCTTTCATGTAGTCCTGTTGGTTACAATTGCTTTCTACATTATTACTGTATTTAACAACTATTTTGATTCTGGTATTTTGGATTCTTGGACCAAAAAATCCCTTGCCTCTTTTGTAAAACACATTTGCCCAGAAGATGATGCTTTCTAAATGCTACTTTCCTTTCTAACCTTCCCTTCCTCAAAATACTTGAGAAAACATAATTTTCTCACCTGAGCAGACATCTCTCAAAACAACATTAAAAAAAAAAAAAAAGGCAAAACAAAAAGGCAGCTTTCAGCTGGGGTTTGTTCTGGCTAAATGAACGGTTTCTAGAAAGAAGCTCCAAAAGGTTGTGTTGAAGTGGGGAAGTCCTGGAGAAAGAGCAAGGAGAAAGGGGATGCCTGAGGTAGTGAGATGACCTGCTGTAAGAAGATACCCCCTCCCTACTGTACCTGCACTTGAAACTGGGCACAGGCTGAGCAGCTGAAAGTGATGAGGTGCAAGAGTTACACCAGGGACTAAACCTACCCTGATGCTTTTTAAAGGGAACTGATATTCAGCAACAAAAAATCCAGATTTTGACCTTGGTTTGTTCAGCAAATTTTTGTCACTTTTTGTGGCACTTTGTGAAAAATGAGTCTTCTAATTACTAAAATAATAGGTTGCTTTTACAGACATTTGAGAGCAAGGCATTACTTTAAATTTGTATTTACATTACATTACAGCTTGACATTACTTAATATTTTAATCTGTCCTGAGATTGTGAATGGAAGTGGGTGGGAAAGCTATAAGGCAAGCTGAAATGACATTTCTGCTGCGATGTGGATAAGCGGTATGCTTTCTCTTGTTTGAGAATTTACAACAGCTCTGAGTTTTCATGAAGTATGTAATCAACCTGTGGAGCAAGGAAGCAATAGAAATGTCTGGATCAATGTTTCTGAGTTTAGTGAGGGGTTTTGGAAAAAGAACATGGAGCTTTTCTGCCAAGAGAGAAATATTACCCTTGTAGCCGACAGCTTTTCATGGCAGTCTACAGCTTTATTTTTCTTTTCTTCTCCTTCACAGTGTAAAAATAATATTTCTTCCTACAAACACAACTCAAGCATGTTCTCTAGACAGAAGCTAAATTAAAAACCTTAAAAGGCAAAATGAAAATAGAGTTTGTTTGCTAATGTTGATATACAATGTACAAATTGTTTCTATCTGCCCTTAATGGGCTTGCCAAATCTTCAAGAGCAACCAGTGCAAAGCTTGGAATTACAAAATTAGTTCGGAATAGATCAATGTACTGTGGTAACAGCAGTGGATTTTTCTTCATCAGCAGTTGAATCACATTGCCCATAGCATTTGCTGGACACAGTGCTCATGAACTAGATTGCTGCTTCACAATCATGCACTATTAACTTTTGCTGTAAATGTGTTTTTGCCACTTGGTAATTGGATTAAAAAAAAGCCGGCAAACCTTTATTGAGGTTTTTGAACCCTGTAGAGAGAATAGTGAGATTCCCTTCCACTGACTTATAGTATGGCATACACTAGAGTTGGTTAAGTGTGCATAGCTACAGCTATAATAATTTTGTAATGAGGTGTAAAGCAAGCATGAGAATCTACACAGATATTTTGATTCCATCATGCCCCAAAGTAAATTGGTACTGAGTCCCAGCCAATCATGCCATCCACTGATAATATTACAATTGCACCAACCAGCAAGCTAAAGGCATACTACATGGCAAAGGGCCAGCAGGATGCTGGTAATTTCTGCACTTGGATGTGTATACATTTTGTTCTATTGTGAGATAGTTAGCATGATATATACATATATTTAATAGAAACCAATAATGTTATTGTAAAAATCTGTTTGCCAATTGATTTTTGCAGAAGATATTGAAAGAGGTTTTACTGTACAATCATGGATAGCAGAAATAGGTGCACACACAAAAAGGCATCTTGGACAAGAAAAAAGAAACATTTCAGTGAAATATTTGTGACTTTTTCCTACTCTTGCTTTTTGGCTATGTGTTTAAAATGTGGGAAAGGCAATACAGAGTAGTGGCTGCAGTATTAGTTTAAAACGCCAGAAGTACCTGTGTTTTAATCTAGGTTTCCTACTGAGTAACAGCAGTTGAGGTTTACTTTTCTGACAAACATATGAAAAAATGAAAACTTTGGTATTATTTTTGTGTTTTCTGAGCCTTAGCAATCAAACAACAGGAAGTTCAATATAATCTTGTAAAAGGTACTGTGTAACAGTGCTTTATCTGAATCAAAGTCTCCCTTTTTTATTCTTTTTTTGTAAATAGCCTAGTACACAGCCTCTATGAACCTGGGCTATGAACAGAATTTCTATGTATTGTAGTATAGAAACCGTAACAATTTAGTGATGGCCTGCTTTCCAGGTATGCAGTAGTACTTAATAAAGTGCACCAGTGAAAATGTGTCCCTGTCCTTAAAAATTCAATCTTAATCAATCTTCTGTGTTGTGTGGAATTGTATTGAGAATTAAATATACATTAATGAAGGTAGAACCTAGAATATTCTTATGTCTCTTCACCTGCAACTTTTGACTGTATCTGCACAAGTAAACTAAACAGGTTTGGGGCCTTGGCTTAAGCATAGTCCGGACTCACCCATCTTGTCCACTTGTGCAAAGGAGGAACCATACCAACTAGCTCTCTATCTCTAGTGATCGCTGGGCAGAGTTCTGCATGAGCCAAGGGCTCTTCTCAGTGAGAAGTAGAGACAAGGCTATTTTCTTTGGAGGCAAAGGGATTTTAGCTGCATAGATGCAAACAGCAGCATGCCTCTTGCCTACAGGGCCAAATAATTGGTCCTATCCTATGTTATTTACTTTTATGGATGCAATCATGGGTGGGTGTTTCTCTTGACTGCTGATAGCAGAAGGTGAATAATTGCAAGACACAGCTCTTGCATGGGCACTGTCTGCTACTTCACTGATCTCTTGACTGGCTGCTGTCAGGTTGAAATGACTCAAAAGCCAAGATCCCTCTTATGTACCAATATATACATCTACACCTGATGTAGTCAACCTAGCTGCTTTTGTACTCAGTGGAAAGAAACAGGCATTTCTAACGGTGTAAAATGGTTATTTCAGGATGGGATTAATCATGCCCTTTTTCTTTCTGTTGATTGTATAGACAACTTGCTCAGATACAGCTGTTGAAGCAGGCAGCTGCAAGTGTCCAGGTCAAACGAAACCTAAGTTCAGTCACTCTCATGCCTCCCTAAGTCCTTGGGCCAATGGAGCTGAACTGCTTTTCAGGCAAAATGTGGTTATGCAAAGTACCTGTGCAGAGACGGATTCAAGGAGGCCAAGACTGCAGCTTCTTTGCCCATTCATAGTCCCTAAGGTAGTATATGTACTGCAGATTACTTGTTGTGCTGGGGAACCCCCTCCAACCTGGTCATGTCCGCATTTGGCTGGGACCATATCACATGCAATTTTCATCTAGTGACAGATCCACCCACAGAAATGCCCAGAAAATGTGTGACGCTACTCTTTTGGAGAGTCCGGAAAATCTGCTGAGCTGGGAGGGTGGTCCATGTGTGAATACTTGGCTTCCTTTAGCTGTTATAAGGTGTAAGAACCTGTTTCTCCACTGGTCCCAATAGCATGAACTTCTTTGCCCCTATGTAAATAATGGAATAACTGGTTTTGTCTCTCTTTATTTGGAATATGTATCAGTGCTGGTTCTGTATTCAGTCAATTAAATCACGTGCCCAATTGTTGTAGCACACTATTAAATATTAAGAGAAAGAGAAATAAAGTAACACTTCACCCTTCTTAATAATTTATAAGCCCACCTAACCTTAATGACGAATTTGAGTAGGATGCGATGTGTTAGGCAGATTTAATGCAGTGCAGGATTTACACTTGGCTGCTGCTAAAGCAAGTTAGTGCTAACCAGACGTGGGCAGGGTGGGGCAGATTATGTGAACCCTTCATGGCCAGGAGAAACTCATCTAGAGAGAGAGCTAAGGCAGTTCCAGCCTGATTCTTTTTAATGTCACAGTTCATTTGCAGAACCATAACTGGAATCAAGAATTAAAAAGCCTTGTATAAAAGTCAGTAACATTAAACCTTTAAGACTCATGTTTCATGTGTCATAAAAAGTCTATGAAGGGATTTTATATTCTGTACAGTGTTTTAGCACTTTCAATCATTTTTTTTCCAACATAACTTTTGTGAACACTTTTATAGCCTCTAAATGAAAAACTAAACTATGTGTCATTCAAAAAAAGGTTTTATGGATCACAGAATTTAATATAAGTTCTGCACCATAACAAGGAACTGATAAACCTATATTAGAATTAATTTAAAATGTTGGAAACTGTTTCAGAAGATTGTGCATCACACGTTGTGGTAAACAACACTAGTGAGTAAAAAAATTTGTTGTATACACACACTCTTTGACAGTGAACTGCAATGATTTAAAATAAACAGAAATGTTAGTGGTTAAAAAAATTATGTTTGTGTCATGTATATTAAAATCACAAATTTTCATATAAATGAGAATGTTTGCCATAAGTGGAATGGAATCACCTGTAAAAAATCATCAAATGTACATGATAATAAAAACCAGGTTGAAACTGTGTCCAAGAATATACAATATGATATAAGGTCTAATCTTTCTCCAGGGAAAAGACTGTTACTCCACCGTGTCATTAACATTTATGAATTAAGACTTCTTTATGAAATGGCAAAATTAAAATTATATTCTTCAGGTGCTAACCCTATATTATACATCTGTTTTACACTAATAGGGAATCTCTTCTTTCTTTAATGCATGATGGTTATATGCTGGTATCAAAGGAAGAAAGTATCATAGGAAATATGTATAAAAGTGACAATTTGCACATTTCATCCCTAGTAAAATGCTGCACAGACTTAAACAGTAGTTTTCCGAAGACTTTTGCAAGGTAGATACGTATAATCTGCCCAACATATAGGCTGTGAAATCTCATTGATTTTCCCTGTTTCTCACGCTGTTTCTGTTCAGGCCTATCTGTTCCTGCTGCAAGAGGGCCAAAGGGGACCTCTCTTCTACGCTTTCTGTTCAGAGGGGCTTTCTCTTCTGGGACTATTTTTCTGCCATCGACCATGACTATAACTCCACAGAACCAGATCAGTAATGTAAACTATAACAATACATTATGAGTGACAACGAAAAAGTGCATAAAATTAAGCATCACATTCATTCCTCCCAAGCTTTAGCTGGTCATCGGGGCTTTGTTTGTGGTGAATGAGGAAGCAGTTGTTTATTAGGGCTGAAACTGAGCCTGTTCATTCACCGTCCCTGCCTGGAGTGTGGAGTCCTGGATGTTCCCAGCAGCAGACAGTCTATTTGGAGGCCATTATTTATAAGTGATGGACAGTTTGGTCTTGGCTAACTAGGTCTTACCGAGGAAACAGGCAGTGTGGGAGTCACCCTGAGACTCTTGTCTAAATAGATATGCCTACATTGCAGACACCCGTACATGAGCTAGGTGTTTAAGCTCACAGTATAATCAGTTGCCCCATTCATGTCCCATGCATACATGCCCAGCTCCGTTTCAGGTAAGACCTTCTGAAGTAGCAGTGTGAGGTTCTCTGGGATGCTCCAGAGTGACTCAGGTGGCACTAGAAGCTGCCACATATGCAATGGAATTGAGCCCTGGATCTTTCTGTTGACTGTAATTCGAACTTGGACACGTAGCTTTCAAATAGATACCTACATCGGATGTAGCTAAATTTAAGTGAGTGAATCTAAAGCAAAATCCTACTCAGTCCTACTCTGTCAGTGGGAGACAGATCAGCCATACAAGGAGGAGCATACCAGGAGACTGGGAACATGTGCCATATTGTTAGCATTGCATGATGTGATCATAGTACAACAACAAACCATTTATTGACTTAATAAGAAGTTCCCTTTTGTTAAGTGTCAAAACCTTATCAGTGGTGTTCCCTTCGGTTAGACACATCTTTTCTTGTGCTGACAGGATCTGCCCCATTCCTGAGTTTCCTTTTGCTATCTTTGAGAAGGTCAGGGACACTTCCTATTTTTTATTATTTCTCTAAAGTATAGTTTGGTGATTTTGCCACTTGCATAGCTTGTAACTGGTTCACTGCCTTCGCATTTCAGAGACAGGAATGCTAGGCACAAATTGGTAGAGAAAAGAAAGCAGTGAGTATATGTACTGCTTGTCCTTGGCTTTGCTGTCTACCTGTGCAGACTGTGAAGAAGCAGTAAATTAGCTCACATATTATCTTTGTCAAACTTTGCCAGGGAGCCACATACTTTTTTGTGCTTGTCCTGTCTTTTTTGATGCTGCGGTGTGCCCAAGGGGTCTCGGATCCAGTCATCACAGCATGCGAATTCTGGTGTATATTCCACGTTTTTGTCTACCTCTCCTCCTGTTTGCATTAATATTGCTAGGAGTTATTTCTGCTAAGGAAATACCTGTTGAACTTAACTGCTCAGTACCTCTTATATTAAACGTTTAAGCATGTGCTTAAGTTGAAACATATGTCTATGACTCTCCTGTTCAGCAAGGTATTTAAACATGTTTAACTTCTGGGCCTAAAGAGTGCTCTTAAAGGCTTTACTGAATTTGTGCCTAAATGAACTGTTTTCCTAGTTACAGCTTCTTGTTTTGTTTACTCCACATCAATAGCAATAATTTCAATTTGCCACGTGTCTAGCTTCTGCTAGCTAGTTTTAATTCACAGGCATTTCATTAGATGTGAGTTGAGTTTAAAAGAAATAGCCTTGTGGCTTTCTGAACCTTCTAGGGAATTTAAGCAACAGGCTCACTGGCAATGTGTTACTTCCCTCAAAAGTCAACCTTGTAACTTGTATAACTATGCCTAACCTCAGCAATACTTTCAAAATTACTTGTACACACGTCAGCTTCCCTACATGTTTTGACAAATGACACATTTCCTTTGGTGCTTCTTTGTGGGTAACAGCGTGTGAGGATATGGTAGTGGCAAAATTTATTACGGTTATTTTGTAGTTGATATTAAAGAACATGATGTATTATATCAGGTGTCTGACCTTTAAAGATCTTAGGACCCAATTCATTACAACATAAAATTTACATATTATTCAACATTCTACAGTCCTTTTATGAAGAAGTCATGATGCATACGTGCATGAGATTTAAGGCAGACAACTATCCCTGCACATTGAAGACATAGAGATTGAAGAGAATGAGAAATAAAAAATATTGTAGGTTGGAAAAGATTAACTTTTTTAACCCATGAAATGGATTACTCTAGCTGCACCTTTTTGTGCAAAGTCTTAGGAAAAATAAATGGAGCACAGAGAGGCAATGCTGTATTGGATATGAGCTATATTCCTGTGTCTTTTGTAAATCCTGACAAGACCTACCTGTCTCTGTTCCTGCGTTTGATGAAGTTTTCCACTAATCTGATATATGAAGAGTCAGCCTGGGGGATTTCATCAGTGAGAAACTGATGAGTTTTTCTGTGCATTGTGTTTGCACATACTCAGCTGGAACCCACTCTGAACACTATACCAACATTCCTACCTTTTGTGCTCTGCTCTATTATTCTGATTTTGGTGGTATGAACATGTATTCTTTGCCACAGGAGATAGCAGCAGCTGCAGTGTACCACTTTCTATAGCTGATATGCCTCAGGTGTGTAGCTGATGTTGTGCACCTGGTTGTTGTGTAGTCAGCTGTGGATATCTGGAGATGCACCAGGTATTCAGACCAGCAGAACTGAGCTTGCTTTTACGCTACATCTGTGCCAATGCTCTAAGATCTTGCTGTTAGAAAGCACCCTATCATTTTATACTTGTAAAAGTACAAAGGCAACATATGGAGTTGGCTAAGACACTTTATACAGCAACTGTCATTGTGTCCCAAGATTGGAGCGACTCAGGTTTGTGGATTTCCTTTGTCAGAATTGAGGTGAAATGACACCAGGGAAGTTCAACAGCAATCAACATTTTTCAACCAAGCTAACCTTGCCCAAGTACAAGTGAACTTATCAATGTGGACTTTGCATCATGTCATTAAGCCACCATTTGAAAGGAGAAGGGAGGTACAGAAAAAGAAATGGAAAAAGGAACATGAAACTATGTCAGTAAAGTGTACAACATGTGCTAACCATATGTAAGCCTTACTTATTTGGGGATCAATTCAGAGAAGAAAATAAGGTGAGCCCTCCTATTGAGTCACGAGGTTCAGAGCAGGCCCCCTTGCTTTCTAGACTCCTTCTCAAAGAGGAGCCCAGGGGCAGCTGGATCCATGCCTAGTCCCCGACTTGGTCAACCGTTTGTGTTTAAAAGGATGAAGTATAGGACTGTGGAAAAAAGAGAGAAAGAGAAAGAGAGAGAGAGAGGAAGAAAAAGAGAAGAGGATTTCACCAGTCCTGGGTCCAGCATTGGTCAAGCCAGTCTAGAGGACCAGTTCTGGAGGGCGCGTGCTGAGAACTCATCCTCCCTTCTTTTATACCTAAAGGGTCTGCCCTGGTAGGTGGGGATTTGCCATCATTGAGCAAGTGCAGTGTGAACTCAGGAATGTTCCAAAAATGAGTCGGTGCTCTCGACATACGCAATTCACGTTCCCGGGATTCTCTGGAAATGGGTCGGTGGTCTTGGGGAGTCATCGGGGAGTTGCTTCTCCCTCCCTGCAGGCATGACTGCTCTCTGGCCTTTCCTTCAGGGACAGACGTTGTGCTTCTTTTCATGGTTGCTTAAGATAAGGAAGTGTGGCTTTGGAGAAGCTCGGTCCCAGCCCCCGTGGGGTCTTCTCCTCCAGCCACATTTTCCTGTTCACACAGCTCCAGCACTTTTACAGAGGCTGTCTTCTCCACCAAAGTTCTTTAATGAAAGTTTGAGACATTGGCTATAATTTGTCAGATGGTCACAACTGTAAATTGTCCAAGCTGCAAAATCCATGTAGAGAAGTGGTAATGACAAATAAGAAGTACACATTTACTTTTGTTTGATGTTCGATAGCTCTTTCATTCCAAACATTCAGGTGTAATATATTCTCAAGGCTGTACTGTCTTCTCTACTGTTTTTTTGTGACTTTGTTGGCATTTATGGCGTCTTGAGACAGCCTTTTCCAAAGCACCAAGATTTATTGACAGATTTCAGTGTTGTGTCAATATCATACGCTCAACATGATTTTCACTTGGAGAAGGCTGGGTCAAGTCCTTTGCTTTTTGTTATTCTAAGGGTCAGATTCCAGGTGCGGAGTAAGATCCGGATGCCTAGATTTAGGTAGGCAGAGTTACCTTCTAGGGCCCTTTAAAACCATCTACTTCTCTCTGTTAGTTAGAGAGAGAACACAGGCACTTATGATAGAACTGATTTACTAGACCTTCCAAAATTTGGATTCAAGCTTAGTGATCTAACCATGTTGTGGACTGTCTGATCTAAAGGTCACTGATCATATAGCTTTGAACAAAGAGTTGGACCTGGGCTTTGAATTCGGGCTGATTCTCTGTGGATTGAAAATTCCACCCTCTGTTACAATACAGAACGTGGGTTCCTTTATTGTTATCACAAAATGTGACACTACAGGCAGAAATGTGCATAAGAGATGACAAGGACGGCTGAGACAAGGACATGCCCTGGCTGAGTTAAGCAGGGTTTTACTTGCAAAACCAGTGTTGAAAGAATGTGACTAAACTACTTTCAGAAGCTATATAGACTGATATAAGGCTGGGATTATGGTTTAATTTACCCCCACTGGACATATGCATTGAAGCTATTTTTATTTATATGCTCCACATATGTAACTCTTGCTGTATTTAGTTAAAAGATTGAACCTGGGCACTGGGTGCTTATCACATTTTTGTGAAGGATGCTGCTTTCTATGTATTTTCTTACAGAAAATAAAGTTATACTGAGAAGGATTCATTTTACCTTAAATTAGCCTTCTAAATGCTGGGTGTAACTAAGCTAGTCTGGGATCTCTCTGTAGTCAGTGGGAAAAGACGGGCACCTACTCCCCCATCCCATTTATCCTTACAGAGGTTTAGTGATTCAGCCAGTCTTCTTATTGTCAACAGAGAGGCATGATGACCAGCTCAGGGCTAACTTCTAGGTGGTTCAAGTTTGATGAAATAATCCCATGCATAGTGGCCAAGATATGAGACTGCAAAAAAAGAGAAGAAGGTGTCATGGTTAAGGGAGCTGAATGCAACCACAGGGAATTTTACTCTATCTGTGCATCTGTCAGGGAATTCCTGTGGGATGCTTGGCAAGTCACTGAACAGGTGGTCAATAATTGTGTGTTTCTTGTGTTATGGGTGTCTGGAGTCTGATTTACAGAAGCAATAAGCACTCACAACTGAAATTGAAGTAAATTGTAATTTTATTGTAGAATGCTACATGCCCATAAATACTTGGTCCTGTTGTTCTTAAACTGAACATCCCAAACTAGTGAATACTTTGGGCCTCACATTCTTTGTGCCATTATTCCCAACTGTAAAATGGGAATAATGACACTGTTCTCCCAGAGGTGTTATGAAAGTGAACTCACTACTGTCTAGGAAATGTTTAGGAAAGTTTTACAAAGAAGCCCTTGGGGAAATTAATAATTCTGTATTCAGAGCAGGATTTGAATCATATGCAGTAAGACCTTGGGCCATACACTGAATAGTGAGGAGGCAACAATATTGCATATGTTCATTGATGTTCATGTTAATTGAGCATCAGCTTTAAAATGAATTGAATTAAGCAAGGGAAAAAAAAAAGAATGTGATGATGCCAATTTAAAGACTCCTTAAAATATAGGTACAGGGGAAAATTAGACTTCTTGGAGGTAACCTTAATTTTGATGATTCACAGTCATTGAGTGGCAGACTTTTGTAAAGTTCTTTTACCACGTTTTGGTTTATTTCTAAGACAATAAACTGAAAAAAAGAAATCCTACCGAGAAATGTCATTTTATGTCATATGAACAGCCATTGGTAGTGCTTTCTTGATGGTGGGCATCAATCACAAAAACATTAGCCACTTGAGTTAATGGGTAGGAATACTAGATTGTTTGTCTGGTAGCTCAGCAGGTTCATCCTCTTCACTGAGTACATCAAAAGTTAGGTGGGGCATGCAAATAAAGATTGTTTCACAGTGCACGTCTTGTGCGGGCAATGTGGCGGATTTCATAGGCATTGACTCTCAGCGGACCTAGGAGTATTGGGTTTCCTTCCACTCTCTAGGAGCAGTGTACTTCTGGGCACAAACTGTGCATGTCTTCACCCCTAGTCTGGACTGACATTAGCATCTTCCTCCAAGCTGCACTCCTCTACACAATTTTAATACCTACTCCCCATCCAGCTCCCCATTTTCTCACCAAATCATGCTTAGTCTCTTCCCCTCAAGCTTTTCAACAAGTGGAGTGAATCCCAGTTTTCCACCTTTCAGCTTCTTGTCCAAACTCTTCTCCCAAACTGCCTGCACACCTACCTCCAGCTCCGCTCACTCCCCTTCCCAATATCTTTTCACATAGTCCTTATCCCATTTGTCTCCTTGTTTCCTCCCAACAGACTTACACAAGTATAGCTGCAGTGTAGACACCTACCTCTAGATAACCTTAATTCCAATTTCAGTGGCAAGGAAAACCCTTTTCAGCTGTGATGGATGGAGCATGTCTGGCATGGATAGAATCTCTCAGGAATTAATCTGATGAATCTTATTCCCTTATAAGCATTTTTGGCATAGTTTCAGAGATCTGTAATTTACTGAATTTGAGGTGGGCTTACTGGGGGTGAAAGTTCCTGCTCCAACAGTAAACTGGAGTTTAATTGTAATTAAATGCCCCTGCCTCTGTAGATGTCCCCAGAAATGTCTGCTTGGGATTGGGCTGGAAACAGTCCTCCCTCCACTCCACTGCAAAATTGCCATGCCATGTCCCAGCAGGCTGTGTCTTACAGTCCCAAACAACTTCCCCAGCCTTTGATAGACAATGAGAAGGGCCCTGGTGCCATCCAAGCTCCACACAGCCATCCTGTCCTGTGCAGGCATGGATTTCTGATGTTCTTTAAGAACATTTGGCTCGTACCGAAGACAATGAGTTTCCTCACAGCCCCCCAGAGTTGTGCTTCTGCATGTGGAGGATGTGTGCTGAAAGGAGAGGGATGAAGTGCAGTGAGGGCCAGAAGCAGATGCTTGGCACAAAACATTTCACCCTAAAATATTAATTTTGTTCTTACAAGCAAAACAGGGTCTTGCATGAAGAAGTTCTGGGTAGCCTTCTTAACAGATAGTACCACCACACCACCTAAAAAGTCCTCATCTCCTCAAGAAGTTCTGCTCATACTCAGTGCTTTTAAAATTATTTCATATCCTTCAATAAAAGATGCTAAGTATGTTTTATGCAAATGATCAATATCTTTATTTAAAAATATGAACACTAACCCTATGAAAATGATCCCAAACAACAAAGATATGTGCCCTCTGTACTTTTGCCGATCTTTGTAACTAGAGCATTCAACACGGGGGGGGGGTTCAGCTCTTATAGTTTAAGTGTGAGAGAAATGAAGTGAGCACCTAAACAACAAGCAAATTAAATGAGTGACCATTTAAACACAAGAAAATACAAACTATTATAACCGTTTTTACTGAAATAATATAAACTGATAACAAAGCTCACAGAAAATGTTTGCAAGGTATCTTAGTAGAACATATAAGTACTATAGAATATCTACTGATAATACAAGACATTATTTTCTGTAACCAGGGGAATAAATTGTCACACAGAACCCATTTCATGTTTTGCTGCATTAGCTGTGGTGTGAGGACAGTGTATGAGCAGGCATTTTATAGATGAAATGTCCATTTATGTCCTATTACAGACTCTTATGATCTAAAGAACTTTGCTTTTAAGACCTATGCACAACTTGCAATTTGGTAACCTTCATCCAAGCCAGGAAGGTGTTTCTTGGCACTGAGCAGGTAGCCATGTTGTGAGCACAAAGAAGGATCAGCCAAGATGCTTTGTCTCCCTAGAAAATGTTGGCCGTTATTCTGATTTCACTTCTGTCAGATAAGCACCAGTGTAACTGTACTATTTCAGATCATTGGCTCTGACCGGATAGAAATGTAAAAAAAAATCGTGCCCATGAAACCAAGGCAGGGAAAATGAAGGAAACTGCTATAAAAAATAAATGGGAAAAAAAAGTTTATTTTTTGAGAAAAGCATTGCTGAAATGACAGGAATGTGAGCCCCTTATTCAGCTGCTGTCTACACCTGCCTAGGACAGAGACCTAGAAATTTGTGTCCCTTTGTAAGTAATGAAAATACTTCTTGTCATTCTAGTACCCCATCAGCTTGGGATACTACATGGATTTACAAGGATATCCTCTGATCTGGATTCTCCTCATCAACCTGCTGCTCATCTCTGTGCCACCAAAAGGCTCTCTCTCCTCGACTGAATGACATTTCTTTGGTGCTGGCCCTGGAATCTGAGTCTTTGTGTCAATGAAAGTCTCTTGCTGCGTGGATCTAACCACAGGATCTGGCCTGGATGAATATGCACAAAACTCACAAAACTTCACTAAACTTCAGCTAAGTGCTGAACCAGACTCCTTGGCTATGAACTGGTTTAACTTGTGGGTCCTAAAAGGAAATGATTAAATAAATGCACAGAAAGGGCCCTGCTGTGCAAAATTAACAACAAAGAGAAGAATTAAAAAGTTGGTTTTTAATCATTGTTTTATCACAGCAGTTTTTAAGCAAAACTTCTTTCACAGAATTACTTTTAAATTCTGCATGTACAGAGGAAATAATACTAGCCCTTCTGAGTCACTGGTTCCTTTTTTTCTCCCCTACTAGGAAAAAACAAAGGCAATTTGGCTGTTGTGTGTGCACGCATGCACATGTGAAGAGTGGAGTCCTGAAGAAAAAAAAAAAAATCACTCATTACTTTAGCCTTAGTAAAAAAAAGAGTTTAAAAGTATCAACAGTTACTGTTTGAGCTGATAATTGCAGTAAAGACTCTTCTCCAGAAAGGAAAGAAGGGACTTGTACTGTCCTGCACAGTACAGGAATATCGGTCCCACAAACTGTGAGAGAAGATGACTACTAGAGAGAAAAGAAAAACTGAGTAAAATTTAAATTTAACAGAATGCTGTGAAAGGAACCTGGAAGAGAGAGAATTGGGCCGAACAGCAATTTTTGATGAGAACGTCTTTGAAAGCTGCTAATAATGAGGTGTAAAGCATACTCTGGCTGTAGGTGTCCTGGGGTCTGTTAGCAGAAGCAGAGCACACGGCAGAAGAGACGGGGAAGACGGAGTTGGGTCTGGTTGCTCGCGGGCTGCCCTTGCCCGGATCTGCACCGCCGCCAAGGCTGCCCTCCGCTTTGCAGGGTGCAGGGTGGCCGTGTGGAGGGGGGACAGAAAAATGACATGCGGGGCAAGACCCAGCACAGACTGATGTCCTGAAAGTTCAAAACCTCTGCCGGGGTCAGCTGGCACTGGGAAGCCGGTGAGTGTGGAGAGGAGAGGGGTGCTCCTGGCTGGTGCGCTGGGTGGAAGGAGGACCAGCTTCTGGCAGAGGACAAGTGCGTTGCGTGAAACACCCCGAGTGCTTGTTTAGTCCCAGAAGTTCAGCAAAGCAGTGCGACTTGGTGGGAGTTAGTACTTTATTGCGTGAGAATATTTGAGAGAGAACACAGGTGTAAAAACGGGAGCTATAGAATAAATGCAAATAAGGCGGGAATGATCGGGTGCGAGATAACCACCATGTTTCAAACCCACGTCACAAATTGGCCTTGCCTCGCCGCCGCTGCGTTTCCACCTCCCATTGTCTAATGACAGCAAGTTCGTTTTGACCGAGTACCAGGGATCGATTCCCTTACGACTTTCCCTTCCGTTAGAAAGCCTGCGAATCTGCACTGCAGTTTGTAGCTGCTGCTTTTTTTCCCGAGCGTTCCCAGCTAAGCGTTTGAGACTTGATAAAAACAAACCAAAGGCAGAAAAGGGAAAAAACCCAAGGGGGCGAGTCTCCTTTGAGGCTCCTGCTGGTGCTGGAGGTGGTGAGCGGCTGCCGGGAGCGGCGGCCGCCCTCAGCAGAGGGTGCTGTCTTCTCACGGTAGCGCCGCGGAACGAGAAGGTCACTCAGCCTATTGATAAATCACTGTGCCGTGATTCCTAACTGACAGCTCAAACTAACATCAAGCTGGATGAGAGAGAACAAAAGGCCATCAAGCAGCCATTTTCTTGACACTTTTATTCAATCACCAGCAGATTGCTTACGACAGCAATAGCAGCTGTTTTGTCTTCATCTTTCCACATTTGATAAAAGGTGTCAACTCAAATTTTTGTAAATAATTCACTTACCCCTACTGCACACACCAGCACTGTTCAGCATATGTATTCTGCGCGAGCAGATCACTGAGGCAGGTCAGGGCTCAATGATATCAGCTGAAGGTCATCTGTGATCTAAACGGAAGCACTGATAAAGCTACAGTCCCTCAAGGTCAAAGATAAGAACTACGCCGAGATATTTGTAATGTGGACAAAAGGTTAAACAATAGAGAAAAAAGTATGGTATTGTTTCAGTTAACACACTAATGATTTTTCTATTGTTCTTTAGGAAACACTGCTCCAGCAGATTCGGATGGTTAACCCTTTCGGAGTATGGCGTACATTTAAGTGCTGGGTGCGAGCAATTAGAGAATATCACTTCCCAAAGTTAGCAATGTTAGGTAGTAGCTCGCAGCCTTAATATGCTGCTGCTAACACGTCTGAACTGCAAAGGGGAGCAACGGCAATTTTTATTGCAGGCATTGAAAAGAAAAATAACACCTGGATAGTGTATCAAACAATAATGGTTAAAAAGATTAATGCATTTAAGTAAAATACAGTTTACCTTGAATTTCTCCTTAAAATGAATTTAGGTCCCAGACCTGAGGAGAATTAGAGAATGTGCCTAACATTTCCTGTTGTAACAGCTTCATTTACTTTAAAGGCTTAGAGAAACTAATAGAGAGATCTTTGAATTATTGCAATATGACACGCTATCTGATGTTGGCAGTAGCCAAAGCACTGAGATTAAAAATGATACATCCTTCAATACTAGGTTAGGATTTTTTTTTCCACCCAGTTATATTACTCAGAAAATAAATCTAAACAACAAATAGTCACTGTTTATCACTATTTGGTTTATACTTTCTAATAGCCAAAGTATATGTGCATTTGAGATTCTGTCTGTGCTCAAACAGCAGTGAATTTATTGCATTTAACTGATGTACACGAAGATCAGAGAACAGTTGCCTTACATTTTCCTGCTCTTTCTGCCTTAGTACTATGGCAAAAGCAACTCACCTTATTCCAGTGCACTTGTGATAGAGAAATAACAAGATCTGAATAAAAGAAGGTGTCTCTTATTTTTAGCTAAGCAAGATGGTACAGGAATACTTTCTTACTGAAAGCAGGAATCCTGCCTGCATCAATATTATTCCTTACCTACCCAGTTGTATATGAACTACGAGAAACAGTCTTCATTAGAATTAACCAAATTATTTTCAGCAACTCGTTTTATTTGTGGACATTGCCTCCTTTTCTTCTTGTGGAATATTTACATTGCAGTTTCTTCAAAGATACTTTTTTCAACTTGCTTAATATTCTTAGTGATTTGAAAGGTCTTAGTGAATCAATTAGGAAAGGTTTTTGGTGAGTTTATACCTAAAAACCAAATTGTGTTTTATGACACAGACTGGCCAAATAGTTCACATGGCATTATTTCCCTCTGTTGGCTGCTGTGTCCTAGAAACAAAAGGATGGCTTGAAAAAAAGGCTAGGATTTTGAATCTGTATTCAAGTATGCAAGATTAAAAACTTCAGAAAACTTTCCATTTTTGGTCTTGCTACTATCTTGCTCAAAGTGTCATTCTTACAAGAAAATAGACCACTAAAAATTAGTGTCTGTCTGAAGAATTAAAATGTGATGTTCTTTCATCATAAAGCCATTGCTCGTGAATGCACACTCGTAACAGTGAAGGGTGCTGTTATATTATTTAATTGTCATTGTGGAAAAGCACTAGTAAAGATTTATGGGGACACTGATCATTTGTTTTAAGTTGTATTATGTTATGTAAAAGCAATCAATGTATTCCATTTACCAGTTTACTAATTCTGCACTTAACAGTCTATGGCTCCTGACACATAATAACTGTAGAGAATAATCTGTGTGCTTTAGATGTTTGCATCCTTAATATTAGCTTAAACCTCTTTTTCCTCAAGCATTAACACAGGCGAATGTGCATTAGTCTTGTTAACTCATGTTTACTTTCCATGAACATATAAGAAGTATGTGTCTATATTCATGCTATATATAATTTTGCAAATAGTCACAGAATTATTTTTCTGACATTTGCTTCTGGAGCCAGTTATGTATTATGAAACTGCAGTCAGTATGAGTAACTATGTCAGAAATTACCCTCCTGTCCAAGACCAGTTTCACTGCCTATACCTCATCTTGACAAGTACCTGCCAGTCTCCCTGGAATTTCACACATTGTGTGTTATACATAATTTCAGAGAAAAAAAACACAGGAACTATTTTAAAGTTCTGAGGTAAGTTTCTCTAGATTGTATAAATCAACATATGTTGTTTCAAGGTAAAAGAAGGAAGAGGATGAAGAGCTGTTATTGAATCTTGGACTTAAGTACAAGGAAGGATAATGGAAAAGATCACATGTAGAGAAATGGCAAGGGAACACAAGAGTGCTGAAGAGTGAAAGAAAGAAACATGTAAGGAGTGGAGGCATCAAAATGGGCATGGAAGGTGCTATCGGACATGGAGCATGGACACAGGAGACTGAGACTCTGACCAAAAGAGAGTAGGGCATGGCAGAGGATGTAGCAAGACGGAACCTTCCTTCCTCGTATTGAACTTTAACTCTTCCTTTTTTTCTAAATCTAAAAGTATAGGCACTTAAAAAGAATTGCCAGGTATTGTTAATTTATTGCGAGTAATGTGATTTTGGCCATGACTGTGGGAGCATTTGTGGTAATTGATTCTGGATGAAAATGCCTCTTTCTCATCCCTTAACTTGCACCCAAGGTTAAGACTTACACTGAGCTCCAAGCCAAGAGATTTTTTTACTCAATTCTGTGTCCTCCATAATCTTTATTATTAAATAGCTCTCGAGGTAACTATTGCTCACCCATTTGACAAATAAGAAAAAATAAGAGCTTGACAATGTCACTGAATTAAATCTATAAACAGGATGTGCCTTGTAGTATAGCAGACCCAAATGCCATTTGCTGTACTGCAATTAATATCAAAAGGCATAAACCAAATGATGTGCTTATATAGCACATTCTGTTTGCATAGGTTTTTTGTTAACAGAGTGGAGCATGGTGCCTAGCAAAAAAGCACCATGTGCGCTTATGGTTTTAAATCCAAAACTCCAGGTTTTATCCTTACAGAAGTTCAAGCTTGCCTATGATGTCTGCAATCCTAGTTCTCAACTTGCTTCCAAAAGGAAACAAAAATGTCTCATATTCATTCTGCTGCCTTTTAAATACTCTTGCAACCTTAAGAGAGAAAGCTGTGTTGTGTCTTTCCAAGGGCTGATCTAAAATGGTAAATTTAAAATATTTTTAGGACTGCTGTCTGGCACTAGGCCTAATTGACATAGAATGGCAGGCCTCTATGCTGTTAAAATCCTTACCCTCCAAAATAGGGTAGCCACACATAAATTGCTACCACTTAATCATGGTCCTTGGTGCTTGCTAGCTTCTAAATTATGCCTGGGAATGTCTGGGAGAAAGTTGTTTGGCCTGGGCCAAAACCACAGCAAAATCTGTTCTGATGGTTCAGCAATGTGAATAACCAAGATATGGAGCCTGGGAATATTTCTAGGCAGCGACAGTTCCTGAGAAAGCACAGCAGACTGCTGCTCTCCTTCCTACCTCTCCATGCAGTTACAGTGACTCTCAAGACTGAAAACCTAAAATCTTCTATGCCTACAAAAATCTTTTGGTATGCCTGTGTACAAAAAAATACAAAAGTTAATACGAAGTCCTTGCAAAATTGGCTGAACTTTTAACTTGCAATACACACTTAGGAAGCAATCTAGGCTAATATTTTTTGCATGCTTGTTTACTTCTTAATGGGAGCAGATCCTTTAGGAAGAGGTTGAAATATTTAATTGTAGAACGTGTCTGGGATTGAGAGCAATGTATGCAGGAGATATTACCTTTGTGTCCAGGGGGTGGACAACCTTGCCTGAGTGCTCAATAAAGGTCAAAAATTGAATTAATAAGCTTATCTTTCCAGAAAACAAGCTTCATTCTAGAAGGCATAACATTAGTGCTTACCAGGCTGCCCTAGGGAATCACTAATGATGTACAAAGCTTTCTACCTATAGGTCACTGATTTTAATCCAGCCCAGCTCAGCAAAGGCTAATTTTTCTTATGAATGCCTTGTGGCTTATGTGTAAGTTGAGTGGGTTTTCCACATAGTGAGACATACTTATAAACATACTTATAAACTTCTAATCTGAAGCATGCTTGTCTTGCATAATAGATGCTTTAAATTTTTCCAAGTGGCTTCTATGTCAAACCTACAACTTTTGGATAGCTAATGATTTTTTTTCAGAAAGTATCTAATTTAAATGTAAAGCTTTCAAGTGATAGTGTGTCAGCAACATCTTTGAAGAAATGGTGCCATTAGTTAAGTAATCTCATTTTTAAAAATACTGTATTTCTAATTAGAATTGGTTGTGAGAGGAGGGTTATAAGTTGAAGTCCCAGATCACAAATCCATTGTGTTTGGTCTATGCTGTTAGGTTGGGACACTAGTTGCCTGACCTCCAATGTGTCTATAAAATGGCTGGTGGAAAACCCTCTATCAGGAACCCTAATCACTTAACCTGTAGAAACTTAAAAGTAGGAAACAAGCAATCCAGGACATTTCCAGAGGGTGTTGGAGACAACTTAAGATGGGTGCTAGGTAAGGTGATGCCCTGCTGGAAGAACTGGTTGGGGATGAGACAATCAGTGGTAGTCTTGGGTGTAGCGACCATTAAGCAATGCATTTCAACATCCCGAAGGAAACGAGGAAGGCAAGTAGCAGAGTACAGACGGTGGCCTTAAGGTGACCAGACTTCAGCTAACTCAGGGAAGTGATAGGTGAGGTCTTGTGGGAGGCAGCATTAAAGGACAAAGGAGCTTTGGAAAGCCAGCAGGTCTTTAAGGGCAACCACTTTCAAGCTCAAGAATGGTCCACCCTGATGCTTACCAGGTAAGCTGGTGGATGTATCAACAGACTGGCTTGGCTGAGCTTGGAACTCATGACTGAATCCCAGTGCAAAAGGCAGTATAACAGGCGGTTAGTGAGGACAGGGTGCAAATAAGAACATAGACACATTGTGCAGAAATGTTATGGATTTGAAATGGGCAAAGGGCATTAACAGCAACAAGTAGAGCTTCTACCACCAGCTACTCCGCTGCTGGGGTTCCTGCTGAGCAAGGGGGCTAGACTTGAGTCAACGTTGTGCCCTGTCAGTGGTGGACGCTAATAGCATCCTGGGCTGTAGCAGCGGGCGTGTAGACAGCTGATCAAGGGAAATGATTGTTCTTTGATTTTTCAGCAATCATTAACCTGCATCTGGAGTGCTGCAGCCAGGTTTGCCCCCCCACCCCAGTACGAGAAAGACATTGATAAGCTGAGGTGGGTTCAGTGGAGGGCCACCAAGACTGTTGGGCCTGATGGACCGGGGCTTGTTCAGCCTGGGTAAGAGGCAGCTGCAGGGGCACCTAACAGCACACCAGTGCCTGTGGGGTGGGTTTGGAGGGGATAGAGCCGCACCCTTCACAGAGGGGTGTGGTGGGAAAAGGGCATAAATTAAAGCAGACGAAGATCCAGCTAGGTGTGAGGAAAGAAATTGCACTCTGAGGAGAGCCAAGCATTTGAGCAGCCTGCCCTGAGAAGCCATGTAGTCTCCACTCTTGGAGCTTTTTGAGACTTGACTGGATAAAGCCCTGAGCAACCTGGTCTGACCTCAGAGCTGGCTCTGCTCTGAGCAGGAGCTTGGACCAGAGACATCCTGAGGTCTCTTCATGCCTGAGTGATTCTGTGATAGTGCCAGTAAAGCTGGCATTAATTTAGTTGTCAGTTGTGATAGAGTTCAAAGCTTCGAAGGCAGAAGTAAACCCCACAGTCCAGTTTCTTAAGAATATTAGTGAGTTTTGAGGCATTTGGCAAATGATTTTTGTAGTTCTGAGCAAGAATCTACCCTGGTAAACATGGGCTGGACAGCGTATCAAACTGGAAACAGATCACTCTTGGTCCTTACTTTGAATAACAAATACTATTTGTCACCAATTATTATTACTTTCTCACATTAGAACAAGCTCCACCTGGTATGTAGTTCAATAATCTCTGCTGAGAAATTTGAGAGCTGAATGGGCAGGATGCAAAAAGAGCAGCCCACAGTCTCCAAACAAGTGCAGTTGACGCTTATTATTGAGACAGCGTGGGAAAAATGTTCTCAGGCAGTGCTGGTGGTGTACCTGTACTGTGGTTTAATAGAGCACTTCAGTCTTTGGGGCTGTCAATTTCATAAGGACTAAATTTACTTAAAAAAATAACTGACAGATGAATTTAGAGAGTGTTTTGTTGCTCCAGCCCTGGAGTGGGGACCAGGAGACCTGGGTTCTATTCCCACGTCTGTCACAGACTTCCTGGACCATCATCTTACATCTTTGTTTCTCACTTTCCCCTTGGGCATAATATGGATAATACTTACCCACTTTACAGGGCTTAATTCATTAATGTCTGTGAGGTGTCTTGAGATCTGTGTGCACAAGGCACATTAGCACTGCAAAGCATTTAGTATATTATTTTATTATTTAAGACATCTGGGACCATTTTCACTGATGTGCTCTATCCATTTTGCACTGCTTTGGTGTTGCAAAGCAGCCATATCCCTCTTTAACAGGCCAGTGAGGCTGAGTTTTTGACTGGCTTAAAATACCAGCCATCCAAAGTATCTGAAGCCTACTATTAAATATGGCTCTTCTTTTTCTATCCAGTTGCTAAAATGATGATGACTGATTTTTTTCTTTGGGGGAGTGGGATCTGTGGGGAATTTTGCCTGTTTAATGATGGACATTATTCCAACAGTGGTAGAATATTCTGGCAAAGTGAAACACAGGAATGACATTGGTGCAAAAATGTTTCCCCTGTGTATATGCTAGGTAGCTTCTAAAGGTTAACTAGCCTGAAACTCTGGTATGGACAAGAATGTGACATCTTCTGGAAACCTGGGATTGGCCTGAAAAAACAGCAGAGGCACACTGGTGCAAATTCTGGTAAGTTTGATGCACGATTACTCAATCTCTTTCTACTTTTTCCTTGAAATGTTGATTTTTTTCTACATTGCCTTCATAAATATGGTCACTGAAATTTCTTAAATAAACTAGTACACAGCAGTTGCCATTTCAGTAGAATAGCAATTGTGCACCATGGGTATTATTCTCATTAAAATAAGAAATAGTAATTCAACTTTATACGTGTTTATTCACACACACAAACACACATGTGTGCACACATTTACGTGTTCAATGTGAGATACAAAAGGAGAGACCTAAATTTCAATTAGTGTATTGGGTTTGCGTGGCAAGGTTTTGGTAGTGGAGGGGCTGCAGGGTTGGCTTCTGTGAGAAGCTGCTAGAAGCTTCCCCCATGTCTGACAGAACCAATACCAGCCGGCTCCAAGACGGACCCACCGCTGGCCAAGGCCGAGGCCATCAGCGACGGTGGTAGTGCCTCTGGGAGAACAGATTTAAGAAGGGGAAAAAAATGCTGCGCAACAGAAACTGCAGCCGAGGAGACAAGTGAGAATATGTGTGAGAAACAACCCTGCAGACCCCCAGGTCAGTGCAGAAGGAGGGGGAGGAGATGCTCCAGGCGCTGGAGCAGAGATTCCCCTACAGCCTGTGGTGAAGACCATGGTGAGGCAGGCTGTCCCCCTGCAGCCCAGGGAGGTCCACGGTGGAGCAGATCTCCACCTGCAGCCCGGGGGGGACCCCATGCCAGAGCAGGTGGATGCCCGAAGGAGGCTGTGACCCTGTGGGAAGCCCATGCTGGAGCAGGCTCCTGGCAGGACCTGTGGCCCTGTGGAGAGAGGACCCCACGCTGGAACAGGTTTTCTGGCAGGACTTGCGGCCCCACAGGGGACCCACGCTGGAGCAGTGTGTGCCAGAAGGACTGCAGCCTGTGGAAGGGATCCACGCCAGGGAAGTTCGTGAAGAACTGCAGCCCATGGGAAGGACTCATGTTGGAGAAGTTCATGGAGGACTGTCTCCCATGGGAGGAACCCCACGCTGGAGTAGGGGAAGAGAGTGAGGAGTCCTGCCCCTGAGGAGGAAGGAGCGACAGAGACAACCTGTGATGACAATAGATTGAGAGCAGCCCTGAGGAGAAGGACTTGGGGCTGTTGGTTGATGAGAAGCTCAATGTGACCTGGCAATATGTGCTTGCAGACCAGAAAGCCATCTGTATTCTGGGCTGCATCAAAAGCAGCGTGACCAGCAGGTCGAGGGAGGTGATTCTCTCCATCTACTCCACTCTCATGAGACCCTACCTGGAGTACTGCATTCAGCTCTGGGTCCCACAACATAAGAAGGACATGGACCTGTTGGAGTGAGTCCAGTGGAGGGCCACAAAGTTGATCAGGGGACTGGAGCAACTCACCTGTGAAGACAGGCTGAGAGAGTTGGAGTTGTTCAGCCTGGAGAAGAGAAGGCTCCATGGACACCTTACATCAGCCTTCCAGTACCTAAAGGAGGCCTACAAGAAAGCTGGAGAGGGAATTTTTACAAGTGGTAGGACAAGGGGTAATGGCTTTAAACTGAAAGAGGGTAGATTTAGATTAGATGTAAGGAAGTTTTTCACTGTGAGGGTGGTGAGGCACTGGAACAGGTTGCCCAGAGAAGCTATGGCTGCCCCATCCCTGGCAGTGTTCAAGGCCAGGTTGGATGGGGCTTTGAGCAACCTGGTCTAGTGGAAGGTGTTCCTGCCCATGGCAGGGAGGTTGGAACTAGATGATCTTTAAGGTCCCTTCCAACCCAAACCATTCTATGATTCTATGATATGGTCTCTCTTCCTCACTCTCCTGGGCTTTTTTGATGACCTTTAAGGTCCCTTCCAACCCAAACCATTCTCTGATTCTATGATAACTGACCATAACCCCTATTCCCTGTCCCCCTGCACCACTGTGGTTGTAGGAGGTAGGAAAATCAGGAGTAAAGTTAAGCCCAGGAAGAAGGGAGGGGTGGGGGGAAGGTGTTTTAGGATTTGGTTTTCTTATTTTTCTACTCTAATTTGATTGGTAATAAATTAAACTTATTTCCCCAAGTTGAATCTGTTTTGCCTGTGAGGGTAATTGGTGAGTGATCTCTCCCTGTCCTTATCTCGACCCATGAGCCTTTTGCTGTATTTTTCTCTGCCCTTTCTAGCTGAGGAGGGGAGTGATAGAGCGGCTTGGTGGGCACCTGGCATCCAGCCTGGGTCAACCCACTACAATCAGCCACTCCTAGGTCCTCTGAATGATAAAGTTGCCATTCATTTATTTAAAATGACAATAGAAAAGAATGGTTTAACAGGGTTTTTACCCTTTTGTGGGACACGTGGAATGGAGCCCAAGTTGCAGCACAATCTGGATATTGATCTCTCAGAGAGAGAGTTAATTTGTCAATGACTGTAATTTGCCAAGCTTTATGAATCCATTCTTCTTCCTTTGGAGGAATATTTCTCTTCCAGATCTGTGCTATTACTTTTTTTTTTTTTAATGCAATAAAGATAAAAAATGACATAAATTTCTGAAGTCTTTCATAGACATAGAAACAAGTACCGGACTGGTAAAAGAACATGGGACCAGAAGGCATACTGGCAGTCCTCTGTCCATCTCCTTGCTTTTAAGGGCACTGTGCCATGTAATGTTAGTTGTTAACCTATCATGCTCCCCTTGGAAACCAGTAAATAGCTTTGCCCTCACTCCTTCTATAAGAAGACAACTCCAAGAGCTCAGTACTTCCCCCCTGAATTAAATCATATGCCATTTATGTCCACATTAGTCTTCCTAACCCTGTTCTTTTCCCTGGGTGAATTCCCAAGAAGTGAAGCTGGCAGGTCTGGGGATCCAGGTCCCCTGACAGGGGTGGGCAGTGATACGCAGTCAGGAACAGCATGTGGCTGGGCTGCTGCTGGCAGAAGTGATGTGTGGACGTGCAACCACAGCTTTAGTCTCCTTTCTGCTTTCTCCTCCTCATTCCCCTATTTTATTAGCCTTTCTCTAGATGTTTTTTCATATGAATTCATCCTTCCTGAATGAACAGAACTGCACACGGTATTCCAGGTGAAATGTGAATTGCATGTGATGACATTAATATTTTCCTATCTCTGTTGCACATATCTTCCCTGATATGCTCTAGGAGCTGGCTTTTTTTGCAGCTAAAACACAAATAGGTATTCTGTGATTGAATGACACAACCTGTACTTTCTCCTCTGTCATTTCCAATTTATAAGCTCCCAGCTCACAATCCAAATTCTTGTTACTAGTCCTCGGTTGTGTGACCTTCCATTTTTTACCGTAATCCATTTCAGCCCATTTCTTGTATTCCAGCACTGAAGGTCACCCAGCCCCTTCTGTAGGATATTTCAGTTCTTCTCCAGCATGCATTTAGCTTGTGACAGGGGCGGAGATGTTGAAACAGGTGGGAAAGCTGAGCTCCAGTGGTGCCCACACATTCCTGCTCCGAAACATGTGGCTGAGGCTTGGCTCTGCAGCTCAGAGGGGACAAGAGTAACTACAACTGCACCCATTGATCCAAGCCACCAGAACGTACTGCTAGGTTCCTAAAGGAGCCCATAAAGGTCCTATAGCCACTGCAGTCTGCACGGCTAGGTACGCTGAATTTATAGAAATTATCTTCACCTTGTGTTTTGACTAATACATGAATAATTTTTCAGTTATTAAAATTGGTGGGTAGCTACTTGCATAGAAAATGTTCCCCTAAGCTGACAACAAGAAAGATTTTTGAAGTGGCATTTGAATTGATACAGGGAATATCATTTCTGATAACCAAACCATTAAAAAAGATTAGATTTGTCCTGGATTGGGCTACATCCAAGTAGGGAACAATCCCTCTGGTTGTAAGAATAAATAGATTCCAGCCATGTAATCTGGTTACAGATTCACACCTGGTACCTGAGTGGTCTTTATATGGATAGTATTGTCAGGCAGCACTCAGGGATGCAAGAAGTAGTTATTGATTGACTTACCTATGCAAGTGAGTATTTCCACACTAATTTTTAGCTATATTTGAATATAATCAGATAGGTAAATATTACTGAATTTTTGTTGTTATATTTGCTGACCGGGTTGGTCCCTTTTGATCTTTTTATGAGAGCTCAGATTTAATTTTATATCTCTAGCTCTGACAGCTGCTTGTTACAGTTTTATTCCAAACACTTCCTTTTCTTTTATTTCCAAAGGTCCTGAAAATACTGATCTTTAAAACCACCTACAATTCATAAGTCTATTGTCATGTCTGTAAAAGCTAAGATAAACTTCAACCCTGATAAGTTGGTCTACATTTCTTTACATTTTCAAAGGTAGATATTTGCAAAGAAAAGGTCCGGAAATCTACGTTATTAAAACCTGACACTAACTACAATATTTTTCAGACCTTTGAATGAAGATGAAGGGTTTTGATAGCTGTACATTTTTTATTTATGTTATGAGAAGCGACTACTCTAATCACAACTTACAACTTCCATAACAAAAAAGGTTGATGAACTGTAGAGCAGTCAAAGGGCAAATGTGACTGACTTTGACCAGTGAGTCAGCTCGTGTCCTGATGTAGACTGTCAGTGTGGAAAGAACAGAGAAACTTAGCAACCACAATCATTAGACATAACCTTCAGAGTCACGCAGCAACAGGCTCACATTCCCCGAAGCCCACATATTGCTGGTTTTGGAATGAAGAAATTGTAGATGAATGGTGATCTCATAAAATACCACTTTATTTTTGAGAGCTTTCACGATATATTGTTCAAAGAAATGCACCGAACTTTTTATACTAGTTTAATGCAGCACCACAATTAGAAACACTGTTTTGTGACATAGTATTGATGTTTGGCTAACATCAGGTAACTCTATCCCTTGCCTGAAAGTGAACATTGATAAGGACAATAAACAGACATGAGACTAGGTGCCTTCCTCCAAGTAATGATTTAGCAGTTACACAGTGTTTGATACAACATAATTTCACAAAACAGAAATGGATGCAAAGTAGATCAGATGGTGGCACTTGAATCTGCCTGTTCGTCCATTATGACAAGATGAACTGCAGTGATGTAATTACATACAGATACATTATATTTTTGGTAACTGTACTGAGACTATAATGTTGCTAATGACCAGCAAATTGAGGGTCAACATGGAAAGAATGACAGTTTTAGGGCCAGAACTGATCATACTGCTATATTCAAATGCATGTGCTTTGGTTCATACATTTAAGGACTTGTATGCACGGTGCAGGTTTTCACTGAGGTGTGATGATGCTTTGTCTGAACTACAGCAAAATTTGGGTTAGGCTGTCATCCATATTAGATTTGCAGTGTTTTGTGCAGTTGCCGCAGCTGAGCTTGAATATATATCCATACCAGTTCCTGGCTAGGATGCACACAAAAAATAAAGCACGCACTTGAGGTTGAAGTTTTAAAATGGGTAGATGCACTTACAGTAATTTTCAACTTCACTGAAAGCACTGCAGTTAATACCTCTTCACCTCCACGTATGAGAGACAGAGATTTTCTTGAACTCCAATTACATAGCCTCCCTACCATATAATCAGTATTCAGGGTGATTCTTGTCGCTAAGATTCAGTTCCCCTACTCTTACCTTGCCTTTATTCTTGCAGGCATAAAAAAAAAAAGAAAAGAAAAAAAGACAGAAGTGTTTAACAGTCTGCAGTTATTTAGGACCAGGCTCAGCTGCCTACACACCTGAGAATTTGGACTTTAGCAGCTGTGCTAGAAGGATTTGGGTTTCCCTTAGGTCTTGTGTCATTTCTGTCAGCCCTATGTCCATGTTCAAGATACTTAGGACACCTCAAAAGGGACTGGATGCCTACAAGTAAGCAGCTGAGCCATGCCTATGGTGTCCACAGGGTGTGGTGTCTAGGCTACCACTGTACTCAGAGAAGGTTTATGGTGAAAGTCATGCCTAAAAATAGTTTTATTCTTCCATTTTAGATATGGTGAGGGATTTCCAGTTGCTGCCCCAGGACGGTACTCTGCCAGAAGTTCTGTGTCATATCTACCAGCCCTGTGAGGATGTCTCAGATTCATGAGGACCTCTGAAATGGCCATAGGTGCCTTTCTTTAGGCAACTGAATTTCACCTAGCACGTCTATTTTACAGTAAGCCAAATAGCACTCTAATTTCTATAGACTACACCTGTACTGACTGTAAAGGGAGCTCAGACACCTAGGACAGGAGTCAATTGTCTGAAAAGAGGTGTCTCGTCCCATTTGAGACACCCCTGGCATGCACACAGGGCTGGCAGGAGTGACACAGGACCCATGGGAGACCTGAGCACCTCTGGAACAGCAGCTCATTCTTCCAACCCAGAGACTGTTCAAATGGCACCAGACATTGACGTTTAGACTGAGCTGGATCGAGCTCCTAGCTTGGGTGGAGGTACCTACACATAGACACTGACATATAGATCTGGTCTCAAACTGAATCCCACCCTACAAGCAAAATTTAACTGCCTGAGCGTGAGACCGCTGTCACTTGAGGTAACCTGGGTTGTCTGCTTAGTCTCAATCCAGCCTGGGCTTCCCATGAGTTGTGCGTCAGACCTGTCAGCCCTGTAAGCTTTCTTAGATACCTCGGGGCATCACAGGTGACTCTTGGTGCCTAAATCGAGTGACTGAATGGTACTGAGCCCTTGGTGTGGAACCTTTTTTTCCTTCAGTCTATAAAAATCACCAGCTTTTTCTTTAATCTTACATTTGTCCTTTTCAAGTCCCTGACCCTCGCTACACACCAGCAACAAGTTGAAATGAAATTTTACAGTTAAGTTCTACAGATATTTTCACCTTTTAGGTCCTAGTCTTAGTGATCTACATCTGGACCACTATGATGCATCTAGGAAGGGAAAAATACAAAACAAAATATCCCCCATTACAAGATCAGTGAATCTTCACAGAAAAAAAAATTTAAAAAAAAAAATTCCCCTATTCCTCGAGTTGCTAACCTGCTCAGCAGAGAGAAGTGGAGAAATCTCTTCCTCCTGTGATTTTGACAAGCAGTCTTGATAAAGGAGAAGGCTTTTAAGGCAATGAGCCAGGGTATCCTTTTCCTCTTTCCACTGAAGATCTCAGGCAAAATATTCTGCTTCTCTATGCAAAAATCTCTTCTTCCATGCACTGAGAAAGGCATAAGCATTTATTCTTACCAACTAACTCCACACGAGTAACCAATCTGCAAAGCTACCTGAAAAATATCCCTTAACTGGTATCAAAAAGAAGCAAGTGGTAGAGATGGAGACATGTAAGATAGTGTATTAAGGACAGTCAGTATTTTAGAGGTTTATAACTTAACCATAAAAACTTGCTCCAGGCCGAAACTTGGCATGGAAGGCTGCCATATTTGTAAGTAGGTTATTTAATTTTAGGTTACATTACTAATACACTAATGCATTGTGAGCTGTTATATTTATTAACCTGCATTGATTTTTTTTTCTTAAAAAAGGACAAAAATACTTTTTTCCTGAACAGGTGGAAAGGGGATAGATGAAGACAGAATTTGCCTTCCCATGTGTCAGCCTAAAGGAGGAAATAGGAGGTAAAGACTTATTTCTTTCATACAGAAATAAAGCAAAAGCCAGCAAGTATTTGTTTTCACATCTGGTTCTGGGACATTGTAAATGCATAATGAACCTTTTAACTTTGTATTATTGATAAATTCAGAGCTCTGTAGGCAGAATTATCTGCATAAAAAAGCTCAAACCTTGTTTTCAAATGATGTGGAATATCAGGATCCACTATTAATTTTTTCAAGATTTTTTATGTTGGGGAAAAAAAAATATTTTTGAGAAGACACCAAAAGAAGTATGAGGAAATAGGGGCTTCTAATGATATCAAAGTGATCTTTAAATCCTTAAAAATCTCAGTTTTGGATTACTTACTGGATGATATTGAAATACAACATCTATAGCAGATTTCTGAAGAAGGAAAAAAGAATACAGAAATAGATTTTTCTGGGACTTGTGTGGAGTTCTCTAAATATTCAATCCCCGTCCAAAACGCCGGCCAACTGCCTCTCTTAAAGATTTGTCTGGTGCAGAAGCCTTGCCAGAGTGTAATTTTGGTGAAATTTCTGTCACTGCTCCCTGTCATGAATATTTATTTACTTCCCAATGGAAATCATTGCTCATCTGAAAGGGAGTTAACAGTTCTTAATAGCCCTTTCTGATTTGATTGATGTTTTTGTCACTTCCTCCAGTAAATAGGTTTCTATTAGCATACCAAATATGCTATCTGTCCTTTTGCTTCTGCAGGCATTTAACTGACCACTTACTTAAGATTTAAATATCCCACCTAGGGGTTTTCTGTCAGTTCAGGGTCCATTTTTCCACGCTAGCAGGTGAAGGACTTTTTGCTGTGAGCTTGGCTACCGTTTCTGACCTTACACAGCAACGACATCGGGTCAGTTCAGACTGGCTATTTGGAGGAACTCTGTAAAATCAGCAGAAATTTGTCCATACCTTAAACTACAGACTGTGAGGAAGATAGTATTAGTAGGTGAATGATGTTCAGGGACATGTAATCATATATTTGTATTTCAATTGTCTAAACATATAAGGGGATGATCTTTCATAGGCAGAACAGAGGCTGGAATAGGTTTTTCATGGAAATATGCCCCGAAGTCATATATCATTTATTTGCCACATGCTAACTTTGAAAAAGAAGTGTTCAGAGCTAGCAATGTAGCATTGCTGCTAAGGAATAAACTCTTTCCATTATTATCTACTGTTTTCAGGGCTGCAGGCTCCTGGTTAAAAAAAAATGCCTCGATGTTTCTCAAGTGTTTTTAATACTGCAAATAATGTAAATTTTTTGTATCAGAGTTGGCATAACGGAATTGACATTTGGGTCTTTTCCCTGTAAAACACTTGGGGGATTTTTTTGTGGCCCAAACATGTAAATTGTTGCTTATGTGTTAAGCAGATGGATCTTATGGATGCTCTGGACAAACCAAAGTGAAAGACTTTCCTTCTTTATTAGTGTGAGTAGTTTGAGGGGGAGGGAGGGCTTACAGCAACAAGTGGTTTAAAGTGCAGTTGCCTACAATTTCATGTAAATATTACTATTATGCTGTAAATCTGCATTCTAGTGACAATAAAAGAATAGAGGAAAATGTTTTATAGAAACATAAAATAGGATATATGATTGTTGGAGACACTAATTTTTTTAATTGTTCTTAATAATTTTCTGCCTCAGGAATTCATTTCTTGATTGCAAGCAGAGGCCTGGTTCTTCTCTGTGAGGAACATATAGGGCAAGATGCAAGAAAAAAACCAAATGTCTTTTGATGGGCTCTAGTGGAAAGCCGGTATCTAAATCCAAGGAAACGAGGCACAAGACCACTGTCTAGTGCTTGAAAGTTTATGTGTACCCAAGCACATACCAATAGTCTCCTAGGCATCCTTGCTTCATAAGGGCCAAAGGTGCTACCATGTTGCCTGAACTGAGAGCCTCGTTCATAATGGAAGGGTTCATAGTTAACACTCCCAAGTCTATTTTCATCAAATCCCTCACAGTATAAATCTCTTCTTTGAGCTAGTCTTAATCTAAATGAATAACTAGGAGAATATAATGGGATACTTTATGAGCAATGGAACACAACTTCACTGCAGCACAGCTAGCATAAGGAGAAAAAAGACTGTAGGTAGTTCCATTTCTTCCTGGAAGTGGCAGAAGTGTTTATAATTTTGATTAGGTGTTTTTAAGCTGTTGTGATTTAGTATTACAATGGAAGCAAGGATAACATGAGTTTCATGTAACAGGATGAGAAATTAGCCTCAGTCCTGAAAATTATATGCATACTACTGTGATATACATACTGTTGCCCCTCACTCCAGGTTAGACCACATCAACTACCTCTCTCTAAGATAATTTCTTGTGAAGAGGGATGGGTTTTCTGTGGAAAAAGAGGAGACGTAGTCCTTGGCAGCCAGCACTGCCCAATTTCATACTCCCCCTATTTATAGTTGCGTCCAGCGCTGCACATGGTCTTGATCAATTAAGCAGAGAAATTTTCATAAAATAAACTCTCCCCAGATAGGCAAAGACCTTCAGTTTTGTCTTTTGTTAATTCTGCATTTGTTTAAGACACATAAAGGCATTACATTTACTATTAATATGGTACTTATTCTGTTAGGCTGGATTACCAAATTGCCTGAGTTAACCTTGGGCAACTGAGTACTGCTAACACCAATGGCTACTGGCAATTTTCATTGTCAGTGTCTTCCTAGACTCATATTGGTCTGAAATACTGTGTTTGCTAAATCAAGCCTTTAAGTAGGTTATGGCCTGATACTTTTTGTTCAATTATGAAAATGTAAAAATGTACATCTATTATACCCTTTTAGCAGAAGGAGAAACAATCTTTGATAGTTTACAGCCATACCAAATTTCAGAGCAGTATGGTATTATTTGGCTAATACGAAAACAGGAAACACCAAATAGTCCTTCACTGTACCAATGCTACAGCAGCACTGTAATATTGTCTGCATTTTAGCTGTTTTCCAGTGGAAAAACTAGCAAGCAGTACTTGGCTAAAATATAATCCTATCAATTTTACATAAAATATTGATAAGGAATAAACACTTAGTATCCCTGGTGTGAATTCACCGGACTTCACGATACCCTAATATATGGATTAAGAAAAGTTAACATAATCCTTTTATGGGAACTAAAATCAATTACATGTCAGCTTTGTAGTATTATAAATGTATTTAGTCAGGATAGAATTTTTCCAGCAGCGCTCGTTGCAGATTGAAATTGACTAACCAGATGTTAAATATTAAATAGAACTAATCAAAGTATGGTTCAAGAGATTTTAAAAACAATGATCAAAGAGAGCTATTTATTACCTGATTCATGTTTCTACTCAAACACTGCTCCTATGATGTTATATCTACCTGAATTTAGTTTGCTGCAAGCTCTTAATTTTTTTCAGTTTAACATGAATGAGAAATATAATTCAATAAAAGTATGTTAATGCAGTACCATAGACAGAAAGGCACAAAACTCATGGAATTACAAGCAAAATTTGCTGGAGCAAGGTGTATCTTAGGAATAAAATGAACCTTAGGCCTGATCTGAAGATGACCAAATGTAGAAATATTCTTTCTATTGACTACATAGGGTTTACTTTAGGCCCATTGTGTAAAAAGTAGGGTTTATATTACTTACATGATGAATTTCATGCATAAGTTAAGCAATGTAGTAATAATAGTAAGAATAGCTTCTGACTCTGATGTGCAAGCAGGAGGGGCCCAGTCTTTGCAAAAGAAAATCATTGGTTATGCTTAACTGCAGGATTGTTTGAACATAGAATATGTATGTTTGGGTTCCTAAATCCACAAGAAGTCACACAATTAGCCTTTTTTTTTAGGGGGGCTGAGCACGTCCCAGTCCCACTGAAGCCAAGAGAAGGGCAGGTGAGGGCTGGCTGCTACCCCCACCTTGCACCGTGCAAGGACGAAGGAGCTCTCCGTGCAGTCAAAGAGCAACATTTAAAATGGATCAAAGGAAATGTTCTTTTACACAATGCATAATTAATATGTGAAACTCATTATCGTAAGAGATGATGGAGGCCAAGGGCCTGGTACTCGTTGCAAGAATATAGCTTAAAAGCGTAGTCGCACAAAATCTCTGTGTGTACTGTTGTGTTTGATAAAATAATTTTAGAGTGTCTGCCCCTACCCATTTTATAGTTTAAGGTATAAGTCATCAGAGATGGCAGAAAAACTTGCTTTCCAGAGGAAATTTTGTAACTGTTCGTTAGTGAGTTTATGTCTTGATTTAACCAGCAGTAGATGCTATCAAAGGCAGATGACTCAAACAGATGGAATATTGTGCTGATTGCATGTGGCTTCTCCTGCGCTGTAATGATGGGCTGCTCCCTGGTCTCCTCACACAGTAACAAACACCACATCAGGAAAAATCACAGTGAATATCAAGCAATTATCTGTCACTTTTTGGTTTTGGTGCCTCTTTCCCCTTTGAAACACAGCGGTGAGTTAGGAATGCAGCACTGAGCATAATCCTCCAGGTCTGCAGCCAAAGGCGCTTTGTGTTGCTGAGAGGAGGAAAATGACTCACGGATCCCTAAAGTCTCTCTCTTCCTTCTTTTGTATTACAGAGAGCCAGCTGGGCACCTACCCTGGGGAGACTACAGCAGAGCCGATAGCTCTGTCAGCAGCTGAGGGACAGACGCAGATCCCATACCAGAGCAAGGACTCCAGCCCTCGGACGTGGAGGGCAGCAGGACCTGGGTTCAGCCGGATCCTGGCGGTGGGGCCGCAGTGTAGCGAGCATGCCAAGATGCACCTCTGGGCTTCCAGTCGATAAAGCCCGGTTTGGTTAAAATATGTTATAATAATAACCCGAAAAAAATCATTCTGTCCTTAGAGAGTATATTCAGTGGCACTGCTTAAAGTAAAAGATCTGAAGCATCTCTCTCCACATGGTGTCTTTTTGGGCTGGTTCTTTATTTTCCCCATCCTGGCTTTCCAGAGTGACACGATTCATTTCCTTGTAAAGCTACTCAAACTCCATGCAACCCCTCTGGTCACAGGAAAAATATCTTGCTTTGTCACCCCTTGGCTGCGTCTTCCCCCACCCTCCCTGCTGCAACCAGTCCTTTGCTCCTTCAGGAGTGTCCCAGCCCACGCTGCGTGTACCTACAGCTTCACATCTTCATCTCCTTCAAAAAATTCCCCAGGGAAGAAATCTCATTCTCACGAAAGGTGCAGCCCCTACTTTCTTGAAGTTTCACCTCTGCCAGAGTGGAGATGCCAGAACAAAATGAACAGGCAGCCTTCCTTTCTGCTGCTTAGGCACACCTTTTGTAACAGAAAAAAAGAAAAAGAACCCCCCCCCCCATGTTCCTTTGTAGATGTATGCACATATACACACATATGTAAATAATGTATGCACATACATATATGTACATATAAACACAACCAAAAGTAAGCAGAGACAGAGCAAATAAAACACTATACCGCTTCTCACAAAGATGCACTTTTCATCCAACACGAGGTGTTATGAAGGTAACTAAAAAGCACAATTGATGGCCAACGGTCCCTACCTAAATGGGAAAATTTGTGGAAGATGTATGGAGTCAAGTACAGTTTTCATGAATAAAAATTTTTCTCTAATCTTGTTCTGACAAACTTCCAAAGTCCTTTGCTGAATTGCTGCTTCTCCAACAAACAAGCTATATAACCAGGCAGAGGCATAGAAAATTACAGCTTCATGATTCAGCTCTGCCAAAGTTATGAGCAGCTGAAAACTGTTGTATTTATGGAAAATGCTAAGCATCTTTAATTCTAGGTGGCACTACTTTTGCCACTAGCGCAGCAGTTCTCTAGCTACCTTTGCACTGAAATGTATTTACAATTTTCAGTCTTCATTATTAGCCAGAAAATAATTTATCTTCTGAGTAAAGGATTATTTTAGACTGAGTTTTATGGTTGTGCAGATTAAATAGGCTTTTTTGTGTGCTATTCTCTCTTTTAGAGTTTGAAAATAATATTAAGTAATGGATTTTTTTCAAATACTGTGATAAAGCTACTTAGTCAAACCTGGGTACTCCTTGGGAGGTAAAAAGCAAACTAACCACTATTCCTAAAAGCTACAAAATTGTTTACTTTTATTACCCTTGCACAAAAAAGGCCCCAAAGCCTCAGAGCTATGATTCTCCAAATCACTGCTTTCTAAGCTTGACTGATTGATTTAAAAGCTTGCAAGAGATTTATAATGATTCACTGTGTAAGGCACTGATTTTATATTTAAGTCAGAAGACTGCTTTTAAATGACAGAAAACTTTAGACCTAACATTGGACTCAGCAGGTGATCCACTGTTTGCTCAGAATTTAAAATGGCAGCATTTTGCTGGCACAAGTGTTTGAAGTGGAGTTTTGAAGCACACTCACAATGCATTTTATCTAAGATTATTGCAGAAAGCATTGAAATCTATGCCAGAATTTTCAAAGCTCCCCCTCTCTGTGTTTAACGTGGTAGGTATGCAAATAACTGGATGATCAGTATTTTTCCACAGGTATTGTCAAAGATAATTTTTAGCACCTGTCTTTTGAGATTCTGTACAGATGGCCAGAATTTGAAACAAGATTAATTACTCCACTAATTTGGTGTTGGTCTAGGAGCAGAATTAGTTTCATAGGCTGGTCGACTGTGAGGTAAAGAAACAAAAGGAGGCTCTGCTGTACGGTGGATGTAACAAACCACGTACACCCTAGTACTCATGACTTAGTGAAAACAGAAAAGAGAGTAGAGGAGGAAGGAATGAGGGAAGAGAGAAGTCCTGTAAGGCAGGCTCAAAGAATTTTTAAAAATAATTTAAAAAATATTATCCTGGGGTGTAAAATCATGATGATGGCTTTAAACCAGCTTGCAAAATGAATGGAAATAGGTAGAAATGCCACATATTTTTGTGATTAAAACCTGAATTTTCTATTTTACATTCATCTGACTATGGAACATGACCTATGACCACAGGGAGGTACAAAGCAAGCTATCCAGAATGCATTTCAGCACCTTCCCTGGCTTTTGCCTCCTGCATGGTGTGTGTAGGGGAGATACCCAGATGAGCACGCTGCTTTGCAGGTGCATGGACACGTATCCTTAGGAGGCTTAGGAGGGAGGTCATTGCTTCATTTCTTCTAAGGCTGAATCCAAGACACAGTGACTGACATCAACTGTTCTGTAGGGTGAGATCAGTTAGACAAGACAGAAAATTTGTCAAGGTCACTACAGGTTCTAGCCACAAGGAATAGCAAACTTGCTGGGGATACCTTGTCAAAAAGACTTCTCCATGTGCTGGAATTTATAGGGGAAGTTAATGTGCTAGGTAGCCTGCATTTGGGGAGATTCAGGTCCGCATCTCAGGTGTCCCCCCCTCTCGATCAGGAAGCCAAGAAAATATTTGGTGTCAACACTCAGTTCAAATAGGAGTTACCAGCAGTAACCCCTATTGACTGTCCACCTGCCTCTTCTTTTATATTCATGAAAGTGAATATTGGCATCACTGCCAGCCTGGCATGAAAAGGCACCTTGAACCACACCAATATAATAAATCTGGCACCAGACACCCAAAAACTTTTCCATATTATTTCTACAGGATATTCTGCCTATTCTTCCCCATCAGTCTGCGGGCAGAGAGCTTGCCCCTGAGGTCCCAGTGTCTGCAGTTGCGGGTCAAGTGAGTATGTCCCAGAACCTCTCTGTTTAGGGACCCCATCACAGGCATTTGCTTCATATTTCTTCACCCAAGATACATAAAAGCAAGCTAGGGATTGTCTTCTAGATTTAGGGCTGGAAGTGTAGGATGGAATGTTAAGCCATACACTAATTTCA
This sequence comes from Haliaeetus albicilla, assembly GCF_947461875.1. Classification (NCBI taxonomy): domain Eukaryota; kingdom Metazoa; phylum Chordata; class Aves; order Accipitriformes; family Accipitridae; genus Haliaeetus; species Haliaeetus albicilla. The sequence continues at coordinate 20,402,259 of NC_091497.1, forward strand.
AAAGAAGGTTTAAATGTTTTCAGTAAATTTTTTGCCAAAAGTAATGTGATTTGTGAATAATTAGTGGATGAGGTCTTTTACAGACAATAAAAGTCTGGGGATATGGACTTCTCAAAGTGCACATCTGTATGTGGTGTACCACTTCTTCCACTTAGATTACTGTCTCTGTACAGAGGCACATTTTTTAGATTTTGCTAAGAACAGCAAAAAAAGAGATTCCCTGTAATATCGAACCCGTCACAACAGATCACACATGCTTGGGAATGATAATACAGCTGTACAGAAGCATGCCCTACCCAAAAGTATGTCCCTTGGTAATTGTGACAAATAGAGAAACACTGTTTTATTGCTTTACATATCAAAGTGCTACTTATTTTCTATTTTTCTGACACAAAGATTGAGGATCAGAGTCTTGGTTTTGGTTTCATTTATCATGTAAGCTTATTGCAAGACAATAAAGTCAGGTTGCCTTTCTGTTAGTTAACAGCAGCTACTTGCTGACACATTTGCTCAGGTAATTTCAGGTCCAGTGCCTTTGTAAGCTTTAGAAGATTAAATTGGCACCTTCTGTTCACTTTTAGCCAGGTATAACCACTCACCCTCAATATTCATGCTACAAGTGAGGCAGGGCAGGAATTGCCTACTGCCTTCCAGTTGAAGTTTGCAGCAAACAATATAATATTCATCTGGCCCGTAGCAAGGCAACAGGTCTCTGTAGCCTAAGAGGTACAGACTGACACACTATAAACAGCCTTAGAAGGGAAGGGCCTAGTTGTGATTCCCTGTGAATTACTGAAAATGAGTCTTTAAATCAAAATATGTGAACAAAGTGATGAGAGCAAGAACCAGAGTTCTGGACCAAGCCATAGGAGAGAGGTCCTCAGCTGGATGAGCCCATGAGTAGGTGAAGCAGCACTCCTGTGCTACCTGTTTCTTGTATTTAATTCCTTAGCAGATGGCAAAATCCTATCCATAGCTACCTATTTATTATTGAGTATTTTTTCTTGCTGCTTTAACAGATTATATATTTTTTTCCCCAGCTGTTCTTTTCTGTAATCCAGCCCTGAAAACATCATAGAAAGATCTTAGTCTTATTATGGCCATTTTGTGACTTGATGTCCCTGGCATCTCATTTTTACTTGTGGTATATTCCAGCTTGTAAGTAATTGATATATGTTTAGTTCTCAGTTTGCCTTATTCTGAGAATCTGGTGTAACTGCACAGCCTATTAATCTCCCTACAAATTGACTGCCATATCTTTTTCTTTAGAAGGCAGATTTTAGCCCTTTTATCCCTTTTTAACCCAGGGAGTAATATTTTATATTTAAAACTTAATGAAAGCTTAGATTAAAATACTTCTGGAAATTCTGAAGAAAACGGAGTATTTTTTTTTCTATATTCAAGAGCTTTGTATTTTCTGAAATTTTTATGAAATGTCTTCTGCCTGTGCCCCTGCACCCCAAAAGTGAGCTGATGCTATGACTTGTTAGTTCTCCATTATATATATTTATTTCAAAAAAACCCAAACCACTGTGAAAATTATCTATATTAACTGTTTCTTGTTGATGGTTTTTCCTTTTTCTTGTTTAATGTTGCATGTCTGATAGAAGAGATGTCTGAAACAACAATTCAGGACCTGTCATCATTTCAATCAATTTTTTAATCTTTTTTTTTTATTTGGGAAGTACTTGAGACAGGAAGCCAGTCTTCTTATGTGTCTGATGTAATTCTCCTACAGTCACTTCCCAGTCCTCACTGGTTTTTGAACACTATGGCAATACACACAATACAAAGCATTTTTTTAATTACAATTCAAGATTCAGGTCGCAAATGATTTGCATTATAGCTGTTAGCATAGGCTAGATTTATAGCAAACACATTAAAATAATTAGCATTATTCTTAAATATGAGTCAGTATAATTGAAAGTGACAGATACTAAGTTGATGAAGGTAATAAAAAAACCTTAATCTAGTTGAGAGTGGCTGAGCAATAAAAAATATACCTTTGCAGAGAGCAAATGTTTCATGCCAGTGAGTCTGCAGAGAAAGTGTGTCCTGGGTGTATTCAGTTTGGGCAGACGCTGCCACTCCTGCGCCTGCCCGGGTTAAGTCCAGGCTCCCTCTGAGCTGACCCAGCCTTTCTATATTTTTGGATCCTCAGGAAAAATGATGGCACAGAGCTGCTCAAAAGGCTCTATCCTTGCAGCGTCTTGGATCAATACCTGTTTTCAGTGAGCTTTGAGGCACACCGCAAGCTACAGGGCAGGAGAGGGAATAAAGCTGAGTTGTCAGTTACTTGAGGATAGAGAGACCTGTGATAGATGGCATCTGGTTTATGCGTTCGCTTGCTAGTTTTTCATCAATGTGTGTCGTCTTCCTTTTAAAGAGGTAGCCAAGGAAGGCAGCCAAAGGAAGGCACCTCTTCCCTTTATTTTGGTGGATGCATGGGAGTTGTGGGAAACTGTGTAAAGAACGGGGAGAGCTTGGCTCATCCTTGGGAGCGAGTCGTGGGAAAACTTTCCCGGGTGCCGCCGCGGGCAGGCAGGGAGCGAGAGGCACTGCGGGGAGGGAGCCCGCGGGGTGCTGGGGGTGGCGAGTGCCCAGGGGGAGTGGGACGCTGACGTGCAGCCGGAGCACTGAAGCAGGGACCTCCCCAACCCGCCAATTTCTCCCAAGGATCTGGGAAGACACACGGAGCTTGCTGCAATAGGAAGGCTGTCGGACAAAGTACAAGCCTGAAGAAAATAATGTATCCTGCCAGTGGGCAAGGAGGTTGGCGGTTTATGAAGCCTTTCATTTCTATTCTCTGTCATATTCAGTGTTTTTATTTCAAAAAATCCAATAGAGCCTGGGTTTGGAATTTAAAAACCTTTTTTTTTTGAGGTGGAAGAAAAGGGCTTACGAAGATTCACCCAAAAGGCTCTGGCTGAGTTGGGGTCCTGTTGCAGGGCTGCATTAGTAAGGAGGGGCAGATTTGTCAGCATCTTTTTTGTTTTAATGAAAGACTTGTATTTATGTGAATGTTTATGTGCAGTCTTGCTGCGCAGTAGCTTCACACAGAATACGCCAAGACAGGACTTTGGGTGCATAAATAGCATTATGTGTAAAACGCTGTTAATGTCACTATCCCATCCTATTGTCCCGTCTACATCATCCTTTCTTGCTGCATGGACCTCCTTTCCCAAAGACAGCAGTGTATTCGCACTGCCGCCTGGAGAGGTGCAGTACAGATCAGGTTCTGAGCTGGATCATCCCGCATAGAGCGTGAGTAGGGACAGGTGACAGCCACATCTTAGTCTTAGCACGAAATAGAAAAATGAGGCAGAGTCCAGACTTGCTTTCTGCCTGCTGGTTGTTTTGCTTTAACTTAAATAACAACAAGCATAAAGACTGTGCCAGTGTTTTTGCTTCTCAACTGGACTGCATCTGTTCTTTCTAGATTTCAGTGACTCAAAAAATTACCCAAACGCCTCGGCATGCGGCTGGCGTAAATACACCGTGGTTGATCTAGCGCAGTCGAAGAGCTCAAGATCCAAACACCTGATAGCAAGGAGAATTGCTGTGGGAGTCTTTCATATCCGTGTAGATGTTACAGGCTGATAGCGAGTGGCATGAGCGGGGAACTAGCGCAGCTGTAAGGAAACGGGCCCACGGAGACTGCCCCGGCTTATCTCACCTGCGCAGAGGTATGGGCACTTGGAGCAGATGAGGACTGGGAGGTTTGAGAACTGCTTACCCTGTATGATCAAACACAGAACAGAAAGCACTCACGCTTCTACCGTGTTTTACATGCACCTAAAAAGTCTGGAAGGAACTCTGTTAACTGTAGCTAAGTTTCAGTGATAAGGAAGTGTAACTACAGTTCTAAGATCAATCAAAAATATGCATGAAGGAGTGTGGAGACAAGCGAGTCATTGTAATTACAAGGGTAGGCTGTGGCTTCCTTCAACAGTTTAGAAACCTGGTCTGTGGGGTTTGAACAGTTAATGAAAAACACAGACATGAGCTGTGGGTCTGTGTAAGACATGGTTTTGAGATCCGTTTCAATGTATTTTCAGCAGTATAGAAAATAAAAATTGGTGAATTTTGAAGGTGAAATTTAATCTTAAATTCTGGTTCTTTTTGCTGCATGATGTCACCATAACCCCTAGGTGGTATTCAAACTTTATAAATCAAATTTGTCTGTTATTTATTCTATTTGTCATGCATTTGATGTGTAGTGCAATTTTCAGAGATTAAAATGATATACCCCTAATTCTTGGATGCTCTTTGATCATGTTTATTCCTTTACTCCTTTAAACATTGCTGAATAATTGTATATGCATTCACTGGCTGACAAGTACATTCCCTGTTTGATGGGCTAATTATGGAGAGACACTAGTCTCTTCATACTTAAGTTTGTAACTAGCTTTGAGCTGTAAGGCCAGTTTTGATCTCTCTTCTAACTATGCTAGAATAAATCCATGCAGTAGAAACTTAAGATGTATGGTATAGTTGGAGAAAATTTTGTGGAGTTTTGTGGTTAACTTTATGTTGCACCAGACATAATTTAATATTTTACTGTTAGAAAATTCTTTTCTACCTCGTTGGCCTCTCAGAAATATTGCTTATCTCTGTGCTGGGAAAGTATGTCACATGAATTTTGATACTACTGGATATGCTTAGCCCGATTCTGAATGAATTTGGGAGAGCCTGTTAAATATGTCAATCATAGAGAGGGGAATTTCAGCATTTCACTAGTAATCTTTGGAGGATTTTGTACAAGTTTCTGCTAGGCTCCAAAGAAAAGCAAGCACCCAGACTCCACAAGGTGGGTTATTCTCCAGCACGACCTCTCTGTCTGTGTATGGAGTTATACCTCACAGCTCTGTGGAAAAGAAAAGCTGAATAAACCTTCCAGAAATTAGTTCTGAATAGCAGTGTCGCAGAAAAACCTTCAACATCCCCTGAAATTCCAAAAGAAAAGTGTTATTAAGGCACAGCTGTGCGAGCAGAGCCAGCCCTGAGTATGTACCTGGTAAGAGATGTGCCACTTGGCTAAATGAGGATGCTGTAGCTGTACTTAACAGCTGCTAATCTCCCTGGAGTAAAACCAGCTAATGTTGCTGGCAAAGTTGGATCTCACCTGGGAATAATAACTTCTAATGTGGTATACAGTAACAGCCATACTTCCTCTGATCCGTCACAAGGGACTCTGCTGGGACAGGAGACACAGCGAGACGCGAACCATTTAAGGTGCAGAAACCTATTCCCTCTGCTGCTGTATATATTTATACGCTCAGAATTCACCTGCTGGTGTCCTACTGGGTTCCAGAGCCCTTGGGGCCCTTCCAAACTCTCACGCAGCAGAGCTGCCCGAGGTTGCAGGAACGCTCAATTACATACCAACAAAACCAGACCTGCTGGACACTGAGTAGAAGGCAGAAAAAAACCCAAACTACACAGAGCAGTTTGCTGGTATGGCAAAAATCCTTCCCATCCCTCACACCTGGCAATCAGCCTTTCCATCTGCAACACAGGCAAGCTGGCAATTAGATGCAGGGAGAGGCTGGAGCAGGCAACTGTAAGCAGCAAACCTTCCGAGGATAGGGGCTCCTGTCAGGAAACGCGCTCAAGGGGAACCGGTTACTGGCCCAATTACAGGGTAAAGCTGTTTCTGGGAACTTTCATCTCAGCCTAACGTTGTAATTCTGGTATTGCATGAGGCTCCGCTCCCACTCAAAATCTGCGTTGCTCTGTTACCTGGTGGAGGGGTCATCTTTATTTTGTGCTAATATACTTATAACTGATGCCATTTAGCTATCGGTACAGTTACATATACACATATGGTAAATGTGTGTGTTTACATGCATATGTGTGCAGAATATATATATATATATATATATATATAAAAAGCTCTGTACCAGGGTAATCTCTTTTCATTCTGTAAGGAGTGAAGCTGTGCTGGTATACACATACGCATAGGTATTTATTCCGATTGCATTCATGCTAAGGTGGGGGCTAGACTAGAAACTTTGGCTTATTTTTTCTGCTGGCCAGAATGTGATTTTACTTGTCATAGTATTTCCATTTTGACAGAAGGTGAAGTGTAGAGGGAGTGACAACAGTAAACGTAAAAAACCCCTGCTTTCACTAGTAGAGCTCCTGGCTTAAGAAGTTTTACCAAGCAAAGCACTCTTTTGTCAGCATAAGCTCTATTTATACTGGAAGGGCTTAGTGGAATAAAAAACCAAACCATACATGATCTGGAAACCTCACCAGGGGTTGCAGCACTTCTGTTAGTGTACCTTTTCCGGGCAAAGAAAACCCTAGTGTGGTATTCTTTCATGCCTCTGGTTAGGAAGGTTTAATGAAGAGGAGGTGTGTATGGGTCTCTTGGTTTGGCACCAAATAAACACCTACCTAATTATCCTTAATATAGTTTTCCTCATTCTTTTAACCATTTTTGTGTCAAAATATGTGTTTTATTGCACAGACTTTCTAGCTGCTTTCTACTACCCTGTTTGCAGACCCCATTGTTCTTTTTCTAGGAGAGCAAATATGAAAAAAAAAAAAAATTTCAGTTTTCCAAGTTGCAATGTCATTCTGACACAATGTTCATTAATACAGAGTGTGGTGGTGTGGTAAGAGCTATTAATTCAATTTCTTCCTCATGGTCTTTTTTTCTTTTCCCAGAGAAGCTCAGTCTGTTTCATCTTTTGAAAGTCTAATAAGTATTTTGAACAGGTTAGAACTATAAATCTAGTATTGCTAAATCCTACAGAAAAAAATTGCTTATGAAATATATTGATTACAACTGATAATGATTTTTTTCCCTCTCTCTTCACTGGAGGCAAATAAATAACTATGGAAGTACAATGGAATTGTCATGGCTGGAGCTTTTGCTTTAGTACGTTACAGAAGCCTGTGAATACCCTCCGCAATAAGCCTTATTTTTCAGCGTGATGAAGTTCATTGTCTGTGCTTCTAAGTTCTTACTGAATTTGATAGTAATGTGAGTGATTAACAATTACATGTCCTCAGAATTCCTGATTTGTTTCCTGTGTCAGGGCTGTGAGTCTATTAAGAAGCGATTAGGGAGGATCTCCTTCAAGTCTCCTTCACATCAGGATTCTCCCTTTTTTGGTTCAGTTAACTTGAGGTGGGAGTTGCCTGTGATATTTTCTACATTTCACCTTCTGAGGTTATGGGCACTATTCATATGCCAGATCTCCCTCTGAGATGAATAAGTACGACTTTTATGAATTTTTCTTCACTTGTAGAATTTAATTTACATGAATAATTAGAGAGGGATGAGTTAAAACTCCTATTTAAAGGGGTAGCATCCTTTTGTTAGCCTGTTGTCCAACTTTGGAACCCAATTGTTTTAAAAAGGATCTGGGCTTTTCTCCATAGGGATTTTCCTCTTTGTAGTTTTGCCTTGATCTAAATCAGCCTGTTGTAAAGCAGATTTTGGGATGAGGTTTGACAAAGAAGTACTGTTATCTGGAGAACTAAAGGGACTTTCAATTTTCTCTCGGAAATGTTTGCTGGCTTTTTTTTCTGATGTGGCCAGGATTTGCTACCAGATTTATGGCAATGTTGTTTAATTCATACATCAAAATAAATAAACGAAACACTTAACTTCATTTAGTTCTTTGCGCAGTTTCCTGTGCTGGTAGGGCTTTAATGAGCCCAGCTGCTCTGTAGCGTTGCTGAGGGTGGAAGCTGGCCTGGGAGGGGAAGGAACAGCTTCGCTTTGAAGTGCTGTCGTGGCAGGATCACTAAAGCAAGGCTTCGAAGGGGAAATTCCTGTTTCCCTTCCTATCCTACTTCACCGGGCTTGAGGGCAGCAGTTAAATTAGGGAGCTGCACTAAGGCTTTCAGATTCAGCTTCTTGGCCATTTGATGCCAAGGTTCAAATGGGAGCTGTGGGGAGAGAGAAAAGGAAAGCAAAGCAAAGGAAAGCAAAGAAAAGGAAAGGGGGAAAAAAAAAGGAGGGAAGAGCAAGATGTTTCTAACAGCTCTTTACCTGCACCCATCCCAGAACAGCACCCACCTGCACTCTCTGTGCCCATCCAACACTCAGTGCTGGAGCTGGGAATGCTGAGGTTACCTGTATTTGTTAAGATTTGTTTTTCTAAGAACGCTGAAGGCAGCCACTGCTCTTAGGCCATGAGAGGAGAGGCAGTGCAGCCTTAGCTGTGTTAGGTAGGGGAAGAGGAAGGCGACTCCTTATGGTAAATGGTGTCTCATTGACATTCAGAGGGCTGCACCATGTTTCATAGGTGTTCTAAAGTCAGGTGTTAATTCCAATTAAATTCAGTTACAGCAATTCTCCTTATCTCCCCCCAGTAATGTATTTGCTGAAAAATTATGGTCAGAGTCGTTCGTAGTCTGGTATGCGCTGAGTGTAATTAGCTACCTTCTGTGTTTGTATCTACATATGTGTGTGAATAAAACAATACGACAGAGGGAGACACTGGATCACTCCCCTCTTCCCCCACCCCCTTCAAATTTGGGAATGACCTGCAAGACCCTGGCATCCAGCACTACTCAGCAGATGGCCAAAAGTTTGGTGCTCATAAAGGTTGCCTTCAAAGAGTGCCCTTCCCTACCTGTCCTATGCAATCATTTTAGGGTGACTTAACCTCTGAATGTGCTTTTCCTCCTCATAGTTAATGAGAAGATGCTGGATAGCCACCTCAGGCAAGAAATTTAATTTTTAGATAGCTGAAGTTAGCTGAGATAAACCCCTTTAACAGTGCCAAGCCTGGAGAGGCAAAGCTGTAATGTTGAATTAGCTGTTCTCAGCAAAGTGCCTTCAGAAGGTTGCTTCTTACATCTCAGAACAGAAAAACTATCCCACTGTTGTGGAGGAAAGGAAGTAAAGAAGAGAATGAGATAGTAGGAGCAGTGTTATGTGTCTGCTGAGGAACCTCAGCAGGGTTCTTCCTTCTTTTTCCTGAAGACAGTCATCTTCTTGGGTACCTGTGAAGCAGGTGTTAAGCTATAACAGTGTCTTACTACAGGGAGATTTTTTTAAAATGTTAAACTTTAAAATTAAAATTTTAATGCATTCTAAAATTCTACCATAGCTATAGAGCAGAGTGCACTTGTTCTTATGAGGTCTTTAAAATATATTCTGTACCTGGACTGTGTGCCACGTTTAAATATTTAGGGCTAAACCAACCACTGGATTTAAGAACAACAATCAATTTTTTTTTTCTCTCATGAGCAATGTTTCAGGGAGCGATGGGTTATTTTGTACCTCTGTAGCAGGTTTCATGGCCAGTTTTCTAGGAGCTTGTAGGCAGTTAAATTGACTATGTGTCTGCTGTTTCAAGAGGCCTAGAACTCTGATGGACCTCATCCTCTTTCTTGGATGCATTATAGTTTTGATTGCACTTTAGGTTTACAATTTATGACATGGGGAAGAGAACTGTTCTGTGGCCTGTTGGGTGCAGTGGTTTGGGAGCAGATGCTCAGCAGACCTCCTTGAACCCAATGTCTGCTGCCCACAGCAGTAGGCACCTAGCCTTAGTGACCTACCTGGTCCCTTCCAGTCCTGTGCTCCTACAATCAGGTACCTGCATTAATACTACTGAACTCACGCCTCTTTCCTGATATGTTTATTGGTTATGTTTAAACACATGCTAAGTGTGGATTGCTTTGCAGCTGTTGCATGAGTCTTCTGTACATGAAAGAGGACTTAGTTTAAATAGCGGTGTTCAACAGTGTCTTCAATATTTTTTTGCCCGCTTGTATTCTGTAAAATTGTGGAGTAGCATTGGCAACTCTTGTGTTCTTTCTTACCACTGTAAAAGTCAGACAAGCCCTTGGAGTGCTTGGTTACATAGCCAAGATGGTTAGATAATGTAAGATAATTTGCATCATTTCAAATAAAACATACTTCTTGTGTGCTTGACTTTGCAAAGCTAAGAGATCTGAAATGCTCTTTTTATCTTAAGCATTTTTGCATTAAATTTGTTCATCAGTAAAGGGTTTTTTTTATAAAAAAAGGGCAACCGTATTACAGATATCAAATTGCTCCCAATGGAATATTGTTTTCTGATCCTTCTAAGGGACTTCTGTCTTCTAATGGAAAGACCTAGAGGCATTCTGGAAGCTCAAAGGAGTGAATGGAAACTCTTTCCCTTTGATTTTTACACATCTGTAGTATCAAAAACTACTCAGCTCATTCTTTATTCATCTAAGTTTGCCCAAGAATCATAGAAGATGCCTTAAATATGTTATTTGACCTGAATTACAATACAGATAATACTGTGAAATACAATGTGCTTCATGACATACTAACCAGGTAACACCAATTTACATCACAGTTTTTGCTATACAGGAGTGTACAAGTCTCTATCCTTTTTTTTGCCTCTAATTCTTTGCTTCTCTGGAAGCAGTGAATCTGTTATTTTCACTTTCTCATGCGATGCATACGGGTTTTGAAAATTTTAACTGAGAGTTTCTTCCTGACTTTTGCTCCTTGATATTTTTAAGGCAAAGGCAAAAAGTACTTTGTCATGTATTTTTTTCCTCCCTCAGAACTTCAGACAACAGAGTAAAGTTGATAGTTACCTTAGAAATCTTTTCATTGTTTGGGGAAGAGGAAAGAACCAAAGCAGTCAGTTTCTTTCATCATAGACTTAATATTTCCTTCTTGGACTTTTGGTGCCACACCTATCTGTTTCTACAGTAGCTTACAAAAAAAAATAAATTAAATGGTATCTGCTAGGATCTCCCGTCATTTTTGCTTTTCTCTTTTTCTTCTAGCAATGTTTCTTAACTCTTCTCTGTCTTATTTTATGAACTGTTCACATTCCCAATTTATAGGATCTTTGGTCTTGGCCTCACGGACTTGTTGTCATCCTTAGATTCTCAGCATCTTCTTGAGATCTCCATGTGGCGTCTACTAGCCATTTCCATTATTTTCAATTATCCTTATCCTACTGGAGAAAAGTAACAGTTTCTGAAATCAACTACCTGTACACCTCCTTCAGCAAACATCTATCTCCCTTTTCCATATATAAACCTGTTGAATGACACACTTGCAGCTGCTGTGTGACTCCTCATTCCTCCACTCACATTATATCTCTTTTATGCCCAGTGACATTGTTTATGCCTACAACTGCAACCTTTGATCATTTCCACTTTTTTTTATCATCTCCGTAGGTTTAGCTTCTAAGTTGGTTCCATACCGCTAGATGTCTTTGCTGCTTCAGTCACTGTTGGACACATCCTCAATTGCAACTTCAGCTCTCTGGCCTTTCTTCACCCTCTTAACTGTTAGTTCATTACATGCTTATGCTGAGACACACACTTGACTTTCATATCTAAAACATGTTGAAATCTAAAGCTCTTCTCTTTCCTCTCATAAAATAATGCTGATCTACCTCTTTCCACCTAGAGATAAAATTCTTGCTTTACAACAAGAAGAAATTCTCTTCGGTATCTACACAGTTTCCATGTATGTCATTAGATAACCATGGGCACAGTGTCCTATGCATGTGTTATGTCTTGAGTTGGTGGTTGCATCTGCAACACTAATGTCTAACAGTTCTAAAACACTTTTCTTCCATGATTTATGTAATTGCTCTTAAAAATATTTCATTTTAATGTGGCTTTGTTTTGATGTGGCTTCTGCAACATCCAATATGAGTTGCACAGTTTAGTTGTGTGTTGTGTGAAAGAATACTTCCTTCTTGGTTTGTTTTTTGTCCTGTTGTCTAAAAATTAAAATATGGCCCAACACCTCAACACTGTGAGTAAGCCTAGACAGAAAATGCAACACTTGCTGTGAAATTATGAAAGGCACATTTGGTCAAAAGTTCAGTAACATTTTTGTGTTATTTTGGTTCTTAAAATTCTTTAACAGAATATTGTAAATAATAATTCCGGTTAAAAGTCAGTTGAAGGTGATAGTGTATGGTCAACTTACAAACTTCCAAAAATAGGTCTGACAGAGCATTAGCTGCTTCAGGAACTGGTATTATATACTAGTTAACCACCGATTATCTTTAGACGAAAAGGAAAGAAAGAGATTAATCAGCCATCACACAATGACAATTAGACAGAGCTAGTAGAAACTGAAAGTCTTTTGAAATCTCTGTGGAGGTATGACAACGAGGGGTAGAAACAGCTAAATTTTTTAAAGATTATTTATGAAAAATGTATTTCAAGAGGAAAAAAAGACCACAAGTAAATGTATCAAGGAGGAAGTCACTGATAATGGAAACACTTGTTTGGGTTAAAAAATCATCTGCTTTTAGGTTTTGTTTGTTTGTTTGATTTTGTTTTTAAACAGATGTATGTGCTTGCATCCTTGTACTTCAGCAGCAAGTAGATTCATTATGATCATTAGTTTCCCATGGTGGCGTTACATCAGGTACATTTTCATCAGTACTGCTGCTAGTATCATCAGCTAATATGAAGATTAAGATAAACAGAAGATTATTTCCTTGTATAGTCAATATGAGTCTTAATTTCAGGGAAGGTGACGAGCCAAATCCCAAGAGACCCTAAGCACCTACACCTCCCATTGATTCATCCTTTTCAGCTCCTCTCAGGATCTGGGTATAGTAATAATGCCACTAGATTGCTGCTTAGATCTGAATGCAGTGTTAACAGTCTTGGCTCATCAGCAAAGTTCATTTCTTCTTCTTTTTTTTCCCTTCTTTCTAATCTAACCTTTTTAGTCCTTTCAGTTCATTAGTGAGTCAGGAACATCATTGTCTAGTGTATTTCCTCACTGTCTGCTATCTCTTCCTCTTGCATTTAAAGAAATAGTTACTGATTCACTATAATCATTGACATTTCCTCTGCTTTCATTTGTTTCTGTACTGCTAGCTGTTTCCTCAATTTCATTATTATCAAACAGCTCTTCAGTGATAGACTGCTGTTCCTCATCTTCATATTGATAATTTTATTTTCACATGCATCATCCTGATTTTCAACATCTTCAATGCAGTCCTCAGAAGATGAGTCATTTGCAAAAGACAGATTTTCATTACTGGAGTCATCTTTAGAGTCAGAATGTGTTGGTCTATTCTCAGGGATATTGTTTGCTCCTCTGTGCCTTTCATTATCTCTTGGAAGGGATGTGCCTGATGTACTTGCTTGGTCATTATCCAGATAATTAAAATCAAATGTACCTATTTTGTAGATTAAACAAGAACATTTTTTATTATGATTGTTTGTCTTTGAAGCTTTAAAAACATCTTAGTATAAATGTTGAACTTAATTTCACTGGCTATTTAAACATTTAATGTAAGAAATATTTTCATTCAATAGGTAAAACAATGTTAATTTTTAATAGGTTTGCTTCATGGAAATATATATGTTGACATAGCATGATTTTGTAAAAAGTGGAGGAAGATACATAAAAGTGCAGGTTCTGGTAGCTTCTGTGTAAAGATTGTCATTTGCATACATTACAGCAGTTACTGGTAAAGGCCAGAAATGGTAGATGGTGAGAAAGTTAAGCATGGCTGCAAGCTGTATGTGGGTAACATTTCTAGCCAGTAGAAGGCATAGAGGAAAGGGCATATATGTCATAAATTAGAGTTGGCAGAGTCTGAGACTGTCCAAGCTAACTGGCCCAGACTAAGCTAGTAATGTTGACTCCTTCCACAGTCCATGGAGAAAACTTCCTGGGGGAATGTCAGTCCACATGTTGTAGGTGTCTGAGCAGAAGATGAATTGTTGTCTGGAGCTATTTCTCTCTGTACACTGATTATGGGTTGAGCCTACATCTCCAGTTGCTGAAGCTAGATGAGAAGTATGCTTCCCAAAGACATGTTAGATAAGTTGGTGCCTCTTGCTGATGCAGAAGTCCATTCCTACCCAGTTCCTTTTGAGGGGTGTTTTCAGCCACCCGTTCCTGGGAGGTCAGCTCTATTGACTAGTCACTGTTAAATGTGCTTTTATATCTATGGCACACCAAGCCTTTTCTATAAATTACATGAGGCACTTAATACTTTGACTTCCCTTGCAGCTTTTTCTCTTCATCAGTAACTGTGTTGTCGCTTTAACTGCCAGTCATGTAGCTTAAAAAAAAAAAAAAAATTCTCAAGTATTTTAGCAATAATTTTAGTTAAAACATCAGTTTCCTACTAGATAAGTTTGACACCTACTTAGAAATAATGTTCTCTGATTTTTGACACAGTGAACATCAGAGTGAACTACAACAAATGGCAAAATCTTCAACTATGGCTTCTTGGAAATGGCAATATTTATGCTAAATCCTATCAAGAGCCCATGCAAAGTTTTACAACTTTACATTCATAGCATACCCATCGCTTCAGTATCCATGCAGCAAGTGCACCAATTAATTAATTTTATAATAATAATAATAAATTAAAATCTGGTAGTGGATTATGGGAACATTTTTATATTATCTGTTTGTTGTTTTTTTTTAATAGAATCATAGAATCATAGATTACCAGGTTGGAAGGGACCTCACAGATCATCTGGTCCAACCTTTCTTGGCAAAAGCATGATCTAGACAAGATGGTCCAGCACCCTGTCCAGCCGATATTAAAAGTGTCCAATGCTGGGGAATCCACCACTTCCCTGGGGAGATTATTCCAGTGGCTGATTGTTCTCATCATGAAAAAATTTTCCTCTTGTGTCCAGTTGGGATCTCCCTAGGATTAACTTGTACCCATTACCCCTTGTCTTTTCCATGTGACTCCTTGTGAAAAGGGAATCTCCATCTTCTTTGTAGCCACCCTTTAAATACCGGAACATGGTGATAAGGTCTCCCCTAAGCCTTCTTTTCTCAAGGCTGAACAAACCCTGTTCTCTCAGCCCTTCCTCATATGGCAGGTTTCCCAGTTCTTTGATCATCTTTGTGACCCTTCTCCGAACCCTCTCCAGCCTGTCCACATCTTTTTTGCATAGCGGGGACCAAAACTGAACACAGTATTCCAGGTGTGGCCTGACAAGTGCTGAGTACAGTGGGATAATGACTTCTTTATTTCTGCTGGTGATGCCCTTGTTGATGCAACCCAACATCCCGCTGGCTTGCTTTGCTGCAACAGCACACTGTTCACTCATATGGAGCTTGCTGGCCCCAGGACCCCCAGGTCTCTTTCCACAGAGCTGCTCCGCAGCCGGGTAGATCCCAGCCTGTCCTGCACTCCTGGATTATGTTTTCCCAGGTGCAAGACCTTACACTTGTTCTTGTTGAACTTCATGTTCTTGTTAGCCCACTCTTCCAGTTCATCCAGGTCTTCCTGTAGGGTAGCTCTCCCTTCCGAAGTGTCTGCTACACCACTCAGTTTGGTATCACCAGCAAACTTCATCAGGGTACACTTGATCCCATCATGCAGATCACTTATGAAGACATTAGACGGTGTTGGTTGCGATATCAATCCCTGGGGGACTCCGCTTGTGACAGGTTGCCAGTTTGAAAAGGAGCTATTTACCATCACCCTCTGGGTGCAGCCAGTCAGCCAGTTCCCCACCCACCGCAGGGACCACTTGTCTAGACCATAACACATCAGTTTCTAGAGGAGGAGGCTGTGGGAAACCGTACTGAAAGCCTTGGAGAAATCCAGGTAGACAATGTCCATGGCTCACCCCACATCAACCGAGCAGGTTACTTTGTCATAGAAGGCAATCAGGTTTGTCAAGCAGGATTTGCCCTTGGTGAATCCATGGCGGCTTTTCCCAATCATGTGCTTGATTTGACATCTGATAGCCTCTAGGAGGATTCATTCCATAATTTTCCCAGGGGCTGAAGTAAGACTGATGGGCCTATAATTTCCTGGATTCTCATTTAAGCTCTCCTTGTAGATGGGGGTGACATTAGCCTTCTTCCAGTCTTCTGGGACATTCCCCTATCTCCATGACTTCTTAGAGATTATAGAGAGTGGCCTCGCAACAACATTAGCCAGCTCTCTTAACATCTTTGGGTGGATGTTGTCAGGGCCCATCGATTTGTAGGGGTCAAGCTCCTGTAGTAGTTCAGATACCAACTCTGCCTTCCCTGATGGTGAGTCTGTGTTTGCATCAACCGGGATTTTCGTTCCAAAGGTCCGAGGCCCAATGGTGCTGGTAAAGACAGAGGTGAAGAAAGTGTTGAGAACCTCTGCCTTTCCAGTGTTGTTGGTGACTAATTCATCTCTCCTTTTTTTTTGTTGCTTTTGTAGGCATTTCCAAACTGGGGAAGTAGATTTAACCTATGGAATTTTATTATGCATATCTGTAACACTGTTACGAAATTTGAATCAATATGTTCTATAGTACTTAATTCCCATCAGCGTCAGCCTCGCTAAAATCACTGTGCTTGTATTTTCTTGTACACATTGTGTCTTCCTGACTTAATATTTCTAATACTGTTTGTACAAGATGTTCTGTAGATGCAGCCTTATGGTGCTAATCATGCTTGGCTCATTCCCTTGAACAGAATCCAGAATAACCTCATTTTGCATTAGGGTTATCCTCTTTGAAGAGTCCTTACATCCGGTGGAGGGATTTAGAGTCTCAAAGAATGTGATCTAGTTAAGGCCATCCCTCTTCATATTTTTACATAAAGTAGGGAGGGAATTAAAGCACTGAAAAGTTTCATTAATAGAAGGCAATTAGTAGATTGCAATAAGTTTTGCCAGCATCACCATATTATTTTGCTTTTGGATATTGTAGTCATTTTTCATCTTCTTTTTGTTTACCAAATTCCTTTTTCACATTTTCTTGGGCTTTCATTAAAAAAAAAAAAAAAAGTGTAGCTTTAGATCTCTACATTTTGAGTTACAATAGGACATAAGGTTATCCTGTGCCCTTTAATGTACGTTACCATCCTGATGATTGCTAGGAAAAACTGATACTACGGATTGTGAAAATGAGTTCTCCTGACTTGAGGTTCCAATATACATTTTGAGGAGGAATTCTCATTTCTGTGTTCAGATACCAAGTTCTGAGGCAGATTTCTACCTGTCTGAGTTTTTGCACACAGGCTTACTCTTCTGAAAAACAGATGTTTAATTTTTCCTTCTCTATTTTACTGTCTAAAAAATCTGTATTGTCTGGTTCTTTGTGGGTTATATAAGTATATATAAATGTAAAGATGGTGTAACTGAGAACAGTAATGTAAAGAAAACAAGCTCATGGCACTGACAGTGCCTGACAATTACCAGCAGACCTTTTGTTTTCACTGTGCCATCTTCAGTAATACAACAAATATCGTCTTCTGAAAAGAATGTAGAATTCAGGGAAAGAAGGGAACATTATCTTTGGAAATATGCAGAAGTCAAACATAATCATTTTTGGCAATAATAAATTCTCTGAGAAAATCCAAAAACTGTTTCTGAATTTAGTGAATAAAATTGAAAAAAAAAAAAAGTTTTACTATTTTTATTATCTCTCATTTTTAAATTTCATTTGGAATAAGAATTTGTTTCTATTAAAAAAAAAATAAAGAAAAAAGAAAGATGTTAGAAGGAAGGGAGTTAAGAGAATAAAAAACTAGAGCCTGAAACAATTAAGCCAAAATAATTTGCACAGCTCTAGTTACAAGTCAAAACTGAGTCCAATCTCACAGTAACTAGGAATTGTTTTTGCATTAAAGTTGATCAAAGGCATCTGAAGGTCACTTTTTTTCCCAATCTGGACAGCATACATCACTCCAAAAAGCTCTGTTGGCATTGTCATGCCAATCTGGCCAACCAATCTGGTCAAGGACTAAGCAAATACAAAGGCTTAGCTTTCAGCTTGGCTTGAGAGATTTTTCTAGAGGAAGCCAGGGACATTTTGGCAGGCTAACATGACTAAGACATGCAAGATTCAGCACCTAATTCCAACTTTTAGTGCTAGTAGCATTTAAAACATCCCAAAAGGCTAAAGTCATTTGGCATATTCTTTCTTCTCTGCCTCTGAGAAAGGGGCACTATATCCAAAATCATACTGGAAATGCTTCCTTGTAAATGCTATTCCTATGAGTTATCCTTGAGACCAATCCTTGTCAGAGTCTGAAGAAGCCAGGTTATATGGTAACAGACAATATTGTAAATCATGGGAAAAAGTTTGGGCTTTTGTGTTGGCCCCATTTTATTCACTAGCAAAGAGACATCCACTGTCTCCAGGGCAAAGCTGAGTCTTGAAGGTGGATAGCATTGCTGCCTTCAGCTTTTTCACTGGTTGGATACGCCAGGGAAATCTTGCAAAAGGTAGGGACCTATTCTCTGGGCTCCAAATAACAAATGCTCTCAGACCTGAGATATTTGCCTAGGTTCCCTGAAAAAGCAGAACTTAGTCTTACCCTCATGCTTAGTATTTATTACTGTTTAGGAGACTAGAGACCTAGTTCTAGGTAGGATTCTGTATGTCCAGAGAGAGAAGGTGGAAAGCAGAAGGAATTTTGTCCTATGCGATACTGCAAAAAACTTTGTCAGGTGGCTATTGGTTGTTTTAGTGCAGAAGTCCCCAGTTACCGGATCAAGAAGGAGATCCTGTGTTCAGGAAGTGACACTGGAGGTGGGGGGGAGCTGGGGCATGAAAGGGCTTGCTTGTTTTAATGACTGTTCCTTTCTTATTCTTCTGCTGCTGGCTTTGCTAAGGTAACCAGGTTTGATGACTGGTCCAGCACTTGGGAGTGCCTGGATACAGGCAGTACAATACAAGTGCAAGATATTCTGAGCAGATGACTTTGTGCATCTCCTTCATTATCCTGCAAATCCATACCTCACTTGGGAAGGGAGCTGCTTTTTGTATGATTGGTGAGATGATTGATTTTCACCTGTGTTTGAAAATTTCATACATTTTTGGGAAATGAAAAATAAAATACTTTCATGATGGTCTGCTGTAAAACATTGCAGCTACTTGCCATGATGTTGACTTTCAATAACTGAAAATTAAAGGTCTACTGAAATCATTTTGCTCCCCAGTGATTTAGAGACCCAGTCTCACCATAATTTAGAGTCAACTTTTCGTCCCCGCATAGTTCCATGATTTGCAAGCTGTTTCTGGCAGCCATCGTTGTCAAACCAATGATATTTCTTCTTCTCCTCCTCACTTTTTGGCCCTTTTCCCTCATAATTAACTTCTTCGTCAGATTTACAGCTATTTAGGTCTACCTTTCTAAAGGATATAAACTCCTGAATGAAAATACTGTGGTAAGAGTACTTTTTTAACCATTTCCTTGCCTGACATGATCGTATTTTTTATATAAAAAATTCAAATAGAATTTGCCTTTCCTCACAAATGTACCATTTTATTTCATATACACCATATTCTTAGACAAAGTAAAACTAAGGGTTCATATCCTCAAATTTCAGAGTAAACTGCATGTTAATAAGACTTAGGAATGCAATTAGTTTTGCTCATGTACATCCTTCAATAGCAAATTGCTGTTAGTTTTTAGACAAAACCAAGGAAAATATTAAGTGAATGCTGCAGCTTGGATCAAAGTGTTTGGGAACCTGCAGTTAACTTTAGTCTTGTTGGGTCTCTTTGTGGCAAGCAAGTAGCCTGATGTACTTGTTACAAATAAGCGTTGTAGTCTCTCTTCTCTCTCTCGTGTTATATCTAAGGCTGCCCATATCTTCATGAGATTTTGTGTTTCAAAGAGTTAAAAATACAACAGATCAATCTAGGTTAAAATAAACATAAAATATGATGGGGAAGGGACAAGTAAGTCCTTTGGGGTTGTTTTTTCTGGACCTATAGAAAGGCCCTACCTTTACCTACAGTTGTACCCTGCTTTTTCCCTTTGAGACCTTCAGCAAATTTCTGGACCCAAATCTATTGCTATCCTCTGAACTGAGTCACTTTTTAATATGACTGGGTTCATGTTTCCAGCATTTATATTGCCAGCTGCATGAGGCCAGTTGCTTCCTGAGGTCCTCAAGAGCCCGTGTATGTTCTGTTACACATCCTGACTGAGAAGGAATGCTCCTCCCATTATCTTTGAGATTTAAAAACTTGTACTTTCATTATGACCTGCAGATGCTAATTTCCATTGAGAGAATGTGATCTAATCAACTGTGAGATAAATCTGATAACTCCACTTTAGGTGGTGCTCTTGAACACAGCTTATTTCAGAGAAATCTACTTCTATAGAGTTTGTTTTGCCACTAAACTCAGTGGAAACTGCTGCTCAACAATATTTATCACATAACACAATGCTACTTAATAACTCTGCTGAGGTGGAGAGCTTTGAGCCTATACCTCAGTGACCGATATACTTGTTCATCTCAATCAGCACCATTTGGTACCTTACAACTTTCATTAACAGTCCTACAAATTTAACAAGTAGGATGGCTTACCAAGATACAAAGTTGGATTGAGAGATAGAAGTTTTAATCTGTTTTCCACCGCTGGAGATGTTAGCATGTGTGTTCTGTAATCTGAAAATAGGATGCTTATAATCTCATAGACAATGTATGAAATAAAACGCAAACTTGTTCTCATAGGCATGAAAAAACTGTGTTCTGTCCCCATTGTGTGAATTACTGTAAACCACTGCCATGAACCATGTCCTAGTTGTGTTAGTTGCTGGACAAAATCTGAACAAAAAGTTGGTGACGGATATAACAAGTTCTGAATCAAAACTAAAAAACCACAACAGATTGATATAGACAGATGAGGGAGTAGAAGGAAACAATAAGTCAGTGTGATGAGAAGTGTTGCCAGCACTACCAACCTAACTGCTGTCAGGTCTTTCATAGGCTTTGCAGCAAATGGATTTGAAGGTGGATGTTTATGGAGAGCTCCTAAGCATGAAGGGTAGCATGAAAGAAAGTGTTTGAGGATGCAACAAATTAATGATGGGCATGGGCATTGTTCACTGGCTGGTGCTGGGAGCTGACACTCTGAAACAGAGAGGGAAAAAATAACATGGGGGGGTAGACCATGAAGGGCCTAGGTAGTAATAGATGTAGTTAGGGGAGGGATTTATGAAAGAAGTGATATGGTCAAAACAAAAGCCTAGAAAAATGGAAGGCTTGCATTTGTCATGAAATATTGCCATAATCAAAGACTGAGAGGATGAAACCCTGGGCAAAAATTCCTGGTTGTGTGAATACGTAAGAAAGTCTGTTTTAAGAAGATATGCATAGAAAATCTGCAAAATTTAAGTATAACTTTCACCTGAGCGATAAACATGATATTTGGCGTATAGACTAAAGTACTGTCCAGAGAAGCTGAAAAGGAATAGCAGAGAAAGAATAAGAATGTTTTAGCCCTGTTGAACTGAGATGACAGAAAGGCATTTAGAAAGTGGTGTTGGAAAGAGGAAAATTGGTTTTGCTGGTGAGACATGTTGGCTGTGACTTAAGTGCATACACCTCATCACTGAATTTGCATTTGAGGGTGAGATTTCCTTAAAGCTAGGGTAGCGGGGGCCCATGTACCTTTATAACCCTTCTCCATCCCAAAGTTAAAGGCTGAATGAGAGACTCTAAAAAAACCAACCAGACTGGAAAGACAACTAAAGAAGTAAAAGGACTAGGACAACAAAGTGTCTGATCAAGGGAAGACATGATTTGAAGATGACTGAGGAGTAAACAAAGGTTGAGTCTGAACTTTGTTAGTGAGGAAACAGAGGCCATGGGGAAAGAAGTTTCAACAGAGGGCAATTTTAGAGGTCTAACATGTATTTGGAAGAAAATTCTCAATGATAACTGTAAACACTATGTTTGGTTAGGTTAGAAATGAAGGGGAAGAGCAATGCCAGGCAGAGATGAGTGGGAGGCATAAGATGCGAGAAGTTTCAGCACTGGTGACTACACATTACAGGATTTCAATGGAAGCTTTAGATGTGGTCATGTTCTGGTAGCAACACATGGTAATTCTTGTCGCAGCAGGTTGTGACTGGCTTTGCTCAGTTCAGACCCTGATCCCACAGCAATCCCAAGTGAAATTCATTTGTCTAAGATGTATATGCTGTTAAGTAAAGCAGGTTTTCTAAACCAAATACTGAAATACTGGAATGTGCTAGCAATTCAATAATAGTACATCATCCTTTCTCTTTATAGTTTCACTATAATTTTTTTCAGCACTTTATTGAGAAAATCAGGCTTAGTGGGATCATCTGTTGTATTCTTATTTATATTTCACAACAGATACACTTAAAATTCCAACTTCCCTTAGAATAACTTAAAAATAAAATCTGAAAGCTGCTAAAAAACAAGAAACACCTTTTCTCTTGCATAAAAATTCAAAAAGCCAATTTAAAAAAATCACTATACTGAAGTTATACAATTAGCAGCTTTCAGTTTGACATATTTCATACTTGGAGATGTTTCCTTGAATTTTTAAAAAAAACATTTTATATAACAAGTTAAATATAAACCTTCATGGTGATTTAGTAGCATGAACGGAGATTAAAACTTTAAAGACAATTGTAAATGTGATGCAGTTACTGAATATGTGACTCTTTGAAAACATCGTTCTGTAATATCAGAGTTAAATGTCAGAGCTCTGCATTTACCCCTGAATGGTATAGTTGGCCCATGTTCAATGACACTAAGGGAACAATGCTTCATTGTATCGTTTTAAATACATTTTCCTTAGGTCCCCCCCCCCCCCCCCCAACATTCAGCTCTAAACAGACCCATTACTGTGTGGTAAAAGCCTGCTAATGTGAAATGTACAATGAACTAAAACTCCCACCTTCTTTCTGGAACAAAATAATGAGCTAAGAAGTTGAGGCAGTGTTCAAGATAAGGGATTTGCTTGTTGAATAACTGGCTTGATAAACTACTGCTGAATACACATTGCCAAAGAAAACCTAACAATGCTAAATATAAATTAAAACAAAAGCTATTTAATTTTTTTTCAATTTGCTTTTGAATTTTTAAGAATGGTACACATGCATGTATACTTTACTATCTACAGTTTTTTCTTTTCTTTTTTTTTCTTTTTTATGGGCCTGGATTGCTACTTTTATCTGGGAACACCGAGTGCTGTTTCTACAGTGGTAATAGGTGAGAAATAGACGTGGCAACTTTTCTTCAAAGTCAGCTCTTGGGAAATCATATTTATGTACTTTACTGCTTGTCATGCTAAGGATTTCTGTCTCCTTTGTAACACCCGAGTTTAGCATGGAAATATTGGGAGTCACGGGATAAGCATAAAAGCTGAGGAGCCTTCCTTCCCTTCCTCCTTTTGAAGGAATTCCCTGATCTTCTCTTGGCACCCAAATATTGTTCATTTTCTTTCCATTTGCCATTCCACCTCGCAAATTCCTTCTCAGAGTTATGTTTTAGCAGAGGGTGATTTAAGATTGTGATATTTCTGCTTTATTTAGGCAAAGCAACCCAACTGCAGGCATTCCCTGGTAGGCCACTTCACTGCTTTAAAATTATTACTTGACTCTCTTCTGCATCATGTCACCTAAAGGTCCAGACTCCAGGGCTGGGCAGAGCCACAAGATGTGCAAC
Organism: Haliaeetus albicilla; assembly: GCF_947461875.1. Lineage (NCBI taxonomy): Eukaryota > Metazoa > Chordata > Aves > Accipitriformes > Accipitridae > Haliaeetus > Haliaeetus albicilla. The sequence goes on from NC_091497.1 coordinate 20,425,631, forward strand.
TCGATCACACCACCGAGCACAAGACACGCTCCAGGGCTTGGGCACTGGGCACATGGCGTTAGCTATGGGTACCTCTCTGTCCCACCCCAGTAGATCAACACCTGCAGATTCTGGTTTCATGTAGACATTGGATTAATACCAATCCGTCTTTTTGCTTCTTTGCACCAGCATAAAAAGGAAGATGGCCAAGCATGAGAATTCTTAACTTATTTTAAATTTCATAAACTACACTCACAGATTTTTCTCCTTTTTAGCATCTTCATAGTAATACCTCCTCAAAACACTACTCAAGCTCTTAGGTCCAGGCAAGTTTTCTCAGAGGCTGTCAGTCAGGTTTGTGCATCAGACTGCACATCTCATACTGCAGCATGTATTCCTGAAGTACAACAGGCAACATCACGCCAACAAAGTTCTCAACATGTTTTCTCATCTGCTTCACCCCTTTATTATACATGTTACAGCCACTTTACTTGCTTCTCCATATGCATTAAATAGAGGAAATCAAGGAAGACCATTCAATAGAAATTGCGGAGTGAAAAACAAATGATCAAAATAGAGTCCAAAGTATTAATTATGAGGATTTGATTGTTCAAAGAACTGAACATTTCTGTTTCCCATTGATATCAGTGACACATGTATACCATGAAGGCCTACTTTCTCAGTATCCATGACTCTTATGAAAGGTCAGTTTTTGTTGCAATTTAGAATATAGGCTCTTTTGCTTATATATCATTCTGCTCTTTTATAAGTGCCTTAAAAGGTGGCCCTACATTGATAAAAATAATGAATAATTAGAATGAGACATAATACTTGCTATTAAATGTCTAATTTCCATCCACTCCATCTGCACCTCACCTCCCTTCTTGTCACTGGCCTAACTGCTTATCATAATACTAGGCAGCAGAGGAGAGGAAGGGATGACACTTGGCTCCTTCCCTTCCTGAGTAAACAGGCAGCAAGAGTCAGGTACAGTAATATTATTATTTTTATTATTATTCTAACTAATGAAGCTGAAATTTGTGCATTGAGCACTAATGAGTTTGCTTGCTGGAGATACAAATATTACTTTGTGTTATTATCCTGTATTTGCAGTTTTTCCCTCAGAAGTGGAAATTCTGGAACTGAAATTCTCTTAAGAGGTAATAAGTGCATTGGCAACAGACAGTGAAGCATTTTGTCCTGCTCATGCAACTTACGTTTTTGGTGAGTGTCTCTTCTCTTTCCCAAAAGAATGATTACATTGCACCATTGCCATCTCTGCACAGATTGACTTCTGTGTAAGATTTCTGAAGCTGATGTAGAGCCTGTGGTAATTCTGTGACTCTGATAATAAAAGAGGTGGGGTTTGCACAATAGCTGCATCGATTTCCATCCTCTATTTTGAATTCAAAGATACAGGAGAGGGCACACAGAATGGTAAGGGAAAGAAAACTTTCCTGAGTTTATTCTCTTTACTGTGTTGTTCCTACTGCCTGCCCGCCAGAATCCTAAACCCTATGACCAAGTGAAAATCTCTGCCTAGCAGTTGGATTTACTGGGAAATAATCCTACATATCATTCCAGCCACTATTTTAATGAGCTTCTATGTCATTGATTAGTAAATCTGTCCTGTGTGGGTTCTTAGTCCAGATTCGCCATGAGTGCATTCAGGCACAGTAAGTGGCACTGACTAACAACTGCCATACATTGTTTTTGTCATAATCTTTCAGAAGGAGAAGTCAATGAAACAGGGAAAAAAAAGTTTTAAAATGTTTTTTAACAGTATTCATGTGTTCATATGTATATTAGTTTATGTCAGAACAAGTACATCAGTGGAGATAAAATCACATTTGATTGAAGAAGGTGAAATATGTGGTGGTGGTTCTTTCTGTGGATGCTGTTTTATGATTCTGGAACTACCTGAAGACTTCTGAAAAGTGAAGTTTTACTTATGTTCAAGGAAGTTCGATTGTGCCAAAGAGGAAAACTGTCTTAATCCATTTGCTTTACATGATATTCTACTATACCTAAGTCTGAACAATAAAGTAGGGAGCAGCAGAAACATAAAATGTGTTTGCAGTGATCAGTATAATGTAAGTAATACGTGTTGTTACATACCTTTTGGACTTAGGCGCTGAAGTCTTTATGTCCAAGTATCACATTGCTGTAGTGTAAGCAAAATGTGACAAATGTGAATAATTGAGGCCAAGCCACAATTTTCTAGGATGAAATGGAGTCACTGAGCCAGCTGGAGAGAGAAGAAAGCATTTTTCATGAGCTTTGCCAGATAGGCTCTAAGGAAGCTTCCCTGAGGCTGCGCCAGGAGCCATAAATGTCTTTGCTGGAAGATAAGATTTTCAGTATCTTACACCAAGCCTTTTCAATTGTCATCCACACTGCCAACCATGGGCCTTAAAAAAATCATGAATCAGACTCCGAAACAACTTGGAACTGACTTAAAAATTATAATATATGGGAAAAAAATAGGGTTTATATAGCTTACTGAGCTTCTAGGTTGTTTCATGATTCCCCTTCGTTTAGCTTTCTTTAAGGGGCTTGGCTTTCATTAAAAGAAAAAGAAGAATAGGATTATTTTATGATACTCTGGGTTCATGAGAAAACCCCAGAGTTCTGGAGGCTGGAGTGAAAAATGTGGGGTTCATTGGCACTGCGAAGGGGCCTGCACAGATCCGATTCCTCTGTGATCTCATTAGTTAGTCTTTGAGTGGACAACCCTGGGGAAAGAGAAGGAAGAAAGTTGTGAAAATAACAGGTAGGGAATGGCTGCTCATTTGGAGGGCATAAAAATTTCTATCGCTCTTCTTTCGCAAATTTTATCACTAGGTGAACAAGGGTTGAAGAACTGGATGATCATGCTACAGCATCTCTAATACATTCAGACTTCTGCTGCATAGTTCGAAGCAATCTAGCAGACGCTGAATTATGTGAAAACTTATTGTCATGACAAAGACCATAAAAAATGGAAAATGAGACAATTAAAGACCCCGTGACAAATTTTATAACGAGTATAGAAAATAACACAAAGGTAATCCATAGTATTATCTTTTCAAGGTTCTTCTTAGATGTTGTAAATAGGGTTTATAGTACTAGCTATTTTTTTGCTACTTTGCCATCAATCACCCCGAGGCATTACTAAACTGTTACTTATCTGCTGACAGGTAAAACGAAACTTTAGTGCTGATATTACCGAAATTTTATTAGTGAGCATCAAGAGCTCAATAGTAACCAAGAGAGAAAAAAGCAAACTTCGTTAAAATATTATGCTGAGATTTTTAGATTGCTCACTTTTCTTTTGTTCTCATGGCAATTTTTTTGCTTGAATCATTTGAACTGACTGGAAAGGGAAGATAATTGACCTTTCAGCTGCCAGTCATGGCTGACAATTTTTGTTGTTACGTGTTGCTTATTTGAGTAAGCATTTTGTTGTACTGTTACCCGATACCTAGAGGAACCTCAGGTTTCGGACAACTACTCTTTTATAATGAGTATATAATTTTTGTGTTTTTTCTTTTAGGTTTCCAGTGTGTCCAAATTCTGGATGCAGGAAAATTTTACAGTACTTGACAATTAATTATTTGAAATTAAAGTATCTTTATGTCACTAATTCTTATTACTAAATCAACAGATTTTTGCAAGAATCCTAAGCTTCTCTTTTCATGTTAACTTTGGTAACAATTACAAAGAAGATAACATTATCTCAAAGGTAGGTATTGCAGAGAACAACAGTGGTTTAAATAGTGCCACCCAGTCAGGAAGGACCCTGAGACTGTGAATTGTACTAAACACAGTTGAAATGGGGGCAAATTGCTAATTAGAACCACCTAGGTAATCTGTTGGTGAAGGTCCCCTCAAAATATATCTTGCCCAATCTTCTCGTCTAGTTCAGCACAAAATGAAGCTGGCTGAATTTCACCATAGCCTGTCTCTGCAAGCATAAATTTTAAATATATTGAAGCTTTATTTTTGCTTCATATTTTTCGTTGAATAAAGAAGACCAAAAATCAATCATATATCTGGGATTTAGCTGCTTCAAATAGAGGTCAACCGAGTAAGAGCTGGCTTGGTGTTAAAGATAATCTACAATGTCAAGGTAAATGTTTAAAGCAAGCAGTTTTTAAAATACTGATTTTAATAAGATGCGTGACCCTGATGCCTGTTATTTAGTCTTGCACATCTTGCTAACATTAGCTTTTCTAGACTTGGCCTGCAGAGAAGCTACTGTCATTTGCTTCAGCAGCAGATGTACGTATTAAGTTTCTTCATATAGCAATTTCTCAGCATACCAAAGTTCTGTTCTCCTGCTTGATCCAGTGACAGGCTCAGCCTGCTATTATATCTAACTGAAAATTAAAATTATTTTACTACTTCATTCTACAAGTCCAGCTTTTAACTAGTGTAGTTGTTCCTTTGTAATTTACTAGTGATATAGTCATATGATATGTTGTAGCCCTTGCAATAATGTCTTTTACCTTTGACTTCTGGTGCTTCTGAAGGCATGAAAATACATAGATTTCACAGACAGCACTAAATTGAGATAGCATATGAAAATCAGCATGTGCAGAAGACAAAGCCAAAGAACCTTACAGTGGTTCAAGTATCAGCAGGAAATAAAACTAAATTAATCTTGTAAAAATTAGTTTGAAAGATAAAAAGAAATAGTTCAAAATACATGGATAAGAAGACAATTTGGATAAAAACCTGAGAATGCTGAATTCTGTGGGAGCTTTGCCATTTAATCAACTCAGCCAATACTTAGCCCCTGGCAAGTAATACTCAAGGAGATCAAGGGATGGTAGATGGCAATAAACTAAGTATGAAGTTGTTCGAAAAAGTTTGCTTATGTAGGCATGTTGGTATGTTGGATGCATAAATGTCTCTGTTAAAGAATCCAATCTAAAATAACATATTCTGTAATTGGTACCTCAATGCACTTTAGGTCCTGCTTCAGCCACGTCATTCATTTTGAACAATGCACTTATCTGTGTGCTATTTTTTGTGATTCATACAGTCAAGGGTGAACTGCAGTTAGTTGGGATATGCTGAGCACAGCAGTGTCAAGAGGACTGTGCAGACCTTTATGTGATCAATGCTTCCTACCACAACATTTGCAGTGCCTTTTGAAGTAGACACCAGTCTGCTATGTGGTTCACATTGTGTGCTTTTCCTGATGGAGGATTTCTGGTTTCTGTTCAGAGAAGGCTATGGTTTCCCTCACGTGCTGTTCTGCTGCTCTCTGTTTGCACCTGAATGCTCAAAAAGTTGGTACGCCATGCTCAGTGCACCATGCCTTCAAGATGACCTTGAAGCCCTTTCATAGAATCATAGAATAATAGAATTTTTTAGGTTGGAAAAGGCCTTTAAGATCATCAAGTCCAACCATTAACCTAATACGGGCAAGTCCACTACTAAACCATGTGCCTAAGCGCCACGTCTACACATCTTTTAAATACCTCCAGGGATGGTGACTCAGCCACTTCCCTGGGCAGCCTGTTCAAATACTTGACAACCCTTTTTGGTGAAGAAATTTGTCCTAATATCCAATCTAAACCTCCCCTCATGCAACTTGAGGCCATTTCCTCTTATCCTATCGCCTGTTACTTGGGAGAAGAGACTGGCACCCACCTCCCTACAACCTCTTTTCAGGTAGTTGTAGAGAGCGATAAGGTCTCCCCTCAGCCTCCTTTTCTCCAGGACAAACAACCCCAGTTCCCTCAGCTGTTCCTCATAAGACATGTGCTCTACACCCCTCACCAGCTTCGTTGCCCTTCTCTGGACACACTCCAGCACCTCAATGTCTCTCTTGCAGTGAGGAGCCCAAAACTGAACACAGTATTCCAGGTGCAGCCTCACCAGTGCTGAGTACAGGGGAACAATCACCTCCCTGCTCCTGCTGGCCACACTATTTCTGACACAGGCCAGGATGCCGTTGGCCTTCTTGGCCACCTGGGCACACTGCTGGCTCATATTCAGCCGGTTGTCAACCAGCACACCCAGGACCTTTTCAGCCAGGCAGCTTTCCAGCCACTCTTCCCCAAGCCTGTAGCGTTGCGTGGGGTTGTTGTGACCCAGGTGCAGGACCCGGCACTTGGCCTTGTTAAACCTCATACAATTGGCCTCAGCCCATCGATCCAGCCTGTCCAGATCCCTCTGTAAAGTCTTCCTACCCCCAAGCAGATCAACACTCCCGCCCAACTTGGTGTCATCTGCAAACTCGCTGAGGGTGCACTTGATCCCCTTGCCCAGATCATTGGTAAAGAAATTAAACAGAACTGGCCCCAATACTGAGGAACACCACTTGTGACTGGCCACCAGCTGCATTTAACTCCGTTCACCACAACTCTTTGGGCCTGGCCATCCAGCCAATTTTTTACCCAGCAAAGAGTATACCCATCCAAGCCATGAGCAGCCAGTTTCTCCAGCAGAATGCTGTGGGAAATGGTATCAAAGACTTTACTAAAGTCCAGGTAAACAATATCCATAGCCTTTCCCTCATCCACTAAGCAGATCACCTTGTCATAGAAGGAGAACAGGTTAGTCAAGCAGGACCTGCCTTTCATAAACCCATGCTGGCTGGGCCTGATCACCCGGTTGTCTTGTACGTGCTGCGTGATGGCACTCAAGATGTTCTGCTCCATAACTTTCCCTGGCACCGAGGTCAGACTGACAGGCCTGTAGTTCCCTGGATCCTCCTTCCGACCCTTCCAGTAGATGGGTGTCACATTCGCTAACTTCTAATCAACTGGAGGATGTTCCTTGAAGCCCATCTCTTCACAGCTGTGCCTTGTTTCCCAGGTAGACTCGCAAGTGTATTACAGGACTGCTTGTCATACCACTCTGTTTTTTAGCAAATATGTAAACATATTGGTGTTGGAATTACTCTGTGATCAGTGTACCTTCTGTACAACATCCAGCTCTCCCACGGATAGTGCCATGAAAGAAGCACAACATCAAAGCTGCACTAACTTGTAGGATTCTCAAAGCAGAAATGGCATCCATGAATGCAGAGGACTGGAAATTTTCCTGATTTTTTTTTTTTTTCTTTTTGTGAAAAGGCTTTAGTCTCTCATGGGCAGAAGTTCTTATGGTGGTCAAATATTTTTTATTGGGAAAAATTTCCTAGGAGTAAAATCTGTGGTGAAAAGAAGAGAATGAAAAGACACCTTTTTTGAGATCTAGTGGACAAATATTTTCTTCTCCTCAGTAGGCAGGACTTTTTAAAATGCAAGCCAAATTGTATCAAGTGTGAGAATAGAAAAGCCTGAGGATGGTTTTCCCTGAAAACTTAACAGGGGTGGAGGCCTGGTGGGATGGTAAGATGAGAAATGTTCTGTCATCTTCTTTTGCTGGGCAGAGATACAACTAGAAGGGTGAAATAGGGACATCAAAATAAGCTTTATTTCCAAATATGTCTTAAAATATTTTGAGATGTATTCTATTAAAAACAACTAGATGATAAACATAGAAACACAGTGAGATTTACAGTCATGTTGGAGAAAACATGGGCAAACCAGGTTTGCGTGTCATGCCCAGAGCATGTATTAACTGATATTGCTTACGTTCTTGGTCTGAGGAAGAATTGAGTAAACTTTTTTTTTTTTTTTTTGCAATTGTTTTCTGTAAAAGAAAAAGGAAAGAGTCCATTGGTACTTGTTTGTGGCAAAGACACCTTTATGTCATAGTCCCCATACCAAAAGTACTGAGTCCTTAAGGAGGTCTAGCAGCCAGCAGCAGAAGTGGTCCAGAGCAGTCGTGTTGAGCTCAGCAAGCAGGAACAGCTAGTAGTGATCACGTGCAGTGGAAATAACTATTTAAAATGGTATAGATATTTAACAAAGTTAAAGAACCTGCTGAAACGTATTTTCTGGCCACTTTTTTTTCTAAAAGGGCTTGAGCCAGTGCTGGTTTTTTTTAAGTGTTTTAATCTGCTCCCTGAAACTGAACCTGTAGAACTGACTGTGGAAGATTCACAAAAATTTTGTGAAAGAGGCTCCTAGCTTATGACAGTGGGCAGAGTAGGTAGGATGTTCCTTTGAAATAAAAATTACTGGATTAAGATGTAGGTTAGAATTTCAGAAACTGCTACAATTTCTAGGAAAATCCCTTAGCCACCAGGATGTTGGGTTATTTTATGTGGTTAGAACTTTTCTTTGAGAAAAAGGAGAGATCCTAAAATGGTATGGGATATGTTGAATTTTTAGCAGCTAAAAACCCCCATTTTATTTCTTCTTTTACCTGAGCAGAGGCAGAGTTTAATCCCTTAGATTTAACAAAGTGAATGTTTGGACAATTTGTATCATGAATCATCTGATTCAGCAGAGTAATCGATAAGAAATGCCCTTGCACAGTAGTTCAAATAATCTATTTCATATTGGAGGTCTACGTAAGAAATATACAAAAGAATTAAAGAGCATAGTTTATAAAGAGAAATTAATTTTGGAAACTGAAAATGCAGTGTGTTTCTTGGGACAAAACATCCTGAAATAACTGTTGGATTCACAAGTAGCTCAAACTTAATGTCTCATGCTAGGGCCATGAAGAGATTTAAGTGTGTCTTGTGCCTTTTTTTGACAAGTCAGAAGTATATCAACTGTGTCTCAGCAGGACCAGATTAGAGATACTAAGAGCCTAACCCACAGAATGATTTGAGGTCCCCACCTGTAGAAATTAAAATGCATAACTGTCGTAACTCTTCCCGTGCTCTGTAGCGGAGGCAGCTCCAGTGCAGTACCTCACCCTCCTATTTGCTGTCTGATATGTCTAATTTGCCTCAACTGTCCAGTCTCTTGCTATGATTCATTTTCTTAATGTGTTTCTCCTCACAGAAATTTTTTCTACTTTACATAGAGAAACAGCTCTTTCCCCTGCTGAGATACAAATACTGGAAAATCTGAAGTGTAAAAATTAGATTCTGAAATAGTGAAATTAATCAGTATATTCTGTACTTTGTTGGTGAGAACTGTTAGGATTTTACACATCATAAATGCATAGAGGGGTTCTGTTTCTTGCATCCCGTTTGGATAGCTCTGTGATTCTCATTTTTCCCTCCACCTTTACAACTGGCTCAACACTGCCTTCAGTAATGGATTGTCTTTTCCCTGCCTTCGTATTTAACTTGTATCTACTTGTTTTCCTCCTGTTTCCCTCATTAACCACCTTAGCTGTTCCAAATATTACTTCCTTTACAGGTCTGACAAATGTTAATTTTGTTTTTAGCACAACTTTTGTGGTAATCAGGGCTTTTCTTAAGTGTCAGGTTCCTATATTCAAACTCTTAAGAGCAGATCTTAATTTTCATTCCTGTTACTTAACAAGAAAAATGAAGGAAATAAAAGAGCGAGTTTTTGGCACTTACGAATGCAGAGTAAAATTGAAAACTGCAACTTAAAGAAGGTATAAACCTGAAGTCTATCAAGAAAGTCAAGAGGCATATTTAGACTAAGATGTCCTTGTTCCTGATAATCTAGAATGGGGACCTACTCAGAGCACACTGCTGTTCCTTCCAGGAAAGGCACCTGGGAGTTCTACCAGCAGAAACAAAGGTCCACTGGGAAAGAAAGGAATAAAACATAGGCACTCATGTCTTGCCTTCATAAAGGTTTGGAATATGGCTAGGACATGAAGTTGCTCCCAGATCCCGCTTTATACTTAGTCAAAAGTTACCAGCTATACCCTCACATAGATTTCTTGCTGTTGTCCTCACCACCACCACCTGCAGCCCATTACCCATCCCTTCCAATCTTCCAATTACCCCCACACCTAGCTCTTGTCCTAAAAATCTTTACCCACATCTCCTGACATTGAAATCTCCTTTACTTTAAATGAGTTTAAAATTCAAATGGCTTCTTAATAGATGCTAGTGAAATGCAATATTGCCACCATTTGTCTTTGATAAAATACCATTTGTCATTATTGCTAAGGCCTCTGTTCCTCCTCCCCAAAGTCTGCTGACAGGAAGGAGGCGTTATTGCTGCCTTTGCTTCTGTCACATGTGTTTTGTTGTTGCTTTTTTTAAAATTTTCCCACCTTTAGGGCTTGTGCAGATGATGTCTGAAGGTGGTACTGCTTCAGGGGTGGGAGTTCTACCCCTCTATTTCATCCACCCCCAAAGGTGTTGTGAGACTGAGAGAGGTAGAACCCATTCCTTCTTTGCTAATGCTTTGCCCTTCACAAATACAGAGCAGGAGCAGCACAATACTTGTAATGTTCTTAAGCATTTTAATGCTGCCTCCAGAGATGAGAAATTCAGTTCCTCTACCCCGTTTTCTCCCAGGGACTGGTCTCTTCAAAGCTAGCACACTGCAAGGAGGACAAGGGAGCTCTGTGACTTACTCTGTCTGCCCAGCTAGCAGGGCTGCTTGTGCTTTTTGTTAGTGTATTTTTACACAGGAAAGCATATGATCACCAGCAAGTAGTAACTTAGGCTAGGCACCTTAGGCCCCCATTTACTTTAGGAAAGTCTTCACAAGTCAGCATTAGCAAGTGGGTTTTCTAAGGCAGTTGCTGCAGCAGTGTCTTTTCTTTTCCCTGAGGGAAACAGCCCATAGAACCATTTTGTGAATTTATCTTGAGATTCCTGGCTAAGGGAATTTCAGTGAAGATTTAGTGTTTTACAGACACAAAGGTTTCAGACTGAAGTACTTTGGGTAGAAAAATGAAGCATTCCTGAACACGAACAAAGAAAACACAGGAGGCTGAGGTTTTAAAAGTATAGTTTTTCAGTTTTCCCACACATTGTTTTCAGTATAAAACCACTTTTGAAATAAAAGAATCCACACAATGTTTGGGACAGTTCTATATATAGATATATGTGTATCTACAACCAGAACATGGCTGGAGAGCTTGGAATTTCTTCTTTTATTTAAGTATGTCTGTTAGAGTGATCTGCCAACTGATGTTAACAAAATACTCCCACTGGTTTCACTGTGTGATGGATTGAGCCCTGAGGACTCTGCGTGGTTGCGCAGTCAGGTACTGACTAGTTGTGTGTGTCTGCTAGTTTATTTTTTTTTTTTTATCCATCTAACCTTGCCACACAGAGTGTGTTGGTAAGCCACATAATGGAAAGCATGTAAAACTAGTTTTCAGTAGAATATAGCCCTTGTGGGTAAATAATTTAACTCTCCTCCCCCAAGTACTGTGTTAGAAACAATATTCAGCATAAACTGATTGTATAGATAGCCTGATTGTAAAGCAAGATTAATATGAAAAGGCAAGAAGTCTGCAATAAAATGTACTAACTTAAATCATCCACATTTGTGTACAAGCATTCATATTTAGCAACAGTCCCAAGGCTGAGATTAAAGCTGTTTGGTAGGTTACTTCAAGGCCTTTTTATTGCTAAATCTTATTATGTCTCTAAAATGTAGAAATTAATCACCTGTCATCAAAGCTACAGTGGATTATTGACTTCTAAATGTCTCTACAAAGTGATTCATGACAGAATGAAACAGGAGACTGAACTAGCGCTGAAATTCTTTTTGCATGTGATAAAAAGGGTCTATTAAAAGTGTTTGAACAAATGCTGGCTATTAGGTAATCATCACAAAGGATTTTGTTATCAAAACGTGGTGCTTCTTGAATAACCTTATTCAGTTACAGAGATTTGCAACACCAATCTTCTAATGGGGAAGTTATCTGGAGAATTTAGATTGTTCATCCGAGAAGCCTGACATTAGGTAAATTGCAGCAGGATTTTCTGAACTACCTGCAAGCCAGTGAAGGTGGAGTGTTGTTTGGACTTGCTCCCAGGTATTTTAGCCCAAAATCGTATGGGTATTCCAATTCAGAATCATTGGGTTATGACAGGAAAATTTCTTACAATTTGGATATTTTGCTGTATATTCAACATCAGTTTTTCTTTGAAACATGTCAAAAAATACCACAAGGATATACTGCTGAAGGGAAGAGCAATCTGGCTTTCGATTAAGTCAAAGTGTGTTTCTTAAAGGATTGATAACGGCTCCAATTCAGTTATAGCTATCATGCAGCTGGATAGCTGTGACTGTGTGGTGTGATCTGGGGATGCAAGCTGCATTGGCCGGTGTTTCTGGGAGAAGTCTGGAGATCCCAGATTGCTCCTGATAAAGCTGTGTTTGTCCTACTCAGAGGTCCTTCTGGAAATCAGAAGGGAAGTCCTCACTAAAGGTGTGCTGATACACATTTCTTCTCCAAAAAGGGAACCAATAAAATTATTTTCTAAGAAAAATCAATATGGAGAACATGGAGATTGTGGACAAATACCCTAGGTGTTTTGCTATAAATATTAGAAGGCCAGGTTTACAACAAATGTCTTTGGAAAGGTAATTTTTCAATGGATTTTCAGAGTTTCCATCAGTAACATTATGTGTCTGCAGAGGGTGCCTCAGTTTTCTGCTTTCAACAGGCAGGGTGCTAGGCTGAAGGGTATTCCCCCCAAATTTCACAGCATGTGCTCTCACATTAACTCTTTGCAGGCTGGCAACAAGTATACCCTAGTTCACCTATTCCTTACACGCATTTTAAGACAGACACTCACTGAATTTTCACTTAGAGTCACTTTGCTCTCTAATACAAGTTAGGGGAAAATGAAGGAAAGATACATTCAGCAAGACTCACCATTATGCTTTTAGGTATGAGATTGGGGAAAAGAGAGGTTATAATTGCAAAAAGTAATGAAACAGCAGGTTTTTTCATCTATGTGCAAACCCAGAATTTCTCTCTAGCTGTTTTTAGCACCCCTCATCTGCAAGTTTTTGGGCACGTCTTAGCTGTGAAATCCAACAGTCTTGAGTTCCTACAGCCATCCTGCCTTGTGATGGCTTCCACAGGTCTCAGTAACTGCATCTTCCTCTACCCTTGCTTCTATTTTCCACATCGATTTTTACAGAAAAATGGTGACATTGATTTGGATAAAAATGAAAATGCTTTTGATGGCACCATGTGGAGTCAGGCAATTTGGGCACTTAAAATGATTATCCTTGTTCAATCTGACCTGCTCAGGCGGGGATCTGTGTGTGCATGTGTCTGTGTTTGCCTGCTTCCTCTGTGCTATGAATGGCTCTTTTTGTAAGCCTTGGGGTGTGTAAAGGGTTTTCCCCCTTTGCTCCTTGTCAGCTTGCTGCCTCTGTCCTCACTGTCCTAGCTGGGTTGTTCATTTTGAACTCCTACAGCTTCGTTGTGACTAAGAATATTACATGAGACCTCCTGAGATGTGCATACGTGCTGTGCATGCATACTATGTTCTCATGGTCCCTGCAGAGACCCCAGATTTCTGATACAGAGAATATAAACAAGTCGCTCCACCTGGACATGCCAGTGCGAGCAAATGTTTTCTGTTCTTATTCCTGTCCCCCTCCATTTTAACTGACATTCCTATGTTTAATAGTTAAACGCAGATTAAAACATTGCTGTCACTGAGTTCTTATGAAGGTGTTTGCCGTATTCCCAGCTGATGCACAATTTCAACAGTCACAGAAACAACTGTGAGAGTCACAGACGTTGGCTGGAAGGGAGATCTGGTAGTCATCTAATGCAAACTCCTGCTCCAAGTGTGGCTATCACCGATGCTGGAGCACATCAGCCAGGGCTGTGTCTCACTGAGTGCTGAAGACCTCTGGGGATGGAGATGCCACAACCACCCTGGTCAAACTATTCCCTCTAAACAAAGTTTTTTTCCTTAATGCCCATCTGGAAACTCACAAGCCACAACCTGTGGCCCTTGGCCTCTGTTATTGTCTGCCACTGACAGAAGAGTTTGGCTTCCTCATCTTCGTAACTACTCTTCAGGTACTTGTGGGTTGCTGTTTGATCACGCCGTGGTCTCCTCTCCACCAGACTAAACAAGCCCACCCCCTCAGCCTCTCTTCATAAACTGGGAGCTGTAGATCCCTGAGCTCTGCTTCCACCTTGGGATCCTTCTTCAGTTTCTGCATCTCCCTCCGGAGCTGGGGGCACACACTGGACACTGTGTTCTGGGTGCAGCCTCACCCGCGCTGCGCAGAGTATCACACCGCAGGGCACGCTCTTCCTCATGCACCTTACTCGTGGGGAACTGCGCTGTTGGCTCGTATTAGTGGTGTCTACTATAAGCTAACTCAGCATTAGATATCTGCAGGGCTCTCTGTTGGGCAGCCGCATCCCGGCTTGCACTGATGCGTGGGGTTATTCACCTGGGCGCAGAACCTTGCGCTTTTTGCTGGCCCAGTCCTCAAGTTTCTCAAAGTGCCTCTGGATCAAAGCTCAGCCATTCATCATGTTAGCCACCCTCTCTAAATTCAGTGTTATCTGCAGATTTGCTGAGGGTGCAATCTGTGTCATCGTCCACGTTGTTAATGAAGATGTTGAAAAATACGGGCCCCGGTATTGACCCCTGGGGTACTTTGCTTGTTACTGGATACCAGCCATATGTTGAACCATTGATCACTACCCTTTGGGCATGGCAGCACAGCCAATTTTCAACCCACCTGACAGTCTAGCCCACACAGTATTGCAATTAATATAGAGTAATGAATCCTTTGGGGAATTTTTTTCATTTTAGAATAGATAGTAATGAAGAAATATCAACCACCTAAACTGTGGCAGGTGTGGCCAGTGATGAAATCAGAGTCCACATGGGCCTCATACTATATTCAGTGCAGTTTTGGTTAATTTTTGAGCCAAGTAACAATGCCACATTAAAGTCACTATGAATAACCTCTTTTAGTGTTCAGTTTTTTAAAAATATTTATTAGCTGTCAAAATGATACCCTTCTTTATTTATTTTTTCCTAGAACTTGGGGTCCAGTTAAGGTGAACAGAAGCTTGCCTGAACTCCTGGGGTTATAGCTAGGTCATCCTAAAGTCTTTATCATTAGTATTTGCAAACAGCTTGTGGCAATGCTGTAGAAATGTAGGTGAAAGTAAAAGTTATTAAGATTCAGAGATGACTGACACAGACATCATAGCTATCAGCTTACTAATATCTGTGGCAAAACTGATAAATTAATTTTCTAGAAATACAGCCCTCTACCATTTGAAATAAACACTGTAATGCTGTCTGAAAAGCCTCATAGTGATGGTTCCAACTTTTTGTACACTTTTAGACAGGAAAATGGAAAGATTCTTTGTTGTATTTGTTAATCATCTTCTATTCCTTCTCTTAGAAATATGTTACCGCTTATCTTATGAAGCTATGATTTTTATTTTAACTGGACCTTAACTTTTATTCAAAACTTTGTTGAAGAAATTTTTCAGCATAAAAGCTGAGGAGGGAATTCATCACTGGCCTATGATTATACAGATGCGATAACATGACACGCTGTCTTCCTCTCTTTGCCACAGACTGGCTAGAGAGCTTGGCCTAACATGAACATGCAGCTTAAGAAATTCAGACACGCAGGTAACTGCAGAAACTCTGTCATTATCTCCAGGTTTCTTAGGGTCTTCTGTAGGTTTTCTTTTCTGATAGGCACCCTCTTTCCTGGCTTTTGATTCTTCTTTCCTGTAGATGCCAACAAAATTGAGGGAAGAAGTAGGAAAGAAGAAAACACAAACTCTTCATAAGTGTCCTTTCAGCTCATCTGCAACAGCACACCTATGAGACATGGAAAAAAACAGTTATTGGAGGAAGGACTTAAGAAGAGAGAATGAAGATGATAACAATAGCGTGGATGACTCCCAACTGATGTTTTAATCACTGGATGGATGGATGTGCAGCTGTGTGTATCCATCAGGGGAACGGGACATGCTTGTTCCCCTAAAACACTTGTATACCAGGTGTATGACTGTACTTAAATTGCCTATGCTGAGAGTGACAGGAAATCTCTTTTCAGTGCTGCATGTGAAAATGAGGCCAGTGAAAGCCCCTTGTGCTGTATTCTCTAATGCAGATATTATTGTTAATGTGTGTATGAAAAAATGGGACAGGTAGTGACATTTGTAGAAATTATGTGTTTTGAACTAATTGGTTTTAACCAAATTCTTGTAAAATACTTTGTGAGTAGAGTATTTAGTCACAGTTTGTGATCTTCAATGAATTAGTTGCTATACAGTGTGAGAATTTCTTGGGAAGAGAATGATGAGTTCAGATTCACAGCCACTCTGTGTGAACAGCAGTTGCTCTTCGGGGCAAAAGTCACTTGCAAAGTTGCACTAAATTCCAAACCTTATTCAGCAACTGGATTCCCTACTAATCAGTGAAAGAAGGTAGGCACTCCAGAGAGCCTTTCTGGCCCTCCTTTCTGCATCACTATCTTCTTTGGCTAAAGAAATAGCTAGGCTCCTATATAACATGAGAAACTCCCTCAGACCTTGTCTCTCTGAAAGAAGAGGCATCTTTGTAGCATAGGGGACATTCAAGGCACACCTTTTCCCTCTAATCCTAAAATGGCAGCTAGGAAAAGGGTTTAGATGAGAGCCTTTAAATCACAGTGATCCCTCTCTAATTATGGTATACCTATCTCAATCTGGATACAGCAACTGGGGAATCTGCTGGCAGTGCAGCACAAAGGTGTGGTTCATGAATGGCTTTGCTGAATGGAATGGTATTATGCTGGTGTAAAATATGTGTAAGTGAGATCATAATTAGGTTCATTAAATTAACTAATAGCTACCCTAACATCTCATAGTCCCATGGCATCTGGCACTTGGATATTTGTTTTATTAGATAAGTCAAGGGTGGGGATGTGTTTGTCTGTTTACTCACAGTTCAGTAGTTCAAAGGAGAATTTCTGTGACTACGTTGTATATATTTGTGCCCCCTGAGGCACATTCTCCTTTGTTTCCCCTACACTAACCTGTTGTAACATCTCTGCTGTCAGATGAGTTTCTTGTCCAGAGAGTGGTGCTCTCTGCTGGATACTGGATTTATGGAGAGCAAAATTTGGGCCCTCATCCTTACATTCTCTGCTTTATTTCTTTTCAAGTTAACTTCTTGCTTCACTTTTGATGGCACAGTTGGCGATCCCCGAATCGTTTCGCAGAGCTACATTTTCACTAGTAGCATATGGCTATCTAACAGGTGGAGCAGACACTGTACAAATGAGAATTTGCCGTTGGGTCTTTTCATACTTTAGCTTCTGTGAATTTGGCTGTTGCATTTACTATTCTAAACTTGGTTATTTTCTCACTCATCTTCATCCAGCACATTTCTGATGCGTCTGAACAAGTTTAAAAGATTGTGACAAACTGAAAAGCCCCCATGCACAACTTTCTGTTTCTCACTCGTCTTACTACTCCTCCCCCTCTGCTATCATGTTGTTTTGGTTCATGATACACTTTTAGGTGTGGCAGTACCTTTTTCTTGTCTCCTGCCAAGCTATCTAGGCTCCTTCCTCAATGCCTTTCCTCACTGATCTGTATAAGCTACCTGCCTTGCCTCAAGGTTAGATCGCCATTTGGATGCAGTATACTTCCCTCGTATCCCGCTTCTTTAGAGCAGGAAAGATGGGCAAGAATCTGAGTGTCTCACCAATAGCTCAGAGGAGCCATTGACCTCACTGGACAGAATCAAAAGGGTGGGTTAAGGACTACTTTGCATTGCTAGACTCATGCCAAGTAACTGGTGAATTTGGCCCACTATCTTTACACATGTGTACAGCACCAAGCACGCTATTGGGACATAAGAGACAATAAGATAATGGATGCATTAAAAATACCTATGACAAATTCAATACAAGAATTGAAATACAGAGTAAGTGGAAAGGTGAAGTGTTGGTGAAAGTCTTAAATCTCAAGCTGACCTTTTTTTTTACCCACAGGACTTGCTGTTGCAACTTCTGTGCTGCTCCGTGGTTGCTTTAATTTATATGACTAATGACATGAAAGATGTAAAATCTGTAAAAATACAGTGTTTGGCTGCTTAAATTAAGTTTATGAGTTTTTCTTAAGCCTGCCAAACAACTTAAATATTTCATGGCTTTCACAGGCTACAGTTCTAATATTTATAACTCTTGTGTGCAGATTTCAAAAATTATAATTACAACTCCCAGGATCCCAGATATAGCAGATGTTCAATATTTTGTACGATGTTGGCAGAAATGCTTTTCATGCTCTTTTTGATCTCAGTACCCCATGCATTGTATCTGCTACAACAAGCTGTTGATAAGAGAGTTTATTGTTATTTCCCTGTAAAAGACTCTGTAGGGCAGATTCAGGATGGCATATAAAGGAGAATGAATGGGGATTCAGCCCTAATGAATAATGAGGAACCCTGTGCAGTATAGTCTTTCAAATGCCGCCCTAGTAAATAGCATATAGGATGCCTCTCATTGCATAGATCAACATAGGACTTTTGGAGTTACTGTGACCCTTTCATTTTAGGCTATACATCCTTGCCCTATTCCCCTGTATTGATGGATCATGTCATTTCCCATTCTCTCTTGTATATTCACCCCCATGGTGCCTGTGTTCCCTCTATGAGAGTGCAAGAATAGCTTTATTTGAGTCAGATGCCAAAGCCCATATATATGTTTTAATCAGAGAGTTGATGTGTGAGATAAAATTATGGCACTGACTCTCTGATTTTTTAATGATCTGCTTGCATGAGAAGAGAAATGAGCTTTAAGCAGCTGGGCTTGTTTCAACTCTTGCCATGTTTTACTTACATTGTATTCCTTATTTTTGTAATTGGCCTTTTTTCCATACAACCATATTGGGTACTCAGTTAAACAGTTAAACTTCACTGTCACTCAAATGATTGCCCCAAATTTACAACACTATAACTGTAATCACACTCTACCCTTTACAGGCAGATTTTAATGCAGTCCACAAAGGTCAAAAAAAAAAAAAAAGAAGAATATAATATTAGTAGGTTAATACAATATCCTACAGGATTACTGTAAATGCATAACAGTAGCAAATAGTAGAGGTCATTATATAAATGAAATTAAGTAATTTTAATTATACAATCATTCATTTAGGTGACAATTAGAAATGTACAGAAGACATTAAAATTCACACTGTTTTTTAAGGATAGCTTATAAAAAATTCAAATTAGGTACCTGGCATTTGATTTTCATTATTACCTTAAAAATATCCATGCAAATATAAAAATTAGATTGAAAACATAATGAAACTTGAAAAAAGCATCATTTAATGATATATGGAGCTCTTCTATTGTCCATGTCTATAGTACAACTGTAAGAAAACTAGTTATTTGTGTTGAAGTCTGTTTTTTTGTGGTTTTTTGGTTTTTTTTTTTAGTTTTTCAAACATTGAAAAACTCAAACAATGAGAAATGTTGTCATTTTCTATTTGCAAACAAGGAATCTGCCAAAATGGCTTTTGTACTATAGATAAAATCCAAATATAAGATGGATCCAGTATGGGAAACCCTTGAAGCTTAATGAGAATGTCTGGAACAGAAGACGATGACTATGTAAAATGACATTTTCAAATTGGTGACTTCATATCTGATAAAACTATGCTGGAGGACAATCAGCTATAGGTGATTGTATGATAGTTAACATGCAGAACATTTTGTGAATTTGAACACCACTACTTAGGTAGTAGTAATAGATTTAAAGTTGCATTACTTAGCGAATGTTTAAGGGCAATGTTTTATATACTAAATGTAAGTTGAGTTTAAAAGAGTGGTTCCAGTGACTGTGCAGATAACTGAGGAAGTGAATTCAGTTACATATTTTGTATTTGTCTGTTAGTGAGGCAATATAGAGATCAACACTGTATTATGGAATTGGATATCTGGAACCACAGCAAAGCGTTTTAGGATGCTGGTCAAACACCCTTTCACTGGTTTCCCATTCTCATCATCATCTCTTTTAAGCCTCTTGCAAGTTCAGTGCATTTTCTACCTTTCATGTTTGGAATAGGTGACCCTTTTGCTTCTCCGTGTCTTCACTACAAAAGTGACTTCAACACAGATCTAAACATCAGTGTTTGCTTTGGCACAGTTGCAGTACTTTTAGTTCTGTGATTTTGGTATCCAGTATTTGTAAAAGAAAAAGATAACTTGTCTTCTGCGCTGGGAGCACTGGATTCTCCTGCAAACTCTGGGTTACAAAAACCTTTTTAACTCTGTGTTTCTCCAGAAGATACATTACCATCCACAACTGATGCAGAGGAGTTACTCAAAAGCCTGTAAAATTAACAGCATAGCCATGGGCAGTGGACTGAAAATGCTAATTAAGGTAGCATCGTGGACTGTGGGATGAGGCAAGATTCATTATGTCCTGGCTCTGCCACTTAGTTCAGTTCTGGAGATTTTGTATTTTAATGTAACTGGACCTATGTATCTGGATGAAGTCTGTGAAATAGTCTGTTCAGAGAACATTAATGCCTTACAGAAGCCTCTAATTTTCCCTGGACAAAGTTGTCATTTATGGGCATCATTGAATCCGTGCTTCACTCTAGCAAATCCTATTGTTTCCACATTTCATCTTTGTGAATTCTAAGTTACAATTTTCAGCTGATTATTATACCAGACTTGAATTTGCGGGCTGTCCTTTGCCCAGAAGCAAGTTTGTCTGGAATGTCAGAGCAGAAAAGGTTCACATATCTTTAAAAACCCAGACAGTGATTTTTTATTTATACTTTAGTATCATACTTAATACTTTACCTAAGACACAATCTTACACTTTCTGTGCACTGATGTCTCATGCCAGTGAATGATTAATAGGAGTTGACATTTGGAAAGGAATAAGTCATGTTTCGTGGCTTTTTAAGATCTTCAAAATGTATTTCTTGTTTATGCACTGAATTTTTAACAGCAGATATCTCATTTACTATAAATGCTACGTTAGTAATAGTAAACACGTGCGGTATCTGGGGAAGTCTGTAAGTTCTGTTATATCTTTGACTGCTGAAAAATGTGCAGACGTGAAGAATGCAGCCACAGCATTGTGAAGGAAGGCTCCTCCTTGCACTTGCCATCAAAAGGACCATCTGAAGCAAAGCAGACACTGTGTTTTGATGGAGCAAACAATTGAAAATGCAGATTGCATTCCTGTCCCCCAAAGTGTTGTAAGCACGCATGCATCCATTAATGTTTGTGAGGTTTTCTGACACTTTTTAGATGTGTCATAAAAACAAACCCTATCAGGGAAAAAAATACTTATTTTCGAGGTGGGGCTTCGATGTTGCTCGTTAAATGAGGCATGGGACTGTATTCTGAAATATGAGGCTAGCAGGAAACACAGAACAGCTGTCTCATTTGTGAAGCATTGTCCATCTTGTAGACCAAATGTGGCAATCTTTCCTATGGAAATATACTGTGCAATTGTATAATAAAGGACTCATTAAAACAAAGATCCCCAAAGAAACAATGACTTTCTTTAGGATTCATTTCCTGACTTTTGATGATTTCTCTTTGCAACTCTGAAGTAAAATTTATCATAAGAAAAATAGCCCTCTAAACACTACCTCCCAAATGGGTGAAGCTGGTATAACCAGTTACACTTGTTTCTTGGAGAGGTATTCAGCCCTTCACAGAACATAATTGTTGTGGAGAGTTCACATTCCTTTGCTCTAGATAGTAATTAATCATGATTTTGCAGCTCCTTTTTAATTATGTGATTGATGATTTCTGATATGTCAAGAGAAAATGAAACAAATGGAAATCAATTGGAAAATGAAACTGGAAAAAAAACCCCAACACTGTGAGCACCCAGGGTGCTGCATAGAAGCAGAAGGAGTGGAGGAGGAGATATGGTTTTGTATCAGATAGATAGAAACCTTCTATTATTATAAGAGCAATAGTTAAAAGTTAGAACTGCAGCTAATTAAAGTCCTTGTCTTCTCATGGCTGTAATCCCAGTTTGTGTAGATGAGCTTGTTCCTCACGCCTATGATTACAACATAATGAGTGACAGAGCATTATATGGCACAAGGGACTTGTCTGGAACCTTTAATTATTAATATCCAGGGGTTTTTTAACATTCTTTCTCCTTACCCTCCTCTTCTATCTCCACTCTGAGACCGTAATGAGACTGCTGTTGAGTGTTAGTTGACTCTGCTCTAACATATTTTCATTGTTAGCTTTAAAAGAAAATGTTTGGAATATTTATCTATTGTGCCCAGGAGAGGGACTACATTATATGGTAATGGGTGAACTCTCTTACTCTGGGAAACAAGATTAATATCTCCCAGAGCGAGAATAGGAAGAGTTTTGTGTATGATGAACTTTGGAGAGCAAGTAATAGGAAGTTCATGAATGCAAGAAATTCAAATGGGGCTGTATCCCAGGGAGCAAAAGGGAGGCCAGCAGAGCCATTGTTGGCTTGACAATGTGATCCTTAAAGGTAGAGGAGCAGAGGCAGTTCAGGATGTTGGACACATGTTGTGCTCTCTGTTTCTCATAACATCTTTCAGAGAGAGGTGAAGGAAAACAAAAAAAGAGTAGGGGTCACAAACACCACTGCACACAGCACAGCTAGAAGGCAAGCAAAGGCAGAAGTGCAAAAGGCCACTGGCAGGGCACATTTTTCTATTTCTAAATAGGAGGGTAGAAGTGATGAGCAGCAGGAGTCTCATAGTTGTGGGGCAGTGATCAGCAGGAGGAAGGGAACCAGCTCTGGATGGAATGGGAATCATCAGCTGGCCAGTCAAACTATTTTACAGTCTGCTGGGAGGTCTGGCCTCTTCTTTTATCTTCAGGACCTTGTAAGAATAGTTCTGAAAAAAAGGTAACTGGACAAAGGGGTTACGAAATCCTTCCTCAGTTCTGCTGGGACTGCTTTAGCTTGGGTTTTCGTGGGTTTCTTTGAGGGGGGGGGGGATTTTATTTGTTTGGGTTTTTATGTGTGTGTGTGCCGGGAGGTGGTGTGTTGGTGCTATTTTTCCTTCTCTCTCTTCCAAGGTAACCTAAAACCTTGATAGGCGATTTGAATCATGCTTTGGAAAGAGACAGGTTTAATATGCCTATATCTATCTTTATTTCTATAAGCCAGTGTGTTCTGAAAGTTCCTGCTGACACACAAAACTTGTGCCTAGCTTGGAGGAAATTTGATTCAAACCATTCACTTCACTATTGAGATGATATTATCAGTGGTTTCACGAGAAAAATTTCTTTAAATGGCTGTATAAATCTCATAAATGGGAAAACAGTTGCTCTGATTTGTACTTGGTATAATAGTAGATATTCTGTGAATAAAGAGATTGCTTTCCTACAGGGTAGATAGCAGATCATTGACATTTAACCCAGTGACTCTTGAGCCTAATAGGAGGTCATTGATAAAAACACGTTTGGTAATTTCAGCTTATCTTCTTTCTGATGGGAGCTTATATCATCCAAAACAATTACACATATACTGTGTGTACATGCATAGCTGGCATAAAGTTACACACAAAGATGACTCTGAGAATACTCTAAATTGGAAAAGCCTACAATAGCAGTAAAACTTTATCATTGTGTGTCATTGGCCTAGTGCTAATGTTGGAGAGTATTTGAAGGACTGGAAGACTCAGGGGATCTGTAATAGACAGCAAAGTCTCTCATCCATAACTCACAGTTTCAATCAGCTCAGGTCAGCTGCAGGCAAAAGTCGTCACTTGACGCATATTGGTGACAGTCAGCGTACGATGAACTGATGTTGTTCTTTCAGTCACGCAAAACAAAACCCATCACCAGTAAGCCAAACCCTGCTGCCCTAACCCACCTGAGGATGTGAACAATCCCACCACAGTCAGAGGGACGGCAAAAATAAGGCAGGTGAGGTGTGGCATTAAAAAGCTCCGCAGTTGGAGTCAGGACAAACCCTGTGAAGCCAGCCTTCTACAGACCTACGGCTCCTGGCTGGATCCTCTGGGATCCAGCAACCTGGGAGCTGCTTTTCTTGTGGCTGGAGCAGTTCTTGCAGCTGTCTCCAATGTGGGGTCTCTAGTGTTTAATGGAGATAGGTTCCCCTCATAAACTTATCCTGAATGGAGGCATTAATACTGATTGTTTCCCACCTGAATGTAGACTGTAGGAGCTTATCAGCTTGTATTTGACTGAAACTGCCAGTGAATCCAAACATCTAGGGGTCTGGGCAGTGAGGACTCATGCTGACATGCAGATTAGATAGACCATTCTTTTGGATATTGAAATGAAAACTGCCCGTTTTACAAGACTGGAAGTATACTGGCAAAGCACAGTCGGAGAGACTGAACTTCTCTTGATTTTGCCAGGCCTTTCTGTGGTCTGTAAAGATGTTTTTTCTGTCATTTAATTCAAGTGGAATTGCATGGAGGGACTCTGGGTTCCTCTCAGCAGGAAGTAAGGGGGAGGTGCAGTGGCTTCAACTAACTCATCTCACTTTGTATGGGAGTAAGAAAGTGTACATCTCAGCTGATAAATGGTGTCTGCAAGCTGATGAGGTTGTAGTTTCTTTAAGACCTTCAAAGCAGATTGCTGGTATTTACCCTCCAGCTTTAATTCTGGGGAAATAAGGTGAAGCCAGAGGAACATGGAGGGAAGATCGGTGTATTGGGCTCCCTGGTTGTGAGGGAGTCGGGTAAGTTTCTTACAGGTCACTTTGACTCCCCAGTGGCAGGTTTTCTGATTATTAAAATGAAATAACCAGAGCTAAATACAGTCTGCTGAAATTCTGTAGACTGGCTAAGAGTTGTAAAAGACAAAAATAACTAAGCTGGTTTGATGACAGAAGCCAGAGGTAGTACTGTAGCTAAAGATGGGGAGAAACAACAAAGCAGAACTAGCAGTAACTCGTAAGAGCCTTGTACCCAGCAGTTCCCAAAGTGTAAAATATAAAAATTGAGCTAGATGGCGGCAGCATTAAATGACTTACGTTATGCTAACCTAGCATTTGATTAGAGAAGGTAGCATAGAAAGTGAGTTTGGAGAAAAAAGTGTTTTGGAGAAAGTTGCCAGTTTGGAGCTGGCAAAGGGGTTGAATTCAGCTCACAACTTGATAGCTAAATGTAGTCAAAGAGGAGTGAGGTGTCTGAGCTCCTGTTATAGCCAGCCAAACTATCACTACAGTCAGCAGCCTCTACAGTCGTATCTAATGCCTTTTGAGACACCTCAAGATAGTTCACCAGTCCTTGGCTGTGTGTCCATAAGTGTATGGGTCTCCCATAGGTCCTGTGCCATATCTGCCGATCGCAAGCAGTTGTCTTGAGCTTTGTATGGTGTCCCCAAGCACCTTTGTTTAAGGAAATAAATAAATCCTTGTCCTTGACTGAATATATTGGGAGTTTTGACATGTAGTTCACATGTAGATACCTAATTTAGGTGGCTACAGCTGGGAGCAGATTCCCACCTCAGATATCTTGTTACAGAAAACCAGGCAAGTAGTTTTCTTGGAGCTAAGAGCTAGGGAGTCCAAGGGGGGAGGGGAGTGTAGTTTGGTTGTCAAAGAAACATTGCTCAGCGATATTTACATGGGCAGATGGTAAAACTGAGGATGTGATCTCCTGTGAGTAAGTTAACGCAATGTCAAGCTGCCTCTGAAAGGGGCAGTCCTTGTTCCCTGGCCATGACTGTGCCATGGGCTTCTCCTTTTTCATTTAAGTGAATCAAATGGCTGTATCAGCAGGGTGAATTAATTCAGCAGGCTGAGAGGACAGAAAACTGTAGGGTTTTTAAATTTTGTATTTTTTAGAGTTTGTTTTTGTCATGGTTCAACCCCAGCCAGCAACTAAGCACCATGCAGCTGCTCTCTCACTTCCCCCCACCCAGTGGGATGGGGGAGACAATCAGGAAAAAACCCATAAAACTCATGGGTTGAGATAAGAACAGTTTAATAGAACAGAAAGGAAGAAAATAATACTGATAATAATAACAATAATAAAATGACAATAATAAAAAAATTGGAATATACAAAACAGGTGATGCACAATGCAATTGCTCACCACTCACCGACTGATGCCCAGTTAGTTCCCGAGCAGTGGTCCCCCCAGGCCAACTCCCCCCAGTTTATATACTGGGCATGACATCACATGGTATGGAATACCCCTTTGGCCAGTTTGGATCAGCTATCCTGGCTGTGTCCCCTCCCAACTTGTTGTGCCCATCCAGCCTTCTCGCTGGCTGGGCATGAGAAGCTGAAAAATCCTTGACTTTTAGTATAAACACTACTTAGCAACAACTGAAAACATCAGTGTTATCAACATTCTTCTCATACTGAACCCAAACCATAACACTATACCAGCTACTAGAAAGAAAAATAACTCTATCCCAGCTGAAACCAGGACAGTTTTCCACCTGATCATGGTGCAGTGAATCAACTCATCCTGCACCCACTTGGTTATCCACAGGGGGAGAAAAAGAACAAAGAGGAAAGAGCAGCCTTACCTGCAACAGCTTGGACTTAATTTGGCATAACTGTAATGTTAACATTGGCCTAAAGGTATTGGAACAGACAGTAAACAACCTATAACACCTGGCTAAATCTATTGCTTATGTGTAGTTGTTGTATTTTACCAGACTCATTCTTTGTTTCATACACACTCAGTATTTATCACAGGGGAAGCAAGACATCTTAGAGATGCTCAGGAAGACATCTATTTTTTCACAGGTTGTTGAGTAAGCTAGAGTGTGTATGTGTGCACATGCATATGTGTGTGCATTCACTTCAAGATGAATCTGGGGATGCTTGAACCCATTACTTCCTCCTGGTGTTCGTACCATCAGATATGTATATTATGAAGACAAATATTTTAAAATAAATGCCTTTTTTTTATTAACCATTTTTAACATCAGTGAAATATTTAATATATTAGGTAATTCTTTTTAGTAGTTTAAGGGTATTTTTAATCTTTTCTGTAAAGCTGTCTTTTCTGCGTATGATCCCATCCTCATTCTGGCAGTATCCGAAGTATTTAAGAATACAAACAACAGAACATTTTTTCCCCATCTTCCTTCCAGGTCTCGGGGCAAATAGCTTAGTTATGTTAAGATGCTTATTTGTGTTTTAAGTGTTTTGTGAATCTGTTTGAAGAAAGTATCAAAGGAAACCTGAATAAATGAAAAGCGATTTGATGTAGGAAAAGGGATCTAATGGTTGTGATCTGTGTTTGTGTGTCTAACCAAAGAAAGAAAAACCAAAGGAAATAAGATGAAGCCAATAGCTCTCTGCTAATGTCTTCACTTATGTATCAGTATCTTCTTTAATGAAAAATCAAAGCTGTTATTGCAGCTGCAGGAATAGTGCTTTTGGGGGACAAAAGGAAAATGCAGAAACCAACATTTCTTTTTGGAGATAATTTTAGGAAAAACAATCACAGATTTAAAATTCAGTCCTACTTTTTCAGTGCACACTTGGAGGCTTAAAAATTTCTAAGGTAACAAACATTTCTCCACATTCAGATAATTGCATTACCTACCTATCAATCAAACTTTGGAACCAGACTGCTCAGTAAAGAATGTTTGCAAAGATAAATAAAGGTACAGTGTTGCTTTCATCACAGTCTGAGGTGCAGAAAATCCAATCCAGGCTTGAATGTATAAGAAAAGAGACCTTCAAATCTGTTGTGAAATAATTATTTTTACTGCAATTTATAACTCTCCTTCTTTTTTTTTTTCTTTCTATCTAGATAGCCTACTGCTTTTACAATATGTTGATCCCTTCATGTGCTAGAACATAGCTGAAGAATAGAGTTATGCATATTTTTATCACAGTGCTCTGAAGAACTCTTTTAATCATATTTTGTTCGCTGGCTTGGGGAAAATTTCCATAATCCTTGTTGTTAAATTGATATTTGATAAATTGGTAATCATGGCTATCTTGATTAAAACATGATTAAAATTCTCTTCAAAGTAGGGAAAAATATGTATATTTTCATGGCTTACATTGCCTATACATTTTAAGATCATTTAACAGGAAATAGGTTTCACCTCCTGAAAAATCCTTGGTAATGTATTGCATATTATTACACATCATTATGCTCAGGTGTGTTCATTATAGGCATGGGATTCATGAGCACTTAGGGTCCTCAACATGTTCAAGTGCATGGGTCTCTTCACATACAGAGCTGCATAGGACTGGGCTGTATGAAATTATATGAACCTATGAAGTATGGCCTAAGGAAGTGAAAGAAACTTGTTAATTGCAGGTTGTCCTTGTGTTCATCTCTCCCTGGTCCTACAAACACTTAACTATACAAACTAGATGAGTCTCAGAGGAGAGTTTGAGAGATCCAAATTTTGGAGTAGCCAATGCCATTGAGATGAGGAAATGTAAGACCTGGTTATACATCTGTAGCTTTGTATTCAGTCATTTTGGGAGAGTCCATCCATTGCTGCTCCTGTAGCCACATCTAAATTAACAAATGAAACTGGCCTTGGTGTTGCATCATGATTCCTAACCACGTGGCAATACACATTTCTGCTCTTCCCCATATCAAACCCCCCGCAGTGACTATGTTTATAGTGAAGTCCATGGCCCTGCTCTCTCACAAAACAGACGTGACCACTGCTTGGCGGAGCTCTGCTTGGGATAAACCAAACTCGAGGTTTTGATGATTCATTGTGGACAAGGCTCAGCCGTGCGCTCTGGCTCCATTAGCTGTCATCCTTCTGACCATGGCTTTTGTTCTGGACCACCTACCAGTTTTTGGGTTCCTAGGTATTTTTTCTGAGCCAGCTACACAGTACTCTTTGGCTGGCAGGACAATCAGAGACAGGTAAGAGATAGGGAGTATATGGAAAAAAGGTGAGAATCCCTTAAACTGGGAAACTGAAGGAAGTTGCAGGAGGTAGCAGGGAAAAATTTCTATCAACTCAACTGAAAATAAGTTAGCAAACTAGACATCGAAGTTCCACTTGACCTAAACTATAAGCAACAATGAAAGCTGTGTACTCACATTATAGACTATGCCCTTATGCACAGTATTCTGTATGGAAGATACTGTATCAGTCACATTGTAAAAGACCTAGATCAACTTAAAAAAATAAAACCCAATAGAATGATTACAGCCGCTGCATAGAATGACAAGTATTATCAACAAAAATTAATCAGGCGCATCTTTTAGTGAACTCAATTAATAATGTGCAACAACAGGGTCTCTTTTCTTAAGATGAAAATTAATTAGTGGAGGGAAGGTCACTTGGAGATGCTGACATCACTCATCAGAATGCTCTGGCAGCTCTAATTATTTGTCTTCCAGGCTTGGGTGATCAGAAATTATTGCAATACCTGAGCAACATTTTGAAAAAGCTTTGTGCATGGCTCTTTTAATTAGACCTGGTATTTGATTAATGCAGTGGAAGCATTTAGATCAGCCTCTTATCATTGAGTGACTTAGAAGTTTTAGGGAATTATACTGTGCAAGACAGGGTCACTACAATAGATTTTTAATTCAGACTTAAAAAAAATCAGCTTTAACAATTTAAATGAACATATATGTCTTTTCCCTCCCTTACTTTATCATTACCTAGAATAAAATTATGTATTTTTCAGCACCAAATGAGGTAAACTGCACACTGTGTGAAAAATGTAATTTGTGTGTGCATAATAATATATGATTTACATTTATATATATAAATTTAAAAGCACATGTTAAATTTGTGCAAGCTGGATTTATATAAGATTATGGCAAAACAGAACCTTGAGCTACACTGTGTAATCTATATTGCATTGACTTTTTATTTATTTTGGTTTTATTTATATATAGAAACACACATACTTCTGTGTATGCATAAATATGTAAGAATGATTTCCAGTTAGAACTGTGTGAATAATTTAGAGCAATTTTCAAAGTGTTTGAGGCCAGGCATTGGATCCTGTTCTGCTGAACCTATCTGGTGGTACAGGTCATACAGGCAACGGAGTAGCAGGCAAACAAAAAGAATGTGAATATTATTAAATGAAATAAACACAATAATGAATAAATAAAAAGATTACACAGTCAGAATAAGAGAACAGTAGTAAAAATAATATCCATCAAATATCACAATTAAACAATAAAAAACCCCTGTGGGCACTTAGGGATCACAAATGCCATTAGTAGATGGCAGCTCTCCACTTTCTGTACCTCTGAAGACCTGCTGGTTAGTCTGGAAATCCAACTTGCTTTTTCTGTCCACAGCTCCTCTCTGGCCAACAGATCTAATTATTTTAGTGTTCCTAGAGCAAGTCTGAGCTTCTAATCTACTGATTGTTACAAGTATTCAAAATATGTGAAATATGTTGTTTATTCCTATAACTTGTTCTCTTTATTAATCAATTTTGATTAGGAATGAAGTTTAAATTTTAAGCATATACAGAATACCATTGAATATACAGAATACCATTTCATAGGCAAACAAGAAAACAAACCAGTAGTATATTTCCCCTTGTTTTTAAGACAAAATAAACTTTCAAATGAGCACAATTCTGTGGAAGTTAATGTAATTGTTCTGGCTGAAAACTAGATTTGGCCCATTCTGTTGCATTCTCTCTCTGATTTCCTCCCAGCATGGTTTTATTATGACACGGCTTTAAATCATAAACTTATTCACTCTAAGAGACTATAAAATAGAGTAATCAATTTTTATTTTTGATGTATTTGGTTATTTACAGCTTCATTGTCCAGCTAGGGAATATACAGCACTGATATACCACCACTGACTTCAATAGAATTATACCCTTTTATACTGAGGCTGAATTTGGCAATAACAGCTAAAAATGAACGTATCCAGAAAAGGTAATAAATTGTAATTTCTCATAAAACTCTGTGAAATAAATTGCTTGGATTCTCCTATTACTTAAAGGTCTAAAAAATTACATTGTACTGTATCAGGTATAGTTTGTTAGTATCACCCAGATGAGAAGGGGCCTAGAAATTACTTTCTGGATGGAAGGCATCATATCTTGAAACAGAAATATTCTTGCAGAATAACTTTAAGATCAGTCAAGACCACAGAGGATAGTTTACCTTGAAGTTTATGTTGTGGTAAGTCTGTTTTGTTTCACTTGCCAGCTGAGCTGACTTTCAGGATGAAGGGGTGTGCTTCTGCTGCTGGGACCTGCAAAATTGTTCCAAACATTGATTTCTCATTGTCTACCAGAGCTATTATCATAAAGCAAGTATAGTACTTCTCTGCAGCAAGGTTATACTAAGGAATAGATTTCAGTGAGCTTTTAATTTATTTTTCGTGGTGAAAATTAAGTATTGGAGTCCTGTGCTACTAGATGAATACATATTGAAAATATCGAGAAGTTTTTCAGATCCAGCTAGTGCTTTGAAATTTATTTTCTATGAGGGAAGAAGCTCTTTCTGGCAATTTTATTTAGGCTTACAATGTATACAAATTGGGAACAGCTGTTTGGCTTTTTAGACAATGCCCTGGAAAATTTCATAAACACTTGTGAAGCAAATTCTGGAAGATTTCATATTAAATGATGCAAACCATAAACATTCCTTTTTTTACATTACATGGCCAGGTGCTAAAAAAGATGCTAAGGTGTGTTAAAAGTTACCTTTGAAAGAATAGAACAAAGCAAAGAAAAATGTGGCAAAAGAATACAAGCTAACTTCACTTATAATTTTGGGCAATTTAAGATTGATCTTTGACCTGTGAACCAGTCAATAACCTAGCTTACCTGAATTTCATTGCTTTGCTAGTAGAAAGAGTACATTTTACTCTCCCACCAATTTTAAGTTAATGTAAATCTCCAAGTAGTAAGCAGTCACACCTGTTTGCATGAAACCTGTTTCAGATTTATGGGTGGAATTCATCACACCCAAGTAGGGGCATGATTTAGTTGCTTACTCAGAGGAGTCTAACATCATGTGAGATGCCCTGTGGTATCTATCTCCTGCACCTTCAGCTGCTATTCCTGCAGATCGTCACAGCTGTACCACAACTCTCGGCCCAGGCAGATGCAGACATTTGGGGTATCCTCCCTCAAATGGTATTAGGTTTCTGTGCTAAAGCAACCCAGTCACGCTCTAGCTGTCCTGGATGACAAATTCAGCATCTTGGGACAGACAGGTTTAGCCTATGTGACCATCTGTAGTAGATGTAGGCACTTTGGTAAGGCAACTAGGTCCATCCCAAGGTAAGTGAATGAATCTTTTCCTTGAAGTGACTGTTTCTCATCATTGACTTCAGAGCTTAAGTTAGATCCCTGGCAGTTAGCTAAAGTCATGTGAGGTAAATCCCACACCATATCTATCTGTTATTTTACTGTACCTGGGATATGAACTTGAAGAGAATGAAAACTCACAAGCAATCGTTGAAAATATACCAAATTCTAACACCATTTGACACTTCAGAATAAATCAGTTATGGAAATCTTGAGCTGCACACAAAACAGTGTCAGGTCCTTGCAAACTCAGATAGATTTTGTGGCAGTTCTATTTAGCAGTTGTTTCCAGTCATTTTGTGTTTAGAAATACATTGTATGTCTTTATTCATTTGTAGCTCTCTTATTAATTTCTTTTCTTTATCACTTATTGCTAAGATGACAAACTCCTAGGACTTTATGGCTAAATATTGCTGTCAGTTTACTTAGAGAAATTCTGGGATAACATTAATTTAATTTACAACAGTAAAGTAGAGAAGGGAATTTGATCTTAATAATGTGGAGAACTTCATAGGCACATGCCAATAAAAAATAAATGTAGGAAAGTGAGCTGGAGTTAACCAAACACTTGGGTTCATTTCACAATCCATTATTAGAGCTAAATCTTCCCCCCCATGCTTCCTTGTTCACAAATAGATAAATTTTATAGAAAACCATACTTGCTGATTTTTTTTTTTTGAAAAATGGTTGCATATAAAAAAATGTTGCTTCCAGATTTTAATATGTCATAGCTGCATTTGGCACATATTTATATGAATGTACATTTTGATGATTTCTTGAAGTAAGAATCTATGAAATTTTTTAAAGGACTGGCTTTGCTCGTTGTTTAAAATGACTTCCTTTGTACCAGATGCCTGGTGTAATTTATGTTAATGTTAATTAACAATATTTGAAGCAAATCATGATAAATAGATGCCCCCCCCAACATTATGCATCTAGTTGTCTAAGTAATCTGATGAGTAACGAATCAAATTAGCACAAGCTTTGCCAGTGTTGAGACATAGGTCTTTATTAGAAAAAGTATACATCATTCCAGCTATGATATTTCTTATGCTTATTATTTTGATCAAATCTGAATCACAAAATTACTCTGAAGAAATTTACTGCCTTTGGAAGCCCCATTTATCTCTGATTCTGGAGGGTAAGCTTTATTTCTCCTTCTTGCAAATACAAGATTAAAAGAACTCTATGTTTAAAAAATAATGCAAAGTACATTTTTATACAAACCCTTCGTTAAAAGGCCCTCAGCTTTCATAATAGCAGCAAAATCAGATTTTACCATCTATGTATAAAATACATAGAAGTGTCTTCTTGAACTGCTTTAGCAACATAACCATATCGTGAAGCTAAACTTTTATGTGTTTTGATTTTGATCTCCATACTAAATGCTAACTGATGGACAAAGGGAAGGTACACATATATATATATTAAAGTTGTGTCAGTATTGTGCTTTACAGCAATTAAATAAATATTAGACAAATTCCTACCACCCTTTGTTTAGCTATATGGGGCTCAGCTGTGTTGCTTCTAACCCTAACTACATCACTTCAAATTACCAGTAAATTAACAGAGTAACACTTTTAACCTCAGAGCAGATTTGATCCAAATAGTCTTTAAATGCCATTTCTGTTCCTATTAACCTAAAGATCGGCATAGCAGATATTTTCGTAAGGCTGCCCAGCAATACAGGGCATTAATGGCTAAGTTGTGACAGCACTTTTCATGATGATTTATGATTCAGTGTTTAACTTGATTACTCCACTGCTGACTCTGAATACTATTTCAATTAGTGCACAGAAGGTCACATCACAAATATTCCTCTATAATCTATTCCTATTAACACTAATACACAGAGTAACCAAATCTTTTCACCCTTGTTGATTCAAACCATCCATAGCACTAACTGCAGGCTTGTTTACCAGTTTACTGCTCTGGACACATCCGAAATGGTAATTTTCAGTCCTTTGAGTATCATTAATAGCTGTACCATGACATCGTGAATGAAGCATCCCTCTGCTGCTGTGTGTGCATTAATAATTATCAAAGGCTCAGATATTTTAAATGGAAGGTACACTTTCAAAAAGAACTCCTGTCTAAATCGTTATTTCACAGCTAATCATGAAGAGGAAAATAACAAGAGCAGAGAGTTAAGAAACATAACGGGAGAGGTGAGTGAGTAAAAATCAGGAAGGTGTATAAAGCTAAAACACTGGGGGTAGGAGGCTCGGCAAGGATGGGATTTGGGAGCCGTGTTTTGCCTGATGGGTATCTATCTAGCACGTTCCTGCATACACCTCTGGTGTTATGGGCAGTAAATGAGGAGCGATTTAAGCTCAGAAACTGGAAAAGGGAAGCATGAGAAAGCTAGTCAGCTCAGCCAGAAATCTTGACTCTCCTGGTCCTGCTCACACTTGCCTGCTGCCTAACCCGAAGAGTCTTGAAGAACTGCTTTGGTGCCTCAGACTTCTGTAGCAAAGGCATGTTAGCGCTTCCAGTTTTGGTTCTGGCTGCCTCGCTTTCGGCAGGCTGGGCTGTCTTGTATCTGTTTAATATTTAAGTTTTGTTGGCATCACTAAACTGAATTTCTCTCTCTCCACCTTCTCCAAGGGATGTGGATCAGTGGGCATTTGTAAGAGGCAAAGGTCAGTCTCTACTAAAACCACAGCAGTAGCTGCTGTCCCATGTTCTTTTGAAAATGCAGCCTGTAGATTTGGTGCTATTATTTTAATAGCTCAGGGGTTAAAGCGCTTGACTTGACAATGGAAAATTAAAGTACAAATCATGTGTCCGCAATAGAGAATGCGAGAAATGCCTCCCCTCCCCTCCCAGTCTCAACAATCTGTGGAGAACATTTGTTGCCCAAACTTCAGCCATCCAGGTGTTACATCTATCTTCTGACTTAGCTCCCTAGTTCCCCTCATAGCCAAGTGAGACAGTAGAGAGACACCGAGGGCAACGCATGTGTGATGGGTTGACCCTGGCTGGACGCCAGGTGCCCACCAAAGCCGTTCTATCACTCCCCCATCCTCAGCTGGACAGGGGAGAGAAAAATATAACAAAAAGCTTGCGGGTCGAGATAAGGACAGGAGAGATCATTCACTAATTACCATCACGGGCAAAACAGACTCAGCTTAGGGAAAATTAGCTCACTTTTTATTACAAATCAGCCAGAGTAAGGTAAATGAGAAATAAAACGAAATCTCAGAACACCTTCCCTCCACCCCTCCCTTCTTCCCGGGCACAACTTCACTCCCGGATTTCTCCACCAAGCCCCCCCAGCGGCACAAGGGGGACAGGGATGGGGTTTACGGTCATCACACGTTATTTTCTGCCGCTTCACCTCCTCAGGGCGAGGGCTCATCACACTCTTCCCCTGCTCCAACGTGGGGTCCCACCCATGGGAGACAGTCCTCCACGAACTTTCTCCAACGTGGGCCATTCCCACGGGCTGCAGTTCTTCACGAACTGCTCCAGCATGGGTCCTTTCCATGGTGTGCAGTCCTTCAGGCACAGACTGCTCCAGCGTGGGTCCCCCACGGGGTCACAAGTCCTGCCAGAAAACCTGCTCCGTGGGCTCCTCTCTCCACAGATCCGCAGGTCCTGCCAGGAACCTGCTCCAGCGCAGGGTTCCCACGGGGTCACAAGTCTCCTTCGGGAACCCACCTGCTCCGGCGTGGGGTCCTCCACGGGCTGCAGGTGGATATCTGCCCCACCATGGACCTCCCTGGACTGCAGGGGGACAGCCTGCCTCACCAGGGTCTTCACCACGGGCTGCAGGGGAATCTTCGCTCCGGCGCCTGGAGCATCTCCTCCCCCTCCTTCTGCACTGACCTTGGTGTCCGCAGGCTTGTTTCTCTTACATGTTCTCACTCCTCTCTCCCGTGGCTGTTTTCCGCGTCCCAACTTTTTTTTTTTTCCTTCTTAAAAATGTTATCACAGAGGCGTTACCACTATCACTGATTGGCTCGGCCTTGGCTGGCGGCGGGTCCATCTTAGAGCCAGCTGGTATAGGCTCGGTCTCTCTCTCAAACACAGGGGAAGCTTCCAGCAGCTTCTTACAGGAGTCACCCCTGTAACCCCCCCCGCTACCAAAACCTTGCCACATAAAACCAATACAGCATGCCATCCTAAAATAATTCCCAGGTATTTAGTGTCAGTTTAAGTGCCTAGAGGTGTCTTACCCAGGCCTCTGTCTACTGCTTCAGTAGGGTGCAGGTCTCCTGTGATGCCTCCGCTACTCCTGCTAGTCCTGTATGCCTTGGATCCTCTGAGACACTTCAAATGGTAATGGACTCCAATGTTGAGGCAGCTGAATCCCACTTAAAATTCCTAGGTTTTGGTTGTTCCAGGTTAAGTGAGATGATGGGCTTTGCAGAGATGATACAAGTTCATTACACAAAGATCTGCATTACATAAACAATGACATTTTTTACTGACCAGAAAAGGGAACAGAATGCCCTGATGTCATGGGCAGGGCATTAACTGAGCAGCTGGGTGGGACTACATCCCAGCTCCTGCTTCACAGACCATTTATGCATTTAATACAAGTTGATATCATGTTAATATCAAGTAAGATTAGACACCCTTATGGAAATAACCTGGATTTCTAGCCTTTCAGGAGTTTTAAAAATACAAATACAAATATTAATGGTGTTGTTTTGAGGAATATATTCACAGTCTTATTTCTTGAAGAAATTATTTTTCTGGGTCTGGGGACAGACAATGCTTTGAGTTGGATGACTTTAGTGGATGTGACTGCATTAATGCTTTAGTTCAGATCAGGAATACTCTTTTAAAGTCAGTATCCAGATTGTTCCCACTTTCCATATTGTGGTTGGTATTGCAGAGCAGTTTTAGAGTGCATGAACCGTATTCCCTTTCAGATGAAACTAGCACAAAGGGTGTCATCTAGGAGCCACTGAATGAGCTCGAGCTGCTAATTTATGTTCATCTTGTGGACCGGATTAGAACAAGTCCAAAGTAAAATCCCGCCCAAACATTTCTGTCTACATCAGGTCCTTAGTACCAGCTGCTTTACTCTAAAGACATTGTGTGCAGGGCAAAACAAAGATGTCCTTAGGCATTAAAAACCCAAGTATGAAACTTGAAGTTAGTAATTAATTAATACTTTGATTTGATAGCAATGTGTACACCTGGAAGGTAATAAGATTGTTTTGAAATTGAATTAAATTACTTCATTATTACATGAATCACTTTATAGGTAAGTTTCTCCCCCCCCCCCCCCCCCCCCCCCAATATTGCATTCACAGCTAGCTTAAACAAATCTGTTGTTAATTTGCACACAGATGTCACTCTCTGCAGGACATAAAAACAAAGCAGAGATAGCCAGCAGTACTATTTGTTGTGGCATCATACTTACAGAAGCAGCCTGGCTTTCATGTGTGTTTTTTATAAAACAAAAGCAAGCTCTCCAGACAGAAAATGTACAAAGCTCTGATTTGCTGTTCACTTATATTTATGTAGATATCTATTCATTTGCTGTAGCCATGTGCTCTTTTTGAAAAACATAAAATTGCTGAAAATTGAAGTGCTGGAATTGTTTCTAGAACAATGGTACTGTTTCCCACTGTGCTGCAAAATGTGCCTGACTACAATTTTGGACAATGTTTTTCGAGGGAAGAAAATAGTGACTTTTTCTTTTCCAAGTTTTCTCGCGCTGAAATTTCCAGCAAACATTCTGAAACAAACCACGGTGACAACCTCTTTTCTCACATGGCTGGTAGGAACTGGATTGAGATCTAGTATTTTACATGAATATCTGTAAGTTGTAAGAGATTAATTTACTTTCAAGAATTACTGCTTGGGAATATATGTGTAGTGGTGACTTGCAGACGGAGGTTTATAACAGTAACCTACTGACTTACACCTCTGGCAAAATGTAAGTAAGCTTAGAAGAATTTATTTAAGTCCATAAATCTATAGGTAACCTATATAAATAGCCTGAACTTCCAGCATCTAAGGATGTAGAAATACAAAATTGTATTAATTACTATGTAGAATAATATTCCCTTATCTCTACTGTAAGAATTTTGTCTCTACTGTAATCAGTGTGAAGAAGTACATGCCAGCATAAACGGCACCATTTTTTTGTATTTCACCCCTGATATTTGTGATTACAGCACAAAGTACAAGACATTTGGAGAAGTGTTAAAGGAATAGTGTGCCTTAAGAGATGCAGAAACTCCAAGAGTAAAGCTCTGCCCTTCTGTAAGAGGAGTTTTCCCCTGACACACTGTGTACAAGTACATAGGGATATGTGCAATGTTGTTACACGCGTGACTCAAATATCACATTATTCCATTCCTTATTTTGTTTTAGTTTTAGAAAGCAGTTCACTAAGCTTCTTACAGAGAAGAGGGCCTGGATTTGGGAGGGAGCCACTTGTAGGTACACTTCAGTGTTCATGACCTGATTTGCATGTATTAAAGCGTCTCTGGTAATAATGTTGCTTACGAAGTGTCACTTACACAACATACTGTGTTGTAAGTTTAAATTGTATTTTGAATTTCTGTCCAGATTGGTAAGATATGAATTCAAGAACTAATAATGTTTTCTGCAGATACTTCATGACATAAGAATTTGATTTATTCTCCTACATTAACCTTTTCTTCCTGTGATAAATATAAAGGGAAGTGAGTAGCAAAAACTCTTTTACATCTTTGGTACCTTCTGTGAACTCCCTTATTGTTCAAATTCCTCTTTGTTATATGAAATGTCCAACTGATCTGAAAAAGGATAAAACTCTAGCTAAAAATCACCTGTGATAATTGCAACTAAATGACAGAGCTTAATTTCCTAAAATAATCACTACAGTAGGTCTCAAATGACAATGGAAAAAAAACCCTGAAGAAACCAACATTCATCTATTTCTTGCTCAGTGTGAATTCTGAAATGTCTTCAGACAATTCACCATTGCATGTAATATGTACCCAAAACCAATATTTGTAAATACAACTACAGGAAAGGAATTGGTGTTTACTGGGATAAAGCGAGCCTCATTACTTCTAATGCTTAAGTGAATATGGAACCACTCCTGGTACATGTAACAAAAAGTACTGGTCTTTTTTAACTTGTATTTAACATCTAAAGTTACCCTTATGGAAGGTCATATTGGTTCTTTAAAAAATACACCAACATTTTTAAATGTCAAAAGTGGTCTGAATCAATGCAGAAGAGAGGGAATGAGAACCAGAGAAGGGCAGCATGGAGGGAACATGTGCAGAGATGGACAAAGGAAGGAGAGTTTGGTAGGAAAAGAGAGAGTAAAGACTGGCATAGGCAAAGCAGGAGACAAGCTGTGTGTGGACATTATCAAGGACGGGGAAGGGAAGCCTGTAAGCACTAAAGGTTCCTTCTCTCCAGAGCCTGAAACAGAGTAGCTGAGTTGCAGCATCCCTCAGTTGTACGGCAAATCGCTACACAACTGTCAAAACAGGCATCTCACTCCCACTGGAGTCTAGTTCACAAGGAAGAAGACTTTGTTTTCACTCTTCATGGTTTTGTGTCATGTGTTTTCTGGCTTTGTTCATTAGTTCTTCCTTTTTTTGTCTGTGTTTTTTTTTATTGTTTTATTTTTTGTTTAATTGGGAAATTGCATACTTAGGCTATGATAAATTTAGAGCTTCTTTATTGTACAACCTGTGCACAAAGAAACATATGATAGTTTTCTCAGATATAGTAACCTCTAAAATTAACACTGTTGAGTTCCAGAGATGTAGAATTTGCAAGTGACATTAGCAGGTGCTTAGAAATTTGCTTTCCTATAATATTTGATGTTACACAAATCCATTGATTGGTAGGTGGCATCAGGAGGAGAAGAACTTTGGGAATTGACAATGTTCAAACTATTTTAATGACCCTCAGCAAGGGTGCTGAATTAAAGTTACACAGGTAACTTGCCGTTCCTTAAATCTTACTTGAATCTTCAGGAATTAATTTTTCTGTGACCCACTTTTTGTAGGTAATTATCCTTTCTGTTGTTTTTTCTAGTGCAGGGAATACCTCAGCTAAGATTTTCATCCCGAGATTTGGCATATCTGTTTCCAGTCATCACTACAACCAGGAAACAGTGAGAAGTATGAAAATTGGTTTTGGAAATAGCTGACTTTCTCAAATATGACATAGTCACTGGATTTAACTTTTAAACAAAGAATCACCATATTTTTACTCATCTGGCTTCTGTTGCTCATAACTAAAAGTAAATAAATGCATAAACCAGCAAACAGTGAAAAACTTCCTTCTACAACATGAAAATCAGCTCTGCCAACAATTTGATTGTGTCCTAGGGACATGCAGAGATGGAATTAAAAGGAAGGATCCTCTATCAGCTCCTTTTTGTTTGTGTATTGTTTGTCACTGGATCCGTTTATTAGCCTGGAGATAATGTGACAGTTGACTCTAGCAGTAACACAGCACTCATTAGTAAGCTTGACAGGGAGGTGCCAGCAGCTACTTAAGATTGTATTTTATCAATCTTCATGGCTCATTTGGGAGGCTTGCTACACTGTGATCTAATCCCAGCACTCACTGGGACAGGGGCAAGCAACTACGAGTACTTCTAAGAACGGGGACTTGAAGAAGTTCTGTGTGACAAGATAATCTCGTCCTAGTCAAAAAATGTAGTGCTGACCTAACAATTCAGCAACTTCTGCCTGACAGATTCGATGTCAAATGTAGGACACTTGTGTAGAGTTTTTAATGTAAATTTTCTAACATTTCTATACCCCTTAGGATAGTTATTTGCAGAATTCACTCTAAAAGAAAAATTGAAAAGACGGGTACAAACATTAATGCCACTCTTGAAACTGTGTTGTCAATCAAAAGCAGCAGTGACAATACTTTAGAGTTTTCAATGTTTGCTCTCTCTTGACTTTTCCAATGGTATTTTTGGTAGATTATGATAATTTTGAAATAATTTAATGCTTTCTTTTTAATTTTAAGATGCTATTGATTTGTAGCACTGTGATTCATCATAGTGATGCCAATCCCCAAATTAAAAAATTTTGAATCATTCCTTCCACAGATATTAAATTGTAGTAAATAACATCAGATAAAATAGAAATAAAAAATCAGTCATTCTTCTTTCCTCTCTGCATGTGGAGCTTTTCAGGGGCATTAGGAACATGTTTTCAATGCCCCTGGAAAAGATAGTGGCATATTCATAAAATACACACAAACCGAGATTCTAATTTATTTACACTGTTCAAGAATGAGTACTTTGGGCAAAAAATTATCTCTTACAGATTCCCGATAAAATCATGACTCTTGGCAAAACTGGTGCCTGTTGTGTGTGCTGGTGAAATATTATGTGTTGATACAGTTTTCTACTGCTGCGTGTTAGTAATGTCCCCTAGATTACCAGCCGGGGAAACAGAGTGTCAGCTTTTGTCATGCAAGAAGAAATGTTTTAATCTGTTTAGGAGGCTGGTGCAGTATGAATTACTAAGATACCATATGTCCTCTGAAACACATGGAAAATTCATCTTGCCTGAAGAACAGCACCTAGAAAACACTTGGTTGTGTGCTCTAATACCAGGCATTTAAAAACAAACAAACAAACAAACAAAAGACTATATACTTATGTATCATCTTTAGCAATAAATTTCATACACTAGTTAAGAATGACAATAGTAAAGAATGTGTATACAACAGTCTGACTTCACTTATTCAGATCCTTTTTCTGCATTTATATCACCTTGAGATTTCTTTTTTTCACATTTTTGAATACCTTATCCATACATAGTTTGTTTGTATCTGCAAAATAAACTTTTTTTTTTTAAAGGATTGTATCATCTCTGTACCAGACAATGGCTAATCACAGATTCCTATAATAAAAAATGAAAAATGCCTGAGCTCAGTCAGACTCACTGAATAAAGAGAGCAGATACCAAAGGTGACATAACTCAGGGACTTGAGTAGAGAGAGAGAACTGAGGATTACACATCAGGGAAAGAAAGATGTGAGGCTGGCTGCTCACTTGGGGAGCATGCATGCATATAAAAGGAGAAGATTTTGAAAGGGAAAGAGATAGCCGCTCCTTCAACAATGAATGCTGAACTCTGACTACAATTTGAAACATAATAAATGCAGCAAGTCTAAAATTATCCTCTTTGAACTGATTATGCTCTTTTTTTATTGATAATTCACCTGTTGATACTAGTTACATATGTGGTTTTGAGATTCCATAAATATGTATAATCTGAAAGAAATTTCAGGTTTCAAAGCTAAAAATCAACACATGAATTAATTCTTTCAACAATATCATCACTGTAGTAATGTTATGCCTGTAGCAGAAAACCATCAAAACAAGAAAATTCACTGCTAGGCCTGCACCATGCCATATGTCCTCTAATACCTAATTACAACAGGGGCACAAAAAGCAAGTCATTAAACTTGCACCCTATTGTGCATAGGTATTAGAGGACATATGGTGCATTTCAAATAAAAGTATGACATTCCATGCATTTCTTTTATTTGTGGCAACTGTTTTTAACACAGGAAACTTTTGTTGCTATTTTGGTCTTCTAGGAAAATTGCCAAGATTATAGCTTTTGATAAAAATGATAAAAAAAACCCCAACCCTCAAACCTCTGGAATTTGCAATAGCTATTTACTTTAAATATGCATCAACTTTCCTACAGAGGTCTTGAAAGTTTTCTATATTCAAATATTTCTGACAGGATTTTTCACCATTTAAAGAAAATGAGTTGACACAGAGTGGGAAGAAAGGTTCCTTTATGGAAGCTGGCTAAAGCATAGCAAACAAAGGACAGGCCATGCTAGCCCCTTTTCAGAACAGAGATAAATCCATACTGAGATACTGCATGGATAGTTGGTTGGACCAGTTTTATTGAACATCTTCACCAATGACCCGGAGAAGGGACTAGACCAAGCAATGTCTAAGTTTGTAGATGATACCCTTTTGAATAAAATATTACACCAATGAAAAGGAAGTCCAGAATGACTTAAAAATCTGAGTCAGTGGGCAAAGACATGTCAAATGAAGTTCAGTGCAGATAAATGTAAAGCATCTGGGGAAAAAAAAATTCTAAACTATGTCTTTATGATGCTGAACACAGACCTGGAAGTCACCGCTATGGAAAGGTCAGTCCTTGAAATCATCAGCTTGGTGGGCAAGGGAAGTCCAAAAAGAAGCCTTCAGAAAGTTGGTCATCTCAAAGAAAGGAAGCAAGGGCAAAACAGAAGTTCTCATCTTCCTACTGTGTAAGACTTTGTTGGCCAACATCTTGAGGATTTTGGGTAGTTCTGGCCTCTGCACAGGACATAACTGATTTTAGGAGAGTACAGAGAATTAGGAGACAGAGTAGCTGATTTATAAAGAGATACTTGAAAGGCTTGTGTTCTTCAGTTTGTAAAGGAGAAGGCTGAGGGTGATACAGCTGAGATTCACAAAATCATGAAGGTGGATAAAGTGCAACTTGGTTAGTTAAGTTTATATATAGTTGAACTTTCCCCTTTCTGACAGTCCCACAATTAGAATATATCAGAAGTATTATAAAACAGCATTTCAAAGTGTTATTTCAAACTTTGCAGATCCCTTGAAAGAGAATGGCAGATTAAAATCCAGGCTTGAGGAGTTTTCCATTATTACTGTTGTTATTAGTATTGTTATTTTACAGTTCTTTTCTTATTTTTCAATTTTTTTTCTTATTTCTCAGTTGCAAAATTCTCACTTGATGTCCACTAGATAGGTTTTGGTTCTTCATTAAGTGCTGACTGAATAGTCAGTGTTCAACAAAACATGGAAACCAATACAGTCCTTTATGGTCCAAAGTGTCAGAATGTGAACTAATGTAGGTAATACTGTAATTGACACTGGACAAGGCTCAAGCGCAACTCTTAGAAACT
The DNA here is from genome assembly GCF_947461875.1 of Haliaeetus albicilla. Taxonomy (NCBI): domain Eukaryota; kingdom Metazoa; phylum Chordata; class Aves; order Accipitriformes; family Accipitridae; genus Haliaeetus; species Haliaeetus albicilla. The sequence continues at coordinate 20,469,445 of NC_091497.1, forward strand.
TATTGGACAGCTATGTAGAAGTCAGAGCTAAGTAGAAACTCCAGATACAGTCTGATACCTTGTATCTATACATTAATACCACCATAGGTTTCTGTGATATTCCTACACTTGCGACTTTCACTTTTCTCTGTTTTTAAACAGCTTTATAGGCATGAATCCACAAATCTTTTATTTTAAGGATTCCCTGGCCATATATCACTCTTTTCTCCTAATGCAACTCTTCCTATAGCTTCTGTACATGTACAAGAAGGGATATATTTACTTTCCGTGGCAGAATATCCTTAGCGCAGACTTTATAAGTGTAAAAGAGGAGGAAAATGGAAACCAATTATGTTCAAGTCTCTTTGAAGTACAATGCAATAAAGCAAAAATTGTGCTATTAAAATGGACTCACTTCTGTATTAACCTAGCGTCTCATTCAGGCTCTGTTTTCAAAGTGTTTTTTTCCTCTGTGGTGCCCTGATGCAGACATTTGAGATATACAGAACAGCAATATGAACTTTATGAAATGTCAGTAATTGCTGTGCATGCACATAAACTCCTTATTTTAAACAAAAAAAGCCTTCTTAGATTTTCCCCACACACATACAAAATAGGTAAAGAGATTAGCTCACATTAAGGTCCAGTGGCTTGCAAAATTAAAACTGCTGGAGCAGAAAAAATCCCTGATCAGATATTTTAAAATCTGAATGATAAGATCAACAATGGGCTACCAATAAATTTCAGAGGTTTGGAATAAATCTTCTACCCCAGGTTTCTTAATGTTAAAATGAATATTTTAGAACTCAATCTCAAAGTAAATAACTAGCAACTGTAGAGGAAACAATTTATTTAACTACATTATTTTGTCCATTAAGTTAAGGCTCCTTGAGGTTTTCATAAAAACTGGACTATCTCCAAAAGTTTTCCACTGTTACCATTGTTTCAACATAATACGCTAAATGCATGCACATGTACATGCGTACCAACAACACTTACCCTATAAATGTCTATATTGCTACTTTTCATTAATGTCATGGAGGATGCACAGAGAAAGAAGGGAGCAAAAGTGCTGGAACTGAAAGCATTATGAAAAGCAAATGTCTGTGAATGGAAAAATATGAGGTTTTTAGGTACAGGAAATTCATTTGCAACCTCAGAATTAATAAAGTTTGCATTTCTTTTGCAGTCCATATGTTCATATAAATAGGACCTCCAATTATCTTACTTTATCCAAATCCCTCCCTGGATTAACAGGCTGATTGTGTTATTCTTTAGCAGAATCCTGATTTTCATTGTCATTTTCACTCAGGCTTTCTTGTGATATTAGTCATGCCACTGTCAAACAAATTTTTGCTTGTTATTGGTTTTCATATGATTAGTTGCTAGTAAACCATAAAATTAAGTTCATATAACAAGAGGTAGCACTGTAGGTAAAGTGGCTGGTGCTGTTGTGTGTAGAAGACAGAAACATCCTGAAAAACTGCAAGTGACCAAAGAAATGGAAATTCTTCCCATGGGAAAGTTTTCTGTGCTTTTATGATATAGATTTTTATTACACACCAATTAAATGTCAAATTAAGAAAAAAAAAAGCATATTTTGCCAAGTACATTATGATCTTGAGTAAAACATACTAAGCTGATGTTGGAGATGACAATGCCCTGATACATAGATAGTCTCAGATAACCAAGTTGCAAAACATTACACAGTATTTTAAAAAATCAGCAGCATACAACTTAAATTTTAAGCAGAAGAATTACTTGTTATTACAACAAATGACTGAATAAAAACTTAGAAAAATACAAGTTTATCTAGTCATATTGTGGGTAAGATGCCAAAACCAAGTTTACTATGTCTATTATTTTTGTCCTTGGCTGCTTGAAAATGCAGTTGGCAAAACAAAGCTGTCTGAAATCAAAGAGTACACAGACTTTCAAGTATTCAAATGCTATTCATCCTCCAGCTCATCTGTGACAAACCTTGGATTTGTGAGTGTGTAGGGAGGAGGGGCTTGTCATTTTTTTTTTGTTTTCGGGATTTGCTTGGGTCTTTTTTTTTTGCAATTCACAGCCACAAAATGATATTTTCACATTGAGAAACTGCATTTTTGAAACTTTTTAGCTTTGGCCTTACCCTTAAAATGAAGGCTATACATGACTGATCTATACTTTGTAAGAGAAATAACTCAAGCTTGAGATATATTCTAGCCAACATTTAAAAAAAATGCTGATTTATGAGGTGGATAATTCAAATTGCCTTTAAAGTGTCTGTTTTACATTAAATATTCTGAAACATACATTAACCTTTGAGATGTTTTAGACTGTTGGCCAGAATCACAAGTCACCTTTGACAATAGTGGTAGGGTTCTTTCTGAACACTGTTGCCTTCTCACAGCCCAAACACTACAACAATACTTTTTTCTGAACAGTGTCATGTTATCTGCTTTGAAGCTTTATTTGGTATCTGTTTAGATATCTAATCTCTGTGTTGGATGAACTGTGTGCTCTGTATGAGCTGGAACAAAGCTGCTCAGGAAACCAACAAAAAGCTGTCATGCTAACCTGTCAGTTAGCTAACCTTTGCTCAGGAATCGCTCAAAGTATTATTTGTTATGAACACTGCTGGTGTGGGTCACACTGCTTGTATGGTCCGGATTTCTTGGGTAATCTGAATGACCTGAGAAAGTCCTTGTAGTAACAGAACTATAACTGGTGCAGCTGCTACCCTGTAGTTCCTGTTTTCCAAAGGGGAGGCTATCACTTTTTGCTAACTATGTAATGTTAATTTGACAAGACATCAGAATAAGAGGAAACAAGTTTTCATTCAGTTGGGAAGATTTTCCGTCGCCTGTGGATGTGAATCTTGCATCTTCTAAATGCACAAAATAATTGCATTTCCTACCGCCCCACCTTCAATTCTCTTTCACGCCTCCTATAAGTTCCTCTTCTCTTGCTATAGTGCCCACAGTCTCCTCCCGTACACTTGATCTTCTGCTTGGGCACGTGGCCACAGAGGGCTCCCTGACTCCAGGCTGCGTGTGTGCCAGCAGGCCATCTGCACACACCAGTTAGGTCAGCAGGCTTCTGGCTACCTATGGAGACCATTCGTAGCCCACCTGCTAATTCCTGAAAGACTTGTCCCAATTAATTATCTTAGGCTCTTCTATTACTCTATCAAGCTTGGCTAAAATTGACCAGAGTTTTGTCAATGGCCAGGAGCTGACCAGGACTGATGGATGAGTAGATCTTTATTCATCCACAAAACCCTTTCTTCATTAGGAAACCAGCACAAGCAGCTGGGAATTGCAGAGTGAGTCAGGCAGAGGTGCATTTTGGGGTATCTTTGCCAACTCTTGTAGTTTACTTTGCCGCACCTGGCAGACCAGATTTCTTTCTCTATAAAATTTTTTTGTTCTGGCTTGTGCTATAATAAAAGCATCCTTTAGAGATTCCAAAACCTTTTTGTGGTTTTGCTGCACCCACTTTAAAGAAAAATTGCAGGCCAGTTCATTTGAATTCTTTGACTGAGCTGGGTTGATAAAGCAAGTTAAGAAAATCTTTTTATGAATTTTTGAGATCATGGCAAGAGCAAATTAAAATGTTGCACCTAATTTAAACAAAAGACAGCCTTTGAGAAAACTGCTAGCCCAAGTTTCTATTCTTATTTTGATTACAAAGGAAAAAGATCTTCCGCATTCATGCTATCTTGGTCTAGGTCTGTTTGACTATTTCCCTCCATCCCTCCTCTCTTAATACCCTTTAGTTAGTTTTGACCAAATTTCACAGCAGAGTATAGGTTTCATGGATCACGAGTCTGTGGAAATATGTAATGTAGATTGCAAAGTTGAAGAGAAAGACCCTGTTAGTGACCCAGTTGAAGAAAAGGTTGTAACCACTGCTCAACCATCACTAGACATCAGAGAATCCACACAAAACAGGTGTGATTTCTGCAAGCAGGAAATATTCACTGGAAACGTAGCATCTGTAACAGGAGAGGGGATTCACTGTGACACACAAATCTGTAGGAAACTGGGCTTGTTTAGCTCTGGTACTCGCAAACCTATGTGTGAGTATTATTGAATCTGTTACATGTGAGAGTGTGCATATGTATATCCCGTCAGCTAGAGGAAAGCAAGCCTTCTTATTTCCTAAATGTGTAGTAGTAAAAATGCATTGGGCACAGCTAAAGGCAGGTTTCCCTTTGCAGAGCTAGCAGTCCTGTAGCTACAACACTGTTACAAGTAAATGTGGATTCAACTGTAAAGTTTTAAAAAAGGTGTATTTCAAATTGTTTGCTAGAGATCTTATATTGCGTTTTGTCTACTATTCTCTCCAAATCTACAGCAACTACGCAACTTTATATAGCAAGATTTACTGTCTCTCAAGTCACATTTCTGAGTATTCCTGGTTCCATAAAATACTGTGTCTACAGCTGCACCACAGAAAAGCAAGCTAAAAGGCTGAGAGGAACTTCTATCTCTGTTATATTCCTCTCCATTTTAAAAATGCACAGGTAAGTCAAATCACATGATTCTTAGCCCGTGATGCTGTTTAACAGACAGTTTCTCCATTTTATGTCTCCAAATGGGCATCTGAGTTGAGTAGTAATGAAGAAAAGCGGCTGCACCATTCTAGGATGTTTCACAACACGAGCATTTCTTGGAGACTTTGTTAGGGCCGTTGTGTTACTTCGCTTATTTGCGAGTTATATGCATTTGATTTACTGCATGGTGACTATTACTCATTGCTTTCATTTTTCCTTTGGAGGAAAACCCCCCTCTGTCATCCTGTTCACCTCTTTTTTACCTTTGACATCTGTAAAGTACTTAGAGAGTCTGAGATGCCATGTGCTGTTGAACTAACAGATCAATTAATTTAAGAATTTTTAGTATATCCCCATTTTTTTACACAATCTCAAAAAGAATGTAGTGCTTCACTAACTTAATTAACTAACTCTCAAGCTCCTCAAATGCATGTCATCTGGACCAGAAGAATCGAAAAACCAGCAGTCTTTTCAAGAACTGTACTTCCTTCCCATTAAGGTTCTTCTGTTTTAGGATTCTGGTCCAACCATATTAGTTAATATTACCCAGAGGTTAGATGAAATGGAATTGGAAAATGATCCAAGTATTTGTGAATATTTTAGATTGCTTTTGTCTGATGAAAATTGACTTGAGAAGCAAACTTTGCTGAAAAAAATGTCTCAAATTACTAGTTTGCAAATGAAAAACTTTCTGTATGAACTACTAGCTATTCTAACAATACATTAGCTCCATTGTGCCCATTACAATTTCTACAGTGTAAAACTGCTCAAAGTGGGACATCTGTATTTGGGTTGGTAACATATCTATTCAGTTCCTTCAGTGTATTTTAGAGAGGCAAGACATAAACATTCAGCATGGAAAGCCTTCAGTCTGAGAAACAAGAGTTTGTAATGGAAACAGCAATGGGGTGACCCAATGTTATTAAGAGGGGCAGTAATGGAAGTTCCCTCTGCATTGGTGGATCCTCTCGGACAGCAGAGAAGGGTTTGGGAGCCCTTTGAATGATCACTTCTCTGAGTGCTTAGCCAGATCAGTAATATCGCAATCTAATTCAGCATACTCTAATAACCATACCTGGGCCCTCTAGAGGTTTATGTTTAAGAACAGATTTCTACAAAAATACCAATCTGAAAGTAGATATTTTTCAGTGGTGCGAGCACTGTACAAAATTATTTTTGTAATGAGGTAGCATTTTCTTTCCCCATGTGAAACACTGGTGGAAATCATGATAAATAAATACAATGTCAGGTTAAAAAAAATGTTGTAGTTTCATGTTGTTGGTTTGCAAATTGAATTTTTACATAAAATTTACACTAAATGGAACCTCATTATACAGTGATGAGGTCCAGTATGATCCAAATCATTAAAATCACTGTACTGCTTAATGATTCACTAAGTGGTACTGCAGTGCTATAAATTTAGCACTAGTTTCATGATTCAAAACACCAGACTGAGACACCAGCAAATCGTATGTGGATCATTAAATTTACAATGAATGTCAGAGATGAAATAAGGGGGAAAAAACACTTTGAGAGATAGGGATAATATGTGCTCTAAGGTGACATCCATCAAGATAAATGATCTTATACTACTTGTGCTTGGATAATAATGGGGGGTTGTTTTTTTGTTATTCTTCATTTCATAATTTCTAAAGGGGTTGGAAGTCTAAACCCTTTAAGAATTAAAGTAGCTGTCATTTTCTGAGTACTTTGTGATCTATTTTATTTGTATTTATACCATATACATATGCTGCTACATTCTTCTCTGACCCCATTGGGCCAGATTCTCCCCTTAGCAGGATCAAAGTATGTCAGCTTTGTAAATTTTACAATACTGGATTACAACAATATAAATAGTACACTATTAGTACTATCAGAATCCCAGGAAATTTTTTTTTTTTTTTAGCTTTCCATATATATAATAGCTTTCTGTTATAATAAAAAGTCAAATGAATAAAGAAGTTTCTTTGTAATAATAATAATAGCATTACTCTGTTATATTTCATTTGTATGCACATTCTAACTTATATACGTAAATATAAAAAATGTTATCCAAAGGAGCAATGTAGTCTTATTTAAGGTACAAGCATGGAATACTTCAATCTTTTGTTCTTAGGAGACTGAATATTTCATTTTTGCTTTGATTGAATATTTCATTGTTTTAACTCTCCTCCAATAGTTATTCCCCATCATGAATCAGACATCATCAAAAAATGTTAGCTGCATTTTTCAGAACCAACGTATCCTAAGTGAGGTTTGAGGAGCAATGCATAGATTTCAAAATAAAAATTATGCATGGATTTTCAGAAAAAAGATGTCAACCACATCAGTGTGACTGAATGGGAGAATTTACAGTTTTGTCCAGAAAGATGTAAATTGAATAGAATGAAAGATGTATTCTTGAAGGTATTTTACTATCTGTGAGATCTAATAATACTATATGGAGAAGTAAGAATTCTGAAATTGCTTATCTAGGCAGAAGAAATTATACAGAGGTTTTCCAAATTTCGTCCCACTGCCTTATTCAAAATTCCATCTTATTTCATTGCACTGAGATGTCAAATGCAGCAAAAGGTAGGACATAAATGCTGCGAAATACAACACTTCACCAAGAAAACCAGAAAAAATTAAAAGTACAGAATACAAACATATAAACCAGAATTATTATTTGAGAAACTATATTCTGTTTTTTTAATGTCAACCTAGTTAGCATGAAGGATGTGAAAGATATATTGGACTATTTCCTCATTTTCTTTCTTTGTGAATTTAAATAAAATTAAGCTATTTGCCATGCAGTCAGAAATGTAAAAAAATAAATATTATTTTACAAAAACATATCTATGTAGTGACTGTGACCTTGAACCCACTTACAATCTAAATTGCTCTTATGTGCAGTTAGTAAAAAGAACAGTTAGGAAAATATAGCAAAAGTCCACAGTATCAGTCTCTGTCTCTTTTTGTCTCTCTCAGTAACGTGACTCCTGGTAAGTGCTTCTGTTCACCATTTTTGCTGTTCTAGCTTCATGAGCAAACTGTTTCTCTGTTGCCTGCCATGACCATCTCTTTTTTCTTTGAAAATGTAAGGTTTCTGCTATTCTTTCTGACTCCTCAGCTCCTTTTTTAACCCTGCTCCATTGAATTTTCATCAATCCACAGGGCTGATATCAAATTCAGTCCACACTTTGCATGATGGAAACAGTAATTCATGTTATTACAATAAGGTAAGTTTCAGCTGCATATAATAATTCCTTTTGGATCAAGTATCAAAGTGGAGAAGAAGGAAAGTTTTGGGGTTCATATACCTTTTTGCACATATGAGAGCTTAGCAGTGGAAAAGTGTTCAAGGGCTAAGCAGATCTTGAATTAGTTTGAAATAACGTTTTACACACCCATTTTAAATCACTGACAGCCACAGGATTTTACTAAAAAGACTGTTTACAAATATAGTATCTGTTGTAAGGAGGTTGCAGGCTGTTTGCACTGTGAAATTGTATTTAAAAACAACCTGGATTTTTTTTTTTTTTTTTAAAAATCTCCACACTAGTCTGGTAAAAGTGGAAAGTGAGATGAAAGGAAAATGAACTAATTTACTTTCAGACACAGGAAATGCTACTAAATTTGGATACGTGAAAATATTGAACTTTCACTGGGGAAAAAAATAAATGATTTGAGGCCCTAGTGATCACACAGAGGATCCAGACAATTTGACAGGTATGAATTTATCTCACTTGTGAATGAATAACCTTTGGTAACTCACTTGAGACTTAAATATTCTGAACACATTTTCTCTGGAACACTTCAAAAGACACAGTTCATTTCTGTCTCTACCAAACAGCCCCTTTGGTTACTTTCAGTTTACTGAGTTTTTTGCTTTGCAAGTTTGGAAAATTAACATAATAAAAGCCTACCAGTGAGTTTCAGTCATGTAGGAATGAAACTAGATTAACTCTTTGATTATTCTAAAGTCTACACAATCTTTTTTTTGTATCAGCTGAGAAAGGCTTCATTGATCTCCTCTAAATCTTGCTTCAGCTGTACATGGAAATTCACCTCACTTTGAAAATAGAGTCATACATTTTGAAAGCAGTGCTTCAATATATTCAATGAGTGACTTCAACGTAAGCCACGTTTTGTGCAGCTGAAAGGGGGACAGTCGGTTATGGCTCAATGGGAAAAAACTGCTGCCTAGGGACTTGCCTCAAGGTGCACCAAGACGCACCTCCAAGAGAAGCTGCATTCCTCAAAGGAAGCAGAGAGCTGGGGATATAAATGAGAGTGGAGGGCAGGGAGTGGACCCCAGACGATGCTCAGAGCTGTGCATGACTGGGTTATAAGTGATCACAGCTTTTGGAGTGTGGTTTGTAGATGGGTGAAATCCATTAAACTTGTAGATTAAGGTTACTTTGCTAATGGATTATCTCCCTTCATTAGTCACTGACTATCAGCTGGCAACCGTGACACATACAGAGGGATTCAGTTTCTCATCTTGAGCACACTCTTTGAAATTTAACGACAAAAATATATAAAAGAACTAGGAAGAAAGTCATTAGTGCTTTAAACTTTGATTTGTGTTTATCAAGGTTAAATTTTCTAAACTTCTGATGCAGTGCAAATTTCTAAATATTCTTGTGTAATATGTGGAAACAATAATTATTCCAAAGTTTTCAGAAGGTTGAAAGAGTTATTAAAAATATTTTATTGCTCTATAATCTTCTGCTGACCAGGTGTATGGAACTGAGAAATCACAAGGTGACCGAATGGCTGGGGTTGGAAGGCACCTCTAGAGATCGCCTAGTCCAACCGCCCCGCTCATGGCAGGGTCAGCTGGAGCAGGTTGCTCAGGGCTGTGTCCAGTCAGGTTTTCAATATCTCCAAAGATGGAGAAACCACAGCCTCTCTGGGGAACCTGCTACGGTGTTTGATCACCCTCACAGTAAAAAAGGTTTTTCTTCTGTTTGAGTAGAATTTCCTCCATTTCAGTCTGTGCCCTTTGTCTCTTGTCCTCTCACTGGATACCGCTGGGAAGAGTCTGGCTCCATCTTCTTTATTCACTCCCATCAGGTATTTATTACACACATTGATAAGATCCCCCTGAGCCTTCTCTTCTCCAGGCTGAACAGTCCCAGCTCTCTCAGCCTTTCATTGTATGTCAAATATGCCATAGATATGAAGATAACTGACAACAGAACCCCAAGTATTCCTAAGTTTAAAGAAAAAGGGAAAACCTGAAATTTCCCAGGTAATCTGAAGACCATTAAAAGATTTTGGAGAAAGTATATGCTAGAAAGAAAATGTTCTAAGACTGATAATAAAATGAATCAAATTTAGCCTTTTCAAAACTGAGAAATAATTTGACTTTGGCTTCTACTAGAGATGGCCAGACTGGTCTCAAGAAAGATTTAGAGGGGTTGTCTTTCAGGCATAGAAGCCTCCCAAGTCTTCCCAAGTGAAACTGATATCACATATTTCAATCTCTCCAACCTCCTTTTCTTGCCCTCTTAGCTTTTGTGGTCTGTCCTGCATCCTCTCACAACAGCACTAGACCCAGTATAGGCTTAGTTTCCTCAAACTGTACAGGAGAACAAGTCTGGGATGAGCGAGTTACTACTGCACACAGGAGCAAGTCACACCAGCCCACTTGCTTCATGGTCATGATTTGTATACAGGTCATTTGCTGCCCCAGCACATATGACATTTTGAGGTTATTGTCTCTCTAAAGAAGAACAAGTTACTTGGCATATGTCAGGGGGCAAGACCTGGGTGACTGACAAACACACTAGAGTTGCTGCTGTGTGGTAACTCAATAAAGCAGTATTAGGTGGGCCAGAGCATGAGACTCTGAGAAGAAAGAGATCCCCAAAAATCCCATAACTGAGTGTGCTCAAGTCTGTCCCTGGTGTGCTGGTTTTGGCTGGGATAGAGTTAATTTTCTTCATAGTAGCTAGTATGGGGTGATGTTTTGAATTTGTCCTGAAAACAGTGTTGATAACACACCAATGTTTTAGCTGTTGCTGAGCAGTGCTTACCCAGAGCCAAAGCATTTTCTACTTCTCAGCCCACCCCACCGGCGAGCAGGCTGGGGGGCCACAAGAGTTTCAGAGGGGACACAGCTGGGACAGCTGACCCCAGCTGACCAAAGGATAGTCCACACCATAGGGCGTCATGCTCAGCATGTAAAGCTGGGGGAAGAAAGAAGTGGGGGGGGACATTGGGAGTGATGGCGTTTGTCTTCCCAAGTAACCATTAGGCATGACGGAGCCCTGCTTTCCTGGAGATGGCTGAACACCTGCCTGCCCATGGGGAGTGGGGAATGAATTCCTTCTTTTGCTTTGCTTGTGCACGGCTTTTACTTTACCTATTAAACTGTCTTTATCTCAACCCGTGAGTTTTCTCACTTTTACTTTTCTGATTGTCTCCCCCATCCCAACCTGAGGGGAGTGAGTGAGCGGCTATGTGAGGTTTAGTTGCTGGCTGGGGTTAAACCATGACACCTGGCTACAGGATTTTAAAACTCGTGGTTTTCATTTATATACTGAGTTCATCCTGAACAGCTAACAAGCAAGAATGCTCCTCTATACTTTTGATTCCTGTGATCACAGGATTATCATTTCTTCCCAGAGTTAGAAACACAGTCCAGGGCTGATGCTCAGCTTTGGATTCTAAAAATCTAAATTTAGGTTTCTAAATGCACGCACCAACATGTGAGTTAGGTATCTAAGCTTTCATCTAGTCAATACAATTAATAGATTCTGGAGAGCTCTTAAAATCACCCTGAAGTGGCTAATGACATTTAGTCAGATGTGCATCCCTCTTGCTTTTATTGACTAACGTTCAGCTGACCGTAATGGGAACTTAGACACTTAGTTTACATATAGGTACTGACATTTAGACACTTAGATTAGGTTTTGCCGCCTGCACCGAATACCTCTTGGGAATGTTGATCCACCATGTTCATTGTTGTCTACTTCATGCTTTGGAAATGCACCAGTCTTGTAGGTTTCTTCCCATATGATATGACCCACTTAAAGAATAAACACGTTTTTCCCTCTCTCTCTCCAAAATTCCCCCTTTGTCTGCATCTGAGGAGATCTATTCTGTAGATCTGAAGGAAGTACACTGATGGCAGTTCTTTTTTATATACACTTATGAGACTAAGTGTAACAATTTATTCATTGTAATGGTGTCCTGATTGGGCAGCAATGGCCCAAGTAGAAAGGTTTTACTTCTGTGAGTGATACGCATCAGTGCTGATGTTCCTGTTGTCACCTGAGTAATACATCTGCTACAGGTCTGACCTTCTTCTGAAACCACATTAATGAGACAAGTATGAGCTAGGTGACTGATAATAGCTGATGCACGTGCTTCCTAGATCTGGTGCTCCCTCTGCTTCATCTTTTCTTCTGTAAAGTACTAAAGCTAAAAAGAAAACATGTCACTCATCTAAGCAGCGTTATAGGCTTTCCTTGAAAACAATAGTGTAATTTAAATAGGTTAAATCAATAACAGAAATATATATCTTCAACCAGCATTATGACACCTTTTTTTTGTATTTAGAGAGCATTGTAAAATAGATAGCATGCAATACCTTAACTAGTACAAAAAATGACATATCAATCACTTTTATTATGCTCCATCTTCATATGACATTTTAGCTTTTTGTTTAGATAAGAATCATTGTACACAACTCTGTAGAGCATTGTTTCTGCAGTCTACCCATCTCTAAAGCATTGTTATATTTAATAGGAGGATTTCTACTTGCAATATAATTACATCGTATGTATATAATTAGACTAACACTGCATTAGACATTGATTGACAAGACAAGATGGGATGAAATGTAACATGAATAGACTTCATGGTAAATATCAATGTTTGCTTTATAGCTGAAAGAGATTTTAAAACCTACCTTAGATAAAAATGATAATTGTGAATTATAGTAATTATAGTATTACACCACAACTGATTCACTAGCTGGACTGCATCCACAGCATGAAACTAGTATATCAAGATATGGAATTACATAGCTTTCACAGGATACACTTATCTATTTATTTATATGTTAAAGAGTTTTCCATAGAAACACTCGTTCTCCAAATGCAACATGTAATTTTAAAATGATGTCTTACAGAAATATATATAAAAGCATTGAAAAGGGGAAGTCCTGTGAACATTTTTAATTTCAAAAGAATGTCTTTTAGTTACTTCCTGTTAAACCCTCACATGAGCAGTCTGTTTAAAAAAGCCTAGAAGAATAGATGGTTGAAGATAACAATATCCAGTATAATCAAGAGAGAAAGAAAGTCCCAGAGCAAAGTAGATCTCAAGGTTCATCTGCATTTGCACTTTTAATTAAAACAATTATAAACTTTGCCTAGAACAGAAGTTTGTTCCTTGCAATACTAAGTCTGGTCTGTAGCCTAGCATTGAATAGGCTGAGAAACAAAAGTCTGTGTTATGAATATTCTATTAATTAGAAATGTTAGCTAATAACATAGTAAGGGTTTTAAAAAAATCAAATATAGATGAACTCCCATGAGAAAATGTTGCAGTTGTTAATGGCACAGCAGTGTAAGTGCAAACACCTGAGATTTGTCACAGTGATATCAGAGAGTGAGGGACAAGGGATCTCATACAGTCAGAAACGTATTTATTTGCAGTTTTATGGTTCCAAGTGACCACTGCAAACTTTGTTCTGGTCATTTTATAGCTAGTGGAGCCAACGTTCATGTGTTCTCTCAGATATGTTACTTAGTAAGTAGGCCCACCAAATTCTGGCTTTTTGGGTAGTTCTGAGTAGTGCCACATACCATGGTCTAACCTGGAAGTGACAAAGCCCTGGGTTACTACAGGAAGGCATTAGTCCTAAAGAACTGAGATGTGAACATATTAAGTGAAGATGTTGAGTAAAAAAAGACCTCTTTTGGCTGAAAGTTATACTGAATAATCCTTGAAGTAGCTAGGAATCTAATGACAAGCCTTGTGTTGAAAACCTTCATCTCTATAAGGAGTGGCAATAGGTGATTAATTCTTTCTTACTTTTACTTCCTTTAAATATTGCTCTTAATTTCTGTCACCTCTGTTCCATGAGGTGACCAATGCACACATTGCTCTGCTCATTGTTTAACTGGACTTGTAAATTAAAAAAATGATAATGGGGAGCTGCATGTTGTCAATATCTTGGATATGCCACGGCATGAGCTTTCCTGGTGGTTCCCTATGTTGGCATTGAATGAAGGAAACTGGTGCCAGTGATACTCTCACTGAATGCATGCTCAGAGTCCAGGGGCTTCAGTGCTGTCCTCATATAACCCTCAGAAAACAGAGACATGGTGAAAGCTGTGCAGAGACACAAATCTGTGTTTCAGCAGCTGGCTAGAAGGACACAGCATTGCCTGAAACTTATCTAATAAGGAACAGGTATTTGGATAACATAATATCTGGCATTATAAATCATCAAATTGATTGAGTGACTTGTGTAATGCAGGTATCAGTGGAGTTAGTCACTTATAAGGCTCCTCATTGGCTTTCCCAAATGAAAAAAATGTGCCAAAGTAACCAGAGACTTAGCATGGGCTTTGACCAAATATGTATATCTACATTGTCCATATGTGAATTAATTGTCTAGATGTCCCTATACATTGTTGAGTGCTCTGTATTTTCAGGATGTGATCGAGCGCATCCAAAATAGACATCTAAAATAAGTAATTGCATCCTAGAATTGCCTTGGTGGTATCCATTGTCTTTAATTGGAATCTAGTCTAAAGTTTCTTTGAGTGGAGTGATATTATCTTGTTTGACACTGAGAGGGCGTTGACAAAAATCGCCATACTTCACTGCCCCGCACTTACCTCCTGTCCCTTATCATCTAGAACTGGTAGATAACTGGACTGCAGGTTACATCTTAATGTTATGTTTAGGATAATAGTGTCACAAGCAGGAACCAAACTGGATGAAAACAATTCATAAATTGTCATGGATTTTTCCTCTACTTTGGCCATCTGTTTTCTCACCTCTGAACTTTCTTGAAAGAAATGGGGTTTTTTCCTTACATTTAGAAATGTACTCCTATCTGCATGTGATAAGTTTAAACAAATTTCTTGAAAACAGCTGATCAAGTTTTTTGCAAAGTTGCTTTGATTCAAATAAAGTCTATGTTTCCACTGCTAGGTCAAATTTTTTTTATGTCCCCTCAGGAAATGTTCTTCACTGTGAAACATTTTGGGAACATCAGCGGATCAGGGAACATCCCCAGCTCAAACTCCTCTTAAATTCCACCATAGGTGTACACCAGAAAAAAAAAGGAACACTGTAGAAAGTGTATCTGAAGTAATTTCCAAGCTTCTGAGAACACAACTGGGTATTAGTCCGTTCTTCTGAATCAATATAAAATGTTTGAAAGTGAGAGTACATCGTAATCAGTGGGAGTTGCCAAAACTAATCTGGGATCATAAGGGAGGAACATGTGAAACTGGTTGCAAACATGAAAGATCAAATGTTTATCTGAGTTTATTCTTTTCGTGGTGCTGCATTTGGAGCTAATAATTTTCAATATAATTATCTCATAGGAATGGTAGACACTAAGTAGTACACATGAAACGTACGCATCTAGGAATAATAATAATAAAAAACTATACTCATGTTGACCTTGTCTTTTAAGGTTAAAATGTGCCTCATAGGATACTTTCACTCACAAAATGATATGCTGGCAGATGACCTTGTAAATGTTTATGCATTTCGTTCCATTTTTTCATTTTAGAGTTGTCCTGATTAAGTGCACTGGAATCACTATATATTAATGTGACAGCTCAAATTACGGGTAGCTTGTAGAATAAAAAAGAAGATAAATTGGATAAATGGGTTATACTGGGATAGGTAAATTAATTAAGTTTCTAGGGAAAAACAGAGTCTCTCTAATACTTAAATATCTGGAAGGTGATTATTTGTAAATAAATAATGCATAGAGAATACTTTTAATAAATGTAGTTGGCCAGATTTACTATTCTCTCTGCCAGCACGTATTTTGCAATAATTTCAGCAGAATGTTCCAATCTGACATCTAACCTAAATCTTCACCACTTTGTTCATCCTTCTCCTCCAGTTTTCTGAATACTTGCATTTGTGAGTTAGCGTGTAATAGTAATGACTGCTATAGGCCCTTTTGTATTCACAGGATAATTAAATATGGAAATAGAACCTTACTCACAATAATGCCAGAATGCCTCAATCTTGTTTTGGGATGGTTGTCCTGAAGATGAAAGAGAAGCTTAATTTTATCAGCCTTTCAGTTCTTATCTTCTCACTTAAGATTTTTCAGTGCTACAGTATTAGACCACTTGTACTTACTTTTTTGTGATGTGGACTTCTGTCCACCATGGCTGAAACTCCTGCAGTAGCCACTGCTGTCAATGCATAAGGATTTTCATTGATAACAGATATAGATGGATTTAAATACATGACCAAGAGATGGAAGGTGTATTATTGTTTTAACCTCCTAGCCTACTTGACCTATCCCAGTTGAAGGTTTTATATTGTGAGATTCTTTCAGAGTGTCAGACAGTCCTAACAAAATTTGGATTTACAGCTCAATTTTACCTAATCTGGCAAGATACTAAATAACTACATTGAGGTCTGATGTAAGAAAAATATCAGAGTGCCATATGAGGAAGGATCAGCCTGTAACTGGGGCAGTTAAAACATTAGGTACCTAAATAAGTCATGTTCCACTTAGTATAGTTGTGACTACTTAATGTTATATCTTTAATATGAATAGTTAAAATAATGTTAATAAAGATGGCTCTGTTTGCTAAGGTAGTGTCCTGGTTTTGGCCAGGGTAGAATTAATTTTCTTTCTAGTAGTTGGTATAGTGCTGTGTTTTGGGTTCAGTATGAGAAGAATGCTGATAACACACTGATGTTTTCAGTTGTTGCTAAGTAGTGTTTAAGCTAAGTCAAGGATTTTTCAGCTTCTCATGCCCAGCCAGCAAGAAGGCTGGAGGGGCATAAGAAGTTGGGAGGGGACACAGCTGGGACAGCTGACCCAAACTGGCCAAAGGGGTATTCCATACCATGTGACATCATGCCCAGTATATAAACTGGGGGGAGCTGGCCACTGCTGGGAACTGACTGGGCATCGGTCAGCGAGTGGTGAGCAATTGCATTGTGCATCACTTTTTTTGGTATATTCTAGTTCTTTTACTATTATTCTTATTGTCATATTATTATTATTATCATTAATTTCTTCTTTTTCTGTCCTATTAAACTGTCTTTATCTGAACCCACGAGTTTTACTTTTTTTTGATTCTCTCCCCCATCCCACTGGATGAGGGAGTGAGCAAGCAGCTGCATGGTGCTTAGTTGACTGCTGGGGTTAAACCACGACAGGTAGCATACAATTCTCACTAAGATTTAGTTATTTCTACACTTGGAATATTCTGAAACAAGGACCATGTTCCTGTCATGGCAAATTAGGTCAACATGGCGAAACACAGAGTCATGGGATGATGAAACATTAAAGAGTACATTATTAACTGATGTCTTTTTCATTTTATTTTTCTTCAGTGACATTTAACAAATTGAAAGTTAAATGCTGAGAGACACAAAAATGCTTTGTTAGATTACTAAAAAAACAGGGAGAAAGAGTTCCCTCAGCTGATGTGTAACAGCAATATAAAGCTGAGCTTAGTGATAGGTTTTGGAGGTGCTGTCTGAGGTCCCTCATCCCCCAAAATGTCAGACATTGTTGCTCCAAAGTGCAGTCTACATGATTTATTAAGTTTCTTGTATACTTTTATGGAGTTACTTCAGGAATCTTTAATTTTGCCTTTGCCATATCCCATGGGGACTTTTTAGAATCTCAAGATTCTGCAAAAAGAAATGCAGCCATTCTGAAATCCACATACATCAGAAGGTACTTCTCTGTCGTCAACACATATCGATACCTTAAGTGAACAACAGTTTTTCTGTGTTAAGTACAGTAAGGGAACTGGTAATGTTACCTAGAGCTAAACATTAACCGAATCCCCTTGCCTACCTGCAGTGGTGAATGTCACATTCCAGACATAACGAGAGCAAGAAAAGTTAACATATGTCAACCTTTCTTCTTAGGCGCAAAACAGAAAGGACAAGATAAGTTTCTGCATGTAACAGCAAAGTTCTATAAAGTGACGATGAGATTTGTGTATAAACTTCTAGGGCTCCAGCCAGGGGTCTAACAGAACAGCCTGCAAACTCATGTTTCAAGACCACATCTATTACATTTTAGCCCAGCATTATATAAGATATGTATTATTCAGTTCATGCCATCAGGTCATAAACTATAGCCATGTATGTTATAGTGCACTGTGAATGCTTCGTTAAACACAGAACAATGAAGTCATTCAAAGGATTATCACAAAATGTAAATTATGCAGTCAGGATATGTCTTGCTTTCCTGCTGATACCAACAATATTTATAATTAGTAAATTATGGACCATGTAACATCTCTTTTATTAATAAAAACAGATATACATAATTCTAATTCTGAGACAAACGTGTTTTGGGATTTGCTCACTTGGAAAGAAATGATGGAATTTGAAGTAGTAAGTAGGTCTCCTAACTTCTGCTCTGGCTCCTCCTGACTAGATCACACTTTTGAATTATAATTTAGCTGTGACTAATGTAGCTGCAATACTAAACAAGACACTAGGGGCATGGGACAAGGGACTTGAAACTCTGTCTCAGGACTGTAATTGTTTACCTCTGTGTGATTCAAACCTTGAAATATCCTGTTACACCCCTGCATATATTACACATTTGGGTACAGACCACTGGCTTTTCTTGAAGAGGGTGCTCTCTTTGTGAGTGGCAACTGTGGCGAAAGGAGTAAACATAATTTTTGATCCTGATGGTGATGAATACTTCAGGGATGTTTGGTTTTTTAAGACAAAATCCATTTACTATGAAATGTGTAAATAACTCTTGAAGTGTATTTTGAAAATTCTTTTATATAGAATAATCTGGCGTTAAATTGGCCAGCAAATGAAGGACATAAAACTGGAAAGAACTGTTGTACTTAGTGGTGAGGTCTTCTACAAATGAGCATGAAGTGACTTGTAGTCCTGGTGACATATTATGTGAAGTGCATAAGTTGTGTCTCCCTGTCCAACGATCCAGCTGTATGTGCTACATTATTATTCTTGTATTTGTCTCCTTATCCCTGTCCCAGTTGTTTTCCCCACTCCCCCTCACCTCATCAGAACAGGAGGTCCTAGCTCTGAGGCGTTGTGGTACTGCAGCTGCTTCCTTGAAACAGTAACCCATACAATTCGGAAGTAAGGCTTCAGGCAACAAGGATAAAGAACCTGACATATCTTGCTTGTTCATGATGCAGGAGTTTGAGAAATAGGAAGTATGGAAACAGCAGGGTGGAAATGCACCCACGTATGCTGGAGACTGCCTGCCTGGAAAGCAGCTTTGCAGAAAAGGACCTGGGGCTCCTGGTGGACACCAAGCTGAACATGAAGCAGCAATGTGCCTTTGCAACAAAGAGGGCAAATGGTATCCTGCATTGCATTAGGAGGTTGCTGGCTGGTCAAGGGAGGTGATCCTTCCCCTCTACTCAGCACTGGTGAGGCCACTCCTGAAGTACTGTCTCCAGTTCAGGCTTTTCAGTACAAGACATGCTAGAGCGAATCCAGCAAAGGGCCATGAAGATGGTGAAGGGACTGGAGCCTCTCTCCTATGAGGAAAGGCTGAGAGACCTGGGACTGTTCAGCCTGGAGAAGAGCAGGCTCATGGGGAATCTTATCATTGTGTACAAAAGCCCGAAGGGAGGATGCAAAGAGGATGGAGCCAGGCTCTTTTCAGTGGTGCCCAGTAACAGGACAAAAGGCAATGGGCACAAACTGAAACTCAGGAGGTTCCATCTGAACTTCAGGAGACACTTTTTTATTCTGAGGGTGACTGAGCACTGGCACAGGTTGCCCAGAGAGGCTGTGGAGGCTCCCTGCTTGAAGATATTCAAAAGTCATCTGGACATGGTCCTGGGCAACTGGCTCTAGGTGTCCCTGCTTCATCAGGTGAGTTGGACCAGATAACTTCCAGAGGTCCCTTCCAACCTCAACCATTTTGTGACTCCTTGAAAGGCTGAGGGGCATGTGGCACTTGGGATTAAAGTCTTCATTTGGGTATGGTAGGTTAGAGAATGGTGATGCCAGGATCATGCTGGGGACTTGGCTTAGGGAATGAATATGGAGGACAGTGGCCTTACATGACTTTGCAATGCAGTTCAGAAAAGTTTGGTGATGTCTGCCATGCTTAGATTGGTCTTTTGGGTGGTGGGGAATATATTTATTTTTGGCAGAGGAAGCAACTGATTGCTGATTTCACACATGCTGGAAAGGAGGTTTAACTTAGGAGCCCTTGTGTAAAAGAGCCATCAACCTTACTGCCTTTTCTTGAAGTGTTTCTTCTGCCTCATCCCCTCACACAGAAGGGGATAAGTATCTCTACCTCCTGGACACATGATTTTGAAGTACAGAAGGCATCTTCAGTGCCTTCTGATTGCAGAGTAAATTGCTAAATCATGGCCAGAAATGTAATTCAATAAGTATTTCCTCTTTAGCAATAGCTAAAGCTTTATCGTGGCTAGAATAAAGAGGCTTCTTACAGAACTTGCTGGCTGCTGTGAGGCAGCTATGTGCTCCCACTGATTTATACTGTTATTCCCACCAAGTCTTGGCCATCTAATCCAGGACCTTGATAGCAGAAAGGAAGTCAAGCAGCTTAAAAGTTTAGGCATTACAAATCCCAGCACAGCAGCACCCAATTCATTTCATATATCTTGCCCTTAGTGTCTAACACATACATTTTATCAGCAGCTTGTAGGGCATGCAGTCAGACAATTTCCATTATGGTCAGTGAAATAGCATGGTTAAAATCCTGTGCAATGCTTTATAAATTTAAATTTAAGCATAAATGTTCTGTAACAAGATTATTGTATCTGATCTGATGGTTGGGGAAAGCTTACTCATTTTGTATTGTCAGCACTTGGAGCAGTCATTGATGTATTAAGCTCTTACACAAGTCATGGCATCTTACTTGAACCAACGTGCAGTCGCAGGGGATTTCAGCTGAAAGAGTAGATGCAAGATACACATTTATAACAGTGAGGGCAATCAGCTTTGCAATGGATTAGTGAAGAATATGGTAAATTCCCCATCACTTGGAGTCCTTTTATCAATGTCAGATGTCTTTCTAAAAGAAACAACCTATTTCAATAACACTTTATTAGGTTATATGCACAAATAAGGAGAAGAAATCTACAGTTTTCGTGCAGCAAATTGGTTTAGATTAGCACAGTTTCCACTTCTGTTTTTAGCTCTTTATGTTAACTAGTAAGGTTATGAGGAAAAAAACCCAGCTGAGACGGTGGTACAAACTGCCAGATTGTTTCCCTCAAAACCACTAGAACAGGAAGTCAGCTGTGACAGTGTTGGCCTGAAATTGCAGCTTTAACAATGGTACCTCCCGTAGAAAATCCACTTTAAATCTAGGCCAAATTCTGAAAGGCCTGACTCCATGGGTATACTCAAAACTTTTTCCTCACAGAAAAATTTGTTTATATATTTTAAAAACATTGTCATCTCTGCATGCATGTGATGGATCTAGCACTTACCTACACACAGGATAGAATTTTCTGAAGCAAATCCCTTTTGTCAAAATGGGCTTTGCAAGCATAAAGTCTATTACTTACATGTGTGAATGCTTATGCCTACATACTTGAAAGCCCCTTTCAAAATTTAGTCTATTAAGTAAACGCGCAAATTAGCAAGACTAGTATGGTTCTCCAGCTGAAAGCTTTCCTTTAAAATAAATGTGGTCTTTTACTAGAAGTAAATGGAAACACTTAAAGAAGTGGGCTGATAAACAGTATTGAGTTGGGGTAGATTTGTAGCAATTGATGTTTTGACAAAATTGGAGATGCTGAAGCAGGCATTTTAGCTTGACTTAGCTAAAATAAATTGCGGTAGTCCAACCTAGACATGACAAAGGTATGAATCAACTTCTCCATCTTCTTCAAGCAGAGATCTCAGGCTTGTACTGTACCTGTGATGGTGAAAAGGGGTTTGAATATTACATGAAGATGGCTGTCAAAAGGTAGCTCTTAATTCAATATCACATCAAGGGTTTTCATGCTGACAGGGAGAATATGAGATTGCTGGTCCCAGAAAAATATCAGAGAGAAATAACTCTGCTCTTTGTGTTCTTTGCAACAATTAACAAAATGCTGACTTCATTTGTATTGTGATTTGTTAAAAAAAGACACTGGAAATACATGAGTTTTTTTGAAGCAAAGTATTAAAATGTGTACTAATTTAGATATAGAAGTCATGCCTACACCCTACTTTTTAAATGATCATTTTCAATTTAAAAGAGATTGAAGAGTCTACCTGTTAAGAACTTTACTGTAAAATTCAGTTTTTAGATATTGAAGTCCACTGTTGCTTCCAATACTATACTGTGTTCCCAAAAAAGACACATCATTCCTTTTTTTTTTTTTTTTTTGGTTTTGCTCATTTTAGGTGGGATTCATGACTTCTGTTAAATGAACTGAAAATGAACAGATGTACAGGGCCTGGCTATATTAGCTACTGCTGGTTTTAACAGCCCAGGATAAGAAAACTTCATATTTGGGCAGGCATAAATCTTGGATGACCTTTAGCTACTAGAAAAAGTGTAGTAAAGACCTTAATCCACTACAGCTAGGAAAGGTTTAGTACTGTGACAGTTTTTAGATCTTGCATTTGCTGTTATCAAGCCAAGATGCACATTAAAAACTACCTGAAAATGGCCACTACTTTCAGTAAAATTTGTTCTTCCCCTGTTCTGCAGTTACCTTGTGCTGATTCTATCCTTAAGATTGCATCCCAATGAATCTACAGCCTTTTCTGGGGCATAACAGTCATTTCTCCATTGTTGCTCCTTCTTGTTGCTATATGTAAGTCATACATGCATGACATCTAGGATATCGTAGACTGACCAAAATATTGCCTGATGACAGTTCTAGTGAAAAATATTGCATAGGGGAAAATGGTTGGGTGGTTTGGGTGTTTGTTTGAAGACAGAGAAAAGAAGACTACTGAGTGGTTATGTCTATCATAACTGTTTGCCAATATATAAGATTACTGTAAAGAGCTCTCCTTGCTCTTTGACCGGGTGAAGATGGCTATCAGGAAAAAGGTTTCCAGCTATAAGGATAATGAAACTATGTGGAACAGACTTCATACAGGTGCTCTGGAATCCCCTTACCTGGATATTTTCAAGAATAAATTAAACAGACTTCTGGTAAGTATGGTCTTGACCTTGTCTCAGAGGAAAGGAAAGGACTAGGTGAATTCATAACTCCTTCCTGTCCTGTATTTAATGAGATTTTCCAGGCTAAGTTTCACTGGATACCACTGGGAAGCAACTGCCTCCATCTTCTTTAGTTGCCCCCATCAAGTATTTATTATACACACTGATAAGATCCCCCTGAGCCTTCTCTTCTCCAGGCTGAATGGTCCCAGCTGTCTCAGCTCCTCCGTTGTATGTCAGATTCTCCAATCCCTTAATCACCTCTGTGGCCCTTTTGCTGGACTTGCTGCAGTAAGTCCATGTCTGTCTTATACTGGAGAGACCAGAACTGGACCCATCACTCCAGATGTTTCTCAACAGAGCTGAACTGAAGGAAATAACCACCTGCCTTAACCTGCTGGCACCACTCTTCCTCATGCAGCCCCAGGATATTCTTGCTCTTTGCTGTGAAGGCATATTGCTGGCTAATAGGTAATTTGTGCCCTCAAGGACCTCCAGATCCTTCTCTGCCAAGCTGCTTTCCAGCTGGTAGCCAGTGTTATTCCTGGTGCAGGGTGTTATTCCTCCCCAGTGCAAGAGTTTGCATTTCCTTTTGTTGAACTTGAGATTCCTGTTAGCAAAGTTTATTATGTGTTAATAATGATTAAGCTTATGTACCTAATCCAGATGTTGATACGTCCCATCTTACTTGTATACTGCTGAGTGTTGTATCAGCTGTTACCTAGTAAATATCACTTTATTTTTGCAATGTCTTTTCTTTATATAGTTAGGTTAATACAAATTAATCAGTAAAGCTGGGATGCTTCTCATTTAACTGTTTCAAGTTAGCTATACAGTCCAATTTTCAAGCTTAATTATAAACTTAGGTAAGTCTACCTTAGGAAGGATTAGGGAAAAGGAAGGTCTCCAAAGCAGGCTTCATTCCATCCATAGAAATACATCTAAAACACATGTGTTGATTCACCATCTGGAAATCCTGTTGCTCTTGACTGACTACAGATGGAACCTGCATGAGCAGTTTAGATTTGTCAGCTAGAGAGAGATGAGAAGCAGTCACCCTAAATGAGGGGATCTGAGGATATATTGTCATTCTTATCTAACATGGATAAAAAAAATCTGAATTTACCCATTAGATAACAGCTCTGTATGCAACACTAAATATTTCCCAGCCCTCACACCATAAAGTGCTTTAAAAGTAATTAATAATGAAATAAATTGTTATAAAAATTTATTTTACAAGTATTGATGAAGTGACCCTAAATTGTAAATGCTTGGAATTATTCAGCAGTGCCTTTTGCTAAGTTTTAAATGCTCTAAAACAAAATTTCATTATTTTGTCTGGCCTTACACACTAAAATGTGATCTCTTCAAGTTATCATCTAAATTATCTTCCATACTGGTTTCTGAAGATTGATCCATTTCTACCCTACAAGAAGGTAATAAAGAATCAAGTTACATCTGGTTTGATTTCCCTGTAATGAAACAGCCAATTGCCCCATGTCAGAAAAGATGTACTGTAGGTATTCTTTTGGGATTTTACCTGGCTTTTGCCAGTCAATAAAGAAATAAGATCTAACATTTCATTTATAAAACATGAATTCCACTGGGTTAGAGGCTTCAGGAATGATAATAGGTTTTTACTCTTATACACAGAATATTTTAGCGAATTTTTTTTGCTATGTACCATTAAGAAAGCAAAAAATACCATTCTTTGTGATTTTTGGACTGGTATGCTTATCGTACAATGCAACAAGAGAGTTTTCTGCTGTATATGACTTACAAACGCTGAATTGAATTTATGAGGGAAGAGTTAAATAAAATTACTGTAAGAAGAAGCCTCACAAGTGAGATGA
Source organism: Haliaeetus albicilla (assembly GCF_947461875.1). Taxonomy (NCBI): domain Eukaryota; kingdom Metazoa; phylum Chordata; class Aves; order Accipitriformes; family Accipitridae; genus Haliaeetus; species Haliaeetus albicilla. Next base: position 20,494,154 of record NC_091497.1, read on the forward strand.
AGGATACTCCAATTTGCAGTTGGGGTTTTTTACATGTACAAATTACCATATTGTAACAAATTTCTCAAGGTACAATTTTTATTCTTCAATTATTTATCTTCCATGAATACTTCAGCATTTGATTTGACTCAGCCTTTGCCTTGTATTTATCTGTTGCCTTAGTTGTCTCAGTTTTTTAAATTTGACTGCACCATTCCTCATCCAAATCGTGCTTTTGATCAGAGGTAGTTCCATTCAGCATTTGGATGGAAAAGATAAGAATAAATTACTTCCTCTATTTGGAAAGATAATACAGCAACTTTCCTGGAAAGAATACTTTTTCTGTGGACAATGTTCATTGTTCGGTCAAAAATTCATATCAGAAATGTTAAAAGGATATTAATCCTAGCAGCAGCACATGCTTTAAACTGAGCCATTAAAGGGTTCAGTTTATCCTCTCCCTTTACACCTGCTGCTCAACCCAGTCGTTCCCTTGGCCCTTATATTCCCTGGTTCCCTCTAAACTGCTAACACTCTCTTATCTTAGTACCCTGAGTGTCCCCATGCCAACAAGATATCTCCCAGATATCCCTGCCTTCTTCCACGTCAATGCTTGTTACCTTCACTCTTGCAAAACACCAGAGACACTATTCTACTTTCTCCAGTTCCCTCTCTGGTCTGCAAACTGGGCAGGCAGGAGCACGTGCTCTTTTGCCAGATGACATGAGGTACATAAATGCTGATTTTCAGGGAGGCCCATCTAGTCTGTTCCTCTGCCTGTCTCTCGGCTCCTGGCTGCCACGTGGACCAAAAAACCTCCTCTGCCCCTTGACAGGCCAGAAAAAAAGGCTAGTGCTCTATGGCAGTCTCAATCTGTTTGCAGAAATGTGCTGTTGTGCTTGTCAGAGTCTTGATGCCCTGCTCATGCTGGCATTTTTATTCTCTGAGAGAGGAATGAATCCCCTTTCTATGTTCCTGGGGACCAAGAAGCAGAAAGGTGCTGGCATGTTTTGGTCAGAATGCAGCCTAGGGTACTTATTTCTGAATTTCCTTGTTTCAGTATGGTCTGTGTCATTCACAGGCTGTATATTAAAGTCTTGGCTCTAGCTGAGACGAATCCAGGTAAGTTAATTAAACAAACGTTTTCATACTGTGGGTTACAAGACCTTTCAGGTCCACAGAGAACATACAAATGATATCGTTCTCTGGGATAATATATCACGCTTCTTTGCCTCTGTGACTACCTTTATGCATGGCCCCAGTCTAGATTTGTAATACTTCTGGAGCTTCTTGTTGATCAAACAATGTTCATGAGGTACTTTGACAATTTTTATCTCAGCCTTTGAAAAACAATTTGTAGTTTTTACATAACTTCATCTCTAACCTACCTTCTGTATTTTTACCCAAGGTATGAAAAGGTGTCACCATCCAAGCAAGATCAGTTCAGAATAAATCCCCTAGCAGTTAAGAAGAAAATCCCTTCTTAGTGCTCTTCTGTACGCAGTACTTTCTCTTTGCAATCTTTTTTTTTTTAATAAAAACAGATGATGTCTAAATAGATGAAGCAAATATAATCTGCACCTAAATGACATTCAACATTATGCCAACTCAGTGCACCACTCCTATTAGCTGTTTTCAAGGAGGTTTGAAGTGACAAGTTTAAAAAATTGCCAAGAACAATGCTCCAGAAATTCAGATGTGAGTGACGAGCTCTGAACTAGCACACTGGCATTGCAAATCTCTTCACTTCATGTGTTCCTTCTTGCTCAATGTGACATCACACTCACTGAGAAATAAACTCTTCTTTTTCTTTCAAATTCTGACACAATCACAATGCCAGGGTTGGAAGGTGAAGCTTTTGAGGAGCACTGTAATTTACCATTGTGGCAATTCTGTGCTCTAAATTAAGGGTTGCAGTGACAGTAACTATCGAGAAAATTAGGATGCTAACATGGGAAGTCTTTTTTCTACTATGGCAGAGTATTAAAATTTCTCACTACAAGTATTCAGCATTTATAGATAAGTTCCTAGCATCAAAGTGGATGCAGAAAGTGAAGGAACTTGTTAGAACGTGAATTAATCTTTATGCTGCAATGGACAAAGACAGTGCTATATTATGAGTTTGGGTGGAAATTTTCAAGTTGATTTTCTTTCAGGTTCATGGTTACATACTATAGATTCACAGATGATATGTGTTATACATTATCATTTCCTTGAGTCACGTATTACCAGAGTAATGAAGGTCCTTCGGATTTCATTTCAGCCAAATTCAGCCTTGTTACTCCAAAAGGGATTTGCTTCTTTACATTTCATATGAAGGAAGAATTGCTCTGAAACAGTCAGTTGTTGTACTTACATGTCTGTCATATGTCTGTCAGTCGGTCACTTTTGCAAAGCTGCCTTGGGTGGGACTCCTTCTCTGAAGGGGGAAGGACTTCTCTTGGAGCAGACCCAAGCATCGATTTTGCCAGCAAGCCAAAATGAGGGAATGTAAAACAGATATTTGGTAAGTGTAAAGTAAAATTTAATTTCAGACATTTTTCCTTTAATGAAGCATTATAGTTCTGTTATTGAAATATATTACATTAGCATAAAGAAACACTTTTAAATGAGACAATCAGTATTAGCAATCATATCTACTCTCCATTATAGTTTATTTACATGGTGTAGACAATGCAGACAAAACTAGTTGTAAATAAATATTATTTTGTTACATTGCTAAATTCATCTTTTTGTATTTCCAGACCATTAAGGCTGTCTTTGAGCTTAGTATGCTTGAATGAAACCTTTGTAAGTTGCTACAGCTGGCAGTCAAGTGATTTCCTTGGTTTTGAATTATTGTACTATATACTGCAACAGAATTTCTGGGCTGGCTGAATCTTTGTGTGTGGCTCCTCCTAGACAGGTAGAGATCCAAACTCAGTAAACAAACCTATGAAGATTTTGTTATGTGGATTCATTTGTTTCCTGCTTTACAAAGGTGGACATGATTATTATTAGCAGTACCAGGAAGGGAAGGTGCTTTCTGTCATAAATAGATGTTTTTCAACATATATTGAATTCATGGTATCCATATCCATGCTCCCAATATTTTTTTTGTTTTTCATTTCTGAGCTTCTGTAGCTCAGAAGTGGATTGTGAACTTATGTAGATAGTCAGACACATAAAAACTAGCCTTTGAGATCTGAGCAGCTCTCTCTTGGCTTCTTTTTTTTCACCAGCTAAGGTAAATGCTTACTTCCAGAGGACCCTGTTTTAGCCATAGGAGGGGAAGGATGGAAACCACTCCAGTAAGAAACTGAAGTGAAATCTGACAGTGACTGGCTGTGATGATTTCAACAATAGTTCCCATTAGAATTGTGCAAATGGAGTTTTTCAATCCCACATCCTTTCCTGTTGCTCACAACTGTGAATAACATCTTAGTTTTAAGGATTTCACAAAAAAATCAAACAGGATTTCCTTTTACTGCAAGTAAAAGCTACTTTTTATTCTCCCTGCCCCTTTTTTGGGCACGTTCTTTTCTGGAAGATCAATAGCAATATGTGGCACCTCCCCATTGCTGCTGATACACCTCATTTGACTCATTTTTTCATTACTAGAATCACTACTAATGTGATTTCACTAGTTTCAGAAACGTTAACCTATTCTCAAAGCTATCAATAGCAAGCGCAATATAAACTCTGTAATTAGAGTTTAGTTTTGCATTATCTGTTGTATCTCTTCCTTCTGGTCCTTGTTTTGCATCCTTATTAAAGCTGAACATGTCCCATTACTTAACCATATACAAGATACTTATCAGAATAATAAAGTGTTCTACACCCAACATAGTTTGTACTGTAGTTTGTAGTGCGGCTTTAGTTTGTACTTCTGCTGTAACAATTACTTATTTTATGTTTTGCCATAACAGTGTTATACTGCTCCTATACACACCATAATTGTAAAACATACTGTGCTTCTGCATTCATTTAAAGAGCAACTACTTGATAAGTACAAAGTAATTAAGCAATAAGACATGACAGGCAGTGCATTTCTGGGGAATTATTGCACTTCTCAGATGTCTTGAAAGATACGAGGCTAAAGGTTGAGTGACTTCACCCACCTGAGAAGTGGAATAATCCCCCAGAAATGCATTGCTTACCATGGTTTATTGCTATTATGAAATGGAAATTATGAAACCAAAATAGGAGGAAAAGATTAGATCTGTGCATTTATGGAGGATTACTTATACAGGTATGACATCACTGTCAGCTCTATATGTGTCCAGAGAGTTCTTAAAGACATTTCAGAATTAGCACGTGAACAACACAACTCATCTGAATCTGCTGTTTCAGCACTCCTCATTACCAACTTCACCTAGACCAGCCCCCCAACATTTCCCTACAAAATCATATTTGTATTCTCGGTACAGACTTTGTCTCTGATACTAATCACACAACCTCAGGGGGTGTGGTTATTCCGAAATAATCATACCCCCTGGAGGATTAGAGGCATTTGGTTGCTTCCTTGCCTTGTAACACCCCAAGGTCATTATCTCATGATAATCACATCTCCTGGAGTTGCCTTATTGCTTAAGTGTAACACTAAATTTTAATTACAATGAAATAGAGCTCTTCTGGTAGTTTATACAACATCCTGTGTGCTCAAAGCCAGATGGAAATAATGCCTAGCTTTTACTGTAATAGCATGTGGTGGGCTTGTGCTCCAGTGCAATAAATGATTATGTTTTTGTTGTTTTTTTGATGAGAAAATTATTTTGAACTGAATTTGCAGCACACTACTATGAAGTTTAATTTGGGGTCTTATTATTGTTCTGATTTGTTGTAAATTCAATTTAAATTAAAAAAATATAGTGAAGAAATACATCAATAAATTCAGTCTTTGCTGAATATAGGGAGAATAGTGTTTGGCTCTTTATGCATTTCAAAGTGACATCAGTAAGAAATCACTTTTGAACTGAAAATTGAGATAAAGGTTTCCTGAGAATGGTTTAATTTTGTAAAAGAATTTAAATTTCGAAGTCCATGAGGTTCTTCTCTTGTCAAGCACAGTAAACTACTATATGATGCTTTTGTTTAAGAACATATATACATATATATTTATTAAACACCTCAGTTGTTTCCACAGCAAGATCTTAAAACATATTTAAACCACTCTCTGTTTTGGCTAAAGAAGTTGTGAAGTTTTGTATTTACCAGTCCTCTAGCAGACTGTTGTATTTGGGGTTATGGAAAATGCAATTATTCAAATCAAATAGCTGCAAACATGTAAGATAATATTTAAGTCCAATAATTTAAACAACAGAAAAAGAAAACAGACAAAATTAAAACCATCAGATCTGTCGGACTACACAGTAATATCTGAATGCATTATCTTTATAACTGCTTCTACACTGTTTTGATCGCAGTTAGAACTGCAGTTGTATCTTGAGGCACTTAGAGATAGCTATTTGCTTCTTATTCTTACTAACTGTCTTGCTATAACACAGTGTTTTTTTCAGAGAGCTTTCAGGGCTTTAACAGAGTTGTTTTCCTTCCATTCCTCTTTTTCAGATATTTACAACAAAGTTAACAATATGAAATTGCTTGTGAGAATTATCAAACTATATGATCCTAGTTTGGTCATGTATTATTTTGTTGTGTTTTACCTTTCTGCACTGCAACTTAGTCAATTAAATGTTGAACATTGCATTTAGCTCTTTAAGGTGCATGTCCTGACATTTTTATTATTATTAGTGTAATCTTTATTTCATTATTGACTCAGCATGAAAATAAAAATATTATGCTCTGTTGTGATCACAGCTTAGGCATACTCCTTAAAGCAGAGTTCCTAGCTATTTGGTTATAGCAAGCAGAGAGTTTCAGACAGACCACTCTGCCTCAACAAGTCTCCCTATTGATCAATGCATTTTCTCCCATCCAGTGACGCCTTCTTGGAAACCAGAGACCACTTTCCAGCTGACTTGTTAGGAATGGATGTTATGAAGATATTAAACTTCTATGTGTTCCATGAAATGAGTGGCTCTCAAAGAAGGGAGACCTTATTAACATTCCTTATCAGGAAGTGAGGAAAACTTTCCTAATGAGGAAAAAAATTACAAAACAAGCTTTAACACCCCTCACAGGACTGGTATGCAAGAGATGTTAGAAACTAAATGTCATTAGTTCTATTTCTAATGGATCTAGTTTTTACATTTCTTTCAATGTTCTCTTTGAAGAGAGACAAACTCCTCATATGCCCTGTGAAATCAGTAAGTCACTTCAGGAAGAGTCAGTTCTAGCCTGTGTTAAGAGAGATCTGTTGATTTCATTAGGGTTATGGCAGTGTTGCAAATAGTAAAATTTGACCAATCCTTCTGACACAAAGCTAAATTGATTCTGTAGTATGTGACAATGAAATTTAATCAGCTTTCTGCTGTGCTGAAGTTTGCTCTCACTGACAAGGGTTCATTGTTTTTTAGTAGTAGTGATGCTGAATTCCGTAATAAAGAAATTTTTTATTTTGGTCACCTTGTTCAGGATTTTTTATTAAAAAAAAAAGTATAGTGTTAAGAAACAAAATTATTAACTGTTGCACAAAGCAACTATACTGTGAATATTCCACCCCTACCAAAGCCTCTTATCTTGTTCTGCTCTTACACATAGGTCATATTATGCACTGCTTTGTGCTAGTTTGACAAGAACTAATGTGGATACTTAAATATTTTAAAGGCTGCACATTTCAGAATGATAAAATACTCAACTGATCTTCCTTTCCTCTTGAATTTGTGGTTAATGATAAAATAATTTAATCCTTTTTTTTGTCTATCAGTGATTTTAACAACAAACACTAAAAGTTCTTTTGAGGAAAAATCTTCAAATAAGGCCATGCAATGACACTTTTTAACTACAGTTGTTTTTTATTCAGCCATAAAATCTATCTTTCATATAGAAACCCACTTACATGTCTTACTTCAGTGAAGGTTATTTGTAGACTGAAGGTCTTTTCTTGTCAAGATATGATGAATACCATGTGTGAAGACAGAAGAGCATCAGGACCTGTATTAGCCGGAAAACCCACTGATCTGTGAATAACCTAAAAAAGAAAACCTGAAGATTAGCAACGTCGCTTTTAAGAATGATCCATCAAATTCAACAAGCAGATTCACAGAGATGAATCATCTAGTTCCTTTTATTCCAACAATACAGTAAAGGTTATTTCCCTTCCTTACAAATAGAAGTTCTGAAATACAAGAAATAGAGACTTGTGAGTCTTTTTCAGTCATAAGGCAATGATTCTACATTTTTCATTCAATATGCTTTTTAAACATTTTTTCCTTTTATTTGTCAATTGAAGTAGGTGTGGCTTAGCCCATCCAGTACACAGCTAAGCTGTGTGATTTTGTCCCATTTTTAGATAAGGTTATATTTTCTGTAAAGATTAAGTCCTCTGTCAAAACCATTTTAAAAAGCACAAAAATTAGTTATGCATTTTTAGCACATTTTTATTACTTTATCACAACGTATCAAACTATTGCTTCCTCCTAGAATGAAAATCTAGTGGGACCATTGTGATAACCTTCTCTGATGTCTGATAAAGACCATAGAATTTTCCTCAACCCTCTCCTCTCCTCTCCTCTCCTCTCCTCTCCTCTCCGCCCCTCTTCCTGCCCCTAAGCTGACTCTGACACAAGATTCAATAATGTCCATTAAAGAAAAATCCATTCAAAACATTGGTGAACTATTAAGTACCCTTACCATGGAAATTTACTCTGAAATTCTTACCTGGAGGTAGAAATTTAATGTCAAAATTTCTGTTTTTAACTTCTAGCCATTGAATGTTTGACTACCAGACTGAAGATTCACTGCTAAACAATTATTGGTTTAGAAGTAATTTATTTTAGGCTGTGATCCTCTCTTAGTTCTGTCTTTGATAAGCAGAAAAACCTGGAACCTTTCACTACTTGCTATTCCTTTCATCATTTTTGTACACCTTCTCTCTGTTTTGTCAACATCCATTTGAACACACCACTTTTTGTTTATAAAAACGTGGTGATTGATGTATGTTAACAATACGATGATCAAATCTAAGTCAATAGACTGACCAACAGCTATAAAAACTGTACTGTAATGGTTGTTTGGCATAAACAATGAAAAAAAAGAAAAGGAAACAATATTACCTGTGATTGAAACTGCTTTCTTTTGTGTTAACTTTGCATTCCCTTTAACATTTGTTTGACATTTGTAAAGAGGGTTACTTTACAGCATCTATACCATTTCAGATACAGCTGGGGTTTTCATAAGAATTTTGCATCCTGCTCCTATTTCAGGCTGAAAGCCACCTTGAAAAAGAACTTAGAGAATTTAGATGTGAGGCTAATTTTATAACTTCTGTGCATTTAGATAGTCAATGGACTATCTCCAAGCAGCAGCTCTTACGTTCTAGAAAATAGGGTAGGTGGATTATCATTATGGGATAAATGGAGAACAAATTAAACAGAGTGTTTTAAAGAAATTACAGTAAAGCATATTTTTTATTTCTTTAATGGGAAGAAGTGAACAGTGACAAGGTCATGGGAAGTAATTATTTTTACAAGGGTTATGAGCAGAAAGCAAAATTTTATCAGTTAACTTTCGTCAGTTAATATGAAGATAAGTAAATGTAAATATGGATGTCATGCAGATCTCTGTACAACCCAAAGGCTCCTCTGCTTACTGAAGATGCCCTCCACCATGCCAGATAAACATTTTGCCCATGTTAGTACTGAACCAGCATCCTTGCCATAGGTGTCTGTGTGGTAGGGAAGGGGTGACCGGAGTGACATGTGGGATATCCACCAAACTGGGGGATGCTGAGCTCAGGGCTACTCCTCTGCATTTCTGGCACTCGGAGGCACAGGGATCCTGAATTCCTCAGGTTCAGGGTTTACTGACAGAAGTTAAAGTTTTCTTTTCTGGTAATACACCACACTTCAGCTCAAGGCCAGAGTTTGAATCAGTCTACTCTTAACACATATTCTCTCTCTAAAACAGTCTTCCTAAAAAAAGCCCTAGACAAATGACTTCTATGTTTTCTCCTTTCTTTTTATCTATACAGCTCCAAATTTTACCAGACACAATAAACTTTTTGACTATGAACAAGGGAATTACAATAATTTTTAGGAGCCATTGGGTGACAAAGTTCCATTTCTCTTCCCTTTAAATAGCTAGTAATTATTTACACTGTGATACGAAGCTTTTTGATAATGTTATTTATATAGTAATTTTCATTATGCAAATTAAATAATAAAATAACAGCAATGTAACATAGCTAATGATTTATAGTTGCAGGAATGAGAACCTTACAGCTTGAACCATCTCAGAATATTTAGAATAACCTTGAGGGCATTTCAACACTTAAGTATCATCCATTTAAAGCTCTTAAAACTAATAAAAGATGAACACAAATCTAATCTAGGGTATTCTTTAGAATTTAAGTTTTTGTGAGGGCCAGGTTTATCTAAATATTTGCCTTTTTTGACACCTGAAATTAAGTAACTAATTATAAAAATACTGTTCTTTGTCTTGATGACATAATGAAACTGAGCATGGCAGTGTAACCAAAACAGCTGCAGAAGAGGGAAATTCCACTGATTGTAGGAAGCTTAAACAGTGAAAAGGCCTTGAAATGTATGTCCCACCAACAGGAACAGTCGTAAATCATATGCAAATGCAGAAGAGGCTGTCAATGGTGCTTAAATGCAGGACTGCAGCAAAGTGAAAAGCACTATGTTAGAATTTGGCAATGAAAGGCTACCTGTATTATTGATTTGAACTTGAGTTTAAACAGCCGCCCGTTCAATTTAATATCCCATTCTGATGACGTTAAAGCAAACTCACTACTAAATAAAACAGGGAGTTAAAGAGACATGTTGCTTGATATAGCAAAACAATGAAACAATTTAATTAGGTGATAATGTTTCTGGCACTGGAGTATGCACAGCAATAAACTGCTTTTGCGGTTGATTAAATGCTGAAGTGAAGCCGAGCATGAAATCTCTCTCAGATGGAGGAGCTGCCTCTGGATCTTCCTGTTAGCTGTGGATGTCCCCACTTCAGTAAGGCAGCAGGTCTCACTAACAGCTCTCCTGTGACTCTCAGTTGTGGGTGGTGGGAGCGTAGCCTTCGGAGGATCCAGGAGATCAGCACTGACTTTGCTTCTGTTCATTTTTTGCATCACTGTGTGCTCCTGTGAGCAGCTCCCTAAGAAACTTTCACCCACTGGCTACTTACGTTCTGCTTACATATACAATGCAGTAAAGCTATCATAACACAGCTTGGGAGATACAGGCACCCAAAAGAACATATATGTTCAGCCATGGGTTCTGCCCCATAAATTTCAAATAGTCTGGGTAAAAAAATTTGGTAACTTGGCTTCCTTCATTTTTACAATTAGGCTACAAATGCAAAATACCTTCCCATTGCTCTCAGAATGAGAAAAACAACAGATTTTTTTCTAGGTATTGAAAGCAGTCATGTTGTTTCTGAGGCATTAAAACATGTCTTACTGTACATTTTCTGCATTATTATCTAGTCTATAGGTGTTTATCAAGAATTTTGATGACCATTATTATTAATAGCTATGTAAAGCTATCTTGAATTGTCTTATTTTTCCTCTGTGAAAACCCCAAGTTATATCCCCATAATGTGAATCACACAAGACAAAGCCTGTGTTTCAATATGTTTTGGTAAAGGAGGATTTGGAATAACTTCGCTGTTGGACAGCACCCAATTTTTTTCCCCAACTTCTACGTCTTCTTCCAGAGGTATTCTTGTTGTTTGTGAGTACACTGTTATAGAGTAGAAGCACTTTCTTTTAGAACACGGTGGAAGAAATAATCTCAATTATAATTTAGGAAAAATAATTTCTTAATGATGTCCATTTTAATTTTATAACTGGACTAAAACTCTGTTTGAACTCCTGAAGATCATAGCTGTATTTCCTCAGAATTCTGCCACTTTCTGTTAAAGTACTTTGCAGACAACCTAACTTTCAAGCAATGTCCTTGGTTCGGCCATTACATAATTCAGTACTTGTGAATACTTCTGGGATGCTCTGAAGTTACATTTTTATATTTAAAAGTCTAATTGCTAAGTTCCTAGGTGAGCTTTTTAAATGCAAATTTAACACATCTACCACCTCCATTCCTCTTCTGCTCCCATGATCATCAAATCAAGCACCCCTCTGTCAGTCTAGGCTTCCTTCAGATTTGTAACCTGAACTGAAATCTTAATGGCTCTTCCAACAATTAAATCTTTGACAAAAGCTGGTATTTCTTCACCACAGAATGGCATGTTCAACAAAATGGCTTCCCTGGGGCCCAATCTCCATCTTTAAACAAAAACAGTTCTGGTTCTCTGGAGACATTATATTTATTGAATGTAAATGTCATAATAGCTTGACAGGTGTTGAGGCTTGTCTGAATTTTGTGATCTGAAGCTGTAGTATCCTACTGCCTGCCCCACAATTAATCTTATTGTCTCTGTAGGGTCCCAGGGTCTATCTGCCCAGATAACAAGGGGCAAAGTGACCTGTCAGTTAAGCTTAGAAAAGTGCTAAATCCTGAAAGAGCACTTAAATCCAGCACTTAAAAGGACCTCCTGTACAGAATTGCCTTTCCTACCTTTCAACACTTTCCCAAGATAAGATGATGGAGGAAGGGCAAGAGAAAATCAAAAAACAAACTTAATAACACCTTCCCTTCCAAAGCCCATGATTTATAACAAGATTGTGAGAACATTCTGAAGCTATTTCATGTTGAATTACAGTATACCTTTACAAGTGGCTGCTAAACTAGGAGTTCATGACAGTACTACTTGTGTTACTCTCATACCGTTCCTTGTGCTGCCACTAAAATTTAAAATGCGGTACATACAAAATAGATCTATAAATTTATATAGTAACTATCCCAACAAATGCAAACTCATTCTTAGTAACCATAAAATTACCTTCTGTTATCTATCACCCAGTGAATTATAGTTTCATCACTTAGAACAGCCAGCAAAACTGAATAACACTGCCTGTCTACCCACTATTTCACTGTTATATTCAGTGCAAGTGCTGCAGCTTGCAGAGAAAAAGGATAAACAACAAAAAATTAAAGCTGAATATATGGTGTGGTAAATAAGGGTCATGTTATCAGCTCTGCACTGAATATAATTTTTAAAAGTCAGCATCTACCTCTTTAGCTTTTAGTTTGAACCACAAATAAATCAATATAATTTTGGTCCCTAGATATGCCAACCAGCTTCTTACGTTTATGGAGCATTCCATTGTCAAATTACTTGCATTAAACATGGAAACAGAATAATATACACAAACTGCATAGGTTTTAACAGGGTACAATGATATAACTGTTTCTTTGACGGAGTGCTAGAAAGGGTAAACTCCACATTGTTTAATAAAACTTTGCCTTAGTTCCTGTTCAGAGCTGAAGGTGGCTCCTCTACCACTGCCACCAGAAGCGGTGGCTGGGTGCTGGTATGCGAGCATAACTCATTGCCATCACAGGTCAGTGCCAAACCCATGTGTACAGAAGACCCATGGAAGACTCACTTTCCCTACCCTGGACTAGTATTTTAGCCATCTCACACATTGATCAATGAAAAGACAGAAACAGTGCTACATGGTTTGTCTGACCCATTGCAACTATAGAGATACGAGCAACACAGTTTGTCTGACCCATTGCAACTATAGAGATACGAGCAATGAAAACTCAGAGGAAGCTGTTTGTGATTAAAAAATTACAGATGGAAGCTGTTTAGTAATTTGGTGTATGTTTGAAATAATCGTTGCCTGCTCATGTATATTACACGCGCATAAAAGGCTGAATTCATCAGCTGAATTATTTTTCACTAATTATTTGCTCAGTCTGGTTAGCATCACGAATGCTGTGTGTGAAGCTAGGATCTGAACTCTTACAAAGAGGAACTGCTTTTGAGGAGCCTTTCAATGGAACTCCTTTTTTAATCCTGCCTTCAAATAGCTTTGCGTTTAGAAAAAAATGAAAATGTACTGGCGTTTGGCTCTTGGAGAATGGATTCCCGACTTATATTTTATCTAGATTCTATTCCCCAGAGCATCTGTTGTGATCTTGTGTTTTTCAAAAATGTGATAACAAACATTTCAAGCTGTATTTCACAATTTATCTAGAGCTTATTCACTCAAAGTGTGATAAGAACTTTTTTGCTTTTCCAAACATGTAAATAAAGCTTGACATCAGTCAGAAATCTAGGTCTTTTAACATTAACATTTGAAAATTGTGAATTGTCTGCCACAGAACTTTGATGATAATGGTCTTATAAAGGAATAAACAGGAAGGTCAAGCAGCCAGTGCCTCGTATACAAAGAAGAACTAGAACATGCTGTCTGAATAAAACTAAAAGTAATGTTAACTGATCTCCTACAAAGCACCAGGAATAATTTAGCATTTTAACCAAGCAATTGAAAGAGCAGATGAATACTTTTGCTTCACAATAGAAGGCTTAGACATTTGGGCAATGAACTTCCATAAACCACACTCCTTTTTGTTTTAATATTCATGTTTATTATCCAAATAGCCTTTTTTTGATAAATTAGCAAAGCTCATTAAAAAAGCTTGAGACAAGCTCAAAGGATGGAAAAAATTATCTCTGACATTAAGATAAAATGCACATTACCAACCCTATTCTGATTGTTTGCTCTAATGTGGAAGTCTTGGATTTGCTGCACAGCATCTGACTTGTCCTTTCAAGACTCTGCATATCTCTGCCTTATTATGGTCATTTCCTCTTCGTTTCTTCTGACTTCGTTAACCCAAGTCTCCCTGCCCACTTTCTTTTTTTTTATCTTTCCATTATCCTTGCCTCAGTGCCCTCCTTCATACACCCTGTTAGAGTAGACGGGAACCTTTCTCTATTAAACTTTCTCTTATTCAGATCTCTTCATTTTTTTTAGAAAGATTTTTAAAAAGTAAAATGAAAGGAAGAAAAAAAAAATTGAAAAGCTACCTAGCATTTTCACTAAGTTCTTGTCAGCTGGCATGTCTCTGCACCACTTTTGTTTACATGAGGGTTTTGTTTCTTTATCCAAGCACCTTGCAAATAAGGAGTGACTCCATGGTCCTCAGTCAAGATACTTCAGCATGAAAGCTGTGTGGAATGGGAACTGGGCTTTTGTATAAACGGCATGTGCGATACCTCCAACTGAAATGGAGCATTAATATATGATTAATTCTACACCTGAATGATACGGTATAAATGCAGCATTTTATACAATGTTTTATTAAAAATTGCATCTTAAAAGACTTCCAGTATTAAATACAGCTACAAAATGAAATAAAGTGTAAAAATTATGAAGCAAATGAGAAGTAAAAGCAAGAACATTTTGTTTTCTATGTCCCTTCCAGTAGTGCCTGAATACTCGGAACTAGATTGAGAGCTCCACTGAATCTGAAAGACTGCATTTGGCAGCGTAGAAGTGGCTGTTTTATACAACAGTTTAAGTTTAGTTAATTTTATTTTTTTTTTTTTTTAAGCAGACCAGCATAACAGCATACCACTGACTATTCTGCCTCTTCCTAACATGCCTTGGTTTTTACCTCAAAAAGTGAAAAGAACAGTGGAATGGTTTTTGGGTTTGGTTTGGTTTGATTTTTTTGTCCACTATGCTGACACTGCTCTGCATCAGTGTTAGCAGACAACACAGTACCTCGGGTGGAGGTGAACAGCTGTTTTCTGATGGGGTGTTTCAGCAACCAGCAAAAGTGAAACATTCTTTTCAACAGACTTATCTGCAGCTTTATTTACAGGTTATTCTTCACTTTCCAGATGGATGGCAGCTTTTCAGAGCTAATTAATTTGCCTAGAGTCTTTAACAAGATCATAATTGTAACAATAGCACAAGACAAACCTTTAAATCCTTTTTCTCCCTGGAAAATGCTGCTGTTTATGGGAAAACAAGCAAAGAAAGCATTATGATGTCTAAAATATATCAGATGCATACCAAAGTTAACTGATTCCACTTAGATGACTGGTATTTGAAAGAATTAAAGTGACACCAAAATAGATAATTAGACAACCCTATTTAGTGATAACCTGGCTCCCAGAAATGTATCGAAACCCCATAATTTGTTATACCTTTAGTTATCTAGAGTTGTTGAAAATTTCACAGGTTAACAAGATACTTGAGAAAATGAAATACTGATTCAAATGGTTCAGGGACTGTCATCATAACTGTAAGAATCCAGCCTGAAAGAATCCAGCCTTTCCGATATCTCCTAAAATATTGTTTTCCTGTAGCTAATAATATTAACTTGCTTTTTTAGCTGTTTATATTTTTTCCCCTCTCAAAATGTAAAGGTATCTTCTACTTAATAACATTAACTGAACATTGGAAGGAATTAATACTTCAAATAGCAGCCATGGAAGTGGGTGTTGGTGTTCTGTGTAAGTAGGGTTGTTCACACTCCCATATTGTAAGTTAACACACCTCATTTTATGGTGAAATCTTTCAAGCTAAGATGAAGTTTATTCCAAAAGTGTACTTAGCTTTTGCCAAGCAATATAAGAACTACGCCTGCTTCATTATCTTTCAAGTATGTAAATTTAAACAAGGAGCAATTGCTCACTCTAGATGTAAAAGAAGACCTCAAGACATACACTACCTATGGGAAAACAGAGGAGCTTTTTAGATGTCTCAGTGTGTGCATATCTAGGTGTATTTTCATGTCAATATTTAGCAGTTTTTTTGAACAACAAGTTGGGCCTCCATTTTAAGCTAATCAATACAAATATTTTTAATAAACGTTGAGATATTTTCTATTTGTTTATCACTGTTTTCTGAATCATCTGTTCTACAAAATTGTATTTGAGATAGGATGAACCGTACTGCACAGCGTTACAACTGTATCTGTATTAATAAAAAAAAGCTTGCGTGGCACAACTCATGTCTATACAGCAAAACTCTTTCACCTTTCCGAACAGACTGGTCACCTCCAAAGAACCAGCTGAAATACTCTGTGGCCCATAATAATCTCAAAGCTATGCACAGGCACAGTATGAAATACTGCTATTTGCCACAGCCTGAAACCCTGATGTGCACTTAGCTAACAAGTTAACAACATACATCATCTTGTGTCTGTGCTCTGGCCTGCACCCTGGCTTTTTTCAGTTTACTGCTATACATGTCACCAAGAAGTTCAAGCATGAAAACAACACTGTGCCTTATTTATAGATTGCATTACATGAGATGTCATAAGAATAGATAGAACCATGTTATATGCAAATAAGACAAGAGTTCATTTGTATTATACTGTCTACAGCATTCAAAATTAGTTTAGATGTTTACATTATCTAACACTCTAAGACCACATAAAGACTTGGCAGATGCACAAAGCTTATAAGTAATGCAGAAACTTTAACTTAGACTGTTACCAGGATGGAGCTGAAAGGTAAATTTTATAAGCGTTAAGGCACGTGAGGAGAACTTACGGTACTGTATGAGTACACATTCTGTTCTACCTCTTGACTCATCTTTCTCAACCTACCTTCACCTGCCTGCTTGTTTCGCTCACCAGTTATATCTACTTAAAGCTTTTTGCCGGAATGACTGGTATTTTACCTGCATCTGCACACCAGTGAGGCCCGACCTGGCTTTGACCTTTATAAATGAAAATAAGAAGATTAAAACCAAATGTGAACATTCAGATGAATGAAAAACACACAACAGTGTCACTGAATACGGATGGCAAAAAGCAGCACCCTTTTCCCACCTCCCTTGCTTCCCAGTTGAAAAGAAAAACAAAATTAAAGCTCTGCTTTATGGTGCATGCAAATCTCCAGATAAATGCAGATTGCTAAATTGGATGTCATGTGTGTGTCAATAGTGCAAGATATCACAGATACAGGTAATCTCCTTAAGGAACAGACATGGTGTTTAGTGCATCTGATGGATGCCCTTTTATACTATAGCAATATTGAGGACTCCATGACAAACACCTGACAGCCTAAACAAATTTCAGGCATGCACGATAATGATGAAAAATCTTAAAGCATTCATACAGTTTACAGTGGAGTGTCAAAGGTCTTTTGTAAGTCAGTGTATCTCAGTAAAACAGGAAAGTTTTAATCAGGAACTGCATCAAATAATCTGTCAATTACATTATTTGATTGTTGTGGCTCAGCTTGTCCTTAAGCTTGTTTTTTTAGAAGTATGTCAATATCCTTAAAGTTCCTAGAGTACAACATGCCAGTAGCTGCTGTTTTGGCACAATTCCTGATACATTGATGATTATCAATCTAATCATGTAAAGCTCATCTTCCAATGGGAAACAACTGAAAGATCATAGCATCATATTTCACAGTGGAGTGGCTGTCATCACAATATATCATGCATGTATGCAAAGGTCATACTGTAAATCTGTTTCATTAGGACCAAACTCTTATTGCCCCAGAACACAGAAGAAGGAGAAGGCAGTACATGAGGGAATTGCTGATGTTACAGTGATGTTAAAGAAGTCACTGCCAACATGTAGGATCCCACAGCCATTGCTGCCTTTTACTATATATTTGTACTGTGAAAAAGAATTTTCTTACAGACTCTTTCATCCTCACAGAAGTTTTATTCTGAGAGATAGAAGTTATACAGATCGCAGGTATTTGTCACTAACTACAATAATTTCCTAAAATCCAGAAGTAGGAAAATAAGGTTGGGTTGGGTTTCATACTATGTTCTAGTTAGCCTGTGTGACTACTAGTACATGGATAGACTGTGATTCATATGGTGTTTTTTAGTAAGGCATTTGAATCATAGTCTCTGCTTTATTCGCATATCCATAATCTTTTTTTCCCATTGGTCAAACTTAAAAAAGGTCGAGAGACCTTTGACTTACGTATTTCAGTAATGGCTGTTAAAATCAATTCTAGTATTAAAGTCTCTAAGAACGAACAATGCATTGAGTGGAAAATTGATTAAATGGTCAAAGAACAGTCCTTTGTGGCCTCGTTTGCTTTTTCAATTAGTACAGATGTCACAGCTGGTCTAGGTGGCTCTCAAACTTTCACAAAAAATGTCCTTGAAGCTTTGTCTTTTTGTGAGCCATTTTCTTGTAAGAAAGATGATTTTGCATTGAAGTTAGCACTTCAGTATTTTTTTGTACTCCATTTTTGCAAGAAAGCAAACAGTCACATAAATGAATTGTGCATTTGACTGGTAAGACACTAACATGAAAAAAAATACTGCTAGGTGAACCAGTGTGCTTTTGAGGAGCTCAATTTCTGCGTTCTGATGGCTTACACTTCAATTTGTTTCCCTCTTTTAGGAATGATGGGGGTCAGTTCATGTGTGTGTTTGGCAGAAGACATCTGACAGGGACATGACTCATAACTGCAGCTACCTCAGATTGCTTTTGACTAGAATTCCTGGGTCTACAGGTGAAGAACTGATGGGAACATGTGCGAATTCATTTAGGAGAGCTCCAGTAAGTCATGTGATTAAAGCACTTAACTGGGATTTAGATGATCTGAGTGCAATTCCAGTCCCAGTTCTGCTACAGACTTACTATTTGATATTGAGAAAGTCATCCTGGGAAAGATTTTTCATGAGCTTTTAGCATTGGCCTAATTCTACTCCCATTGACTTCTACATAAAAAGAGTTCCCAGTATATGCCATGACATGGCGTCTCATGGCTATATTGGTAACCTATCACTGTGTTGTCTCTTAGAAATTACAGGTAAGGTAGATAAATCCCTAATTTCATTGTTTTAAATAAAAATGTTAGGGATTAAATTAATTTCAGTGTGTGAATATGTAGAGAAAGAGATAGGAGACTGTAACCTTAACCGCACTGTTTCTCTCCTTTACCTGCTCTGATTGCCATGTAACATTCACAAATGCAAACAGTGAGATTGTTTCTTTATTTTAGCTATGCAAACAATTTAGTTACAATAGGCAGTAGGTTTCTTTTTTAGTGCTTTAATGTTTTATTAATTTAATTATCCACAGTCAAATTCTTTTTTTCATTCTGCCTTATAGCCTAAATTTCCCCTGGTATTTGTAATTATAATATTTGTTTGTGATTATACTGCAACACACTGTAATTCTCAACCAGCTGACAATGAACTGGAATTTGTATCTATTGTCTTATTAAAAATAAAAATAAAGACTGACATTAAGATCTCTTAATTTATTTTTTGCAAATTCAGAAATCAATTGCTTGATTAAACTTAATGCATTTAAAACTATACATTTCATCAGATGTGTAAAACACAGGAACCAAAATCAGGTCCCTTGTTGAGTGGCTATTACTACCAGCTAAGTTGCTGCAAGTTGTATCTACCTGTGCACGGACTGAATTTCTCCCATGATACTTGGAATAATAGAGAACTATATAGTGGATTAAATGGCTGGCCTTTCTAAGTTAGTGGTCTGCTTACAAATGAAGCCACTGCCAAATATTTCAGGTTATCCCCCAAAACAATCAGATAATTCTGCAGCTTAAACATGAATGCAACAAATACTTTGCAACTTTGGTAGTAATCATTTAGTATCCTAAATGATAAGGCTTATTTAGCACTATTTTGTACTGCATAAGAAAAAAATTGCACTAGTCCAAATGCTTGCACTGACTTCTAAAAAAAGTCTTTGGATTAACACTGCTTCAACAGCAACAGGTTCTTTGGTCCCTCTACATTATCTCTGCTTGTTCCTTCAGCCACCTAGTATCAGGACATTTTTTTCTGCAAGAGTAGCAATAAGAGGTAAAGTTGTGGATAAAGCTTCCTATCTGTGCCTGGGAGTAAAGCAAACTGGGTTCTGAAGGGATATAATTTGCATGAAGGGCTGGAACTGTGTTTGACCAGAAGTTTTTCTCTGGGTCATTGTTGTTACTTCTTCCCATTTTAGGGAGAAACTGTGGAAAAGAACTTCTTTTCTGTGGCAAAACCTTTTTAATCCACTTTAGTTAAAATGTATCCGGAAAGACTGTAATGCATTTCACATTTACTAGGGATGAATCCTGACCTTTCTTTTTTAGAGATGGTGTCCTCTGGGAGACAAACTCATCCTGGGACATGAGACACATAAGATATGATTAGATTGAAAAGCTCTGATTCTTTATATTTGGGGGAAGAAGGATTATAATTAGAAAAAAATGCTGTTACAGGAAGGTAATTTTTTTAGTCCTTAGCACTGAGAACTCCTATGTTATTCTCATTTTTTTTATAGGGAGCTACAGCTAGTAATGTATAGGGTAATTTGTTCCTGAGGCTGAAAGCAGGACTGCCTTATTTGAAGATCCCACTACAACAACAGTCATCTTTTCCAGTCAGCTCTCTGATGGGTCGAACAGCACAGTTCTCTGGGGATGTGAAAACCTGGGGGCTAAGATTTGGGGTGCTTGATCCTTACTGATAGGGATGAGCAGATGGTTATGAACAGTGAAAACCTGAACCAGAATATTTAGTTCTGGTGCAAGTGCTTGTGTTTGGTTTGTATTTTGCAAGGAAAAGTTATTGCATGAAATTGCCCATGATGCAATAGGTAACAACCTTTCAAAGCTGTCCATAATTTGATAAAAGAATAATACGCGGTTTCTTTTGGTAGGACTAGCATGTCATTGTTGAGTGCTGGAGATATGCTGCCAGCTTTCTTCAACTATGCAGGAAAACTTCTGATTTTACTGAAGATAACGTACTGAAGGCATGTCTTACAAACATTTTACAATGGAGGCGAAATGGATGCTTTTCTCTGTCCCAGTTCCTGCCTTAGGTTTACCAGACTGTAACCAAACGCAGTGTGAATCTTGAGATAGAGCTGAACAGTTGACATACAGACAAACTTGTGACTCTTCCCCCCCCCCCCCGTATGTTGCTAAAGTTCTTTACTGGTATTCACTGGCATTCCTGTTGTCGGTGATTTTCAGAGCAGTACAAGTTGGGTTTTGGACTACCCTAATGAGTAGGAGGTTATGCAAGTGATTACTTGTTCAGTAGTACAGTGTCATCAGCAAACTCTGCCACCTTGCAATCCACTTACTCCAAATTATTAAAAAAATATATTAAACAACTTGATCGTAGTACTGATCCCTGAGACACTCCATTATTAATATATCTCTTCTTTGAGGTTATAACTATTTATTTCCTATCATTTAATCACTTTTTAATCCATGACAAGCCTTTGCCCCTTACTTCATTGTTATTTATTATCTTTAATATTCTTTTATGAGGGACCTTTTCTAAAGCTTTTTGAAATCCAAGTAAATTATGTCCACTGGGTCACGTTCATCTACTGTCTTATTAATATTTTCAGAACCTTCTAACACATTAGAGACGCACAATTTTCTGTTACAGAAAGCTTGTTGGTTTTTCCCTTGCCATATATATTACGATTCCCCAAATGTTGCACTATTTTTTTGTCTATTTGATTTTCAGTCATTGTAACAAACTGTAATTCTCAAGACATCCCCTAAATCCTTTAAAAAAAAAAAAAAAGAATCATGCTAATGACTTCCCAGTTCTCAGGAAGTGCCGTGATTGGTAAGGTTATAGTGTGATTTGTTATCAAGCTACTCAGTCAGTCAAATAACTTGAAGGAGGGCTGCAAAACTTTCTGTGAAGAAGATTCAGTTCCAAAACAACCAATGTATTTTGTCATAAAATAGCTTGGAAGAGGAGCTTTGTCATCTTATTTCTTCAGTATTGCTGTAATGTATGTAACTTCTGAGATAATTTAGCCAATTCCTGCACTTGTTATCCTTACTTCTTTAGTAATAAATATCAAGAGATTCTGCTTTCATATACATTTCTTATTTCTAATAGATGAAAATAGATGAAAAGGAAGATTCTGAAAATCTTGCTTTTTAAAAATTAGGTCAGAGGACTCAGGAAACCTTCTCCACCTGGCACAGTTTTAATACTCGATCCCTTCCAAAGTTGCCATTGCGTGCTAAGGCTCTATCTCCTGTGAGAGAGGTAAAGCAAAACTGTTCTAGATCAGTCACCTTAACCTTTCCCCTTGTGGGGCCTTGGGTAAGAAAACACTGGTCAAAGGGGCAAAGAAACATGAGATCTTATGATGGTTTGTTCACCTCAGGGAAGACTGTTTGATTCTAGGTCCAGAGCAGCAATTAGGACTGAGCAGCAATATCTAAACAGTATATTTGCAGGTAGGTCAAATGAGAAACTGATTGGTAGGGGCGTAACGATTCCAAAAAGATGTTCTGTCTCTTCAGAGGGGGAACATGGAATATGCAGACTCCTTCGTCTCTCCTTGCTCCTGAATGTAGGGATCAGGCAGTGAGTTTGGGACAGAATGGCACACAATTAAGGACAGTGCATGGCCAGCAAAAGTACGAAAAAATTATCCTCTCCTTGGAAGATGAGAAGGAACAAGGTGGCCTTCCAGGCAGCTGCAGGTATTCTCGTTCTGCCGCAGAATCATGGACATGTAGACAAGGCACTGCAGGTAATTGGTAAGTGGTGAAAAGTCCAAGATGAGCTAGATCTCAAATCTCACCTAGAGTGTGAAGCCAGAGCAGGATGCAGAAGCCAGGTGGGACAAGAAGCCAAAGTTCGTCCAGCAATTGGTACAGCTTCTCCAGTCACTATTGTACTGGAGCTGAGTGTTACAGACCCAGCTAGAATATACCAATTGCTGTATATAAAATATGTGACTGATAGTTGGGATTTGGGAGTTCTTCTTAGCAATACTCTGTTGAAAGCATTACTGCGACAGACTATGGGACTGGAGTTCTGACTAGGCTGCCCGAATTTGATGATGATGACATTTTTGGTCAGGCTGAAGTTTCTGGTCGTGGAAATATCAGATTTGCCAGGTTCAAATCTGATAAGGCTTTCAGGCACTGGGAGACAAGTAGACCTGAAGGACTTACCCTGTGCCTATCACAACCAACAAGTCAGGTGTTAAGGTACAACTATGCTGTCACTACAGCAAAAGTGGATGTGCCCAGTGAATCCAGGCTGTGGAGTACTGCCCTGGTAATTAAGATCTGGACACTCAGATGCTGGTGCAGTAGTATATGTACAGTATAAATGGCAAATTTTAACACAGACAGAAATGACTTTTCCTCAAAGAATTGCAGGATGAGTAGCAACAGAAAAAAATATCCATTTGACAGGTAGGAATCTGTGAAAATCCTTGGAATTTTTTAGGGTTAAAAAGGTACCTGGTCATTGTTGTTATTTCTTGGAAATGGTAGAGCTGCACACACCACTGAGGTCATATTCTTTACTTAATTTATCATTGGACTTAATATAGTCTGCTTCCAGGCCCTGTATTCCTTTCTCAAAGCAATGTGGATGGACTTCTTCATAGCTTGCACAGCATTTGAATAACCATTCACACATCCATCACCCTGCTGGGATGGACTGTGTTGCAGGAAGCAGGATTTGTTCATATGGCACATTATTTCAGTGGTTGTCTCTAATCAGAGAGTGTTTGAGATCAAAGTAAATGATTGTGTTTTGGCTACTAGCTGAGTGAGATTCCTAAATTGCACAGTTTTCCTAAAAGCTGAGGAACTAACAGAAAAAATTAACTAGAGCTGTCTACTCAAGTCATCTTGCTAGCAGTATGGTCTTAGGCCACCTGAACAATATCAAATCACTGAAGCCCGAGAAGATTAAAATGGGGATGGACAAGAATTCAACAATATTCATGGATCCCTAACAGGTGAAAATTATGATAGTAGGTTGGGTTTGCTGCCAGTGAAACAAGTCAGGTTCTGAAAGCTAGTTTTTAAAATTAGTCAGATTTTTTTGGATGGAAACCTATGCAGAATCATTTGTTGAAAGCAACAAAAAAGTGAAAGTTTCCATTGTAAGCTGAAATCTTTTGGAATTTCACCTTCTTTTGGCTGGTTTTCAACATGTTCTGCTTTTTCAGTGCAGGAGCGTCTTATCAGCTTTGCTGTTTTTATTACCTAATAAATCTCTAACTTAATTATAGTTAATATAGTGTTGCCAAATATTCAGAAATCATGAGTAAGACTTCCAGAATTCATAGGTTTGGGTTGGTTTTTTTTAATTACTTGTTTGGGGTTCTCCTTGTTTGACTTCTATCTTTCACACTTTTAGGAAGTGCTCTAATTTTTTGTCTGCTTGGGTATCAAGACTAGAAACGTGATATTTTTTATGAAAGTTAATAGCCTCCTAATTAGTATAAATCTAGGAGCTAGGTCTTTAAGAAAAGCATCAAGTATCATGAGGCTAATAATAAAATTGCAAGAGCTGACAATATTGTTATCCAAAAATGAATTAAGATTCCTTATTTTGCCAGAACAATAGTCATTTGTCTCCAATTTATCAGTAGCCTTTTAACTTTTACAGTTATGTCAGAGGTGTGGAAACATTTATTTTTATTTCTTACCTACAATTTACTTGTCTCTCTCTTAACGATGTTGTCTGGGTCTTCAGGCAAAGTATTACACATCAACTTGTCATTAAGTCACAGTTTTGAAATAGATCTCTTTACTCTATCCTGTGTATCCACTGATAATTAAATAAGAATGCCAAAGTCCTTCCTTTCCAAACAAGATTTTTTTTCTTCTGATCTTTCTTTATCTTTTCTTTTTTAAAAATTTTTATTGTTTCTCTTTCATTTTCTTTCCCTCTTTCTTTTTTATACTATTTTTTTGTCCTGACTCACTTTTCACAGTCATTAATGTCCTCCTGCCATGAGAATAGAAAGAAAAAGGAACAATAAAATGTTTAAATGCTAGCTGAACTGTTAAGAAAGTTGTTGACACCTTTATTTACATAGCCAGGACAAATTGGTACTATGCTATGCTGGTTCATACAGGCTACATGAAAATGTCACAATTCTTAGCAAATAATGTTTTTTTTCCCCATTTTGGTACCCGTGGAAATGTAAGGAGAACCTTATACCCAGGGTTCCAAAAATACTCCTTTGTAATTTGTTATGCATACTGCTGGCATGTGTGCCTCAGCAGAACATGAACATTATTAGGTAAGCATCCGGGTGTACTTGAAAAGATTAAAGTTTATCTGTTTCATAAGAGATTAAATACAGCCCCTCTATGCAGAGCTGATGTGATTTGTCTTGGCCAGGCAGGCGAAATGGAGTTTGGCTGTGTCAGAAATGAGGGGCTGAACATGTCCTGATCTTGCTCAGGGAAACAGAAAGGGATGGAGGAGAACAAAGAAAGGACAGGGATAGGGTGGAAAGCCACAAAGGAGAAAAAGCGTGGGAGACCGGAGCCCCAAAGAAGAACTGCTGCCACTGGGCAGACGGCAGGAGTGGAAGGGTGAGGTGGTGCTGGTGGGAGGGCCCAGCCCTGGCTAGCAGCCATCCTGGCTTCCTCCCACCCTGTACCCACCCTGGCTTTAAAATGTAAAATTATATTCAATATCATTCTAAGTGCCCCTCCATTTAAAAATGACAAAATGTCCTTTGTTTTCACTGTTACTACTATACCCTTCCAATAGGAAAAACCTCATCCTCTCTACATTTTGGCAGCTCACTAGAACACTGGGGAGTGGCAGGTGATGTTCGTGATCAGAAGACTTAGATCTGCAGATATCCTTAGAACATGTCATAGTTTTCAGCCTTTTAAAGAACCAGCTTATTTTGTACTTCACTCTTATTCTTGCTTTCAGAAGTAACATTTATTAACAGAAGACAACAAAAAAAGGTCATAAGTAGCCCTGCAAAAATATCTTGCATGCTGCAGGTAGATTGGAACTGACTTCTTAAGGGTGTTTTTCTTCCTGTTGGTGTTGTTCTGTATACATCCCTCAGAAGCAATGTCAAAATTCAGTAGACGACTGAGGTGCGTAAGTAACAGTTGCTAGCCATTTAAGAAGGAAAATCTGCTTAGGTGCTGGATATTAGAAGCCTAGATTATTAGTGCTTGGTTTTAATTCTGTACATTTTTATAACACATCAGATTAATTACATTCTTAGTTTTATTACACACTGAAAAGACCATCATCATCCATTACAACCACCAACACTTACTTCAAACACAAGACTGGGATCTGCTTTGGACATCAGCTATGATCTCTGGCAAATTCTAGGAAGTCTCTGCTACACATTTTTAGCTCATATTGAAAAGCACATTGAAAATGGTTTTATTACAGGCCAATACGAAAAACTAAAAAAAAAAAAACAAACCCCCCCCCCCTTTGCAGTAGTAAAGTAAGTACGGCCTCTGAATTTTAAATATTTTCTCCTGATATATGAAAATAGTTCTATGCTTCAGTGTTTTTATCTCTCACCTGCACAGTTGTGGTGGATCAAGCATATGCTAGATCATGCAGTATGTTCTGGGACTCATTTCTTTTACAAGATTATGCTTTCCATTTTCATGTTCAGTTAGAGTAGCAAGCTATACACAGGAAAAGTAACAGCAGACAGCAGAACACAAGCTCAGGGGTTCTTCTCATATCCTCCCAGTCATGGGTTTATTATTTCTTTCCCTGCCCTGCTAGCTTCCGCATATTCGGATTGCAAATTCTTAAAGGCAGAAATATAAAAAAATGTGTTTATATTTTATTATTATATATTATATACTTTATATAATATTATACATAATATTATATGCATTTTGATGCTATCGTTTTTTTACTTTTGTTTATTTATTTTATATGTTCGAGAAGTATCTTTGTATACTAGAAAAATAACAGCCTCTCCCCACAACTTGCCCATTGCCATTTCTGTTCCTTTACATTTTTTGCATTAGCTTTTATGGTATCATATGATGTTTTTTCATCCAAAGCATTGTGTAAGTGTCTGCAGGATCATAAAAATAAATGCCTCTCAACACCAATTAAAAAGCAAGACAAGCAAATCCACAATGGATAGTTTCCAGTAAAAATGAAAAAAGGAAAGAGCTCTGGGAATATTAAGATGAGCAAAGCAGGGTTCTGAGGTGAGATCTACAATGCAAAAATTGGATCCTTTTTTGTTTTAGTAGACTACCTAGGAAAAAGAGTTCTAACTCTTTTAAGCATTGCCTTCCTTCACAGGTCTTGGGAGTCAAAAAGAGGTGGAAGAAAGCTCTGTGGATAGCTTGGCAGGTCAATGGAGCTCAGATCAACTAAGTGACTTCGTTAACCTGTGGAGGGGAGATAACTTAGACTGTCTGGCCTAGTCCTCCTGTCATCTGCCTCTCCAAGAAAGTAAAATCCATCCCAGGTACTTGAACTACGAGAGAGGATCTGCTTCCTTAGTAAACCAGTGCTAGAGAAGGACAAACCCAAAAGCCTTCTCAAAAGGAGGTGAGTACTGGAAGCAGGACTCTCAAAGTCTAGTGTGACAAGAAGAGAAGCTCTCCTTCCTAAGCGTCATTTAAAGATGGTGGTAGATCACCCACCGAGGGCTGAGGACCTGCTACCAAAGGGAATGAAAGCTAATGGCAGCCCTCCTACAAGTGAAAATAATTAATGAAAAATTTATGACCTGTATTATAGAAATTGCTGCTGGATAGTCCCCAGATAAATTAAATTAATAAAGTTGCAGCCTAATTAAGCCATATCTTTCTGTTTTCTTGCATGGCTGGGGCAATGATGCAAACTCAGCAGAACAGAGGAAGGGAAGGATAGAGTTTGAAGAGCTGAGGTTTGAAAAGCAGAAGACCGAGTATATTAAAAAGAAACTAAATAAAGGGGCCATAGACAGTATGAGCAGAGGTTTTTGGCTATGTTATTATGCTTAATTTTAAGAACATTACAGTTTATGGAAGTTTCAGAACTGTACAGAAAAAAACATTTTTGTGATGAAGAAAGAAAAAGGAATTGGTCCCGTGAGATACTTTTTTACTGAGTGAAATAGGTGAATGCGTTTTGGAAGAAAGTGAATGAAACTGCAGAATTTTAGGTGCTGGACAACAATTAATGAAACAATTTTTTTATATTGTATTTGAACTTTAAAAAACCAAACCTGCAATATGTTTAGAATTTATCTTTCAAATATAATCAAAAAGGTAAAATAATATCAAAATAAAGCATGCAATTTTATAGAATTTAGAATTATAGAATTGACTTTGGGGGAAGCTTCCAGATAGAGTTGACTGGAAACTTCTTTCACACTAAAATTTTCTTTGTGTTTGAGTTTTCTACAGACTTTTTCAGTTATCCTGAATTTCATACTACATAAATATGTTGTATTTTGTGTGACCCCTTCATTACATTTCTAATATATTTTCACATCTTCAAATGTTAACCTTAAAAAGTTATAATAATTCCAATGTTCAAACCCACTTAGTTGAGATGCAAAATGTATTTGATTATTCAGAGAAAAAAATAATTAATACTGCATTATAATCTCATATTCATTAGCTAAACTGTGATATTTGTGACAAAAAATAAATTTTATTTTAACCCTTTAAAATGAATGGTGAGGATGTTTTATCCTCTTTAATACTATCCTTATGAAACAGAAGAGTATTAGTTTAGATAGGAAAGTGGAACTTTGTGAAGCAGTTCCTGAGCACAGAAAACTAATGGGGTTTGCAGACCTAGAATTCTTTTTTTATGTACCTTCAATGTGGAGCTTTCCCTGAAAACAAGTAGTAACAAGATTTGACCAACTTTGAGTGCCTGCCATGAGCAATGATAAAGTTTCTAACCTTCTCCTGGACAGTTTAAACCTTTAGCCTTCTTAGGTTTAAACCTAAAACTCTCTGCTAAAAACAGGGATGAAGATATAACTGAGCTAAGGGTAACTGCCATCATCAAGTGCAATAATAAACAAATCTAAAAGTAAAATTTTTAGTCTTTTAAAAAATGTAATACATCTTAATGCAAGAAGTAATGCAGGTTTGAACATGATTTTCTGTCCCGTTGACTTCAGTAAGACATCTCATGCTTAGAGCAGAGTTTGTGTGCAAGGGTCTTGCCAAAGTAGGGCCACAGCAGCAGTCATGCTCACGTCCACGTGCACTGGAAAGATCAGAGCTGCAGCACAGCACATCCTTCTCTGGATTTGACAGCAGCAGCTTATAGGACGTTACACTCTGAACTCATAAAACTCATGTTTTGTTTTATTTTGGTTTGGTTTGGCTTTTTTCTTGTGGCTTTACGGAAATATATTCAGTTGCTTACTTCCATTTACACAGTTGTGTTTACACATTTCTGATACAGTTCATGATGTGCTAGTCTGTGATTTCCAGAGTTATTAATATTTGGCTTTTAAAATGTTCAGTACAGTGAGTTAAGTCGTCTGGCTAATCAAGCAACGCACAGACAGAATAAAAGTGTATGAACAATAGAATAGAGTTACAACACATTTTTTGAGTGCAGTGACATATTATCTCGGCAATAAAACTACATATTATGTCTACATTCTATGTAATTACTCTTTGAAGTGAAAAATTTGCAGATTCAACTTTCTCAAACTTTCTGATACAAATCACTTTACTAAATATTGATTTAAAAATAGAAGCAAGACTTTTGGCAAAAATGAACATTTGTTACTTGTCTTGACAATGCATGAATAAATTCCTTACTTTTCTGAACTTCAGTTTTATTAAGTAACTTTCTATAAGACAAGTTTCAGCAGATCAGCACAAAATTTTCTTAATTTCATTACAGGCTGTAAATTAAAATTAATGAGGCTGACACCCACAATTAACAATGAAAAATGCAGATTGTTATAATTACTTAAGCAATAACATTGCTTTACATAGAAGACTTAAGGTGCTCCACAAATTATTTACAAGTGTTACATAAAACACAAAAAATGACAATTTCAATTTATTTTGTCAGTATAAAAAACAAAAATCCTTACTAAAACCTTTCTCAATTGGGAATCTCTCGCCATGCATAATTAAGCAAATTTGATTGCAATTAAGCCTGGCTTCTACAGTGGAGTTTTAATTAATGCAAATCTGGCATCTACATCTATAAGATTAATTTTCGTGAATTAAAAGAAAACAACAAAGCATATTTGAAAGTGCAGTTGTATTGTTGAAAGGATGGAATGCAAAATCTGATTATTTTTCAGTCTTCCATGTGGATAGCCTTTGACTTATACTTTAAGGAGGGATATTTTATTTGGATCTGTTGTTTTGTTTCTCAAGGCATTATTAAGCAGATCATAGCAATTACACTAAGCTTCTTCTAAGGAACATCTTAAAATGTAATTATATACATTTAGAAGAAGAAATGAATGATAACATAGGCTAAGGAGTGAGGACACCATTATACTACACAATGCTTTTTCTAAAGCCATCATCCTGTCTCTCATTTGGGGCCTAGAATATCCTGTGGCGTCTGTGGGAGTACCTGAGATATTTTCAGATATATTTTAATAAGACCTCCTCTTAAAATCCCAAACACAGAATGACTTTTATAGGACAGAAGAATTTTTATTTTTTATTTATTTAGCAGTGTGCTTTGAACTGATTTTTAAAGTGTTTTCTCTGTCTTAGATTGGCTTGTATTTAGTTTAGTATCTTTAAAAGAAAAAGAAAATTCTTTGCCTGGAATTCTGTTCCTTTGAAACTGTCCCATAAGAGTCACCTATTCTGTCATTCTTTCCACATAGAAAATTTCTGGGTTTAGAAACCACATGGCTTGTCTTGCTCTTAAATACAGCACTATGTAATTCTATTTTGTCATTTGTGCAATAAAGCAATCATATGGAAATGGACTATTAGCAACAGATATTGCATTAAAAACTGTTCTTCTCACTGACATGCAAGAAGATAAATAACTCCTTTTCCATTCAGTGTCTCCATACAGATGTCAGAAGTCAGGTAATTCCAAGGAGGCATTTACCCACTTGGCAGAAATGTTCTGTCTGTTGTGAAAAGCTGAAATTTGTCCTTTCTTGAAATATATTCTGATATTTTATTCTAATGTTAATCACAGTGGCTTTATTTTTCCTTGGTCTTGCTTTTTTAAAAACTGTGCACTGCGTATGCAGAGAAGATATGAATTCCTTTTTAGTCAAGGGTGAGAAGGCTGAGCCAAACCCGTGTTGGAGGGAAGGGGGGTGCAAAGATACAAGTGCCTCTGGGAGAAAGTGAACCACCAAAACTCTTGCATGCAGACTGCTGGAGGTGTGCGACCCTGATGCGAGAAGTAAAATTAGAAGCAGTGTAGTTTTTCTTCCTATCTAATCCAGCTTCTAATTTCTTTCCTCTTCTATTCAAAACCCAGAAATCTCCCTTTTGTTACGTGAAATACCATCGGAACTGTAGATTTCCCAAAGATGCTCTGACAGGGGAACTCTTCTGTTGTATCTGTATCAGGGAGAGTATAAAAGCGTCTCCTCAAGGGGCTGTAAATGCTGCCACATCTGGTTCCCGCGGTATAGTTATTATTATGGCTCCCAAAGGCAGCTTTCAAAGCACCACTCTGAGGGTGCCCACAGGGCACTAGAAACAGCGGGAGGCGAGTCCAGCCTTACAGTCACCTGCATTGCTTTTGCAGCAGGGGATTTATTGACTTAAAGTCAGCATTCTCTTTATTTTGGTGTGGTTTACAACAGCCCTATTTACAAATTTTTTTATTAATTGCATTTATTTTCAGTATATTAAGTCATAGTATTTATTCTGGTTGAAGTTAAAGTCTAGTACTGTGAAGTATTAATAGCAGGTTTAGACAGAAGATTTCTAATTTGATTTTCCAAATTAGCAGATCAAAAAGCAAGATAATGGACAGAAGGTGTCCTGCAAGTCTCTGGTTATGGATCAACTTCTGCCGTTGCAGGTCTGGAAGAGCAGCAGTATAAGAGCTTTGTGACTTACATGATAGTATCTTTTTCACTGGAATAGTGAAGTGTCCATCACTGTCTCCCCTTTCTAATTTAGACAGAGTTGGCACTAGAAACATGTATTTCAGCACCTGTATTGCTCCCCTAAGGTTTGTGTTTAGATGTTTGGGGGTTTTAATGGTTTCTCCCGTGTGTGCACAAAAGGAAGATATTTCTAGTTATATCATCTATCTGTATCCAGTGTTTGATAATTTGGACAATGTTTCAAAATGGGCTGCTTAACGTGTATTGAGACATATAAATATTTGAGCATGTTTTGTAGATTGATGAGTATTCGCAGCTCATTTTGTTTTCAACTTATGGACACTCACCTCTTCCAAAAGACTAGGTTGCTTGAATGTGGAATGATAAAGGCTAGTTTAAATGATGGTAAAGGAGAGACTCGGGCATGTGCTCTATGACTCCCAACAGAGATACTGCTGTACTTTGACTATAGGTACCTAGCAGCATCTGACTGAATCAGAGCACCAAAGCTCTAACCTTTTAAAAGTGTTAGATGCTGATAAATTATTTATTTGGGCACCCTATGAGTTCTAGCAAACCCTTAGCAATGATCTCTTACAGAAAGCCATAGGCACGTTCAGACTCTCACCGCTCCTTGGAACAAGTAACATTTCTCAGCACACCTCCATCCACCTGTGGTTCTGAGTACTATGATCATGACAGGGTAGTTCCCAGCCTGCTTTTGCTTCTTTTTTTTTTTCTCTTTTTTTTTCTTTTTTATTAATCTTTTATTTCTTCTTTCTTCCTCTTTCTTTTTTTTTTTTTTTACCATTTTTTTCCTTTTTCCTTTTTTTTTTTAATTTTTTCTCCTTATTGTTTTTAAGATGGGGTAAAAACAGTCATTCTTCCTAGAAACTGAGAGACAGTGTTTGTTTCTCAGTCTGAGTGTTTAAAATCTTTATCATTCAGTATCATTAATTCTTCAATGGCATGTTCTAACCACCAGGGTAGGCACCAGTTTAGCTAAAGTCTACCCCTGCCCCTTCATTAAAAGGATTGAGGAGGAATCAAAGGAGAGATATCAAAAAGGCAAAGTAGACTAAGTTTGTTTCTGTAGCACAATGCTTAGAACAGTCTTCTGCTATTATTTCCCACATTTTTTGTTTCCCAGTGATTTTCAGCAGTCTCAGACATGACATTTTTTCACATCAATCATGTAGGAAACCAATTTTGTAGTCATCCTCTGAACAAAGTTAATGTGCATGCACACACATATATACTCTTGAAAAAAGGAGCATCCCATGGAATGTAGCAGCAACAACTTTGGTTAAAATTGTGGCCAGAGAAAGAGATTGTGGTACCCTCTTTCTTTCACACAATTACTTCATCAAGCTTTTCCTGAAAGTTTTATAACCTTGTGGGTGAAGAATGAATCAAGACATCAAAACTCTTGAGATCAAAGAAAGCTTATCAAAGTTAATGAGAATAACAAAAATTAAGAGATCATTAATAGTAATGATACCAAAATGAGAACTAGGAAACCAGTCCAGGAAAATCTAGAGACTCTTATGCTAGTCATTAATCTGAAGACTATGATTAAAATATAAGAAGTGATTCCATCAGCTTGTTGTGCAAACATACTGAGAACATCCCTCTTCTGGCTTGAGTTTTTCAAAGAAGCCTAGGGCCATTAAGCACCCAAATCCTATTTATAAATCCTTGTCTTGGTCTACACCTTTTCAACAGCTAAAAAATAATAAAGGTACATTCAGCTGGTATTTCCTGTTTAATGTTCATTACGCGTTGAAGAGGTATTGAGAAATAGTTTTTCTCCTGCAGTTATGAAAGAATTATAAAGGTCTTTCCTGAATGAGTGAAATAAGTGCAGATTTTGTGAGTCTATGCCAAAATCTATTTAATTAGGTCATCATTCTTAGGAAAATAATGCACCAGCAGCTTCAGGAAAGTGCAAGGCATGACATATTAAAATTAACTCTATTTAATTAAAGAAGCACCTTCTGAGGGTCTCAGATTTCATGGGACAATCCAGTTGTCACTGTGACTGCTACTACATGCATCCTAGAGCTCAGATTTCTTGTTGTGCTTGTCAATTTTGTTTTGCATTGGAAATACCTTGTTTTATATGGACACTGATTGGAGTAAGAGGAAGAGACCAGCTAGGTAGGGCAAAACTGGCAGAATTGCCCATGAGTAATGAAATGAAGTGGCTAGGATGGAAATCGAAAAGAAGCAAAGAGGATGGAACAGAGTTCTGAGCAGGGTAGGGGAAGAAAAAAAATTAAGAAGGAAAAGGAAAAAGGGTGTAAGTGAAGTGTAACCCCTAATTGTAACAACAATTCAGGGCTTTCAAATGGAAAGTAGTAACTCCTGTTGCTGTGTTTCCATATGTTTGACAGCTTTCCCACTTCAGTTTGGAAGTGAAGGATTTTATGTCTTAAGAAGGTCACAACTAAGTTGCTGTGCACTAAAACCAGAGCTGCAGTCTTTTTAGTTTGTGTAGATAAAATCATGATGCTTTTGCTAAACCCATAGATGTTCTGACTAAAAAACATGTTTTCTAAAAATTTTTATAAATTAATAAATTGATTTCTGAAAAGAACATTATTTTTTGCCATGTTTCTTGATAGAGCTGTGTTCTTCTCACCTTTCTGACTGTGAAGGGAGACAACTTTTTCCTGAGCTTGTTGGGAAAAAGACTTGAAGGGTAGTCATTTTGAAAAAGGAGAATAATAAATATGATCTGATCTCACCCCACTGAAAGCAACTAGAGTCTGTCAAAAGAGTAGCCTGCTTTTGAGGGCTATTATTTGAATTTCTGTGACATGTTTGTCTGGTTTGCTGGTTGGTTGATTGGTTTTTTTACTGTTAACAGTAAAGATATACTGTAACAGTAGTGAGGATATAAAAGAGAGATTTGGAAGGGATTTGGAGTGTAAGGAGAGGAGAAACACAAGAAAAGTTACAGAGAAGAAATGAAGAGAAACTGGTATGCAGAATATGGGGACAAGGATCTTCAAGGGATGGAAGAAAGAAAATTACTGGATACATGCACAGATTGGAGGGATCTATGGAATGAAGACAAAAAGTAGTAATTCATTGTACACATCTGCTATGTTAATGAAATAAAACAGATCAATTCAGTTTACCTGGCCAGTACACTACATTCTGTGCTTCTCTAGAAGAACATAAGGAAGTGAGAAAACACCAAAGACTTTAATCTTCCAAGTTAACCTTAATTTTTAAAAATGAGAAAGAAAAAAAAGGAGAGACTGGTAGTCTGTATAGTGAAATTAGAACTATAACTTAGTTTTTCCTCCTTTGAAATTAGTGTCTGAGACTCGCTATTTGTAAAGTTGAGCATTTACAGAAAAATGCAACCTAGAGATATATTTACCTCTTCAGGATTTGCAAGTGAATAAGAGTAATTGTGATGTACCTCTGAGGAAAGTTGTAATTGTCACCAAAAAGAAGTTAAGTTTTAAAAGTCCAAGTATATAGGGCAAGAAGAAGGAGGAAACCCATAAGAAAACATAGGAAGAAGTCTAATGCCTATAGCGATGGTGGTCTTTATACAATAAACCAATTTTAAATCTAAGATTTCTTCATTATACGACTGGTATGTGATAATTACAATATACTTGTAATATAATTTACCCTAGTTCTTTATCTAGAAGGAAGATAAACCCAACCCCAAATATACACTTATTTTGTCCAAATATTTTAATTGTTCTTTTTTTCTCATTAATTGATTTGTTGATTTAAAGTTACTGACATGGAAGCTTAATCAGTCTAATATGTGATATCTTTTCTCTCGCCTCCTCTCTGTGCTGCAATAATTTTAGTGAAAAGATGAAAGTGATAAACATTTCTTACACATTGAAGTTGAAAAATGAACAAATATATTATTTAAATTAGTAAATTTGATTAAAGTAACTTCTACATTCATCCATTAGCCTTACAACCCACAAAATTATTTTAGTCACATGCACTGATTTCTGCACTTTCCTATTTACTGAAGCATAGTTGCAATAACATAATTTACAAATGATTTTTCAAGGTATTTTTATATTATTTAAAAGGTATATTTGGAGAATTCTATATGATTCCTCACAGTATTTTATTACTCCACAGTCTTTGCAGATGAATCTCGTTCTTCTTTAAATAACATGAATTGCTCTCACTTATTCATGCCACAGAAATTAAGGGCATTATTGTCTGTGTCAGTATTTGATGTAGACTGGGTTAAGAATAGGGTATTCCGGGTTTCAGCTATGGAATAGTGATTTCCTTTGTTACAGCACTTTTAGTGACCGTAATCCTGCAGTCAACCCCATGGAAAAGTTAGAACAGAAGATCAAATGCAATTTGCTCATGAAGACAGTGCTCTGCCATCTTGAAAAATACGGTACGAGGGCCTGAACAGATTAGTCAGCTCATGATTTTGAGTCAGTGCTCATGGCTGAAGAATACAAGAGTTTAAGGTCTTGCAGATGAATTTAGGAAATTATTTATAAGGTGAATCTGTACTGACTAATTATAGCATCAGTGTTATTAAACTTGTAAAATGTTTCTGTAGAAAATTTGTTTCTGCTTGAACTGCTGTTTATAACAGACAGAAGCAAACATTTTAGTAAGCTGAATTGTGAAAGGTCTCATATGGTTATAGAATTCATTTTGTAAGAAACTTCTGTAACATTTTTTAAAGTAACTTTTCTGGAAAGCCATAATTAATATGACTAGTAAAATCAGTATATTTCAGTAATTAAATGTTCATGCTTCTAATACAGCATGTCACTAGATGTCACTCTGGATTCCATTATTTGATAGTCTCATGATTTCTAACTTTTCCTGCCTTTCTGTATCTACTTTCCCCACAACAAACCTGAATAGACAATGTAAAATGTGCATGAATAACACAGAATTGCTGACTGAATGTCAATTTTCTAGTGTGTGACTTCTATTGATCATTCATTATTGACATGAAGGTCTCTAGTGTCTCTGCTTTCCTCTTTAAACTCTTTCTCAGCTAAAATTTCCAAGCAACAGAATCAGAAGGCCTTGAAGAACGGGATGATTCAGGTCTCTGAGGATGTTTTACAGAGTACTTTGACCTCAGGAAGGCATCAGAGGTACTTTTTATAAAGACTCAACAACTGTTTGGAATAAAAATTTAAACACTGGGAAAAAAGAACCTCCTACTTAAATCGAACAGCTTTCATTGACACTTTTTTGGTGTAACTATAACTGACTGCTTTTGGCAAACATAAGGACTTTTTGAAACAGTTTTTTAAATGTATGCATTTCCCTTTCTTGTAGCCAATAAAATATAAATAGCATTTTCATGGTGACGAATGACATGTAGTACAGTATTCTATGATCATGGTTCCAGGATTTTATTTCTTTTAGCTTTGTATACATTAATTAAGTATACACAATCAGGGCTGAGTGCAGAGACAGCTAAATAAACAAATGACACTGTAGAAAGGTCTTTCTGCATACTAATCATATCCTACATCTGCAAGCAAAAGCTCTATAAATCGATTTGCTCTTTCACATCAAAAGACAAACAGTGAGGCAAGTCAGCAGTTCCTTTGTCAAAGTCACAGAGATTGCTGTTCTTCACAAATGCATTTCTACAGAGCTGAATTCAACCATTTGATGATTAGCATTATTGGCAACTCTTCAAAGAAGATTCATCAAGTAATTTGCAATTGGATTGGTTGCCATTTTTGTGATTCTACCCCATGAAATTGAACAAAAAATGATTGACATTTGAATTCTTACTTGGAGGACAAAGTGAACTAGCATAAGAAAAAGAAGCAATCAGATTCCCAAGAGGTTGGGAAGCTGCTGTGATATCTCTGGTGATTCCCACATGACCCAGATCAGATAGGTATGAAAATGAAATTAATTGGCAAGGTAGAGGCGAGCAGGAAGATGTAGCTTCCTGTGAAAATAAGTGAATATAAGAAAAAACAAATAGGCCCAAAGTGCTAATTTTTTACGATGTCAATTTATATATCTGGATGGGTGTGCTTATGTAACCCCTCTAAACACTCTATCCATTTCTGTGTGAAAAATCTCACTGAGAAGGAAGGAAAACCAGTCTATCAATTCACATGCTTTGTGTGCAAGAATTGAATTCTCTGCTGTCAGTGCATGTTAGATATGTATTGCAAAATGAAAGAATAGGAACATATTTGTGCACACATGTAAATAGTACACAGCTGTGTGAGCAACTGCAAAGTGGCATGATTGAGTACAGGAACTATTCAGCCCTTGATAACCTTACTTGCTCACAGATTCCCATTTTTCAAAATGAACACACACAAAAAAAACTTGCTGGAGATTTTATATTCGGTGTTTTGCTATCTGTTTCAGAAATTATGAATCAGAACCCTCTTTCTGCCTTGGCAAAATTACAATGTTGTTTGTATACCACCTTTGAGTGTGCTATTCCCTGAAACAAGGGGAGGATAGAACTTAATACAGAAAGGTACAGATAGAAAATGAAGTTTACATGAGCTCATTTGCTGATAGCTCCATAGCTCTTTTCTTCTGCAGGATATTTATTATATGTTTTTTGTTATGATGAAACTCATACTTGCATAGCCTCATTTTTGAAATAGATTTTCTTTCCTATGTTTAGATCTCTAATGCCTGCAGATATTTTCAGAGAGACTGATCCTTCAGTTACCTATTTATGCTACATAAGCTCAGGTAAATCTACTCCATATACAGTTACAGAAGCTGAAACTTGCTGAAGACTTATTTCTAATATCCTAATTCTTTAATTCTGCAATGTAAATAATCCCACAGAACTGAGAATGAGTAATTGTACATCAGGGTAGTACCCTAGATAAGATGAGATGGAATATTAAACCCCAATATAAAGCAAAGAAGTGGCAAAATTCATTGGGAAAGTTGTTAAAAGAATGTCAAGTGATTTAAATGATCTTCCACATTTCCATTTACTTTAATGTGGAGTAAGCTTGGGATTCTTTTCAGCCAGGTATCTTTTCAGATGTCTTTCTGGAAAGAAAAAAAAAAATCCACACAAGCCAAATAAGTTCCTTAACTGTGAGTTTTAATTGAAGTAGACTTCCATCATCTAAAAGTATGACCCACAGATAGCTAAAGGATGAACTTGAAATCATGTCACTATGGTAAGTATATCCAAGCAGCCATTCCAAACATATTTGTTGAGTAATAGTAATGAAAAAATTGCTTCTCTAGTCATGACAGA
Source organism: Haliaeetus albicilla (assembly GCF_947461875.1). Classification (NCBI taxonomy): domain Eukaryota; kingdom Metazoa; phylum Chordata; class Aves; order Accipitriformes; family Accipitridae; genus Haliaeetus; species Haliaeetus albicilla. The sequence continues at coordinate 20,533,097 of NC_091497.1, forward strand.
GATGGGAATACTGCCTTGCAGAACATATAACAGAGTAATTGAATTTCAGAAGGCTTTGTGTTACATTGCTCAGGATTAATTTGTCTCAGAAAGTGTCTTTAAGTGAAGGATGGATTTTGAAGATAGCTGGATCCCTACACATAGGATGCAGAGTCTTCCTAGTCTGATCCTGGGTCTGGTGAAAGCAGTCATTAAAAACATGTTTCTTTTACAATCTCAGTGGCTGACCTTATAATCAAGGGTGTAATACCTGTCTGGAGTGTAATGGCTACCTATCTAGGCTGTAATATCTATCAAAGTAGATATTTTGCTTCATGATAGGATTAACACAACTATCTGGTATTGTGTGAAATCATACAAACAGCTAAGGTTGTTAACCACATCCCCTAACTTCAGGTGGTTAAGTGAGGTACTAAGGCTAGGAATGTGATATCCCTGAATCCTGCCTGTCATCAGCTGGGAGGCTGACTGGGAGGCAGAAGCTCCATTGAAGAATGACAGGTGAGAATCAGTGTTAATACTCTTATTAAAGGTGACAGGGTAAAGATATTCCAAATACCATCTAGGGGCTGTCGTGGTTTAACACCAGCCAGCAACTAAGCACCATGCAGCTGCTTACTTGCTTCCCCCCTGACCCAGTGGGATGGGAGAGAGAATCAGGAAAAAAAGAGTAAAACTTGTGGGTTGAGATAAGAATGGTTTATTAAAACAGAAAGGAAAAAATAATACTGATAATAATGACAATAATAAAATCACAATAATAAAAGAATTGGAATATACAAAACAAATGATGCACAATGCAATTGCTCACCACTCGCTGACTGATGCCCAGTTAGTTCCCAAACAGCGATCCCCCCAGGCCAACTGCCCCCCAGTTTATATACTGGACATGATGTCACGTGGTATGGTATACCCCTTTGGCCAGTTTGGGTCAGCTGCCCTGGCTGTGTCCCCTCCCAACTTCTTGTGCCCCTCCAGCCTTCTTGCTGGCTGGGCATGAGAAGCTGAAAAATCTTTGACTTTAGTCTAAACCCTACTTAGCAACAACTGAAAACATCAGTGTGTTATCAACATTCTTCTCATACGGAACCCAAACCATAACACTATACCAGCTACTAGAAAGAAAATTAACTCTATCCCAGCAGAAACCAGGACAGGGGCATATGACACCACACTGCTTTTCGTGAAGCTATCACACGTACATATATAAATACATGTGTATGTATATGTGTATGTGTAAACATGTATGTGACAAGTGTAAAATAATGAGGATGAGAAAAATACCTGACATTTTTCATTTTTCTTAAAATGACTGTCCGTGGCACAGTGGCACACACACTATATTTTAAAGAAGCTGATGCTCGTTTCCTCTTCATCATATTTCTGTCTCTCGTAAGTTATGTTACAGTGTTACTGTTGGTAGTATCTCCCAAATAAAAACCACAAACCTGTCATCGCAGTGAAATACACTGACTTTTAATTGAATGGAAACTTAAAAAAAACACACAAAAGAAAACTAAATAAAAAATTACTTCATGCAGTAATTGTCCATATTTATAAGTTATATCAAATAAACTCCAGTCTTGTGTTAAATTGTTCTAAGAAATTCAGCAAACCTTAAGACACTGAATCTGCCTAATGACATGAGTATTTCAACTTTTTCACAGGAAATCTTACTACTTTAAAGGTCAAGCGAACAGAAAGGATCAGCAATGCTGATTGGTGTTGATATTCTAATAGCTTTGATCTTTGCCCCACTATGAAATTCCTCACAATATCATTGGATACTATGAAAAACAATGACAATATAATTAATATATATTCTAAAAGATCTGTGACTATCGTATCTATGGCCTTATTTGAAAAAACTATAATTTTACACCTTTGTTGGTTTGATTCATTCAATGCCATATTCAGTTCTTCAGTAAATAGATGTGACTCTCACTGAAGTGAACATATCTGCCTTTAGAACAAATTTGGCCCTCTGTAACAGATTGGATAAAATATTACAGAAACATCTAGAGAAACTGAAGGTCTCAGTACTACTTTCTTAGGGAGTCTGAGGAAAACAATTCACCAAATATTTTACCAGATGCCAATTCCTGTATGTACTTTAAGTGTTTCTTGTATATTTTTGGTGTGTGCTATTCAATATATGTCTTCAAAAAGAGATTCATCGCCTTGGTGATCCAGGTTTTCCGTAATGGTATATGAGCTCTTATAGAGTATCATCCTCACTGTTCAGAAAGTTAGTTCTTTGAGTATTATATCTCCAAATTATACTAGCATTAGAGAGAGATTGTTTTTATGAGCGGAAGTCAGGATATCACTCATATTAATTGGCTAGGTCATAAAGCTGTGAATTGATGAAACTAACTACTGTTCTAAGGGGAATACTATGGTAATGGATTTTAAGAAGACATCTGATTCTGGGGATTATATTAGCTAGACTGACTATTCATTCAGTAGCTGCTCAGAGATTACTGCAGTGCTTTGTATTTTCCTAACTACAGTAGTACTAGCCATTTTCAATGCAGTCTTTGTAGTCTACAAACTCTGGCGAATGTTTACCAATCAGATGTAAAGCATCAGGCCGTATGAGTTACAAATGCCAAACAACTAGAGTTTCCTTTGCTGTTGTGGCAGGTCACCTCTGAAAACCTGTCCATTTTACTTGGGGCTCAGACATTAACAGAGATGCGAGCAGCGCATTACTTAGCATGGAAATAGCTCACTTCAGATCCCTGGGATCCATCATTTAGCATTTAGCCTTCCACACAATGCAGGTAAACTATGAGATGGCTTAAAACTAGACTCACAAGGAGGGTACCGACAAGCTCCTAAGAAAATAGATTTCCTTGGACTACAGCAGGGAATCAAGAGTAGTTGTCAAAGCCCTAAAGACTATTTCTGTATGAAATAGTTATGAGATAAAATACTTAAATAGTCTAACAAGTGGTTGAGTGCCTAATTATTAGATTAGACTGATGTTACCTCTTTCAGACATCTTGAACACCTATTACTGATAGTAACCTAGCAGCACACTAAAGAATACCGTGTTTCCACTTGGACAGAAATATCCAGCAGATAGGGCACTTCCTGACCAGGTGGAAGACACCAGCCTTGTCCTCCTTGTGCCAAAGGAGAGATCTTTATGCATCTGGGTCAATTCTCTCTCTCAGCAGTGGAATGCCAAGAAAACAGTACAGCTTCTGTGAGAGGACAAAGAGTGTCATCAGAATAGTGTATAGGCTGGTAAATAAAGCATATTCATAGCTCATAGATGAATTGTGCTATCCTTCTGAGTTAGCTAGTACACAGCAGAATTTTTGCACAAGGAAACTGAAACTAAAGTCCCATGCATCATCCACTGACTACCCATGGCATATTACAATGTCCTGGTCTCTTACTCCTGACTATAGTATGCTACAGTTCTCATCCTGCCATGGACACTGAAGATGGGGAATACTTCTTTACTTTGCCCCTCAAGTTTTCTGGGCACGTGATGATACAAACATGAACATGAGACTTTGGAAGTTATGTATGGCCCCTTAACTAAAAAATAGCATTTGTTGAACAAGATTCTATGTCCTAGGAAAAATTTAAAGGGAACAGCTGGAAAAATTCTTCCCTTTTTTTCCTCCCTCCTTTCCTCCCTCCTTTTTTCATTCTTCCTTTCTTTTCTGCTTTCTTCCTGTCTTTCGTCTTGCTAGAACTCTCCATTGGTGTTCAGCTTTTCCTGCAGACAACCCTTTACCCCTGAGGCACTAGTAGATTTCAACCCAGGAACCTGCAGTCATTTATTTCTGTTTGCTGTCTCCTGGACATTGCAGTGATTACGAATCAGGTGCAGTGTTAATCCATTTTCTAAAGAATAGGTGTCTTCCTTCATAAAGAGCCATCATAAATGACACCGTTGGCCATAATAGAGACGAAATTGTTCTGAACACTAGAATTATCTTTCTCAGCTGTGGCTTGACCTATGTCAGAAGTAACAACCCCATTCTTGATTAGGATAATAAGAAACCATGAAACCACTAAAATAAGCAAGCTGGTTAATTAAAATCAGTGTTTCAAATTTGAGATCCATGTCTTAAGATTACTCCACTGTAGAGAGACCGTTATCTTCTTAAAGTTGAGCATATACAAAGAATGACTGTAAATCATCAAGTGTTGGAACTTGGGGCATACCCTTGATTAATGAAGTGGATGGCATGATGCCTCTTGAGCCATGGAATCAAGTGCTATAGTTTATGTGCTTATACGTTTTTATGTACTGGAGTTGACTCTGACTCTTTAACTTTTAACATGCCAATTAAGTGTATGGTTTAAACATCTTAAATAGCTGTCTTCAACTGCAACCCATTAATTTATCTTCTACTGATGAATGGAACTGTTTAGCAAAAATGCTGGAAAAATCAAAGTTTCAAAAATAACAAAATTAACTTTAATTTGCTTATGGAGCTATTTTAAGGGGCAAAATTCATCTTTCCCCCCACCTACAATGAAATATGTTGGACCTTCAGAGAATACTGTTCTTTCGTAGTACGGCAAAGCAAAAAAAGACACCTGCACAGAAAAGCTGTAGAGTTACAAGGCTCCATTTTTCTGAATGTTCAGTTACCTTAAGGTGACCTAGGCTATAATTGCAATGACAAAGGAAACAAGTTGAAAATAGTTGAAAATGCTTTGTGTAAGAATACCTGGCTTTCTAGGGCTTGTGCTAAAACTTGCTTGAGCATCCTAGTAGAACCAATTTTACTAGGGGGCAGATATTCGATTAGTAGGCAGATGTAAAGATGTGTTTCTCTCTCTGCCCCCCCCCTCCCAAGTTCTCCTTAAATATTTGTGAATTCACCTGTTCCTATAAAATAAGTGTTCACACAAACTCCTTACTAACCATAAAATGAGACTGGACTATATCTATGTCAACACCTAGGAGTTGCAGCCTCCAAAAAGTGCAAATAAATGTGTATCTCAGCTCAAAATAATATACTTGTCTATGACTCACAGATTTATCTAATGTCTTTTGGCTATCTAATGTTGGTATTTTGATTTTTGTCATTCCAAACATTTTCTGTTAAGGATTATAGTAGATTGGGGCAGGTTATCACTTTGCATATGTTGACAGATTTCAAGACGAAGTATAGTACTAAAATATTTACATTGCTTTTTCTTGATAATGAAGTCATTATTGGTAGTATTATATATTACATGTTATATAAATTATGTTAGCATATAATTTCTGGAAGTAGCTAAGAAAGTAAGGGTAGATCAGGACTGGAAATTTAAACATAATCATAGAAACATAGAATCATAATTCAAAGGGACCTTTAAAGATCATCTAGTCCAACCCCCCCTGCAGCGAGCAGGGACATCTTCAACTAGATCAGGTTGCTCAGAGCCCTGTCCAACCTGACCTTGTATGTTGCCAGGGATGGGGCATCTACCACCTCTCTGGGCAACCTGTGCCAGTGTTTCACCACCCTCATCATAAAAAATTTCTTCATTATACCTAGTCTAAATCTAAACTCTTTTAGTTTAAGACCATTGCCCCTTGTCCTATTGCAACAGGTCCTACTAAAAAAGTTTGTCCCCATCTTTCTTATAAGCCCCCTTTAAGTACTGAAAGGCCGCAACAAGGTCTCCCTGGAGCCTTCTCTTCTCCAGGCTGAACCACCCCAACTCTTTCAGCCTTTCCTCACAGGAGAGGTGTTCCATTCCTCTCATCATCTTCATTGCCCTCCTCTGGACCTGCTCTAACAGGTCCATTCTTTCCTGTGCTGAGGACTCCTGAGCTGGACGCAGTACTGCAGGTGGGGTCTTCCCAGAGCAGAGGGGCAGAATCCCCTGCCTCGATTGTCCAGCTTTTCATCCACCAGTACCCCCAAGTCCTTCTCGACAGGGTTTCTCTCAATCCCTTCATCCCCCAGCCTGTACTGATACTGGGGGTTGCCCTGACTCAGGTGCAGGACCCTGCACTTGGCCTTGTTGAACCTCATGAGATTCATACGGGCCCATGTCTCAAGCTTCTTGAGCTTGATAGATACAACATTATATTCATACATGGCTTGTAAACGTAATTTTTCAATGCAGTGTAACATTATTGATAAGAGTTATGCTATATTTTAATATACATCTATTTTACAAACTATATTTAGTCAACAGAGTACAATTTGTTAACTGTTTGACTTCTTCCTTCCAGCTGAGGGAAATACGAGTTGTTAGAGCTCTTTATTGATAGTATATGAAAATATACTTTTATCACCTAGTTAGCAGCAATAACTTTTTTACTAACTTTTGTGGAATATCTTAAATTCCTTAAAGAATTTCCATTTCTTCTGCTCTTCAGGTAAATGAAAATTGTGTCAAAATAATAATGATGGAAAAAGAATATATTGTCCATCAAATTTATATTTTCACTTTCAGGGTTTGCTCCATTCTTTGTCTTCAAATTTTGGTTGTTTTTTCTTTTTTTAACTTTGTATATAATAATTGACATACCAGATAAGATGAGCCGTTCATCTGTTGTAATAGCCTGTCTCTGACAGCGACTGATATGTCTTCAAAGAAACTTCAAAATCAGTATAAAAGACGATTGTAGAATTGCATACATCTGAAAGTTGGAGATTCTTTCTGGTTTGTGTCTTGAGGCACACTTTTCCATTTGTTTCTTTCTGTAGATGGTCTTCTAATGCTCAAAGAAGCCTGTACAGAAGTCACTGTTTCAAAGAGTCAAAATTAAACAGCAGAAATACTATCCTTTGCCCTCCAAGTATATCTAAGAATTTTATGAAGAAGGTGGTTTTTGAAATATCCTGTATAACAGAGACTAAAAAATACCTGATGTGTAATGGAAGCTAGTAGAAGGCTCATCTATCTCTTCATAGAAAATTCAATGGTCAGGAGATGTCATTACAGTACAACACAGTGTGTTGTTTTTTCAAACAGTTAGTTGTATAAAACTGTCTGTCTCTTTAGCCATTTTATCTTTTCTGTCTCTTTACCCTTGTGTTGTTGTCTTCATTTATCATCACTTTCTTCATTCCCTGAGACTTCAGGATTTTTTTTTCACTCACAAAATGTCTTCATCATTTCTGTGTTAGTCTTTAACACCTAGCAATTGTTTTCTTACCCTCTTTCAGTCATTATAATGAACAGAAACATACTTTAGCTGCACATAGATCAAATCTATTAGAGGTTTGTTTTGAAAGTATTTTGAAAGCCACTGCAGAAAGGCTACTAAGTGTTGAGAACAGAAAATTCTTAACCTTCACAGAGCCTGCCATGTGCATAACTTTCACACCCAGCTCACTTCACTCACTAACAAAATTGTACCCTTGTTGCATGTTTTCCTTTTATTGTCTTTAAGGGGAAAGAATCTATCACCATAAATCTTAAATATCTCCAAAAGTACAAGTAAAAATACATAAATATATGTAACAGATGCAGAATTGCCTCCTGGGATGCATCTATTATGCATACAGAACTGTCATAACATCCCTCACACAATCACATTTTTTTCTCTGCTCATGGTCTTTACACCTATCTCATTTTGAGAATGCACCTGGATGTAATGTGGGTACTAAAATGTGACTAACACTATAAAAATGTATTTGCCACTTTTTGGAATGTACTTATTTATACAAATATAGAATCAAATAAATCCACCTAGATTAGAAAAAGCAGTAATCACACAAAAGCATTTCCTTTAGTTTTTAAACAATTTACTGAAAATAGAGCTATGATTCTTGAGAAACAATTGTCCTCTGGACAAATGAATAGTCTAAGTCTAATCCACGTGCTACAATTTTACAATTTTGTTAATATCTTAGCTTTTATTTTAAAGGAGAGAAAAAGAAATGAGGTTTTATTTTTATCACACTAAATCTTTCTCAGTTTGCCAATAATATTGTAAGGGGTCATATTCAGATGTTGATCTATTTCAAACTCAACCTTTTTAGCTGAAATCTGGTAGATTTACTTCTGATTCAAGAGCAAATCCTTTTGAATATTCTTTTTTCTAATTCAAGAGCAAATTATTTTTTATTTCCTCTACTTGGCACTGGTAATCTCTACTGGAAAGGCCACATATGGAATACTGTGTTTAGAGATATGGAGCTACTGGAGAGGGTCCAGTGAAGAGACATGAGGGTGATGAAGGGACTGGAGCATTTCTCCTATGAGGAATCTTATCGGGGCGGGAGGGGGGATCTTATCAGTGTGTATAAAAACCTGAAGGGAAGATACAAAGAAGGTGGAGCCAGGCTCTTTTCAGTGGTGCCCAGTGACAGGACAAGAAGCAAAGGGCACAAACGGAAACACAGGAGGTTCTGTCTGAACATCAGGAAACACTTTTTTGCTGTAACAGTGACTGAGCACCAGAACAGGTTGCCTAGAGAACTTGTGGAGTGTCCTTCTTTGGAGATATTCAAAAGCCATCTGGACATGGTCCTAGGCAACTGGCTCTGGGTGGCCCTGCTTGAGCTGGAGAGTTGGACAAGATGACCTCCAGAGGTCCCTTCCAACCACAACCATTCTGTGATTCTTTGATATTCTGTTAGAAAGTTCCATTTGCCTGTATAGAAGCAGTGGGGAAATGGAAATTTTCTGTTAAGGAAAAAAAGGTGAAGCTGTTCTAGAACATCTCTAGAATAACTTAAAAAATGCTGCCTGTCTGACATTTGATGAGAATATCATCTTTAAGTTACAAATCTGCTTTTCAATTGCCTGTTGTAAGTTGATTTTATTTGGTAAAAATAATGATCAGCTTTCTTTTCCTTGACATGGAGCATTCACATATAAATAAATGGATTGGAAGTTTCCATTGAATAGTCAAAAGGTCAAAACTGCATGTGAATGAAGAACAAAGATGTACGGAGTATGAATGCTGACAAATAAGAAATGGTGAAATGCAATCTCTGCAAGCATGTGAGGAGTTATATCTTCCATGGAAATAAAGGGAACCAAAGCAAAAGCAACATACTTGTGCACAGGGGTGGAGATGGGAAGCTTAAGAGATCTTATATTCTTAAAGACTTGTCACAGGTTTTATGAACTATACTCTGTATTTCTGCAGAAGCTCTACTTTCAAAGGCTATTTGTTTGGATCTGGTCCCAAGAATCTTCAGATGGAGGTGGTTACCCGGTGATACGAGAAGTGCAGCATCTACTCTACAATCTATGGGCTACTTCTTGTCTGAGAAACATTTCTATAAGGCTGATCAAGATTGTTTGTTTGTTTTGATTTTTTAATTTTGGATGTGCTCGATACAACCTGTGTATTGCAAAAGCTACAGTGGTGACAGGATGTTCTCAATTCCCTGCACTGGGTATGGAAGCTTTGTAAGCGTTCACCCTACAAACATTTGGAGCTGAATTTGGAGCAAACAAACTTTACAAAAGTTGTGCTGGTGTTGGATGTGCCCATTCAGAGACAATACATAGAAGCAGAGAACGAAGTTTCAAGGCAAGTAAGCAGATAACACCTGGCACTACCTTTGCTGTATTGAAATTGCCTTTTGACACTGAATTTTCATATACTGGGAATGTCTTTGGGAACATTTCCTTTTTTATTTAACAGAAATGACCACAAAGTTAATGATTTACTTTTGAAACCAAAATAAAATATATTGATTTTGTGATCTTGCATAGAGCCTAATGAATGAAACAAGTTGCTTTTGGCTTTGGCAAACTCTCGGATGGTCAAAGATTTTTAATGTATTAGTTAAATGGTTCGATAAAGTCTACTACATTAGGTAGGATATTGCACATCACTGAGTGCGTGGTAGATAAGCAATAACTAAAATTATTCAATAATTTCAGGAGGTAAATACATCACTTGTTTTATGACTTTATTTCATTTCACTGTATTAGACAAAATGACTAAACATGACTGCCTCTGTCTTGGCAGATTCATAATGTGTGTCATGAAAGACAGAGATACTGTCCTCAATACTTTTATTTTTAATTGTAATTGATTTCTAAAGATATACATAAGTAAAAAGACTTTGAGGACAGCTCTGTTAATAAGTATACACACACACACTACAACCCTTCATATCAACAGTACTAATAAAATGTTAACAAAAATGTATGGAGAAATTATAACACTTTTAACAAACCATTCCTAAGTAATGTTTCATTTTTTTTTATTATATTGCATGTATAATAATGTGTACTGCATTCAGATTAACTATGTTTAATATTGCAACTCTTCTTCTACCATACCTTTCTTCCTAAGTATGTGATATGAACCATGACATTACAATCTTAAAGCTGTAACAAGAATGAGTTATGTTTGTACTATTTCCCATTCTCATTATATTCTTTGTCACACAATGAATTAATGTTGTGCCATTCTCTGTTCTCATTACAATCTTTTCCTTATGAATGGGGCATCAGAATTTTAATGTCTTTTGTAATCTCTGAGTTATAGGAGTGTGTTACACTACTATGACCTTGTTAATATTTTGCATGGTGATTGGCTGGTTGCACACTGCTGCATGTGAGGTTACACTGAGCAGCCAATCAAATGGTTTTGACGGTGGCTGATTCAAAGTGTTCCGCTAACCTGAAGTAAAGCCCAGGCACCTGAGTGTGTTACTGCTGCTGCCAAAGTTAGCCAAACACAAGAATATGTTAATTCCCTTCCCAGGTATGAATCAAATGTCAATATTTCAGCTTCCACAAATTATGAACCACTTACAAGAATGATAATATGCAACTTTATACACTTTTTCAAGTCCTTTTGTTCTTCCTTTGCTTTTATGCTTTCCACAGTTTTAAAACCTGTTGTGTATTGCTCCATATTAAAAAAAAAATTAGGCTTCTAAATTTCTGTTGTTCTTAAATTGAAAGAAGTTGGAAGTTAGGACTTTAACTACTTGTTGGATCTGATGCACAGAGAATGAGCCTGACAGATTAGAAAGCTTAATAAATGAGTGCACATACAATCCATGTTTTCCACTCTTGAAACCCAGAAATAGGGTATATCCACTTTCAATTCTCTATGTTTACAGCTAAAATTCTGAACATTTTCAGTTATGTATTTAAATGCCTTCTTGTGTTTTTAGAGGATCTCACTTGATAAAGGTTTGTAGGATTAGTTTGAAAAAAAACTTTAAATCATAACGTAGTCTGATATAACAGAACATATTGCAGAAACCTGGAAAAACACAATATAAATTATAAAAAGGATTTGTGTTTATCAAATATGCTTTTCATGTTAGTTGATTCTTGAAAGCATTTTCCTGTTTTCCCAACGTAAATTATATATATGACAATGAATAATAGTGGATTTTCTTTTATTTTTTTTCATCCTATCATGTAGTAAATACATGTTCGTAGCCCTAAGGAGGTGCTATTAAAACTTGGTTTGTGAGAAAAATTCTAAGTTGGTTAGGAAAATGTTAATACTGGCATGTTGAATATGATGACAAGTAAATTGGCATATGTCAGTCAGTACTGTGTTGGAATAATGCCAATAACTTAGTCTTTTGGGGAGAGTATAATTATTCATTTAACAGAAAAGTAACTATAAACAACAAACAGTGTTTTACTTAGGTGCTGCTGAAACCCATAACTACTGAATCACAACCCACCCATCATTCTGAGACATGTAAGTAGGTTGCTTTGGTTAGGAAACTCTGTCATTAAGAATTGTGCAAAACCACTTTGACCTTATGGAGACTGTGGGAATGAGAACACTCACTGAAGCCTAAGAACTTTGCTGTAAGTCTTAGCAAAGGGTATATAGCACATATAATTCTTTACCTGTTGTCCAGTTTTATTTTCTGTCCTGGTATGGTAGTTGAGTGGTATAAGAAACACTGGTCAGCAGTGGTTCATACACTCAGCTTCTTTATTTAATTGGTTTTTCTTTGGAACTCACTGCCATGCATTCTCAGCATCTCACAGATTTTAAATTAATTTATCTTTATAATATTCCCAGTAAGGTAGAGAAATATGTTACAGCTGGTGAACTGAATGTAGATAAAATTATTCGCCTGACTTGGCCTAGTAGCAATATCATTAACTTTGTCTCTTTACACACAGTCAGGTGTGTGAAGGAAAAGTCAGGGCCTGGAACCTAACCAATGACCAGTTAGGAACATGGGGACTTCCAGGCAGGGTTTTTTTTGTTATTTTTAAAGGATTTGAGGAAAACCACTCCATTGTCAAAATTTAGAGAGTGAGGCAGAGAATGCACAAAAGAGCTTCTATACTGGAAAATCTGAATAGGTCCAGTGTCAGATTGTGAACAATCTCAGCAGGAGTATACTTTGGAAAGTCATTCGGCTTTATCTCTTTGCATAAGCCTTCAAGAATAAGCTACAAATGGATAAGAACTTCCCTTCCATGGCTGCATTGCCATGTTGCCTCAGCAAGGTGCATCCAGGAAACCAAACCTACCACTTACTGTTGGCTTTTCTGGGAAGAAAAGGGAAGGGTTGTGCTGTGACACAAGATCACAAAACAATATTACAGGGTTATTAATTTATGCAAGAGTCAAAGGGCAATGGCCTTCATAAATTAGCTCATTTGGTACTAATGAATACCTTCAAATGTACCTAAATTTTTTTTTCCTTTGTTTGCCTCTTTTTGCATATTCAGTAGCTACTTACACTCTGGTCCTTTGCATTTAAATTGGATGTTCCTGTCAGCATTTAATTACTAACAAACTCAACTGTGTAACAAAGTCAAGTGAGGAATATGTGTAAAGTTTTAAATTTTTCTTTGGAGACTTGACTTAATTTGATTTGGGTAATGTAGGTAGGCTAAATGAAGTTCACATAACATAAATTCTGTCCCAGAACAGTGGTGTCCACAACTTATGTGAGGATGAAAGTTCATGTATTTTGAACTTTGAAGCAGTCCTTTTACAGGTTAAGCTCATAATTCTAATGTTTGTTCCTAGTGTGTTAAGTGTATTAAGGTAGTTTTTTTATAATTAGTACCTTCTAGCAGTTAGAACATGGCTTCAGTTTCCAAAATTTTTGGTGACTACATCTGAGACTACTTTCCTTAAAGGAAAACATGGCGGGAGGGGGAGTATGTATTAACATGGCTAAGAGTTGGGATTCAATATAACATGTGCCTTAGTTGAAAAATATTTGAAAACAATGGCTAAAACTGAAGATGGGTGCTGAAATGCCAAAACAAAGGCTATTCCTGCACCCCAAAGTCTGTCCTTTTCCATAAGGATTTTTATTCACATGATTGATAGCCTTTTTTTCCCTACAACTTTTCCATCTGATAACCTCTGGCCTTTCTGAACTGGAACAGGAAAACTAACTCTGATTTTGTAAGATAGGGGGATGAAGCACAAAGGTATGTATAAATGGGAATTTGTTGCCAGATGTCAGAAGACTGGATTGACTGAAGGAAAAAGACCTAACCCAGGGTACATGATGTGACTACAAAAATAAGTCTGTTGTGTTGTTTTTGATTGGATTCTGTCTCTCTCTCTTTTTTTTTTAATGAGAGTAAAATAGTTACATTCAGAAATCAAATTTCTCATTTATCTGAAGGATTTGTGCTCCTGTATGCTTACTTCAGAACACTACCACAAATTAAGCTTCTGTGAAATATATTTTCTTCAAAAAAAAGGGTTGAGGACAACAAACTGCTCTCAGTAGCCTTGGCATTCATGTTAATAAACATAAATGTCTGCTGAATTTAGAAAGTTCTAGATTAAGCTCAGCAGTATATAAGATTTAATCGACATGACTGCTGGTAAAGCATAGGTCTTACCTGTTTCATCTGTTCCTCTCTGATTTAGCCAATTATGTAGCAGCAGAAGGCTCTGAAAGGCTTTGCAAGCTTTGCAAACAGAAACTGTAAATTTTGAGAGAGTGAAAAATCATAAAAGTTTCTTTCCTACTTTTTAGTCTGCTTCTGACAAGAAGATTTAAAAAAAAAAGTTCATTTCTGTTCTGAAAGCATATAGAATATATGTTTTTATATATCATATATTATATGGATTATGAATTGTGTGTGTGTGTGTGTGTACATAATTCTCATTTCCTTGAGAGACATCAAACCTTTTAGGCTTTCAACCTAATAGTGACTTTCTTTAGCTACAAATTCTCCCATTTCTGATGTTAGAAAAAATTCTACATCAAGTTTCTATACAGTGATAGTTTGTCCAATATACTGTGAGAGTGAAAGTTGTCACAAAACTTAATGACCAAAATACAGCCATCTCTGGTTGGAAGTACAGTAACACTGCACTTCTCAGCATTTTAGGGTGTGAAGCAAAACAATAGAACTTATTCAGCTGAAATTGTGAGGGGAATTTAGATAAGCAGAAGGTAATTATCCAGGTTAGAATTTGGCCGTAACACAGGAGCTGACACCTCCTATCAAGAGGTATGTAATCACATTGCGTGATTTTCTGCAAGAAACACTATACAGAGCAGTGCTAATTTTCAATGCTCTTGTGAACAGCGTTTCACAATATATGTTATTTTCAAGACTCCCAGAACATTCTCTGTAACTGCTTTTAAGACATTTCCCCTAGTGCAGAGATTTTTATTTTTTTTTAAGAACATGTTCTGAAAAGCACTGACAGCCTCTTCAGTGAAAGAGCCAGGATTGTCAGCCATTGATGCAAAAACCTGAATCTGCTTTGACACCCCAGAATAAGCTTCTGGCAATGTTATGTCTTTCTTTTAGATGTTTGGATAAATCACACAGCTCAGAAGCTGCATCATACATTATGCCTAAGTTATAAACAAATGCTGCTGAGGTAAGGATATTTCTCAGTCCAATGTACTGAATCTCTAGATGTCACTTGGCTGCATCAGTGAAATGTTTGCTCAAGGCTTGGCTGTGCGTTCCAAGCAGCTTATACAGAACTTCCATGAGACCCAACCAAACAGATGTCTGTATTACTGCTCGCTCCTTTCTTAAGCACCCGCGTTTTTCTACCAGCAGCACAGTGTTTGAAGCAGCTGTCGATCCAGAGGAGATCCCTTATAAAAGAGAAGGAGAGAAGAATTTGTCAACCACTGGTGCTGTTCTGCCTCTAACCTCAGTAAGGCTTGTGATCATGATGAGCGAGGACTTTCCTTCCCAATGGCTGTCCTTGTGTGACACCCCATCACTGTGGATTCTTCCCTTCATGTGGTTTGTGGTTGCTGGCAACGGACCTGGACTGAAACGGAGGATCCACTTAGGAATAGTGGTACTCTTGAAATATTCACAAGCTTTGTAACAGGCTTACCTCTCTATCTAATGACTCTTTAACCTTTTCGTTTGCTCATTTGGAGCACTGACTGCACTGTGTGTCTTTCCTCTTGAGTTCTGCAAGGCCCAAAGCTTCAGTGTCTGCTCCTAGTCAGGAACCGAGGCTTGATGGAGATGGTGCTGGAACAGTCCCACAATAAAACCACTGTGAAGGAGGATTGCCAGGGCAGCCAACAGACAACATGGGAAAGATACATGAAATCTTATCTTTCTTGTAGTTTAAGGGGCCTTCTCACACCCTTGAAAAGCGAACATGAAACAAATACTAGCCACAAAACTACGTTCCCTGCTCAGACATCTAGTTCTGTTTTTATAACACAGTGTTTATTCCCTCTGACTTTGAGTATTTTAAAATTGTTTTTTTTTCCATGTTTGATGAAGAGAGCATCCCTGGAAGATGATTCATCTCACTTTGCTTGTGTGGCATCTGCAGTGAGTTGTGTTTTGGATGATGTTTTTTTCTATTCACTATAAAACGATACCTAGACTAATCTAGTCATTTAGGCTCTAATTCCTAAACGGTTAAAGTCATACACCATGAAAAGCACCTATGGACAACTGAATTACTATTTTCATTAAAAAAATAGTGTGATATCACTTAAAAAAAAGTGATAATCAGACTGTTAAAACAGTTGCTCAGGGTATAGATGATCAGTGTTTTAAGACCTCTCTATTCCAAGATGCTGGAACTCACGTCTCCCACTCAGGTAAATTCCACCACCGGTGCCCGTATCAAATCCATCACAGCTGACACCTAACAGCTACCACCTAACAGCCTAAACCCATTACTTATCCAAGTGTACATCTTACCGTAACCACAAATGACACAAAACACACCAATGGAGATTTATCCCTAACAAAAGAAAGCAAAATATTTATTACCTACATTTCTATTTCATACTTTGATTCACCCATTGTGTCATTTTGTGACTTCTTCAGGATTTAATATTTCCACTTTGTTGCCAGATGCCCTGCTTCCAGGACACCGGCAGGTGAGGTTGGAAGTGAGGAAAAGAATGAGAACTCCAAAGGTGAATTAATGAATGCTGATGTTCATCTGGCAGATAGCACCACAACCGTCTACCTTTTTTTTAAAACCTTTGTCAAATGACAGACAGTAGATTTCAAATGCATGAGAGAACACATTTGTGTCTTGCTATATGGGGTAAGTTTTGCTGAATGTCAGATTTTAGGGTAAACGGGAAGCATAAAAGTTGCCTCTTCTAAATTCAGCTATCTGTATGGGAGGCATCTAGTTAAAATCAGTATCCATTCTCTCTCAAGAGTAATGGAAAGAGCTAGAGATGTCCAGAGCAAATATCCTCAGAAGCTGATTTATTCTACCTAGTTTAGAAACTTGTATGGATTATACCACAGGCTGGAAGTTCCATTCTCTCTAGCTTAACAACAGAGGAAGTTAAGACAGTTCAGTTAGGCTAAACATCTAACTCCTTGATGAGATAAAGTTAAATGGCATGAATGTCAACCCCACCTGTATCTGTTGTTTGGTTGCCATTGAAAGAGAGTGGTTCAGACACTTACAAGACTGTTGAAGAATGTAGGAAAGGCAAATGAAGCCAAAACAGGTAAATGGCATGATGATGACGACCAAAAAGCATTAAGACAGGTAGGGAGTTGAGAAATAAAAGATAGTAGGTCCAAAAGAAGGGAAATTAAGAAGTCAAATACAGAACATTTTAAACTTGGTAACTCTAATAGGTATTTTGTAATTGAAAAGGTAATCACATTGAGACAACCTTGTGAGACAACAGAAGCCCCCAAAACAATTAAAAGACAAATACCAAAACAGAAAAGAGACATCCAATCCTTTTGTTGGCCCTTCAGAAAATGAAAAAGACTCAGGGTGTGGGCAGGAAAGGGTAGCATCATCCACCTCCAGATACGCAGCTAAAGATATTATAATAAAAATGAGAGGTTTCCTAAATAATGCCAGGGAATTTCCAGAACAGCTCAGACACACATGTCTGTACTTTGCAGAGCATAACCAGAATAAGTTCAGGAGTTTTAGAAGAGAACTGAAAATAAACCAATAGTAATCATGGCAAGCTCTCCTTCCCATATTAGGAGCGTGTAAGACAAAGGGGAGGTCAGTACTGAAAAGTGTAAAAGGTCAACAACAAATTTATGGATGAGTAAGAAATTTGCTTGCTTTATTTAGGCTTCAATTTAAGCAAACAATAAAAAAAGAAACTTGTTCACATTTGGGTTTTCTAAGAATGCTCTTTGGTTTTGTTTGGTTTGGTTTTGCTTGGTTTGATTGTAAGGAGAAAGTGGGATGGTAGTCCTAAAATCAGATCTGACATTTGCAAGGAGTCATATTTCACCCACTGTAAGACTCTCACAGAAGAAAGTATGGAGGAAGATGGAATTACACTGAAATACATGAAGTATCAATGAACTGAAGTGTTTATAAATAACTGTAAAAACCCAGACAAGACAAATGAAGTGCATTTATTAATCCTGAAATGGTGGGCACAGCTGAAAACAGACTGGAGTGATTTTTGTAAGTGGAATAAAATCGAAGGTGTGCCCTCAAGCAGAGAGGTGAAAAGAGAAGGTACTGGAGAGTAACATCATATGTCAAAACACAGTGCCAACACCACAGTTTCAGATTGGAAGACTGCTGTGACAACAACACTTTTTTCATAAAGTTATTAGCAACAAATAAATAAATAAAAATAATGAAAATGAACTTCCACTGCAGACCACCACACAGGAGGAGACAAAGGACTTCAAACTGCTAGCTTAGCTCTTGAGAGACAGTCCGTGATACTTATAAGAACATAAAAAGGAGAGGTGAAAACAAATATGCACAATATGTTTATATGAGTCAGGGAATTTCAAAGGCAATACAAAGGGTTTATAAAATATATTAAGATGAGAGACGCTATAGAGAAAGTAGGGGAATACTTGAGGGGAAGATACTTACATCCTAACAGCCTCCTGTACCTATTCATGAGCATGCGATACTGTAATCAAATGGGATTAAATATTTATACAGCCAGATATTCCTGTTAGTACTGTCACTGGGAGTGGAGGCAGCTTGCTGAAGTTTATAAATTCCATATGTTATTAGGGTATAGACACTGCATGAGTCTCTATTTGTGTTTATGAGCACCAAGTGCAGCCCTAAATCCTGAACATAATGCCCCTTTCCTAGGATCCTGAGTGCTCTTGGACCCCTACGCTCAAAAGATCTCTACCATGTGACAACGAGCTGAACTGTATATTGGTATTTATTCAGTGTGAACAGGGTTATAAAACATGCCACTGTTATTTCCACTTCCCCCAGATGAGATCACTGTTGGCTGCCTGAGCATCTCCGACACTCCAGCCTAAAACCAGGCAGGTGAGCTTAAACCTGGATCAGACACGAAGAAGCCTTCACGCAACCACACAGCAGGCTCGGCTAGTATGTGGCCACCAAAAGCACAGCTGTACAACTGAGACTATGCCTCCCTGCACAAAAAACTTCTCTGGAACAAAAAAACCAGCTCTCGGTTGGCACCATTCTCACCTGGGAGGCAGCAGCTACCAGCTGAGAGGTGAATCCAGAGCTGCTGCCCTCCTCCAAGACGTGTGCCTGCCTGTATCCTAATTTGGAAACAACAGTGGTAGGTTGCTCGAGGTCACACATGCAGAGTAATCACAGAGAAATATTGTGGTGCTGTGGAAATAGTCCAAAGGAAAGAAAAGAGAACAGTAGGTGAAATGCATGCAAATTTTGGTTTCATATACAAAAAACAGCATAGAAAATATTTTCAGCCAGGACCATTACCATGTGAATTACGAGCTGTGTGGAAATTATGTATGTGACAATGAATTAATGTCATTTTTTTCCTGATATGGGGAAATATCTTATGGAATATTGGTGGGGTTTAGGTTGAGTGTTCTATCTAACCTTTACATTAATAATTTGGAAGACACAGTAAATTCATTGAGAGGATTAATGACAAGGACAGAAGAGCAGTAAAAGGCATGCCAGAGAGATTAGGATAGAAAACAGCAAAGTCAGTTACGTGCTGAGCTGGTGTGAATTAACACAAGCAAAATAATCTGAAATACCAATACCGTACGGAAGACAGAAACTGAAAGGATTTTATGTGGGGTGAAGAAGCACATTAAATGTGAAATTGAACTGTGATGTGATATGATAGCCACAAAATGCCATCCGTTTTGGAATGAAGCACCTCACCACAGAGTATAAAGATTGTACTTCTTTTCAGTAGGACTCTAGTGTGATCCTATCCACACTACTGCATTCCTTCCTGGGTATCTCATTACCAGAATTACAGCTTGGAAAGAGCCAAAGTAATTAGGAAACAAGAAATTGTTGACACTGGGTGGCGGGGGTGGAAATTAGTAAGCCAAAAGTGGAGACTTAGGTAGCAATGTTTAAAGGAAGAACATAACACATTAAAAATGTCCTGGAACTGCCAGGGATGGAAAAGAATTGGCTGATAAAAATCCTGGCGCAACTGAGCTAAGGCTACAAAAAAACATAATAGATAAATGCAGGCAAAATAACCAGGTATATTTCCTGCCAATTGTCTCTATTAGGCTATCTTCCAAGGGAAGCTTTTTCACTTGGGACATTAAAAAGTGGATTGGACAGAATTCTGTAAGATGTATTGTTTTATATAGCTTAATAAGTGGTTTCTGTCACTAATATGGGCCAAATATATCAAGACTGCATCCAGTTCCTGCTGCTATTAGGAGCAGGTATTCAAGCACAGAATGTGTCTCTGTGATTCTTCTATGGTGTTCTTCAGCGAGGTGCCCTTGCATTTACCATTTCCTAGAGATCTTTGATCTTTTCAATGGCATGTAACTGGCTGTAGGGATCAGCGAACGCAGTGTTCCTGACTGACTCGTATTTAACGTGAGATTTCTAGCTGAGAGAGTGGGACCGTGTTTGAGTATGTGCTGTTTCCAATTCACTGGACTTATTAGCAGTTTATACCCTGTGTTTGGTTAAGAATGTTCTCAGACACTATTCTAAAATGTTATTAATCCTTTCCATTATTGTTTTTAATAGGCTATGAGGTTTAGTTTTCTTGCCTGATAGTTTAATAATTCTCTCCTGAATAGGAGAACTTGCTTTCAGAAAGATTTATCAGGTTAAAAAAAGGGTTTGATTTAATATTTGAAGATGGAGTTAGCCTCCTGCTGTGCTTTAAGCATTTGAAAACCTGCTGCAAAGTGGCATTTCAAAGACAGCTTAATATTAAATTCAGTTTGCAATATTCATATCTAATTGTTGTAAGACCCGTTGTTCTGTTAATAAGTGGCAGAATAACAATGTTATTATGTTTGGCTTTCACATGCATTTTTAGACCTTTGTTAAAGGACATTGTTCTTGCAAAGGCTTTCCTCAAAGCAAAGAAAAACATTTACATATACAGTAGATAAACTCCTACAGCTTCAGAGCAGTCTGGGTGTTTATCATCTTGTGCAGAACTGATTTGAGTGTTATTCTGCTCAGCTATTCTCAGAGCACACATTGTATTCTCATTTAAGCATTGGCTAGTTGTGTTATCCAAATCACTGCATTATGAAAATAAAATATCGAAGAATATGAAATGATATGAATAGGAAAATATGCCATTTTTTATGAACAGCATGCAATCTAGTCCTCTGTGTTTTCCTCTACAGCAGAGGTAATGTAATAAAGAATTTTATATGACCTCAGCACTGATGTTATTGAGTGATTTAAAACCATTTTCCTATTGTAACTCAGCTGTTCTGCATTTTTAGAGATTGTTTTTACCAATATTACTGAAAATATCAAGAGAGTAGTTGCAGAAGTGACACTGGCTACTTGCTTCTGTTAGACGGCTTTTATCTGGCATAAAACTATTAAGCATACAGTCATTATGAATCATTAATAGCCTGACAGCAAAGTTGACTGCAGTGGGAAAATCAAGTCAGTTTTATTATTCATTAAGACATTCCTGAAGGAGCTAACTTTTCACAGAAAGAATAGACAATAGAATTATAATATTTCATACTTATGAATGTGGTCATGTGTTAAACTACTTTGCCTTCTTATAATCAGATTTCTTCAGTTACTTATGCTAATCATTTTGGTAACATTTTTATTGCATGCATTCTGCTTAATTCAAAACCTGTCTTCCAGGATATTGAAGTAATGTCTGAATTTCTTTATAGTAGTTACATTATACACACCTTCCCGTACTAAATTTTAGTTTCTCAAAGGAATTTTATAAACTAAAATTAGGCCAATTATGAATTTAAACCTAGTCTGAAGATAGTGCCTCACGTTCCTCTTCACACAGGTTTTACTGTTTCCCAAACAGAAAAAAATCACAGGTTTTGAAAAGCTTGTAGAGCTGTGATGCAGAAAGAGGTCAGGGAAAGGAATATATACTAGTGGCTTGATGTACACATTCCAATAATGACAAGAGCACTGAGACATTTGACCTCTTTTTTTTTTTTCTTTTTTTTCTTTTTCATTTTGCCCTCTTTTGATATGGGATAGTACCAGCAGCTCTCAAGTTAGAGCCAGAGAATTAACCTTGGGGTAGGGTGCTGTTCTTACAGTAAAATTTGCAAACATTTCCCTAAGATTTGTGAACTCAGGCTAACTTTTAGAGATACTTTGGATACAGGTCCATGAACATGATCTGAGGTTGGCTCAGACTTTAGTTGCCTATATGAGAGAGTGACCCCCCTCCACTTCTATGTATTTAAGCCATGCACTCGTTCAGTATCCCAATCTCTTAATTTTGCTGTCTTCAGAATGTGAATTCCAATACCTCACAAGGAAAACTAGAACTCTAATGTATAAAGTGTTTTGATATTTTTGGTCATAAATATAGAAATGGATTTTCCATGCTCACAAAAAGAACAACACTGAACTTCATAAATCAGAGTCACCTATATCCATGGACATGGAACAGTGTTTTACTCCCAGCTTTTCATTTGGTCTGGTTTCTGAACTTGGCTGGGAAGATGAGCTTATATGACTGTGCAGAAAAACTTATTTAAAAGGAGTAAGCAAATTCAGAGATGTTCTGTCTTAGATATTAACATCACCGCTTCGGAAATCCAGTGTTATCACCAAACTCCTTAGATTGTTCAAGACTGGCATCTTAAGATGAGACATATAAAAACAACAGGATTCAGAACATCACCTGGTATAAAGGTGCATTCAGAGCAATCAAGACTAACGTATCTAGAATTGTAAGTGCTGAATATCTGCTTGCAAACTTTGGTTCAACCAAACTGTTGTAAAATAACACTTTAATATTAATGAATCTAGGTAATCTTCTGGTCTGCATCATGCTTCCTTCACAGGCATAGAGACAGTGCTTTTCATAAGCCAAAAAGACAGCATCAAAATTAGAAAAGTGATACTAAAAAAGCACTGCAGAAAAGCTGACACATCCTGAGAACAGTCTCTTTTCAAGTAGGTTCTAGTTTAGAATCATAGAATCATAGAATTATAGAATTGTTTGGGTTGGAAAAGACCTTTAAGATCATCAAGTCCAACCGATAACCTAACACTGCCAAGTCCACCAGTAAACCATGTCCCTAAGCACCACATCTACACGTCTTTTAAATACCTCCAGGGATGGTGACTCAGCCACTTCCCTGGGCAGCCTGCTCCAATGCTTGACAACCCTTTCAGTGAAGAAATTTGTCCTAATACCCAATCTAAACCTCCCTTGGTGCAACTTGAGGGCGTTTCCTCTTGTCCTGTTGCTTGTTACTTGAGAGAAGAGACCAGTACCCACCTCACTGCAACCTCCTTTCAGGTAGTTGTAGAGAGTGATAAGGTCTCCCCTCAGCCTCCTTTTCTCCAGGCTAAACAACCGCAGTTCCCTCAGCTACTCCTCAGGACCATGTATCTGGCTACATGAGTGAGTGGAAAAATGTTAGAGATACTATGCAACAAGAAAGTGCTAGATTTGTTGAAGACATTGCTAGAAGGTTAATGATACTTTAGTCATCAGTGACATTGGGATTATGGGCCTGAGTGACAGATAGGATGCTAGTATTCTTCACAGTGATTAGAAAGCAGATAAAAAAGGAGGGATTGCGAGGGAAGAATATCAATGCTATTTCAACCATGTTCTGTCATTGTTCCCTATGCTTAGGTGAAGAGGTCTCACTGTCTCTTACTACTTCACAGCGTACCTCTGACAGCTCATCCAGGTCCTTCCATTTAATCATTGGTTTTACTCCTTTCATCTGCATTTTAAGCAGTGGCCGATCCCTCTCACTCCTTTCCCACATCCCCCTCAGAAAGCTGTTTAGGTTCCTGATGTCTCACTCCTCTCTCTACTGGCACTTCCAGTCCATTTGCTCTTCTCTCACTGTCTCCTCTCTTAAGATTTTAAAAAATCTTTTTTTTTTTTCCAGTTATGTACTCCAATATATATGACAACAGTTTTTAACAAAGTTCCTCCCATACCTTAACTTGGAAGTACCTTCAGAACTGGTATGTTTGAGACACAAATGTAGGCACATGATATATACTAATCTGTGGAGCAGAATGTAAAACCCCAGAACGAAATCACCACTTTATTGCTGGTGTCATCCAAAGAATCTATAAATCTGTATTTTATATCTGCAACACGTAAGTAAAACCTGGCCTGTATTTCTTTTTAACATACCTTCATTCTAATCATTCCTTACACTAACTGCAAGTGTCTCAAACTTGACAGCTAGTTTAGCATTAGACAACAATAGAATATTTCTCATTTCTGTAAGTTTACTTATCTTGTTAAAATTCATATTTGCTTGTAAAATACTGAGAAAGGCTTTTAATCATTTGCTGTCAAAATGCCAGGCGGGTTTTTCTGTCAAGAATTGGTAAAGTCAAAAGATTCTTTTTAAGTATTCAAAAAAATATATGTAAGATATATTTTCATACAGGCTGGAAAAACAATAAAACATATAGCTTTAAAAAGAGAGGGAAGAATGAAAGATAAAGATCAGGCTTGCAGCTCCATGGGATTTCGCTCCACGCAGTGTGTTTGTATATGGTGGAGCTGGGGTTAAGCAAAGTAGACAGGAGGATTTTCAGGCCTGAGAGAAGAGAAGAACCTGGAAGGAGGAGCTGCCTGAGATCAGCTCCTGCAGGAATCACATCAGAGAGAATGCAAGCAGAATGGAAATGGGAACTACCATATGCTGCCAAGCACAAACGAAGATGAAAAGTCTGTGAAGGACTGGGGAGGAGGCTGAAGGAGGAGGAGGAAAAAACAATGAGTTGAAACAGTTCTCTCTGTTGGCAAAACAATTTTTTCCATAGCATCTTCTCACAGCCCCAGCTGTTTCTTCACTACTGCTCCACTGTGATTGCTCTAAGAGCTGTATGGAAAAAGCAGCGAAACTATCTTGTGGTACCTTTATTATTAATAATAATATGTTATCCATTTGTATTTATAGGCCATCCATGCCCAGGAGCCTCTGGGCACATAACAAAATATAACTAAAACACAGCTTAGTTTTAAAAAAGGCAACATGGCCCAATTAATTCCCCAATTAATTAATTTATTCTACATAGCTTTGAATTTTGGTCTAAGGATTTTATGTAGGACATTAAAAAAAAAAAAAAAAAAGAACGGTTCCACTGACAAGACAGGTAATTATTTTATTCAATGATTTTTCTCAATGCAAAGCTATTAATAGCTGGATCACTAGTGGGGGGCCAAATTCTGCCCTGAGGTAAATCCAGCACCATTTCTCTGACTTCAAGGGAATTATTCTTTTACTGGGATCAGAACTGGGCTGTTAAATTATAAGTGCCCAGTTATTCATAGAACTGAACTAAATTCTTTTCCTTTCCTTTTTTTTTCTTTTCTTGAAATATAGAAGCTAGCTCTAAATCACACAACCAAACCTGAAGACGATATAGGTATAGTTCCTCCTGTAAGAAGAAGAGGAGAAATAATCTGCCTCCCAACTCCTTGAGAAGCATCCGCAGGCCCCATCTGTGTCCACACGGTTCTGTAAAAACACAGCCAGGACTTGACAAGACCTCAAATACAGTTCACATTGTCAGAAAACAAATGACATACGAAAGGTAAGAGGACAAAGGAAAGGCAAGCATGTTCAAATATTTAATGTTTAATGTACAAGGCTCCACATCTTTTCTCCTCCTCCCAAACCCAGCGCTTTCCGGATATTTGTTACAAATACATCATTAAGTATCACAAGAAAAGTTCTTGTGTCGTTTGGTTAGCCTTTGGGTGCTCTGAAGAGGAAAAGGATTTAGGTTTGGGGATCATTGTCTCCATATGCTCTCAGCCCGCTGGTGACTCCTCATTCCTCTGAAGGGAGGGAGAAGAGGTGGGGAAGGAAAGCTGATCTGCCCCCCTTCTCAGAGGGGAATTCACACCCCTGTGCTTTCATGTGCTCTGTTATGTTTAAATAAGGCCTCATTATTAGGTAGCAATAATATTATCTCTTTGACGTAATTTACTTCCTTGTTTTGAACATGGATCTCTGACATGCTTAGACTAACGCTGATAACCAAGCTTCAGACTGAAAGGGAACTTGTGCCTCTTACGTGGTAGTAAACTGATACACATTGGTAGCATCCTTGAGAGAACAGACATTACTGTTTTTCTGTTGCACAGGGAAACTTTTTACCACAAGGTATTACCAGGGAGGTGTGCAGAAAAGGTCCTGCCTTTTCTGTCATATGAAATGAAACACGTTTGTGGCCAATTTTTTCACCTTAGCAGTAACAGATGAGCTTTTTTTCATTGTTGACATCTTTCTTTCATTCCTTTCTATCCTTCTGCATGCCTTCTTAATACAAATAGCAAAAATACTCTACAGACTCCCCAAATTCAAATTGTAGTATAATACCACACTGAGAGGAAATGTGATTTAATAACTTGTTAATGTGGGACTAGAAAAATGCATTTTCCACCATTTTTATAGACTGCTTAGGTGACCTTGAACAAGTGCCTCTATCCCTCTCTTTGCCTAAATTCCCCATTTATATAACAGTGGCAATGATTTGTCTTTACTTGCCACTGTAAGGATAAGTACAAAAACATGATAAAGCTTCAAGTGAAACAAAATAGACTATCGAGTAGCAAATATTCGCAAAGGAGCAACTTAAATTTCAAGTATACTCCTTTCTCCCTCCCTTCTCATCTCCAAAGTTTTAGAAACAGAAGAGTTAGGAAGTACATCAGTTCCTCTCAGTTGTTAGAATTAGATGTTAGCAATAGTTTTATTTAAAATGGCGATATATTAAGCAGGTTTAAATCAACACAAAAATGAATGAAGATGTTTTCTTCTTTGTTGTTTAAAAGCTACTATAGACACCATTTATCAAAACTGAACTGCAGAAGAATTTGCCATGACTGATAAATTTGCAAACGTTAAAAAAACAAAAAACAAATGAACAGTGAAAATGTATTTTTCAATACAAAAGGCCTGTAATAACCACCAAAACTACAAATCTATAGAATGCAAACTATATTGTAAACAAAGAGTTCCAAACCTCATTAGCAAGGAGTCCAATCATTATTTAACTGTAAAACAGGACAGGAGAATCCATGTTCAGCCCTTTGGGGGCTGAAAACACTCTGTAACTGTATTTCATTATAGTCCATAACTGCATCACTTTGGAGGAGTTGTTATATTTCAGAACATTACTGTGTACTAATATGTAGCCCACCAAAACCATTTGGAAGGCAGGGAAAAGCCAAAAAGCCACCCTTGAAGTAAATAATACTGAATAAATATGAAGCGAAAAATCTATTGTGTGAGTAAATGTAGAAATCTCAGATAAATACACAGGGTGTGCCACAGTTACTACACAATGCTTGCAATCCAAATAATGTGTTGTGTTGCATGGGGATTGTGAGACCTGCTAGGACGCATTTGTTGCCAATTATTTTTATGGGAAAGATCGTTATGATATTGGTGTATTGCACAGAATTTGTGCTGAACTCACTCTGGAATTTTTGTTGTGACATTCTAAAACTTATTTGACACTTGTGGTATGGAATTTGATGTCCTTGAGCTTTTAAATTTATTTTTTATAATACCCACATTGTGAAATCTTTGCTGCACACCCAGTTAAACTAGTTCCTTAAGCATGGGGGAGATACTACTGTGATTTTCAGGAAGGAATTCTGTGCATTCCAAAATGAGTCTTGTATGTGTGCTACACAATTGTTTTGCAGGCAATACTGTAAATATACACTGAAATTGAAGATAATAATATTTTACTACCCCAGAGACTAATGGATATGCTATTTTTGTGGTTGTTTTACTATTTACTGAAGCACAGGTAAATGCCCCAACTTGTTACTAAGATGTCTGTAAGCAATTAGTTGGGGTTTCAAATAAAAAGCTTTAGTATCACAATCCAGATTTTTTCATTTCCATTAACATTCCCTTCAGTTGCTCACTGTGAAGAATTGTGTCTAAGAAAAGATATGGGTCTGGGCTGCCTGCCAAGAGTTTTAGGTTCTTAACAGATTGTTTTTCCCAGTGGGGTCGACTCACTTTCTGCTTGAGACGTCCACTTTTGTCTGTATTTCCTGAAACAAGTCACTAACATGCCTAACTCCTATACATCTTGAGTGCTTAAATAAAAGAGGCATGCTGGTAGCGTTATCACCAATTGTTATCACCGATTATCAACCATACTCAAATACAATATCAAACACTTTTAAATCATTCTCTAAATGCTGTTCCCAAAATACCAACTTGTTGCTGCAGTTGCTTTTCAATCACCGCCCAGTCTCAAACCTCATCAATGAAGAAGCAATCTGAGACACCAAAAAGCCATGTAATGGGCTGGCTTCTTATTTCAATGGATCTCCCAGTAACTTTTCATACAGGAATCCAACATGGATCAGCCCAGACCCTCCCATCTGACAGTCCCCTGCTATACCACAGGTGATCAGACAGGTGGGCTGTGGCAAACATGATCATGGTAGGCAGCACTGACCTTGCCCTTGGGATTCAGTGCTCATAACATCCACATATAAGACAAAGGTTATGCAATGTAGAATTTGCAGCCATTTAAAGTAGGTCACTGGAAGACATTCAGAGCTGATCTCGGCATTTTTTGTTCTTCACTGAACTCAGGTTTATTTTTTTTAGCACCTAAAATCTTTGCACATCTTTCCCAAACTGCTCTTCAATACAGTCTTAGAAAGTAGAAGTGGAATTGGTAGACAGAATACTCTGTATCATCAGTCACAAATACGAGAGGAAAGATTTGATTTCTTAATGACAGCTGCAAATGGTGCCTTCTAGATTCCTCAGGGTATCCCTTCCTTTGGCTACTGCTCAGAAAGGATGTGGTCTTCTGCACTTTCTGCGCCACATCTGCCAGCTTTGCGTGGATGATCTATAATTTATGACATCTATGTTTTCTCTGGCCATGGATGTTTAGGCCCCTGAATAGGCACTGTAATGTCATCTGTAGGAGAGACTATTCTCAAACTTGAGCTTTCTATACATAAAGTACTACAGTGGAAGAGTGTTTAAACATATGGACACCAGTTTGTGGTGAGAGTATTCATCAACTTTTTTTGTATGCACTGCAAAATTTACCTGTGTTTACGAATTGAATACCTGGTAGATTTTTCTTTTTCCCAACTGACTATTGTAAGGACAAGACTCAGAAGTCAAAAGGAGTAGCACTTACAAAAACTGAATTGTGAATACAGGTATCTGTCTATAAATCTTTGTTTCTACTTTAGAAAATCATGATGAAAATATTTAAAAACTGTTGAATATGTAACTTTATGGAAAACATATTAAGAATATAATGCAAATTTTCTGGATCAAACAGTAAGTTATGTGGTGTTCCCCCAAATGTACTATCTATGTATTACCAAATAAACCAGGAACTAGGAAAAGTTCACAATGAAGGTGACTTCTCTGAGAGTAAAATATATTGTGAGGGCAAACATTTGGATTTAGAACCTGAAGAACAAGTTTTCTTTTCTTTCAGTTGTGGATAACAAAAAAAAAGAACTAGTTCATCTTTAATTTTTGAAAGATGAAAAACAAACCATGACAACCACTCATGGTACATAAATAGAACATCAATGATAAATTATAAAACAGATAATTTTCCTTAGTGAATAATGAACAACAAATGCTGAAAAATTAACCATTTCATTTTATGTTGATAGAAAACTTAAGAGCATACCAAACTAAGATTCCTTGTTTGAACGGCAGAAAATGAATGACAGTTTCAGTCTCCAAAATAACAATGAGTTCTGGGTTAATTTGCAGTGTACTTCACCAGTGACATTCAAGAAACGTACATCATGTTGAATATTCTAGTGATTTTTCTGAACTTATAATTGAATTGGGACTCTATCTGCTTCTAGAGATGTTAGTTGTATTCTTTTAAAAGTATAAGTTTACTGGGAAATTCAAACATGTATTGCATCATTTAGTTTGAAGCTTGAATAATACTTTCATATGAAGAAAGAGCTAGGGAAACTAAGGGAATGTATAGCTATGAATATGCACGTGTCAATATGCTGTAAGGCTGTATGTACTTCAGGTGTGTATACCTCAGATGTTTTCATGTTTGGGGCACATGTGCCAACCATGTTTAAGGAATTTAAACCTCTAAAATATTTTTCTTTGCAGGCCTGCAGGTTATGTTTCCTTTAAACAGCAGTCAACACACTACTTTTCAGCAGCAGGATTTTAGTCTGTGAAGCCTGCCTCAGTTTTGTGTCTTTACAAAGTGGGATGGTGCTGTAAGCGATAGAACCTGATGATATGTGGCCTACATCCAGAAAGCGTATATCCATATCCATTCCAAGACAAAGCTTTGCTCAGTGAAGGAGACAATTTCCGTAATACATACATACATATACATGAATAATGTATTTCTGCTCTTAATTTACTACTCCTGCACATTCCTCTTTAGGCGTATTTGAAGAAAAAGGACCCAGAAAACTCTTCATCTCTCACAGACGACAGTGGTTTCAGAAGAGGAAGGTAAGGGACGGAAATTTTTCCATCACCTGGTGGACAGTCCAGTGTAATTTTTTTTTGGAAAAAATTTTGTCAAAAGCTCCTTTTAAGCTTTCCCATTGAGGCTTCTGACTTCAACTGCAATGCCCTGGTATGCAAGTATGTCTGGAAGCTGTGGGAGCTTGGTGTTTCATAAACCTTTCACGTTTCATAACGCCTTACAGACTTTGCAAATCTTTTTGAACCAATATTAGAGGGTCAGCTAAAACTTCATTGATCACTGACCTAGTGCCCAATAATCTTCAGCAGAAGGATTGAAGCAATATTTTAAAACTCTACTTTTTCCTCTTTCCTCTTCACTTCCTTTTTGTCAAAAATGGCATTTAGTTTTCATGATTTTTATCAGATGCCAACTAAAAAAAAGAACAAAAGAGAAACACATTTTTCTGGGTTTTTTTTAGAGCTGGCCGCTTCATTATTTATAAACTTTATCTGTGAATAAAACCATTAATGTTACCTGGTACTAAGTGGCCTACATCCTTGCAGTTCTCTTAAATAAAGCAGACCTTGAAAACCCATGGGCATTTAAATACCCATACTTTGAGTGCAGGCTGAACTGAAATGCAGCTTTCAACTCCATACAGTTTTTCAGCTCCATCTTTTTTTCTGACAAGAATCCAGCTGCCTGGCAGCTATCTTACCACTATCAGTCTTGTGTCATTTCTCTCCCTCCAGCCCAGATCTACTTTTCTTACCTTCAAAAATATGACATGAACAGAGAAACCCCCTCAGGTTCCCATGGTTCAAGCCACCAAAGATTTCACAATCATCTAAATGGAGCAACTGAAGTTTTGCCTGCAATGGAAACTCACCCAACAGTGGTTCCCACGGAGGTCAAGAGCCTTGGTTACATTAGCATTGTCCTCCTGGTGCAGTTGGGAGGTGGATCCCCCAAATTTCCCCTCTTACTGTGCTTGGGTCCATTTGCACCATGGTGTGATGTGAACAAGACACATTCCAGATTAAGTCCAGCGCAAAGGAGAAAATCCTGAACTTCAAATAGGGGAGATGTAAAGCTCCCAGAAAAAAACAGCTCTGATCTGCTTATCCACTCCCACTGTGCCAAACACCTGGCTAAAATAGACATAGTCAAAGGGAGTTTTGGCATGGTTCATCTAATGACAGTCTTATATCTGTGGAACCAAACAAATGGTCATTTTAAGAAATCAGAATAAATTTTGAAGTTAACTGATTAGTTACATGAAATAAAATTCTTTTGGAGCTGTTAAAAAAGACTGAACTCCTTGAAAACATAGGTGCTGCTTTGAGAAGGTCATTGATTTCTTTACTATGTAAATTGGAAATCCCCTCACTAATTCACCTTCTTTAGGAATCATACAAGTTCATTTTATGTATATACATGAGTCCTTCTAAATGATGGGGGAAATTTTCACTTGCTCTATTTCTTAATATTTTCCTGTTAATATGTATTAATTTCTTTCCTTCATCAGACTGCCTTAGGCTTACCGTCATGAAGAGCTGTGCCCTAGCACACATGCAGAGTGACCCACATGTATCTCTCTGTAGTGGCTGTTGCTTTTTTTC
Organism: Haliaeetus albicilla; assembly: GCF_947461875.1. Lineage (NCBI taxonomy): Eukaryota > Metazoa > Chordata > Aves > Accipitriformes > Accipitridae > Haliaeetus > Haliaeetus albicilla. The sequence continues at coordinate 20,564,930 of NC_091497.1, forward strand.
ATGCTCACTTGTAGCATGCATCCACTCACAGCACTGAAAATGCAGTGCTTTAAAGATCCTCAGAGTGGAGCTCAACCACAGCCTACCAGAAACATAGGATCAGGCACTAGCACCTTGGTGCAAGGTCACTCCAATTCCCTCCCTCTGTTTTTCTCTTTCTGTTTTATCCCAATGGGAATTCAACAATACAATCTTGAGTGGAGTCTTCAGACTATACCATTAGCTTATTGAGTAACTGCACCTGCTTTTAAATTTTAATGATGCATTTTTAATATGATAAATGTATTATACTTCAATGGTTTTATATGCAGGTCGAATAAACTATGAGTTTTGTTACTCTTCAAAAACTACTTTCCAAAGAACAGCCTTATAATTGTATAGCTTATGTAGTTGCACATGTGCCTGGTAGTCTGAAAATGACTGTGGTTCTGTACCAGTGAACACAAGCTACTTTTGACTGCAAATGGGTAGTTAATTCTTCTGGTAACTTGAGAGCAATATTATCTAGAATAAGGCTTATAAAGTATTTAGTCTATATGGCCGCTGAGGGAGGGAGAGGAGTTTTTTTTCTGTTGGTTGGTTGCAGCAGGATTCAGTAAAAAAAAGTTTCCAACATGTTGTTTGAACTGAGTTACTGGAATATGTTTGTGATACACACAAGATTTTCTTGTACTAGCCAGACACAAAGGAAGAGTTTGAAAACAATCATAAATAATAATTACTGATTTTACAGAGTGAAGCGGGTGACTACAGTGAATAATAAGAATTCTACCTATTAATGTAACTACCAAATGTACTTGATCACTAAAATACTGAGGTGCAAGATACAAATATAGGGTTTTGCTCAGGAAATCCACATGTATAAAACAAAACATTTGTTTTTTCACTATTTCAAGTAACGTTTATTTGACTTGGGAAATATTCCCAAATAATTGTTACTGAATGGCTTGTTTATTTACTACAGAACAAATACACTTTAGCACAATTTTCTCCACCCTATCTTGTCAGATTCATTAGTGCTGACCTAGAATACTTCTGCATGGTTCAAATTAGTTGTTTGGACTTTTTCCTGATTCTCAATTGTTGATTCTCTTTTATGACTTTTAATAAATTGCCACAGGGATAAAAGTGCTTACTTCTGGACACTTATCTTCAAGGAATTAAACTGACACCAGAAGCTCAATCTTGTTTTAGTGTAATGAGTTCCAGTTGTTGTGTTTTGGTATGTTTTAATATGATTAATTATCCTTTGCCCAGGCTGATTCTTTCCTCATTCCAGTGGCTAACAAAGAATGGACAGTCACTGAATTACCTGAACAAGAGATAATATCTAGTGTAGGAATATTATCCAGCCAGCAAAGAACTAATGTTACAGGTTTACACTGGCCTCCAGGCAGAAATGAAGTCAAACATCTGTCACATTGCAGCAATTTTCATCTGGCTAATGGGCTGTTGGCTCTATATGCCAAGTAGTGTAACCACAGCTTACTTTAAAGTATTTCAGACCACTGCAGGATGATTTTCAGAATAAAAAGGTCTTAACCAGGTCTTAGTTGTTGCCCTTTCACTATTCTCTATCTATCACTAATGGATGCAATGGAAAATACTTCAACCTTGGTAGGATTCTTCCTTTCCCTTCCCTTCCCTTCCCTTCCCTTCCCTTCCCTTCCCTTAGAGATAAGACACCTGCCAGAAAATATCTGAATTCATGAATGTCTCCAGTGGTTGAACATTTGGCAGAGGTTGCATTTAACTTCTCTTTAAAGTCTACAAGATTAATCATCTCCTGAGTCAAAGCATAAAAGTGACTACAAATGCAGCCCATTTGGTTACCATCAGGCTCTTCATAAGAATAAGGTCAGACACCTTATTGAAGGATAGTTGGCAACAAAATTGCACTCAGTGATACTGATTCACTCCAGGACCTTGGTCATACCCTATCCCTCATTCCTCTATCTGTAAATGATGCTTTCTTACTTAGGCTTAGAGGGCTAATCGTAAGTATTTGAGCTGTACACACAAATGCCACCAAAAATTGCAAATTTCTCTAAGTTGTAGCTTAATTCTGAATCACAGCATGAGCAATTTGCAACAGCAGCTGGTCCAGTGTGTCTATAATATTGGCTTAATTCCCTTCACAAAATGTTCATGGAAATTGTGAACTGGAAGACTGTATACAGATCAGAAGTGTGGGCCTGATTTGTTCCTGAGAGTTCTTGGTGAATTTTTTCATTAGGAAAACTGAAACTAGATTTCACAAACGACTATTTGCAGTTCAAGCCACCTTCTTGCAGGGTTGGATTAAATTGATTTGGGGCAAAGGCAATGTGTGAAATTAACACAAAATTCCTTCCTTCAAAAGTTTGGATGTGATATATGTCTGTTTTCCTCCGTAAGCCTTTATATTTTCACACTACTAATAAATGAGTGCTTAATTGCCACAGTGAAGCTGTCTGGGGTTACTTCCCAACAGTGTGTCTTGCCAAGGCCAGCTGGAATTCTGCTTGTATTCTGCAGCTGATTAATGGAGGTTGCTGGTGTTAAACACAAATAAATAAGAGCCCCCCACACCAAAAAGTGTGGAGTTCAAGAAATGTGTAGTGCTCCACTGAAGTGAAACAATTTTCTTCAAATTAGAAAAGTTGACAGTGGATCAATACAGTATCTCCTGATATATCCATAGGAGATAACCAGCTGCGATCAACCTAACTGGTTACTGAGTGCCACCATTTTTCCACAGAAAAGCAATTGAAATAGCTTTCTTCTGGCATTAAGAAATCAGACTGGTTTTTTCCACCAAACAATCTTGAAGTGCCACTTTAGAGTAATATGGATATCTGGGTTCTTTTCTGTTTCACAGAAACAAGAACTGTTCAGCCTGATTTCTCCCTACAGTTTTTTTCTGGTCTTAAATATTTCAAGCTTGAAAATCCATTTTGATCTGGCTACAAGACACTTACATAAAACACTAACATTGCATACCTAAGCTCTCTAGTAGATTCAAGTCCATTATTTCCCTTGCATTATATAAGCCTTGGATATCCTTGGGTTTTGTGTGGTTGGAGTCATCTGCTTACTGAGATACAGTGTTAGAAGTTCACTAGAAAAAATTTTTGTTTGTTTTAATATTAGGCAGGCCTTTTAAAAGTTATCTACATCAATGAAGAGATGAGTAGAAAGTGCTCTGAAAAGTACCTTCTGTATGTGGACTAGAGGTTTATGTCATATACATGACAATTTTAAAGATAACGTCTACATATGATATCTACTGATTAAGTCGATGGTAGATTTCAGTATAAATATATGGCTAAATAGAGAAGATATGATGTACCAATATGAGTGCTGATTTGTCCCTGACCTACACAAGCAAACTGCAGAGGTACTGACCTGTAATCTTTGAGTTATGTTAGTACAACACCAAATCTTTTACCAAGAGAAATTCTCTGCTAAGAGATATAAACTATAACAAGTATCAGTAGAGTGGATGTATCTACTGATTTTAAGGCAAAGTGAATGAAAGGAACAGCTTTGATTTCCAAAGCAACAGTTGCCTGAATGTTTGAATGTGGCCATTCTGGCAGCTATTTCTCAAGCCTGTTTTCTGCAAGGCAAGAAGTGCAGAAAAAAAAAAAACAAACTACAACAACAACAACAACAACAAAACTATAAGAAAAAAAACTATATAATTTTCCCTATTATAGGTGGAATGACTTTATCTTTTTTTCCCAAAATGGAAAATGGTGGTTCATCCTGCAAGCTGCTACTTACCTGTGTAGACATGTAACAGCTTGGATTTACAGAAATAAGCCTAAAACTGCTGTGTCTGCATTCCTGGTTTCTCAGTTGGTTAATCTATTTCTAAATTTTAGAATTTAGGGGATGGGGACCCTCAGGACTCCTGGCCTTCCTCTACCACAGAGCATTCAAACCCCAGGATGGGCATTGGGAGATGCATCTGTATTTCTGAATAAGAAGGGCCAGGAGGGTTCCTTTGCCAAATAGTGCAGGTTGCCTGACATCCACACTGGCAGCTCCCTCTCAAACAGACTGGTGTGCCTACACCACATAGCACTGGTGTGTGGGTGTGTCTCAGTTCAAAGTATCTAAAATAATGTTAAATATTTGTTATGGCTCTCTACAACAGTATTTAAAAAAAAAAAAAGGTGTTTGAAATGAGATCATGTATCATCTTTCAAGCAGCAACACCTGTTGGGGTGGTGCTGGAGGACTACATATGATGGAGGGATCTGGACTTGACAAAGATTTGCCCATGCTGCGTTTCAGGAGCAGTCACTGTTAACCTGTCCCCAGATGGTACCTGGGCTTTGTCTGCAAGAGCCAGCGAAGCTGCGCAGAGCCACGGCAGGGGGCCAGGGAGCGATCTAAGAATTAAATTGGGTGGTTGATGAGTGGTCTAAGTTCAAACTATTTTCTTCTCATCTTTTGTTTTGCAATATAAATATTCCCTTCAGTTTGTGACTCCGAGCAAGGCCAAATATTGCAGCCTGTGAACTGTATGCTCCATGCCCTTGAGGTCAATCAGGGCAAAGCCTGTAAGACACATTCCTTTTTTTGGAAACAGCATGTTCTGATGCCTCTGCAACAATATTTTTATCAGAATTTCTCATTCATATGGAATTTGGAAAATTTGCATATTTGGTGTTCTATGAATAGACATTTTAAAAAAATTCTCATTGAGTGGAAGCTCTGTTTGCCAACAAATCTTGAAAGTATGGGGGAGATTTCCAATTTTTTCATATTTATTAAGAGACCACACTTTTAGAACATCGATCTAAAAAAATAATTGCAAGAATATAGGGCTCAATCTTTTAAGTTATATTTATGCAAAGTGCTTAGTTATACGAATGTTCCCATTGACTCAATGGCTTGTTTGTGAGCCACAGAGGTTGCAGGGTTGCATTGTTGCTTTACATACACATTTACTTTTATAAACTCTCGAATTTTGCAGAAAGAGTAAAATTTTAAGCTTATTAACCATTGTTTTATTACATTCCCCCCAAAATATTAAAAAGTGATCTTTTTCTGAGTCTCTTACTATAAGCATACCTCCTTATATGGTTATGAACAAATTTTTCTGTAATTTAAACTGGGATAAACAACAATGTCAGATGAGGTTACTTCATGTGTAAATGAAATCAAAATTTAGCATCTTAAACCACCTGGTACTTAAAAATCATCTGGCTTCTTTTTACGGTTTTAATGCTACTGGTGGGATTGTTCTCCACTTCTGTTTGTTAGTAGCCTCACCTATTGTTACAGGGAATGGAAAAGGATGGGTGTCTCTGGAGAGTGATTCATTCCAGCCTAAGAAAGGTGTCTAAACCAGGTTGGATGAATTATCCTCTAGTAGTGTCTATCTCTTCACAGACTAATGAAGAGATAGGTGGTTCTCAACTTTTGATCTCAGAAACGCAAATAAAAAACCCAAGACTATTGCCAGCAGAATTGCTGACAGGAGGATTCATACTGCTTTTGGAAAATCTGTGAGATCCACAAGCTGAAAAAAGTTTAAAATTGTAAATGGAGTCTGGATGACACCCTAAGACTGAACACCTGCATTTGAAGTTATGAATATAATGGGAAATACTGATTTATACCCAATTGCTATACCTTGTTGTTTCTCTATGAAAAATTAAGGATGGACTTTTGGGAAAAGTAAAATATTGAGAAGCCATTGTAAGCTTTTTGCTGAAAATAAATGGGATATTGGGGAGATCTTCACTTGTTATACTACTAAATGGTCTATAAGTCATTTAGGTCTTACTGGGACTTCTGCCAGTACAATACATCATTCTTTTTAATTAAAATACTAGTACTACCCAAAAGCACTAAAACCCATCAAAAATTTCAAAAAATCTTGTCCGTGTTAATGTGAAATGTTACTTTGACTGAAGCAGGGACATGATTTTGTCCATGATATCATCCCAACAAGAGGAGACAATGATTCATAAGGCATTACTGTATAGATGTGTGTTTATATATACAAATATATATTTTTTTCATGATGTATTTAGAACAACTATGTTATCATATTTAAGCACAGATTCCTTCATTTTTATGACTGAGTTATGCAATGCTTCTTTCCATAAGCTCACTCCTTAAACAAATCATTTATAAAGCACTGTGTCTCAGGAACTGTGTTCTGATTAGTTTGTTTAGACACAACAGTTTTCATAACTGCCACTGTACATTGAGTTTCTTATATTTGCTTTGGACAGCAAACTGCCAACTACCTGCAAACGCTAGCAACTTCATACAATTTGTTTTGGCAAAAGGTCTCCATGCAGAAAATTTTCTGTAAGATGTGGCAAGTCAGATTTCATACCTACTATCCTCACTGGAACTAAGGCTCATGTTTGTTGTTTCTATAATACTCATCAAAGCTAGAGCAGCAGAGATGGATATGCTAGTCAGGTCGCTCTATTCTTTCACTATTAAAGTTTACTGCACTTTTTAATTTCTGATCTTGTTAAAGTCCTGTGTAGCTCCTACAGTTAAATTAGGTCTGATCATAGGAAGAGAACATTAAGTTAGATTTTAATCTCAGTTGCTTTCAGAGCAATTCCATCAACTAAAGTAAATATATTTACTTTTATGTAAATGAGTTCAGATTTAGACTCTTGCTGTTTGTTTTTATTTTTGGAAGGAAAATTTAGCAGTTCACATTGACACCCAATAACCCTTCTTTTATCTGTACATCACTGCAGAAGCAAGTGTTGTTTTCTGTTCTCCTCTGTTGTTATGGCAGCATATTTTTCAAGATATCATATTAGTTTGTTTCCTACAGATTCTACTGGTTTTTTTCTTATAAAAAGCCTTACAGATAACAGGTATATGTCCAGCTTGAGGTAAATCAGATTAAAGAGATGAATACCTTGAACTGCATCTAAAAGTATCCAGATGCTGATGCTGACATTTTCTAATTCTCTTGTTCTTCCTTCAGGCTTCATTTCCCAATACGTTTGCTTTGTTCCCCATTACCTTTACTACTAATGACTTTTTCAGCCAGGGTTCTGGATGGGCCAAAATGTTCTACCCACAAAAAACACAAAAATGCATTTGGCGGTCTTGCTCCCAATATAATACACTTGCCTACTGACTTAAATGTGGATCTAGGGTAGATGTTAGACATTCCAGTGAATGCTTTGTTGTGCACAGTCAGAAAAAGACACCAGGAACCATATGTGAGTCCAAAATATCCTGTAATCCATGGGACAGAACCTCTGTGGCATCATGGAAAGTGATGTTGGTTTAAAATAAAATCTGAACAACTTATGCCCAAAAGCAATAAGGTTCTGAGGTTTGCTAGTTCACAAGGAATCAAAGAATACTTCATATGCATGTATTTTAAGGCAGTGCATTGATTAGGTTATTATTCTGACACTGACGCTGCAGACATTTATAATCACAGGTAACTTAAGCTACGTTTAAGTGGCATGCTGCCATTAATGAGAGCATTCACAAATATGCTTTTTTAATGTCTGTCTTTCTGTATTTCAGTTACTGAACCATTTGCAACACCAAAGAAAAGCTTACACTGGAAGGCAGAGAACATTCCCACCCACCTCAGACCTCCTGGTTAGGGCTCTTTCTGTGAATGTGGGCGATACAACTTTGAACTAAGCTTGTTAAATGTTAATCAAGTTACCCTTTTGTTTTTGTGTAACAGGCTCACACCCCTACATCCATTCACAGATGCTTATTCCTACTCCCTGTCAGAATTTCTTTCCCCTCAAACAAAGCCAGCAGACTCAGCATTTTATGCAACTGTGGCAGCAAAAAACTTGAAGGAGTCATGGGACAGGGAAAAGCATTAGGTGGAAGAGGAAGGAGGAGGGCTTCTGAGGTATTTTGGCTGATGATAAAATAAATGTTTCCATAAGTAGCAGACCTACCTCAGGACATTTTGTCACTTGTCCAGCTTCTTGTTCCTTTCCTTGTCCAGTCAGGCTTTAATCTACTACTTAGGCCAACAGATGAACTGTTTGTGTGGCAGTTCTCTAACTAAGAAAGAAATCATTTACGGTGAAGGTTAAAAGAAAGTATTTTTCTTGATTTGTTTGAAATTGACTGCCAGTTGTGCTTGCAAGGCAAAATAGCAGTTCTGGCATCATTATTCTGAACCTCCTCAAACTAAAGTGGTGACTGAGTTCTCTGTTGCCTCCCTGGTGAATCCTCTAGTCACTAGGCTATAAGATGAAATGGTACTTGCTACCAGTTGTTTCCAGAAAGAAAATGGTGAGCTGTCCTCACTTCCTTGAAAGAAAGGACAGTGACACTGATTTTCTGAAGAAAGTTCTGGCTGTGGATTCCCAGTGGACAGAAATGCTTTTCTGGAGGTCTATATAATACACTTACTCTCCAGTAGTCATGTTGGTAGCCATTATTTTGAGTTAGAAATCAAGGACCTGACTGTTAAGATTAAATTACTTGCTTATGGATAGTCACTGTGCTAGCAAAGTAAGAATGCAGGTTAGGAATAATTGTCTTCCTTGTCTTTTCCTTTAGTCACTACATTCCAGAGTGAACTATCAAAGCGAGCATTGGAAGTTAAATCCCATTAGTGCTGGAAGTTATGGCTGTGCTGTAAGAGCGACAGAGACAGAACAAACTCAGACTTCCATGAAAGTCTGGGGCGAAGACTGTATTCCTGCCTCATCACATCATTTTGTTTTTTCCATTTTTTGTTACTTTGTGTTTCCATGTCCTTCAGAGGAGCATGTTTTATTGGCTAAGCGTTAGGAGTCAGAACAGTATGCCCAGCTTTCTTGTGGTCTTGCTCCTTAGGGAAGCCACTTACAGTTTTCCACATGCCACTCATAAGACCGGTTACTAGTACTTATTTATAGCAACAGACAGAGCTAAGCTAAGCTGCAAAACATTTTGATATTCTTGACTAAAAGATGCTGCGCAAAATGCAAATTATTATTGTTTCTCTTCTCTTCATCATGACACCTCTTGGCTCTAATTTTACCACAGTATGCTCTTCTGCCTCTCCTTACAATTGTGTTATATTGTTCTCCTTGCTCCCTCCTATCACCTCATCTTTCCTTCCACATCAAGGAGCCTTTCTCAGTAATAGTTCTGGCATTTGGGCATAAGGAGCATGCCCCACTCAGAAACATAATAATATTAAATCACTATAAAATGCAGTTATCTTCGGTTCAGCTCTGGATGTCATTTGCAATAGTTCAATAGAATATTCAGTAGAATAGCTGACGATGGGCCTGATTCCTTTCACTCGTGTCAGACTTATCCCCATGTAACTCCATGGCCTCCAGCAGCATTCAGCTGATTTTAAATAAGTAGTAATGGAATAAATATAGCTGAGATTTTTTTTAAGCATCCAGAGCAGATCAAGTGTGCAACACATCAGTGGGCTGCACATTTCATTGTTACCAGCCAAAACAATGAGGTCTCTGTGGAGCTCTTCAGCCTCCAAAGGCCTAGATAAAGCACATAAGCACTAAAGATAAAGCCTACAGTGCAGGTATTTTTCAAATTTGGGCAAGGAGAATTTGCCATTTTCAGGGAATATTGTAAGACCCTACTTACTGGCAAAGCATTTCCATTTTAACAAATATGGGTCCTGCTAATAAAACATATTTCCTGTAACTTCTCTCCATGGGGAGTAGCTTAGAAGCACAGGGGAGCAAGAAAATTCCTGGTGTTAATTCACAATTTTCATGATATAGAGGCATTAACTTGAGCATGAATAGTGAGCCAGATAGAAGGATTCTTGCTAGGTTTGCGTCAAATTATTTCCAACATCATTTGCTATTTACATAACACTAGTAAAATATTTTTAGATGCTCTGTCCAACTAAATTTGTCACTGTGATCTTACTGAAATCACATCGTTTTCCATCCAAAGAAATTTGCTAATTTTTTTCTAATAATTCTTAGATATTGAAGTAAAGAGCTATAAAATTATTAATTGTTAAAAAGCATGAAGAAGCAACCTAAGAAATTAGAATTTAACTGATTTCTTTAATCAAAATATTCAAAACCACCTTCTGGTTTTTAATGAAAGACTCCTTCTTGAAACAGTCATAATCAATGTGGACTTGAGCTAGGGAGGTCACACTTAACTAACTTATAGAAATTTTTTAAGACATTACTGCCATGATAGATAAGAGAAATTCAATGCATGTATTATACTTAGATTTTAAAAAGGCAGCTGACAAGGTTCTATACCAGAGATAAATTGCTTAGGTAAAGTCATGGAACAGCAAGGATAATAGGGTAATGGACAAAACACTGGTATAACAGCAGAACACAAAAAGATACCTGAAGATGAACGTTTCATGCTATTAAAGAAGAAAGAAGTGGATTAAATATATAAACTAAGAATAAATTTGAAGACTAGTCATCTGGATCTCCCAGACGGGATGGTGTGCATGACTGGAAAAGGGAAACCAAACATTGAATGAATCCATTTTTGTGCTTACTCCACTCCTCACAGGACAGGAGGTGTATAGACCTGCCAAGAGTGGTCACGCAGATGGAATTTAGATCTGTTGTGCCTGTCATTATTGGACCAAGGTAGCATTTATGATGATAAACAGTTATTTAAACAAAGACAAACAAGTCTTCTAAGCTGTCAGTGATTTTAGCGTCATGCAAGCAATGACTAACAGAGGGTGCTTCCAGCTCCCCCTGTGTACCACAAAGCAATGATAGGCATCAATGTTCTTCCCAGGAGCAAGGAATGAGGAAGTAGGAGTGGGTCTGAGGCAAGGGAAAGTTGGGCCACCAAAACCACAAGGCAAGCAATGGGTCTGCAAGTAAATTGAAATGCGAACTCTGCATGGTTACTGGAGCGTAGAGCAGGGGGAGACAGTGTCTGTAATGTAGATGAAAGATTGTACCACTCCCTTCCTCCAGATTCTACTCTGCAAAACTCTTCCATTTGGTGTTTGTGTGGGGTTCACTTCTATACCATGTATGGCAAGTATTTTTCTGTAAGATGTAGGTAAACTCTTGAAGTCAAGCATAAATACAAAAATGTAATGTATATTAGAGTAAATGTGAATCAGTATGGTATTATGCTGGCACTCCACTGATAAGAGGAGTTGCATTAAAGTAATTCTGGTATGTAACCAAATGGTTCTATATGGGACAATGATAGGCAAAGAGCAAAAAGCATCTGTGAGTTCAAGAGATAGGTATGTCTGTTTGTGGAGGAAAAAATATTGAGGGAAAAAGACCACAGGGCAGATGTGTTGGTCTGGATAAGACTGCATGGTCTTATGTCTTTATTAACTAGTTCTAGGTGGTTGAAGTTCTTAAAGTATGTAAATAAAAACATTCTAGGAGTACTGTGAACAAATAAACAGGATAATTATTATAAAAATGGTACTCTGAAAGCTTAATCCATTTTTTATTAAATGCAAAAGTTATACTGATGTAACACTAAGAATGAGATTTTAACTGAAAGATGTAAACCAAAGGTTTCTTCAGAAACCCTCACACTATCCCCATGAGTATACGCATAACAATAAGCTCTTTCATTATGAACAGGGTTTTTGCATCAGTCACTGAATAATAATTATTGTCTACTGTAGCTTCACCCCAGCCTACCTGGAGTTTCACAACATTGCAGCAGAAAGTTGATTTCTGAATAGGCAGCTCCTCAAACAGGCAGTGATCTACCAGATGCTAAGAGGATACACAGAAACATGAGGGAGGGCTTAAGCCAGTATATAGGAGAGAAACCAGATGTGTGAGAAACATTATACAAGCACTGTCAAAAATGAGGAAAGAAATAGCCTGAAGAAGCAGATGGGTGGACAAGGTGACAATAATATCAAACAACAAAATAGACAACAAAATGCTTAGTGGGGGGAGGGGGAGAAAGAAAAACTCACAATACTTGAAGGGATAAAAATAGGTAAACATGAAAATATTTTAAAATAATGAGGTACACATGTGTTTTTCTAAGATCTGTGTATGTCAATTCAAGAAGCATAGCAAAAATAACGTCAATAGTAATAATATTTATAGCTCTGAATTTATCAGGGTCTTGAACAGGTTAATGACTTTCGTGTATCACTGTATCTGGAGTTATACATGGCTGCAAAATGAAAGGTACAAATACCTAGATCTTTTTAGGAACTGTTTGGAAATTTAAACTTAAGTATATAGACATTTTAAAAAGAGTTATACAACTACATTGGTGCAATCTTAAATGATCTATAGCATGATTAAAAAGGCATAAAAGCATCCATGCACAAAGCTGTACTGGTTTTGTTGATACTATACAAATATTAATGTTATCTTTAACATTTAGTTCTCATCATACTAAAGTATTGTATAGATAAACCATAGTTAAGTTGATTTGCAGCTGTTACTAGGTGACAATAGCTATGTTCAGTGTTCAGTGGACTCCGAGGTTCCACCCACAAATTTTTGAATTAATTTATAATTTAGGTATTTTCTTTCAAAAATCTCAAAAGACGCTGGGAGGAAGAAGAAGGATACTAACCTAGAACAGCTTCATTGAAAGAATGGACTTGATCTGTGTCTGATAAACGTTGATACTCGGGCCAGGCGAGTGTTTCAAGAGCTTTTTCTATGGTTCTTTACATCGTATTTGCATGAATTAAAGTAATTGACCAAGTACAAAGTATGTTAGAATCCAATCTACTATATCTTTGGAAGGCATAACATCTTTGGGTAGCATTAGAGAAATGAGCTGGCTACAGGAAATTCCTTTATTTACAGCAGGTTAGGGGCCAGGTAAAATTGCAAAAATGAACACAAAGGAGGCAACAACAAAGAGGAAAAAGAGGAGCAAGACTAAAAAAAAGTTGGTTGCTTTGCTTTCTTGCACAGGTCCTATAATCATTATTAACAGGATGACTTTTGAGTTATGTTGTTGTAAAAGAAAGGAGAAACCAGGATTAAGTTAGGGTAAATTGACTAGTAAGAACAAGACATCAGTGAAAGAAACAATAAGGCCACAAAAAGATAGTGAAAGTAATTTATTGACAGCCTAGGTAGGCATTGCTAAAAATTTTAATGAATTCTGAGCCTCGGTGTTCACAAAGGAGGATTGGGAACAGATGCCAGAAACAGACATAAATTTAACAGCAGAGGTGGAAGGCATACTGAAGAAACTCAAGATCGTGCCAGAAGAGGTGACCTAGAAATTAGAACATTTAAAGACTGACAAAACTAAAGGACCAGAAGGTACACATTTGATGAAGCGTCCCAGAAGAGATAGGGAAACCTTTAGCAAGTTTATTTATAATCTCTTTGGAATTGAAAAGGGCAAAGTAGCACATATTTAAGAAGTGATCTAGCTAAAATCTAGAAAGCTTGACTTGTAAGACGGAAGGTGAACCAAATACTTTAAAAAGTAAAGACATCAGTTAATTGCATTGGTTTTCTAAAGCTGTACAAGACCACGTGTGAATTTCACAATTACTCAGAAGTGCATTTCTATCTTAAAACCATATGAACCATTGTTTATCTACTAACACTTTTATGTTCTATGTTTCTTAAGTTCTGTGCTCTTTCTCTGTTAATGAGCAGGTGATCACTATTACCATATGTAAACTCTGGAGATTTTACGGTTCTAACATAGGTAAGAAGACATTGAAAGCATTGGATCATGTCCCCTGAAAGAAAAAAGTCTGTAAGTTATCAAACAGAATTAACAATGAAATTGAACCCAGAAATACCCCAAAAAGGAAGGAGCCTAAATTGTAAGCTTTGCTCCTCCCCCCCTTAAAGTCCTATTGTGTGTTTGTGATTTTGCGTCTCTAGCAGGACTGAGTCCCCAAAATTCAGGAAAGAGGCAGACAGACTGGAAAGGGTCAAAAGGAGGGCCATGAAGATGATCAAAGGGCTGGAGAACCTGCCCTACGAGGAAAGACTGAAGGAGTTAGTTAGTTTTTTTCTGGCTGGTGAAAGAAGGCTCAGGGTGACCTCATCACAATATTCCGGTACTAAAAAAGCAGCTACAAAGAAAGTGGAGGCTCTCTCTTCACAAGGAGCCACAAGGAGAAGACAAGGTGCAACAGGTACAAGTTGCACCTAGAGAGGTTTTATCTCAAGACAAGAAAGAAATTTTTTTACAGTGAGAACAATCAAACACTGGAACAACCTCCCCAGGGACATGGTAAAGTCACCATCCCTGGGAGGTTTTCAAGATGCAATTAGACAGGATGCTAGATAATCTCATCTAGGCTCCCTTTCCCATGAAAGGTTGGACCAGATGAGCTCTTGAGGTTCCTGCCAACCTAGGCAGTTGTATGATTCTATTCTATGATGAATTAATTTATTTGCCATATCCTTCAGTGAGCTATGGAAATGTATAATCCTTTGGCAATTGTAAGAAAATGCTCCACTAATGCATGTAGCCCCATATTCTCAGTTTTGTGTGCTGGAGATGCTTTTGGTATTCCAGGGAGTTATCTGTGTCTTTGCTTCTGGCCATGTGCTTTTTTAGGGCTGAATCTGACATTGCCAGGTGTTTTCTCTGTAGTCCAGAATCTCTATCCCTGCACTGTGAATCTGCAGGATGCTTGAAATGGCTGTGACTCCCAGCCCACAACTTCTGTTGCTTGACATCTTTTATTTAAAAACATAAATCTGGCCCTGTATATGATTTGTTAAACCTCTGAAAATAGCAGCCCACTGAATTTTTCAGTCATCCCTGATTTTATCAAAGGAATTTCCTGTGATATAAGCCTCTAATCCAGAAGTCTTATGACCTTAATTAAATTCAACAAAAAGTGACTATGACAACTACAGAATTGAAATATTTTGCTTAGTTTGCAAAAAAGGGTTTAAAGATATTCAAATGGATTAAAACAGACCAAAGCTATAGAAAAATACTTTCTTGAGTTCCTAGCAAAATTTTTCAGAGACAACCCAAGAGAAGTTTGCTGCAGGCCTGGTGATGTATGGTACTGGCAGTATGTTACATTAATGTCCTAGGAATTGACATGTATATTATAAAGGGTAGTTATAAGTTCTAACAGTTGTGAACGAGGGAAGTATCAGACAAGTATAAGGCCAAAGTATCACTATTAAGACAGATTTTATTCACCTTATATAAAAGTAACCTGAAACACAGAATGTGCAGTAACAGGCTGAAATTTGATGACTGCACAAAACTGGAAAATAAGTCAAAATGAATGAGGTGGACACTAAAATAAAGAGCAGTTGGAAAGGCTAAGACCAAGGGCAGATATATGGTTATGTAATAATACAGAAAAATGTAAGAGACAGACACTGACGATGAAAAGAAAGATTTTCAATTTTCAAACAGCTATACAGAAAATCTAGGGGTAGTGGAATATATCACGTAAACCTTTGACCCATTGCTTATAAGCAGTAAATTGTAAAAAAGTGAAACTAGGGCCACATAAGGAGGCTTGGGAAATGTAATTGAGTGGGAATTATTTGACTTATGTAGAAATGGGACCAGGAAAATAGTGTTTTATTGGGCATAAAACCCACAAATAATGGGTTACAAATATCAGATAAGGAAATTCTTACAAGAACTAAATTCTGTCTCGGGAGAGATTTCATTGGAACAAACAGGCTTCTGCATATATCTCCATAAAAAATAAAGCTGACATAACCCAGGTAGCTTTCACTTGTTTTTAACTAGCATTCTGATTCCTTTCACCAATACCTCAGGTAGTTTATCAATTCAGTGAATGTAAGTTCACTGAAGTTCACCTCTTGGGAAACAAATGCTTGCCCCAATGCCTAGAAGAAATGGGTAGTCTCTTGATAAATGGCTTCATCCAGCCCCATGCCTAATCTCCCCAAGCTGTTACCATTGCACTTTTGCTGCAGTTGTCCTTTATCCAGAGGTATGCTCAGTTTTGGGACTGCTGCACCCAGGACCATGTTGTCCAAGATCTCATTGTTCTGCTTTCAGTTTGAGCAGCAGAGTTGCGATATCTCAGCAGCAGTCAGGAAATGTGTGTCCCTGAAGGTAGGAAAAGATTTGTTTCTCAGTGGCTGGTTCTTCCTCTGAAAGTTTCTTACCTCTTTTCTCCTTTAATGGTTCTGGGGCCACAGAGCCCCAGAATGGCTCATTTTTCCATTCCCTAGTCATCTATGCAGCTTCCTCTGAAGTCCTTTTCTACAAAATATATCTAGTTTATTACCCCAACAGTGAATGTGAGGTTTACGCTTCTGTTTTACTTCACTGAGATTGTCTTGAACTGGTGGGAGTATCCAGTGTACGTAGCCAAGTACACCCCCAGTTTGAACCCCTCTACACAATGAGCTGAAGACCTGGATGAGAATGTGGCTAGTTGTTCCTGGTTCTTTTGCCCATCTTCAGATATCTCATGTTGTCATGTACACATGGAAGAAATGCCGAATATAAACAAGATAAAAATCCTGGGCTGACTCCAAACCATCCTTACTTACCTGCATGTCTCTCACATGAGCATGTGATTTACCACAGGTAGTTCAGTGAATTTCAATGTAACCTAACAGACAAAGCAAAGTCATTAGACACACTGAACACTCTGCAATATTTTTAATGCTTTAGCTATAATTAATAAGTGTGGTTAACAGGTTTTTGTGAAATGGTACAGTGGACAACATAGAGAAAAAGCAGTCGATTTTTTTTTTTTGAGAGATCCGCTTTTTATAGTAATTGGGATATAAACACCTAAAATCAGGATTTTATACTAAAAGGGCAAGCTAACCTTACTAATGGTGATTACTCATTGTATAATAGAAAAGGAAATAAAAGCTTTTTTATAAAATGTATCAAATCCTAAGAGTGCTGTTAAACTCATTAAAGAAAAAATGAAGTTAGAGAAACTGGTCTTATTTTTTTTCACTCCCAGTAGAGTTCATTTCTACTTCAACAACTAAGCCAAGGTCACATTTAACTCACTTCAATTTCACCCAGTGCACAAGCTAATGTCAATAGTACAGCTGCCATGCAGAGCTAAAGACTGATGGTTAGACAAAGCCATTTACACAAGGCTGGGTCTTTCATCTTCTCTCAGCTAGTGACATAAGAAAGCACTGAGGTTATTCTCAACTAGAGACTAAAACTGGCATATTAGAAAAAATGTTATTCTCCTTAGCTGTCACACAAAGGATCTGAAGAAATGTAGAAATGTTTTTTTCCTTGGTCATCTAGGGAGATCACAAAGTGACTCTAATAGCCTTCACTCTGAAATTTTCACATGGTTTAAGTGATTGCCAAGTCTGATATTTTCCATTTACACTTCATTGCCATCAGAAAAAGAAAAAAATCAATATACCTACCTACTCAAGTGTGTCACAGGATGAGCTTATAAAAGAAGACATCAGTCTTTTTAGGGCATGAAAAATATACTTATTCAAATATATCTTATTTAAAATGACATAAATTGCAGTGGTTAGTCAAGATTCGATTTCCTCTAAAATATAAGACTTAAAATATTCCCTGACTTGCCAAGGAATAAGAATCCTTCAAACTGTTGATATGTACAAATGTACTCGTTTTCCCTTGTAAGTTATACCCGCCACAGTGTACCAATATTAGTGACTATCTTTAGGAATTTCAAAGGGGAGGTGAGATCTAACATATTATCACATTTCTCTGAGATGGTACAAATAACTGGAACCTTGCCAAAACATGGGAGCAATAGCTTTTTTTTTAATTTCAATTTTACTATATATATGAATTTGAGTTGCCTTAGCTTGTTGGCCTTAATACGATTCCACGTGATGTCATGCAGCTCTAACAAGCTCAAACACCCTAAGCAGAGCTACCTTCCCTTCTCATGTGATAGCTCTTACATATCTTATCTGTCCCATTAAAGATTTCTAGCAATTTCCATGCAACAATATAAAATGTCTTAGATGTTTTGGATTAATAAAGTATCATATGTACAATGGAATCATCTTGTCAAAGATTTGACTGCTTGGCCATTGTCAAGAACACTTGATAAGTGAGAGCCAAATTTGTCCCTGACTGTTCTGCTCTCAATGGAAGCTGAAAGGTCATCATTCACCTTATGATGTCGTTTCAACCCCATTATCTTTTCTACCTTGTTTTAGCACCTCTCTCTGGCAAAGGGAATGAGTAAGATGTTGAAGAACTGAGATGGTATTTCAGGCTATCTGCCAGCAAGTGCTAAATAATAATGGAATTTGTTTGCTTACAAATTGAGCAAATGAATTTAGCCATTGAGCAGGTCACCTCTGTGATTTTTTCCCATCCCCAGCTGGTCAATCATCTAAAAAGGCAGAATTACTAGGGTCAATCCAGAAACTCTTTTCCCCATGTGGTAGCACAACATACCAACCATACAGCTACTAGGCCATCCCCCACAGTTACAAGTATTTCAAGGTCAATTTATCAATTTAACAGCTTCATCTTCTTAATCACTAAACTTCTGTCTCTTTGAGCTTGTGCTGAAAGACTGTGGCTGCTAATTAAAATGGAGCTTTACTAGCAAGTACACAAATTAGATCCTGTCAGTAAGTTTATTCTAACTATTGGTCATTTCTAAATGCCTTTTTAATCCCCTAATTTTTACATTAAAATTCAAAAGCCTAACAATCTTAATCACCCCTACATCAAATTCATCATTAAGAACAGGAAGCCAGATGGTATAATTTTGATTTACCGGACTTCAGCGTGAATTAATGTACTGAGTGCCGATAATGAATACATCAAACCTGATATTGCAGAAACCTATGAATCTGGCATGTTAAATTAATAACACACTTTGCACAATGAAAGCATGTAAGCTCATATAAAACTGAGGAGTAATGGTCCCTTTTATTTTAAATGGTCTTTATTAGCCTGCAGTTTTGACTCTTAAAAAAAAAAAAAAAAGATGAACATTGTGCTTAAGAAAGTTCTGTCTGTTTCATAGCTGTTCTTTTTCATGTAGGCATGAAATGAAATGAAAATAAAAATCCACCTGATTACAAACTTTATAGTTGTGAAAGATATATTGGTGGAGTCAATGAATTGACTGGATCCATTCAATTTATGTTGAAATTATGGCTAAAAGTTTGACTGGCATGCTGAAATTCACTTATCTCAAAGTGTCATAGTACAATGTTGTTTACTACATGGGATAGTTATTCATTGCATGGAGTATGTAATGAATTATGCAGATTATGCTGAGTTTTTTCTTTTATCCTTTTCTTTCTAATGTTTATTGTTTCTTGTTCCAATATACCTTCATACTGTATGGTGAATATGAAGCTGAATAACATTTTGTTGGAATGGAGGGTCAGGAATTGGTTTTACTGAAAAACAGAGCAATCATACATTTGGAAATAGTTGCTATAAAAAAAAGTACCAGGTAGGTAAGTCCATGCCTACCACATTTTCTGATTATCTAGGTATTATATAGCATGGGGATGGCATAGAGATTAGCATTTTTGAAAGAAAATTGATGGATAGCAATTTTAAATATTCCAGAACATTTGAACTGGTGACTAGCTTGTGTTCTAGCAGTGAGAGGTTACATAGGGCTGAAATTACTTCACTTCTGAGTGTATAATTTTACATTTACTTAGTGTAAATTAAAAATATAATAGTCATGACATATTCTGGTGGACCTATGAATAAAAGGATGCAACTCAATTCCTGTTCACACCAAAGACAAAATTGCCTTCAACTTTAATGACAGCAGGATTAGGTTCAAATACTTAACTAGAGGATCTGCAGCTTCCTTTTCATGTATGTAGCGGCAACACAAATAGTAGATTATCCAGTAAAAATTCTAGTTCTGAACTATGTCTGAGTTATATAACTTCTAAATGAAATACAATTTGGAATGGTTTTATGCTGAATGACCTAAAATGTACAAATGTAGGCCCATAGACCATAAGCCAGAAAGGTGGGATGAGAGTCATCTCTGTTTTGGAAACCACAGACCATTTGCTATAAAAGCATTTAGAGAGTTAGAAGATGCCTAGTCCAGGCCTGAGCAGGATAAAGCTGACTGAATAGGTTAACATGAGCATAAACATTTCCCTGACTTTATTCTGTCTCTCAATCTCTGCACAGTAAGTGAATGTTTGAACAGTCTCAGTGTAGCTGTAGGAAATATATTCAATATAGTCAGGGTAGGATAATACTGGGGAAAATGTTGCAAACCTGAATTAGGTGCTACTTTCCAGCTAGCTTTCCTTATTGCACGAGTGTGTTCTTGCACTTACCACTGTGGCATATAATTTGTATTGCTTAGAGATAAACTGCTAAGATTGATTACTAAACAAAACAAGGGATGCATTACAGATTTGTCTAGAGAGGATATAAAAAACCTCTTATGCCTCTTCTTTATATATTTTAGTGTTTTTACCTTTCAAAGAAGTAGTACTTTGTGAATATTTGGGGAGGGAGGAGGAAGATAGGTGTTCCCAAAAAAGAAATTTACACTGCAAACTGTTCTAGCAACTTGAACAGAATAAGTCAGTTGTTCCTGGATGGAAATGTTTCTCACTCTTAAATCTCTAGCTGAAGCTCATTTGACAAACCTATTATAAAATGAATAAATGTAGCTCTGTGTGATTTGTCCATTGTCAACATGTTAACACACTTTATTTGAAGGTAGATTGATGAAGGGTGGCTGAAGGAGTTTACCCTCCTGAGTTAAAGAATAGAAAACCCTTTTTTCTTAGCATTTTTCTTTTTTTCTTAGAAGTTCACAAGAGTAGATATACAATTATCCTCGACTTGCTGATGCAAAGGAACAGAGCATTTAGTTTCTTGTCACTGTCTCTGAAATTCCTAAAGGTACAATTAGCATTTCATTTGACATAATGTTGAAAGGTTCATAGATTGATCTTCCCTAAAATGCAGCAAGAATTTTTTGAAATGCAAATTTTGACATTTATTAACTTTTATTCCAGATCTGTTTATAGACTGTAAAACTGTGCATACATTTAACTCAAAGAAGCTAAAAGGACAATGTTTAGGTGGATACTCTGTGTTATAATAAAAGTCTATTTTATTGTTTCAACAATGAAATTTTTATTATCAGAGATTTATGATATCAGCACAGCAGTTTTTACTGCATGATTCACAGTGTTTTTATAGATGTATATTCAACAAAACAAGGAGAGAAATTGTACTGCAGTGCTCTCTCTCAGGAGTGCATTTCCCCATTGAAATAATGTCAGCAGTTTTCCACCTTCAAAGCCCTATGTTTTCAAATCAATTAACAATTCTAATTGTGCTGGAACAGTTGTTCACTTAGCTTGGCAAATGGGACAGGAAACATTATTTCCTTTCTTTGCCTAAAATGAAGACTTTAATCTTCTGAACCATATTTAACATATAAAAAACACACAACTGAAAAGTTAGGCAGTTTGGAAACTCACTCAATTGTAAATGTTGTTTTTCTCAGTGTTCAGGCCTTGGTAGAAGAATGGAGCAAGAGCACTACAGTTTCCCCTCTGGGTGCCAGCAAACCATCTTAGGATTCATTCTGAATATTTCAAGCGAGATTTGTATCTATCTGGACAGCTGTAAGAGTTATTGCTTTTGCAAGATGGTAAAACAAACACTGATTCTGACCGAACTAGTGATACCAGAATGCAGATCTGTATCATGTTACACAGGGCTGACATAAAGTAAGTAATAACAACATGCCGGAGCCAAGACTTAAAGGCCAAATTTACATTCCATTTTATTTATATACATATATATTGTCTGCTTGGATAGGGGCATAGTGAAAGATATAATTACTGTGACTTCATGCAGAGACTAACATCCAACAGTTAAAATAAATACGCCTGTTTCTTCTGCAAACCCCAAAGCCATTTACCAGATGGGCAAAATAATATTACCCCATTTAACAAATGGAACAATCTCATGGTACAACGTAGAATTGTGCAACAAGCCCTTTTCAGCACTAAAGAAGTCAAGGATCGTGCAGTTGAACATCATGCATAGTGCTCTATACCAAACAAAATGAGAATCTTCTAGCAAAAAAAAGTGTACAAATGTGGATTTAAGGTTGTATCTTTTCATAAAACACTTGAATTACTCAGAAGGTCACAAAAACAGTAATAATGTGTATTGTTCATATCAAGAGAAGTTCTCAGTACAGATTATCTGTATGAAGGATCTGGTGAGTGTTAACACGTGTATTCACTTCAGTACTAACCTTGTGTAGGAACTTGCCAAGAATATGGTCATACTTTGTGCATGAAACTCCTGGGGGGTTAGAACATTGTTTTTACCACAACTGTAGCCATGTCTTAATGCAATATAAACATGCATAGCATTGTTGTAGACACTGTTTCTAACATGATACTTGTTCAGATCAGTTCTAAGAAAGAGCTAGAACAAAGTTTTAATTTCAATGGTTGGGGTTTTTTTTCTCTTTTACAGTTTTTCTGTGGAGTTATTTAAATTTCTTCAGTATTTGTTTGCTTGTGTGATGGTGCATTTAGACAGGAGGTCAAAGTAAAAATGGCATCAAACTTTTAGGAATTAATTAGGAATTCAGGGTCTAGGGTTGAACTTATTTGAGTACACGTAGATTACAGTTTTTTCTCACCTCTTCCTCTGTTTAACACTGATGCAATTGTTGTGCACCCTCATGACTAAACTTAATTGCTCACTGCTGAGATGGACCATACTTTCTTATTGCACAATTTTAATTATTCACTGATGAGGAAACTGTCTCCTTTATTGCATCTGCTAGAGGAATGGCATCATACAAATATATTGGTTCTGGTATCATTGTCAGGTTTCTGATTCAGAGCCTGAAACTTGACCCAAAACAGCATGAAAGCTAGATGAAACTCATCGGAAACTATAGTCCCCTGGGGTGGTGAAGAAAAGGCTGTGAGAAACAGGTGGATAATGGTCAGTACCTACCTATCATTCATGAAATGATAATAGTATTTGGCATGGATTTAGTTCTTTTTGTCTGCTTTATCATCATACACCTCTCCACAGATCTTGGTATCAATTCCCTATTTTGTAAATGATTAATTAAGCCAGACATTATTCAGGGTACTTAGTCACTGTGACTACAGCATCTAAATTCAGGAAAGCCTGCCTGCCATCCAAGGCTGCCAAATCTTCACTTTTTCTGTCCTCTCAGTGGTGATGAGTAGTCATAACACCTAAACTAGGTAATGATAGGAGACAATATTAATGTGATTTGCTCAATGATTTTTTCTAAGCTAAGAGCAGAAATTACAGTAGAACACAGATATGTGTGTGCCACTGCAGATGCATAGACATGTTTCACCCTGGGTGACTATACTTTTGGAGCAGTACTAGTCCTAAGAATAGACCTAGGCACCTAAATTGAGACTAAGGAGGAAATAAGATCGAAACAGCACTCTTGGAAATATGTGTTGCTTACTGGGCACCTTGATTTATCACTTTCCAAGAAGAGCAGGAGGCACACTATGATGCCCTAGTTCCCACCTAATATTCCTTTTCATTTCAGCAATCGAGCCTTTTTCTATTTAAGCTTCCCTGAGCCTCCACTCAGTGGGTTTTCATACTGATTTTGTCCTAGCACTATCAAGTTCCCCACAAAATGCAAGGCAAATCTTGCTCTCCCTGAAAAAGAATAGTATTCTTTTTTTCCCTATGTCTACCAGCTAGAGCATCCATACAGGCAGTCCCTGTTCCTTCACATCCTCCTGGAAGAAGGTTCTAGTGACTAAGACTGCAGAATTTGCCAACACCTCCATTGAGTGTGAATGTTTAGGGAACCTATTTCAGTGGGAGAGCACTGTGTTTCTTGTCCCTACTTGTAATCATGCTGCTGAGTTTTGCATTCAACAATCATTGGCTTATATACCAAAATGCCAGATATTTTGGGGGACAGATCCTAGAATCACTAAGCAGCCCTACTCACAAGGCTAGAAAGCCATATTCCCAGCTTGCTTTTCCTTTTTGGCCCAACAGATCTCAAGTTCATCTTGGCACAGTAAGGCATTTCTTATAACCAGGTTAAAATGAGGGTAATTTCTTCCAACATGTATTTAGCTTTCAAGACCGAAGCTTCTACAACAGAAACATAAAAAAGTTTGTGTCCCAGAAGCTTATCTTTTTTCCCAATTTCAATCAGCTGGTGTAATACATTCTGTTATCCCTTTTTACAAACCCTGTTTTTTCTTGCATAATTTCTTAGGGAGGGTGAACAATGCTCCTTCCCCAGAGTAGATCTGTTCTCCTAAATAAAAGATAACAGCAAAGCAGGCTTCAGCACTGAATCCTTGCTGTCCACACTGCTTAACTCTTAGTTCATACCCTACTTATGCTGCCTGGAGGGTAAATCTGCTCTAGAGACTAGTCCTAAGGAGTATAAAATCTGTCAGTCAGAGTCTTGTGGCCTCAAAGCCAGAGACTGGTCCTTGGCCCTTTTTTATTTACTGGTTACCCAAACTGGCTGCAGTGCTCTACTGTGACAAATGGGTTTGAGAATTGTGCTATGTCAATAGCTACACAGAGGTATCTTTTTCTTTTAATAGGATGGAAAGACATTATTAAATTCTTTGGAAAAAAAAAAAGATGGATTTTCTTTAAAAATCAGTTTTGCAGTGTGGATTCTTAGGTGGCAGTGTGCCTTTTCAAAGTCCCTAGTGAGACATCTCCACTTAAGGCAGGCATGGGGCTTCAGCTAACTTTTGTTGCTGGAGTTTCTCACTTTTAACCATCTTTAGCTGTTATGGGTGTCCCCCTTCAAGAGAGGACAGTATCTCAGGTATGTAATGTGATGTTACGAATTCTGTTCTGGAGACACTGCTAAAGGTTAGGAGTTATGATATGTGTCTCTGTCCTTTACAAACCTAACATTGTCACAGTTTACCCTCAAACTTGGAAGCTGCAGTTAGTACAGAACCTGCGTCTCATTTGCACCTCTGGAGAAGAGCAAGCTGTTCACTTCTGGTATGCTGCAAGGTTTATTCACTTTATGGTCAATTCTCAAATGTCTGTGAGAAGATTATCTGGGTTATGGATTATATGCGTCATGCTTTAAAAAAAAATGAAATCCTTTTCTGACCTCATTCCGTGCTTATACTCTCATTCTTAAAAGGTAAATATACTAAACAGAATGTGTTACCATTAACTGTATGTGTGTTTTGTTTTACCCATGCTTAACTTTATTTGGCTATCCTGTCCCTTCCTCTCTCACTGTTCTTGGAGAGTTGACAGTATTTATGCTTGAAATCTGCTGCTATAGAATTACACAGGGGTTTTTTATCTAAAGTACCGCGAACACCTACAACACCGTAAAAACAGTCATGATGATTTGGGATAGCTTATTCTTGACCACCTTTTGCCCTCTCCAGTGTAACTCATTCCTGCTATTCCCTTTTTTCCTATTCTTTGTACCTGTGAGCAATTGATTTCTTTTGATAGGAGGTTTGATTGATGTTGTCTTGGCTAGATATCTGAGCTTTCTGAATTTTGTTTCAGTCCTTTTAGTGCTTTGTACTGTGGTAATTGTATAACACTTAAATATTATAGGCACCTGAGACAAGATTAAATAAATAAAATTAAGTGTGGTATGAAGTGTTATCCTCCTCTGTTTTTCTTCATATATTTTGGTTTGTTTAATGAATAGCTTGCATTTTTCAACTGGTATTTGTTAGGTATTTAACATAATAATAATTTGGGGATTTCTATCCTGAATGTTTTTTTATTTTTATACAAAGTATTGTATGACACTTACTCTAACTAAGTTGATTATTTTTCCTGTCATTTATTTATTATAGTTCAGTGTAACCAAGATACACTTCATAATTATAGGATGATAACATGCTTATTGATCTTATTTTAATCCTTAAGTTTTACCTTAAAAGATGGAATTAGAAAAATGATTGGTTTCCCCTTTGTTACTGATATTTATCGCTAAAAAGTCTTATCTAATGAAAATATTTCATCTTCTTTTATGGGATTTTAGACATTTAACATCAATTCAACAATTGCATTTCTGGAGAAATATACAAGTGTCTTTAATAGTCTGATAAAAACAGATCAAATTTTCAGGTGAATGACACATGAAACTTAATATAACCTGTTCACCTTTTGTAAGACATTCTCCCAGAGGAACTACAGTGGTTACTTGGATAAAGATTACAGTAGTTATTAGATTAGAACCAAAAAAGGATTAAAAACCTGTGATTAGTAAATATTTTTAATCCAGTTGAAACTAATAATGTATCTGTTAAATAGAATAGAGTTTATAGCATGTTTATGATGTCTGTGAAAGTTTTTTCTATTATTTTCTCTATTTTGCCAACTTACTAAAAGACTAAGGTAGTAGTTTTCATGATTTAATATTCATATTACACATGCTACAGGGCATCTGTGCAACAAAAATCATGTTTTATTAAAACATATAAACATACTTTCAGTGTCATATCTAGGAATAGAGACTTGAAATTCTGGCCCCAAGGTCTGGTACAATGCACCCTGTATGAAAGAGTAACCACTACACATTATTTGAAATGAATGGACTTGATTTTCCTTCAAAGAGTGCTCTGAATACCATCATAAAGCATTTTCATTTCACCCCTTTTAATGGTTGAAAAACAGAGGTAGAATATTAGAGCAAAAATGTGTCAGTTGTTGTCCCAAGAGAAGTGCCCAAAGGCAGTGAGGAGCTGGTTTTGATAACATGACATTTTCAGCAAGGGAACTTGCATTCAACAGCTCTACAGTGAGTTCAGCAGCATCTTCCAACCTCCTTCCTTTTCCCATGATCCCTTTGTCAGGCTATTGCAAGGGCTTTTGCCTAGACTTTGTTTTGGATGCAGCCACATACTCAGTGTTTGTGAGAAATGTTGATATCAGTGAGGGGATTTTTCAGCTGAACTGTTTTGCTGATTATTAGTTTTGTTATTAACAAGTATGTTCAGATCTGTGCAGGGAATTTGGTCAGTAGCTTGTACTAAAATAATCAAACATTCACCAATCTTTTTGGTTTCTGTCATTAATCATGCAAAATGTTAATCATGCAATTATGTTATTATGTAAAAGTTGAAATGTCAGTAAATAAAAATACATAATTTCAGTACTTTATTAAATTGAGGGTGGCAGGAGGGCTGTCATGTGTGGTCCATTCATAACTCTGCAGGGGATAAGAGTAAGTGTGAGGAGGAGGTGAAGGTTAGAGAACCAGAGAATTTGCCTGGAAGACCTTTGCTCAGACGTGCTCTTTCCTGGATGACCTCTACATTATACACCGCTGATTCAGACTGTGATCCAACAAATATTCACATGCTTCCCTTCATTTATTGGAAAAAGCTGACTGATTTTCATAAATTCAGTTTGCTTGCAATGGTTTTCAGGATTAAGCCTTCTAAGGGATGACTTTATCATGGAAACAGTGAGACCTTCATTACTTTTTTTTTCTTTTTCTTCGTTTTTTAGATCTACCAATGGTGCTAGAACATGTAGTATTACAGGATAGTGAGAAAACATACTAATCTTAATAAAAATCTAGATATGTTAAATTTTCTTTCCCTGCTTTATTTGAGCACAGTTGTGTACTGTCTTCCTTCATTATTGGGCACCAGTTATTGCCAAAACATCTCTGGATATATATATATATATATGTGTGTGTGTGTGTGTGTGTGTGTGTGTGTGTGTATATATATATATATAAAATAAGGCCACATATAACCATTCACTACTGAATTATTGTGTATAACAGGAGTGCGGAAACTTTGCACCTGTCAGTTCTGGCTGATTTTCAAAATTGTGTGCAAGTGTCAAAAAAATGACCTGCCAGTCTGTGCTAGTGATTAAGGTCCCACTCAAATTCTTCAGTGATTTAAAAAGGGTATTTATCCTTGAGGGGTTATTTCTGTATGAATCTGTCCATCTCATACCTAGCATGTGAAAGGTTTACTGTCTGAATTAGGGATAAAATGATAGCTCCAATGACAGTAGCACAGCACTGTCCATTTTGTGGCTAGTTTGAAATCACATAGGATGAAATACTGGCCCTGTTGAAGTCAATGTGAGTTTTTTCATTGATTTTTCAACCTAAATTATTTCTGTTGATTAGCTGTATCTACTGAAGACCTGTATTACAATAGTCGGGTACTTTTTCTGGGGACCAAGCTGTTCCCTGAGGGTGCAATGCACTTTTCCTAACTTTAAGCACCAAAGAGACATGCCCAGGCTGGGCTTCCTGAATTCTGTGTAGGTCACGGGGAGACGGGATCCACGGTCCTCTGGAGAGGGTGATTCAGAGCACGTACGTTAAGCCACTTTCTTCAAAGTCTCCTCTGAGGAATTGTATTTCTCTTCGTGTTAAACATACAGCAAGCCCAGGAATATCACAGACCTCAGTGAGATGCTGAGGTTGGACCACAGAAACAGTATGCTCAGCCGGGGCATTTTGGCTGTGTATTGAGGGATGTCACATGGCAGGGAAAGAGCAATCCTCAGCCTCTGTGAAGAGATGAGCAGGTATTTCATGGCCCTCTGCAACTTGAAAATAGGATTAGTCAATTTTCTCAGCTAAGGATGAGAAATTTATTGCATCCAGAGAAAGAAAGACCTAGAAGAGCTAAATGAGGGTCAGTGTCTTCTTCTCAACCCCATTTCTTTACTTGGCAGTCTGAGGGAATCCATGACATTAAGCTCAGCAATATGATGGGAATAAGACCTGGTGAGGGTGGTGAGGCCTCTTGTCCTACTGTACATTGAAGACATTCTAATAAAAGCATTTTGGTGCATGTATTTACATTAAAGAAAGACAGTTATACCGGTTACACAGAAACCAAATGTTCACCTAGCCTGCTACTGATCTAACACACAGTATATGATGACAGTGTAACAGTTGCTGCACATACTGAGGTCTCTTCAAAGAATTCAGTGCCCAGAGGCATTTAAAATCAGTATTCATTTTTAAAATGTATCTCTGGAAATGCAATCTGTGTGCAGAAGGAGGCATAACCTCCTGACTGAGGCTTTCAGATACTGACAATGCTTGAAACATCTAGGCATGCTCTACAGGACCACACTTAAGAACCACTCATAAGGGTCTTAACACTGAGCAATCCTATTTTAGTTGCAGAGAGGGACGAAGGTGTGAGTCTCATCTATCTCCTACCTTCCTCTGTGCTGGACAAGAGTTATGTATTTACAAGAGCAAATAAATACAGAGACACTGGGTGAAATCATACTTGCTCTGAATAGGTGAATGGTCCATCCCTTCAGCAGGACCATGAGTTTAACTAAAAGGTTCAGAAATTTGAAAAACAGATTCTCTTGTGGGACTTGATCTAGAAGGTGCTGAGTATTTCCTGCATGTGAGCACTAACTCCCATTTCCTGCTCAAGAGAGATTTGGGTGTTGCAATTTCTTTTATGCCTTTTTTGTTGTTGTTATTAGTAGGAAGGGTCTTTTTTGGCCATTCTTTCTGATGAGGAGTGAGCTACATGCACCATCGAGATAAAAAATCAAGAGCCTATGAACTGAAAGAAATAATGGATTTTGCCCATCACTTTCTCCAAACCCTATTGGCTGACATGGATTCTGTTGAATTATTATTGTTTTAGCTACACATATTTGTCAACATGCAGCTTGTTTCTTTGGGCTGTGCTCTGATTTCTAATATCTGATATAGCTTCTACAGCACCTGTAGGGTTTTGTGGGAGAGGGGTTTTGTCAGGTTTATGCTGGCTTCTTTCTCCACATGTTAAAATAATAAAAAATAAAATCAAGTACAAATCTGTTTTATAAGGCAGATTTAAGAATTTTTGAATGATGTTGCACCTGTAACATAGACTTTAACCATGTTCTAGACACAAATAATAGAAATCATCTAAAGTCTCTGCTTACAAATTTCCTTTAGAAAACATTTACTGATTATACCTGACTTGGTTTTTTATGTCACTGTAAAGACAAAGCAAATGCTGATTAAAGCAATTAAAACTTTCCTTTATTTGCAGAAAGAGATGTATTCAGATACAGCTTTTTTCTTTGTAGACATCTTAATAAGCACCAGCAGATTGAAATGAAATCTGTCATCAGTTATATTTTCTCTTAGACTAACTGTCTACTTCACATACATATTAAGAAAGATTTGTTACCAAAGCTTCCTTATATGTTTTCTATTTGTTGTTGTAAAATGGTAAATGTTGAAATAACACTAGATCTATCAATCTGATAATATAATGCAATACATCTGACAGCTGAAGAGAGGAAAAAAATGTAATGACTTATATAGTATTTGGAGTAGTGCATTTTTTTGTTGTTATGGTTTTCTTCAAAAACACAACTGTGCTGTTTGGGTGTCTGCCACCATAGAGGGATATAAAGCATTATTGTGGATGGAGGATTCAGCTTTAGCAGAATATAAATTAACTGCCGTGTAAATATAAACATCAATTAAGTTCTGTCACTTGTTAAATATTTATTTACTAAAATGATTTAAGCAGAAAAGCTTGCTGAGGGGAAAATTGTCTGCTTCTATCTATACACCGCTGGTACCTCTTAGGAGCCTGCTTTGTTTCTATTGTTTCTTTATTTATAATCTCTTATGTGTGGTTGCGGAGGTTGCTATTTCAAGCAGCTGAAAATTTAAGGTGCATTTCTCACCAATGTTGAACAGTGTTAGGCATGTAACTCCCATTAATGCTAATGGGAATTAAGCAGATAAATACCTTCTTGCATTAGTGGATAAGTGGACTCCCATTTTCTAAGGTGACGCAGACTTCATCTGTGCAACCCAAACATAGTTGTACATGACAAGATCAGAGCAGTGCCTAGATACAGAGGGGAAAAATGAAACATCTGCAATGTATTTATCCTTTTATTTTGATTATCTCATCAGAATAAACTGTCAATAGCTTTCAAAAGATGGTTAGGCTTACACAAACTCAAAGGGAGATGTTAAGTTGCATGATCTTTTTCCACTCTTGGCTAGATGATACATGAAGAGATACTTATGACTCTCGGTAGTCTCTCATTTCTTTCTCATATTAATGACATTATTAAAAAATGGCTTTCTTTTCACTTCTATTGTCATAAAATAAGTACATCAGAATAAAGTCTCATGAAATAGAAGTTACAGAATGAGTCATTTATACCACTGAAATATCCACATCATCCTTTTGCTTTCCCAAAAGAATAATTCTGTTACCCTCATTTACTCTTGGTGTTACACTGGATCCCATATTTATTTGGCTCAGGCAGATAAGAATTATTTCAATAAGAACCTGGATATTTTTAAGAAGTGTCTATTAAAATTGCAGAAAAGAAATCTAGTCCTATTCTGGAAATACATTTTGCTTGGAAACAAATGGATTCCCACAATGAAACTTTCTGGTTTATGACTTAACTTGATTTCAGATAGAATGCTTCCATCTGATGTATAAAAATGAGTGAGATCAGATAAGACACTGAGAAGTACTGAACAAGCATTAAAACATTACATTTCATGTTTGGCTTGGACAAGTGTACTCTTCACTGGGTGAAAAACTGCCTGGGTGGATGAGCCCAGAGGGTTGTGGTGAATGGGGTGAAATCCAGTTGGTGGTGGGTCACAAGTGGTGTTCCCCAGGGCTCGGTGTTGGGCCCTGTTCTGTTTAATATCTTTATCAATGATTTGGATGAGTGCACCCTCAGCAAGTTTGCAGATGACACCAAGGTGGGAGGCAGGGTTGATCTGCTTGAGGGTAGGGAGGCTCTACAGAGGGATCTGGACAGGCTGGATCGATGGGCCAAGGCCAATTGTATGAAGTTCAACAAGGCCGAGTGCTGGGTCCTGCACTTTGGTCACAACAATCCAATGCAGTGCTACAGGCTTGGGGAAGAATGACTGGAAAGCTGCCTGGCAGAGAAAGACCTGGGGGTGCTGGTTGGCAGCCGGCTGAATATGAGCCAGCAGTGTGCCCAGGTAGCCAAGAAGGCCAACGGCATCCTGGCCTGTATCAGAAATAGTGTGGCCAGCAGGAGCAGGGAGGTGGTTGTTCCCCTGTACTCAGCACTGGTGAGGCCGCACCTCGAATACTGTGTTCAGTTTTGGGCCCCTCACTACAAGAAAGACATTAAGGTGCTGGAGCGTGTCCAAAGAAGGGCAACCAAGTAGAGCACAAGTCTTATGAGGAGCGGCTGAGGGAGCTGGGGCTGTTTAGTCTAGAGAAGAGGAGGCTGAGGGGAGACCTTATCACTCTCTACAACTACCTGAAAGGAGGTTGTAGTGAGGTGGGTGCTGGTCTCTTCTGTCAGGTGGCTGGAGATAGGATGAGAGAAAATGGCCTCAAGTTGTGACAAGGGAGATTTAGGTTGCATATTAGGAAAAATTTCTTTACTGAGAGGGTTGTCAGACATTGGAATAGGCTGCCCAGGGAAGTGGTTGAGTCACCATCCCTGGATGTATTCAAAAAGCAAGTAGACGGGGTACTCCAGAACATGGTTTAGTGGGCATGGATGATGGTTGGACTTGATGATCGTGAAGGTCTCTTCCAACCTAAATGATTCTATGATTCTATGATTCTGTGTGTGTGCAGAAAACCAGCTCTTTGGAGCCATGTGGAAATTTTAAAAGGCAAATCAAATTTTTTAAGCCTTAACTGATTTCAAGACTAGGCACATACTTCTAGATTTACTTTTTAAAGATCTTTTTAAGTACAACCAATCATGTCCACACAGAACCAAACTAGTACATACAAACCAGACCAAAATCTACTAATTCCCAAAAGTTCTTTTTGCATTCCCATCTAAATTTTCAGTAATGATAGCAATCACACAAACCATTTCAAAATCCTAATCAAATGCCTTCTCAGTGCATTCATAAAATGAAATGCTGATGCAACACATTCTATTTAATTGAGATACACTTAAACTAGGAAGTCCGCTTAATCAGGACGTCTCCCTGGGAACAATTTAAGTCCAATGATACTTAATGGCAATGACTACTGCTTAATGGGGATGGCAATTCTGCTTAATTGAGATTTCTTCCAGTGATGTAGTAGTTTACAGCTGTACACTTTTAAATAACTGAGACTGATTCTGTTATGGTTTATGTTTTACTAAATGTATTTTAAGTAAATGTGTTGAGTTGCATGGAATAACACTTGAAAAATGTTAGCCTCTGTAGCAAACAAGGCCTTGTAGCATTAAAAAATCTATCAAGGGCAAAGCAGAAGGAGATATGCTAGAAATATATTAACTGAAGACAGTAGTGTTAGAGGAAATGCAAAGTTTGTCCTGTAGGGGTGGTTTTGTGTTAAACCTCTAAAACAAGGAGGTTTAGTGGAAAAGGGCTCCAGAATTCAGTTTTGACTTTAGGTGGGTGTCTTCTGAACCTTCGAGTATCAAAAAGATGGGGCAGCAAACAAATAAGGAGTGGAACCTAACAGCAGGGCCATGGGAGTCAGCACAAAAAGGCAGCAGATAAGGCACATCCACCATGTATGTATCATGGAGGGCAGGAGGAAAGGTCTATGAGGTGTCTTTGTAGGTGTTCATGACAAGATCCCCTCATATATAAGGTGCATCATGAAAGAAATCAGGAAGCAACATGTTTAACATGTAGCCTTTCAATGAAGACCAGTGTGCAACAGAAAGGGAATCAACCACCTGAATAATGGATACGGTAGAAAACCTCCAGGATGGATGTTAAAGAGAGACAAAGTACAGGTGAAAGGGGTCCAAATCCTACTCAAGACTAGTCACATCTTTAACCACATTGTGGAAATAAAGTGGAATGTAATGTGTCCCTCATGGGTACCTAATCTAGAGGCTGTATGGAATTGCTAATGAACCATATATTTGATCTGCTTGAAAGGCCCCATCACCTACACTACAAAGTATGTGCATGTTGAAAAGGTAGGTGAGATTATTATTGTACAAATGGTTGATGAGCATAACTTAATGCTTAACAGGACTACTGTGCACCTGTATTCAGCACACCAACACTTTCTAGCCTTGGCATCCAGTGCATGACGTGGGATGTGGAACCATAGACTTATATGTGAGTCAGTGGGTTTTTGTTAGAGCAGCTCAGCCATAGGATGCATTTGTAGAACATGGAAGTTCCATTTCATGATTAGGTGAAGAGACAGGCTACTATGAAGCAAAGAAAGGCTTAGAAGGATATAATGTTAAAAGAGGTCTTCTCTTCCGGAAAGCAACTAGACACCATCATTGTAGGAGGAATTACTAATTTTAAAAAAACACTTTTGCTACAGTGGACTCTGCATACTGAAGAAATATTGAACAGCTATGACAGTTGATAAGCATATTCATCAGCTTTAAATCTAACCTGCTTAAAGCTTTTAAAAACCTTTGAGTAAGTATAGTGCTTTTATGACAGTAAGATTGTGTGGCTAAGAAAGTCATAATGCTGTCATGTTTCACAGCACTGTCTGCATATAGCTCTGCAAATGGTGCTTAGTTCTCATCTTCAGCACCCTGTCCATCCCTTACCTTGTCCTATGATGAGACTGCAGGTCACGCCAAATTTAGTGTGGTTGCTTTATGATGTGCAGAATAACAATGAAACTTGCTATGGTCTTTTAAAAAGTAAAAATGCACTCATGTTTTGCTTAATACTGTACTTCTTTCCACTATTTCCTATTTGGTAGCCATAGCACAAACTCTTAAAGGTGGAATTTAAAAAATGACACTCTGTCAAGGCTACAAAAATCCTGAATAATCTGTAGCAAATCAACAACTTCCATATCATCAGCAAAGGAAGGTGGTTCAGACTTGCTGAACCCTAGTTATTATAGGCTTGAACAACTCCTGATATAGAGGAGAGATATGCATGATTATGCAGGCAAGCACAAGTTAAGTAAGGCTGACTCCTGCTCACTGCAAATCTAATTGACAATTTTGTTGCCCTTCTCTGGCTATTTAAGAAGAGTAGTGAGGTCAATGATAATGACATGTCTCATGGTTGGAAAATGCCACCCACTTGGTTTCTTTTTACAAGGCATTGATTTCAAACTTCTAAGCTCAGCTTTGATACAAGGAAAGAGGATTTTAAAAAGCTTTGTTGAGTGAATTTTCTGCTTCTGGAAGGTGACTGGCTGAAAGCTGCAGAGACTGAAATGCTCTGTTTTCGCAGAGGAGGTGGTGTACATTTGCATTCCTTTTTTCAGTATTACAGTGTCAGTTCAGTGTCCACTTCCTCATGTGTACGTATGTACTTCAAGCTTGACATTGTGGGGTCATTCCTAGGCTGAAAATTTCTATGCCTTAGACTAATTCTGGAGACTTACAAAAAAGCCCCAAGTTAATGACATTTGCCAAGATTGTTAAAAGATTTTTCAATATTGCTTATTTTAAAGAAATAAGAATATAGTTTTCTTGTTGTGATCATCATGATTAATAAAAATGAAGCAGAATAGAAACAGAAATAGAATAGAAATGATTCAGTCAAGCCTTCCATCTGTGTAAACAATTCTCAGAACTAACACACTCGAACAAATGACCCTCCTACTGCCCTTAAAGCCAGGAAAGCTCCTTGAATTCATACAGTATAAAATTCTGTTTATTAAGTAAGAAAGAGACTGAAACAGAAACAGTTTGTCTAATGCCAAAAACCAGTAACAAAATATGTCAGTTATACTTCAGCCATTAATAAGACATTCTGGCAAATATTCATTAAATGATTTCTGAATGCACTTAGTAATATTTATAAGCCATATGGCATCAGAGGAATGAATTATTCCTCATTTGCTGGAACTAGACCTGTGTTTAGGAGTGACTTAGGTGTACTTTGTTGCTACCTAACATACATGAAGAAGATAAAAGATAAAGGTGTTAATTTTTTCCCTAGTCAGAATACAGTAATGAAATAAAATTAAACTTTGACATTTCAATGGTTGTCTTAATCCCTAAATAACTTTGGAGTCACTGCCTATGGAGATGTGACACCCTCAGAGTACTTCTACTTTCTGTTTGTGAAAGGTGACTGGCTAAAAACTGGCGAGACTGAAATAAGGTCAAACTGTGATGGTTTACATGCCCTGACACTTTGGATCCAGCTGGCACTCAAATACTTGTGAAACTTATCGATTAAGAACCTGATTTTTCACCACTGGCTATTTGCAACCATATAGTGCAGTATTGCCCTTCAAAGAGCACTAGACATTTTGTGAGCAGTGGTGATGAACTCTTTGTATTTCTTCTTAAAGTATATGTTTTATGAACATTAACTAATGTAGAACTCTTTCACTGGAAATTGGATTTAGCTCCAGACTGTACACCTACATTTAGGCGTGCAAAGATAGATGGTTATGTGTGAGCTAAGTGTCTGCCAAAGCAATTGATGGAATCTAAAAAGTGGCCAAAATCAAAAGTTGGCAAAACATAAGTGTCTACCACTATTTAAGATGCCTCAGAGTATCTGAGACAGTCACGTGTGCTGTTATTTAAGGCACAGAACCTATGGAAAACATACACCTTCCTGGAATGTCAGGTAGACACTGGATGGAGAAGTTTCAAATGGTACTAGTTATTTCTGTTTTGGTAACAGAATTGAGTCATTTTCAGGAGAGCTCTAGGTCTTTTTGAGTAGCTCTCCGTTGCCTACAGGATGGATTCAGACAAATCCATCAAATAATGACACCTAGATTTAGACAGATAAATTCATACGTCCACCATCTGAAGCTGAAGCCCATATTGGGCATCTAAAGTTTAGGTAGAAATGTCTAATTCTCATATACTAGATGATCTACAAGCAGTTTAGAACCATGTATGAGCCCTGTTAGCAAATATACTTCTTTGCAGTAGATAAATTGAAATGTGAGAGGAGAGGGACAGTCTCTCACCTAAGTTCCCTGACCATGGCATAAAGTAAGATTTCCATCTCACCTAAGGACTCACAAAAGTGAAACTTTTACCCTTCGTTTACTCTCTGTATCACATTGAGTAATTCAATACTTCATCTGTAGTCAGTGGAGGTGCTGTAGGTTCTGCCAAAAATTATTCTTTTCATAGAAGGGTTGAACATCTGTCTGGTGATGTCTGCTTCTCCCCACTTTGTGAAAAATTTAGGTAGTTAGTAGTAGTATCTTTGCCTAATACCTTTTGGTTCAGTGATACCTGGACTTTGGTAAGGTCTTTGACTCCGACTCCCGTAAGATCCTCACAGACAAGCAGTTGATGTACAGGCTGGCTGAGCAGTGAGGTGAGCTGAAAACTGGCTGAACAACTGGGCCCAGAGGGGAGTGATCAGAGGCACGAAGCCTAGTTGGAGACCAGTGGTCAATAGTGGGGCCAATCTTGTTCAACATCATCATCATTAATGATCTGGATGATGGGGCAGAGTGTACCCTGAGCAAGTGTGCAAAAGACACAAAATTGAGAGGAGTGGCTGTTACACAAGGGGGTCGTGCTGCCATCCAGAGCGACCTCGAACGGGTGGAGAAATGGGCTGACAGGAACCTTATGAAGTTCAACAAGGGGAAATACAAAGTCCTGCACCTGGGGAGAAATAACCCTATACACAACTATATGATGGGGTTCCACCCAACTGGAAAGCAGCTTGACAGAAAAAGTCCTGGGGTTCTGGTGGACATCAAGTTCAACATGAACTAGCAGTGTGCCCTTGAGGCAAAGAAGGGGAAGTGTACCCTGGGCTGCATTAGGCAAAGTATTGCCAGCAGGTCGAGGGAGGTGATCCTTCCCCTTTACTCAGCACTGGTGAGGCCACACCTGGAGTGCTGTGTCCAGTTCTGGGCTCCTCACTGCAAGAGAAATATGGACACACTGGAGAGAGCCTAGCAAAGGTCCACTAAGATGAAACACCTCATCTATGAGGAAAGGCTGAGAGAGCTGGGACTGTTCAGCCTGGAAAAGAGAAGGCTCAGGGGGATCTTATCATTGTGTATAAAAACCTGAAGGGAAGATACAAAGAAGATACAAAGAAGATGGAGCCAGGCTCTTTTCAGTGGTGCCCAGTGACAGGACAAGAGGCAAAGGGCACAAACGGAAACACAGGAGGTTCTGTCTGAACATCAGGAAACACTTTTTTACTGTAACAGTGACTGAGCATCAGAACAGGTTGCCCAGAGAACTTGTGGAGTGTCTATCTTTGGAGATATTCAAAAGCCATCTGGACATGGTCCTAGGCAACTGGCTCTGGGTGGCCCTGCTTGAGCTGGGGAGTTGGACAAGATGACCTCCAGAGGTCCCTTCCAACCTCAAACATCCTGTGATTCTGTGATTCTGTGATTAGAGGATTTATCAAAGATGTGAATGACTTGGATTCAAGCTTTCCTCTGTCTAATTTCAAATAAGGAACCTGGATCTTCCAGATTAAAATAAACTGCTACCTAGGCAAGACTTTGAGGTTCTGTACTTCAGGATTAGTTATAAAGCCTTGTATATGCTTTAAATACCATGGCCAAGGCTGCAAGAAGATAAACACAGGTCTTTTAACAGTGCACTAATTCCTTCTTGAATCACTCCTCTTTACTACATGCCTTTTGGAGCATGCTTCTAGGCGCTAAGAAATTTATATTAATAAACATACTTGCAAGATTTCCGGTATAAAGTGCTTCACTTCACTTCTTGCTTTGAATAAAGGGAGGTGCTTATCTGCACTGCCATGGGGAAAGAACTGTGACTCAGAAGTTTGTAATCATTCCCTTGAATCTCTTTTGTTACACTTTTTTACAGTGCAAACCAGCCTTCCTAGCTCATGATCAGTAAAACACTGAGAAGACACAGCAACTTCTCCACCCATTCCCAAATCATTCTGACCCTGTCCTGTAGTTGTGGGCAAAGGAAAAAGCAGGATTTCTTAAGAGTCTTAAGTAACTACCCAGGCAAGATAAAAAGGCACTCTGCCCATTTTATTCACTGTGTGTTTCCATTGCATGGAAAATCTCTCTTTATTTTAGCATTGTTAAAAAATCAACAAATGACAGATAAGGTTTCATTTTGATTCTTAACTCCAATGAAATTGGTCTCCTGTGGGTATTGGACAAATTAGCAAACATTTAATTGAAAGACAGCTCAGAATGTAGACATGCCCATAAGCACCTAGGAAAATTTAGGTGCCTCCAAGGTACTGTGCCAGGTGAGGAGGGGTTATCCTATTATATAGAATAATAGAATGCTTATTTTATATCTGCAGCTCTGCCAACTCTTCTTGTACTTAAAACCCCAGCCCTGAGGTCATGTGAATGTGCTCAGATTTCATTTTAAATAGAAAAAGGAAGTTTCTAGCACCATAGTTGAATAGAAAGCTTGAAAACAAGAACTTTAAAGACATAAAACCAAAACAGAAAGAGAGATAAAATTAATTTTTGTATGTGTGTGTACATTACTTATATATACATATATATACACATATGTATAACTAACTCTGGTTATTAAGACAGTCTTTTTTTTCTTTAAGGCCATAGCTCATGACCTTTTACAGTGTGGGCTGGTAAACCTGTGTCTATCAATTTTTGCTACAGACTTATATATGTATATTTAGCTTGTTGATGAATGAACTTCAATCCATAAAATAATTAAATATTACCTTAACAAAACTGTGAAAATCATTCTCCAAATTGCAGTTTCCCAATGTAATAGAGAGATATGGGTTTGGTTTTACTGATGTGAATATCAAAAACTATAGGACTGCCAGTATTATTAAAAAGAAGCTTGTTTAAAGTTTCATCGTTGGAGTCTCTCAGAACCTCATGTAACTTCAGCAAATAAAACCTAGGCTGTGCATTTACTAAAATGAAAAAATATATAGTCTACACACATTATTTTATTGTTTAAATGGTTCTCATTCATGTTTCATTTCAATAATATTTCCCCAGCTTGTAAAGCTTATGTTACATTGAGCTCCTCTTTAAATTCACAATGCATAAAACTGCCAGGTGGCCTAATAACAGAGTGCATTAACAGATTGAACTATAAATCAGATGGTTGTGTTCACATACTGTAAAAACACGACCATTTTCTTTCAGATCTGAGTTTGTACACAGATTCCTCAGAGAGTGTGATTGCTCTCAAATATTAAAAAAGCCCATACAGCTCAATTTTAACATTAAGATTGATTTTATATTTCAAACATAAAATTGTTCTCTTCAATCCTACCAGAAAATGTACACAAAATATGATCTAGTTTTGACACAGGAAAGAAAGGAATGGGGGGAAAAAAGAGGGAGTTTGAACGTTTTCACTGATGCCCCAGTAAGAATGTGACTCTAAACCAAAAGTACAACTTGCAGCCTTTGTTAGCACTGAGAAATATATGACCTAGAAGAACTCAACCTCTCTAAAAAACATTAACAACAATCATAGGTTAAGAATATTCTGGTGAGGGGTATATAATAGCTTCCAGTGAATGCGTTGACTGGCTTCTTAAAATAACCTTTCCAGTGAGTTTCATTTTGGTTTCCCTTAGTCACAGTAAATTTATTTCCATGGGACTAGAAACACTGAATAAGTCTGAAAAAGGTAAGATTTCATTTTAGAAACCTTTAAGAATAGAAGAGGCTATTATTTGTATATTTGTGTATATACACATCTCTTATACACATCTATGTATAAAAAAAATTTAAAGAAGAAATTATATTTCTTTGATATTTTGTTTCCAGAAAAGGCAAAGCAACAATGAAATCCAGCAGTTGAGGTTCAAAAGATCATAGGATAATTCATGTTGCAGGGGAACTCAGGAGGTCATTTAGTCCAATCTTCTGCTCAAAACAGGGTCAGCTGTGATGAGGTCAAACTGGGTCAAACTCAGATCTTTATGCAGTTTGTTTTGCTTCAAACACTGGATACACCATTTATTTTTCAGCATCTACTATTATTATTATTATTACAGTATATGCATGCTACATTCGTGGCTAAGACGACTAACTAGGATCATTCTAACTGCTAACTTCTGAATAAGATTGCAGAATCTCATCTCAAGGAGCTTGCAATCTAACAACAATATGTATATAGAAATAGCAATAAATATATGGTTAGCATTTATGTGCCAACCCACATGAGATACCTCTTTTGAGAGGAAATATTTAGAAAAATAAAGGAATCACATTCTCATTCAGTAAAAGAAAATTATTTTCATCAAGTGAGTGAAAACTATAAATCTGTACCCCAGAGGCTCTCATCAAGCAGAAATTTGTCAGAACTAGGGCACCAGAAAATAAATAACGGCTATTCAAATAGCTATGAAACAGAATAGCAGCTCAGGATGTTAAGACTGGATGCAAATGAAAAAAAAAAATATTAACACTGGTGGTGTGGTTTTTAGAGAAGCAGCTCTTATAGTTTTTTAATGTTTAAGGGGTTTATGTGTAATCTCTGGGTCAAAGACCATGGATAAAATTTTAAAAACACCTAGATGACTCAAGAACAATATCATTTTTTAAAGTGCTAAATAGTTCAAATTCTATGACTTTCAACATTACCTAGGAAGTCTAAGATTTTCTGTTGGGTTTTCAGGAGAGAGAAAATGGCATGAAAAATAAAGAATAATTTAAGACAGTAAACTTTTTGGACAGGGTGACCAGTTTGGTCCTCACAACCCCTGAAATGTTCCCTCAATTTATGTTTCTTAAGTTTTCCAGAGGATGTTTGCCATAAGAATATTTGCATCCCTCCAATGTTTTTCACAATGTACAAATGTACACTCTTTGATTTGGGTTTTTTTGCTAACTTTTTATTTGCCTCCAAAACAAAACAGGCTTGGTTTTGGTGATAGTTTGTGTCCATAGCCATTCCCGAAAGATAGACTAGGCAAGGCTGAGCCAGCCTTGCCTTTCTCTGCCACATACAGTTCTAAAACTCTTCCTCAAACACTGCTTTACACCCTTCAGACAGGCCTCAGGGTATGAAATGTACCCTCAGTTTCGTGTTATAAACACACCATCATGGTAACCTGCAACACAGGTTTCACATCATTTTAAACTCTTTGAAATGAAAGAAACAAAAAAATAAAAAGAATGTTTTAGGTTCACAGGGGTAACACACAGGGATAGGGGTCACCCGTTACCAAGTGCGTTGTGGATGGAGACAAGCTGCTTCAAATGAGTCTACCCATGAGCAGTGTGAAAGTGAACATCGTGAAATTGAACCTCTTGTACCATCTGGCCTGAATAAATTCATTTACAAATAGAGTCCTTTGGAGCAGACATGGATGTTGTTAGGAGTACATATAGCTCTGGTCTAAGTTACTAACTCCGGCTTCTGTTATCCTCAATAGAC
This sequence comes from Haliaeetus albicilla, assembly GCF_947461875.1. Taxonomy (NCBI): domain Eukaryota; kingdom Metazoa; phylum Chordata; class Aves; order Accipitriformes; family Accipitridae; genus Haliaeetus; species Haliaeetus albicilla. Next base: position 20,607,068 of record NC_091497.1, read on the forward strand.
CGTAAGTTGACCAGTTTAGACTTAAGCAATTAACCTGTTCTGGTCTCCAGTGTCTTCCTCCATCTACTTAAAGGCATTTTTCTACAAACATTACATTTTAAATAAGCGTTTTCAAATCCACTGTGCTTGTCCAGCTCACACAGGCACAGGCTAGGGAAGGTGCTTTGCCAGTCGCTGTGCTTCTTTTTTCTGAGTGACAGAGGAAATAATTAGGGAACTGGGCTGTGTGTCTATACTGTGGATAGACTAATGTAACACACAAATGCAGAGACACTGCCATTAAGAAAAAAAAACAAACTGCTTTTGCCCAAAAGATCGAAGCCTACAAGGACACACCAGGAGCTGAAGCAATCTTACTGAGTGATCCTAATACAACCACCAAACTGGGAAATTTGAGTCATTGTTTGTATAGCTACCCCATAGATGCATCCCTGCCTGCCAAAGGATTGCAATTTAAATGCTTTTACTCTCACAAGGTCAATTGTGGTTACTACTCCTGTTGGGACCCTGGAGCATGGGTTGGAACAGTACAAATGAATCAGGCCTGTAATATGCAGGCTTCAGCTCTTTACCATCTGACTGTACACTGTTGACATCTCTCCTTTGGTTTTTAAACAGAGAACACTCCCATATAGAAAAAATCAAGGTAAAGAAATCCTAACTTTAGAAGTGGACATTAAAATGAACATATGATAACCTCAGAACGGTGATATGTGATACACCCAACCCTGTTACAACTCTGCTTTTTTCCCATTCTTATAACATTTCACACACCTGTAGCTTTTCACTATGATGTGGGAAAACTTTCAGGTTCAAAGGTATCTTGAAACATATAACAGCTGATATTTACAGTTACAAGTGTTGCAAAGTGATGCCCTTTAGCACTGCACAACATGAAATTTAAATAATGTTGATCATAAGAAAGCTTAGAACAAGGAAGCACAAAGGAAAGAAGTTAAATTAATGACTGCAATTTGCAATTGCTCAAGCCTTTATACAATTTTATTTCTTCATTTTAATTTGCATTTCTACAGTAAGAAAAGGTATTTATCTCAGCATATGTACCTAGTAAATTATTTAAAAATCTGGTTCATCTGCATACTCAAAATAACCAGCGTCCTCAGCATATGCTACTGGATAACTGTGAAACTCAAACAGTAGCTGAAGTCCACATATTGTTCTAGGAGAAATATTAATTCTCTGATGCTACTCTGTTCCTAGCTCATTTAATCTCTTCCTCTGGAATCCCAAAAGTCCCTGACCTTTTCTTTTTCTCTCCAGAGTCTGTAATGATTTCTTTTTTAAAACAGCTAGGACTAGAACACACAAAATTTAGAAAATTCCAGTCATAGTGGGTGTGATGAGTTTGTTGTACCTCTAAGCAGAAAAAATGTCCGTACAAAAATTAGGCAATCTAGTGATGACACAAGTTGGGTATCAACCCCCCTCCCATTTTCACAGGTATGAGGCCTAGTGCCTTTCTCCATGTTTTGCATTGCAGCAAACGAGGGACACAGATTAATGATGCAACCATAAAGCATGCTGAGATGGTTGCCAAAATATATTTTTGTTTCTTTTGCTTACTGTTTTCAACTAATGTATTCTTGATATCTAACATTCAATGCAAGTATTTATTCAGCTTCATTTAATTTCTTATTATGTCCCACTCTTTTGTCAATAGTGCATTTTGAGAGCATATTTTCAATACTCCGCACAATAAGATTCTTACTGCTGATGTCTTGACAGAAATTGGAATATTGATGCCAAATTGTGGGTATTGATCTAAATTTGTTTCTTGCCTGTACCGAGTCAAAGAGACAGTATACAGGTTGTTGCTACTAGTGCTTTCTGGTGCTGTACTGTTCTGGGCTGGAATGACTATTTGTTGCTGAACCATAGATCCAACAATCTAGAGCTTACCATGGATTTTTTATTGGTATTCCTGACTTGCTCTCAAGGAACAATTCAAATTTTTCCTCTGATTTCATGGAGAGATAGTAGCTTTTAAAAAACTCAGAAGAAGACAGGAAACACAAGGATTTCAATAAAGGGATCTGTGAGGGTAGGAAGTTTTAGTTGCTCTCTGCTTCTAAATATGCAAAGGTCTGTGTATGCGCAGCGAATCACGGCAGTGAGGGTTGATGGAGTCTATGTGTACCACCTTCAACCAGAAGTAGCCAAAATCGATGTGACGCAATGCACGGCTCTAAATGTGCAGGTAAAGGCTGATACACGAGAACCATCACAAGTGCCTAGAACAACTCAGCAGGCCCCATCTGAGCTACTTACATAAGATCTGGATCTGTTTCAGAAACTAGCCCAGGAAACAAAATAGTAAAGTCATGATAACCATAAAGAAGAAAAGAAAAAAAGGTTTTAAAGAGGTAACTTAACGCCAGAAACCCCATTTCATACAATCTACAGGGTCATACAATCTACCTGAACAAACTTTCAAGCCAGCTCTAGAGCAGAAAGTTGGACCTTTCTTCATAATGAAGGAGTTAGAAGAAATTTACACAAAGCTCAAAAAAGCTGACAGAGGAAAACAAGTGGATTTTCTAGCAAGCAGCAAAACAAACCAGACATAGTACAGGAAGAGAAGCAGAGGATTATAGAGAGGCAAGCATAGGTAGATAAGTATCTAACAAGAGAAAAGAAACTTAAGATACTGGTAGTGTTCACACATTAAAATCAACTTACACCTGAAAAAGCAAGTATTAAAAAGCTATACATTCTACTAAAAATGGCATGACAGAGACCAGAAATGGTCCCTTTCAATCAGAGGCTAAGGCAGTTGTAGGCCAGCGATGGAAGCAGTATGTTCTAAATGTCAAATATTAAATATCAAACTATTAGTGAGCAGGATGGGAGTAGGCTTTGCTTAGGAAAAAAGTGGGAGAACAGATAGAAAGCTTTGAAAGCCACAAGCCTGTAGAATCAGAAACAACTACCAAAAACGGGTAGATATCATCTACTGTACACCTATTTAGTAAATTATGCAATAATGACTATTCACAAAGACATATGGAGAGTAATCTGTTATGATCCCAAATTCCAGGAAAAAGAACCTATAAAACCATCACCCCACCTGCCTAGTTAGTCATTGGAAAGAAATGTTTTTACATAACTTCCTGAACAGGCTACCACGTCTGGAGGAAATATTACTAGCAGAAAAAAACCGAAAAGGTTTCCCAAGTAGGTAATGTACAACAGAACAGATTTTCAGTCTAGAATGTCACTTTATGTTGCTTCATTTTTTCCCTTTGTAGTATCTCATTTGTTTTTTGGAGGGGGTGGTGCATACGTTATGAGCTCTTTGAAACAGGGAGAACTAAGTATAAACACCTACAATATAGAGATGTGCTCTGGTTTACAGTCAGTGGTGAGAAATAAGCAAATTTAGGCAACAAATTATCTTATTCTAAAGTAAGATCTAAAATAGGTTAGATACACAATAAGAATCATGTCTCAGCATAGTTCCTTTCCTTTGATAGTGAGTGACAGGTGACCAAGTCAGAAATAACACATTTAGATCTTAAATGGCTAAATTAGAAAGATAAAACCCACTGAAGTCCCTGGGGTTTTGTACTTTTTTAACACTAACACTGCAGTTCTGATGTTTTCTTAGGGCTTCTAGGCCTCCTGCAATACATCTAAATGAACAGAATTCAACAGGCAAACAAAATCAACAGTAAGGTCAAAGCAATGAGCTAGGAAAACATTGTTTGCCACAGACTTTTGAAAGGCTGGATGGGAGGAAAACGCAGTAGTTGAGGCATGAAAAAAAAAAAGCGTGGATTCCTCTTTTCAATGTCTTTTTACCTCTGGGTGAGACCCTTGCAGTAATCATTATTGAAATTTGTCTTTCATTCTGCCAGTTTGAACTTATCAAAGAGTACAGTGGCATAATTCTCCATGGTTTTCACTCGGGCTCCGAGAAAAACAACAGTAATTGTTTTACATCAGATTGGCTCTTTCCTGGCACAGAAGGCCTTTCGAACCACAGTGAGGTAAGTATGTCCTGTCTGATGCTCCATTGCAGTACCTGGTAGGATTAGACTCTCTGACATTTGTAGTGATTAATCTCAAACAGATGAGAAGCTGGCACAGGTGGCTTTCTGCACCACTGACAGGCAGCTGAAGGTTTTGAATTGTTGGGTTGGGTTTTTTTTCCAGTGGTGCTTTTTGGGAATGTCTTCATTATTTTTGAACAGCACATTGTTAAGTTTTTTTCATTAACCACTGAGTTACCTATATTTTGTTTACCCAGTTGCCTGTGTTTGCGTAATTCTTCAGTGTGTTAACATATTAATAGTAGAGTCTGTAGTATTCTGCAAGAAGCTTATTTTCTCATGGTTGAAACAGAGATTTCAGACTATTATGAAAATGCCAGAATAATACTATAAATAAGACTCACTGCATTATCTTTGATCCAGTGGAGATTTATATATGAATTCCTATATCACTGCTTCAGCATACTGTCTCTCAAAAAGGCAGATACTAAATTGAGTATTCTGAATATTTCTAGGGACTGGTGTTGCAGAAGAGAGAATGTCACGGGGAGGGTGTTAACATTTTTCTTTATCTCTAATCACCTCTGTTGTGATGGTTAATGAATTGGCTCTAATGCAAATGTCTATAAGAGATTGCTGAATGCGTGTTATCAACCATTATGACCGGCACTGTATCATATCACCCTAAGTATTTCTTCCTTTCAAAAGCATTATAGGTTATAACAAAATACTGTCCCTCTCCAAAAGGTCAATGCAGTGGAAAGTCACTGGAGTCAGACTGGAATAACTGCACAAGCCAACCTGGCTGAACTTGTTTTGTCTGAATGCTAATCAAATCTGTATCTTCACATAAACTTTTGTGCTTGCTTAGCCTTGTTTTAAAAACAACACCTTCTAGCAGTTGGGATCAAATCCAATTTTACACAATTTAAGGATGAACTACATAAATATTATTTAGCATGAAGATGAAAAGTAGAATTGCACTTCTAACAGTGAACATATTTATCCCATAATATTGCTCAATAATATAACCGCAACAGTAATCATTTTAATTAAAAATACCTTCTAATCTCTATGTGTTTTGGAATGAAAGAAAATCTCTGCCACAAATATATACGGATGCACAGAATAACAACCATCTTCAGGAAGAAGACAATAATGCTGTTATTGCTGTTTTTTTCATCAGCTTTAAGATGTAAAAAGCACCAAACATTTGGATTAGAAAAAAGGAGTAAAATATTATTTTTAATGACTTTTTGGTAATTGCATTATCTAATGTTATTAAAAATATATGTTGAGATTAAGAACCTTTATTTCAACTAACCAGCTTGGATTATGGACCAAGGCCATTAACAAATCAGTCTCAGCGTGTCAGGTTATCTCAAGAGGGACACTTAAAATTGTTCCTCACATTAAAAAAAAATTACTATTAAAACAATCTGAGACTGAACGTGCTTTCATTGCATTTAGAAAGGTTCAGACATTAAGGATGCAGTTTAAGATGCACCTCAGCTATAACTTAAGTAATAACCAAGTGTGCTCTGTTAGCATGATGAAATTCAGATTATTTCTCCTTATTCACATGGTGTGATGAGACATTCAGAACTGAAAGAGTGAAAATCACCTTTCTCCAATAAACTCCATATAAATTAGAAGTTAGTTGTTAAAACACTGTGCAGAGTGCATCAGAGGGAAGGCCAAGCATTGGGTAGCTGAAATAGGAAAGAAAAGTAACCTTTAAGTGTCTTGTCTTTCATGTTAATAATATCGAATTTAGTGAGTCCTTCCCAATGTTTTACTTGCAGAGCAAATATTTTCTCTTTCAGTTATTGAACTCATGATGTGATGTCAGCTAACAGCACCTTCAATTTCTTTAACTAATGAATAAAGATCACCAGAAAAGTGATGAACTACTACAAAGTTTTAAAAGAGGGTGAGACAAATGAGTTTTTACATGTAGTTCAGAGGTTATCTTCTGGTTTTTTTGAAGATAAGTGATGTGGGTTTGATTCTGGTAGATGTAGGCCTGTGGAGTAATTATGTGTCTAAGAAAGATTGCATACGATTTTAGTGAGACAATGTGGTAGAATTCAGCTGACCTGACTGGAGAATATTTGGGGTCCGGTACTACACAGAAAGGGAAAATGTTCAGGAAAATTTGCTTCTGTTTTCATTTTTGTTATGTTAATAATGATTAATAACAATTCAGAAAGAAATTTGATGTGTTACTGAATTTATCTTTAAGCCCGCCTTTACAGTTTCCGCGGCAGTCAGTTGTGTGTCTTCCTTCCTGGTAAGGATCTAAATACAGTGATCAATGCACTTGCCAGCTCTAACCACAACAGAGTTTCACAGGGATTCATCTACTCTGACTTAGGAGTCTAATAGTAGCTTATACTCTAGTAGCCTAGCTACTGCCTTACAGTCTCCTTGTGAAAGCAGAAAGAAGAATTTGGAAAGAAATCGGAATGAAATAGTCACCTGCTGAGGGTGGTATAGAGTGTTGTTGATTTAACTTGTCACATTCTCCAGGGCTGGGATGCTCTCTCTATTTGTTTACAAGCAGCTATTCATTTTCACGACTGCAAATGAAGGAAATGATCAGTGGGATTAGTAAATTGTAAATTTGCATGATTGTTAGGGGTGGGTAAAAGACAGATGTCACTATAATTTGGTATATGTGGGGTCCTTGCCTTTAAATTCATGGCTGTTCTAGCATTGTATCTTAAGTGCTGTTGCTTCTGGACATTGCAGAGTAGTTATCTTTTAGTGCTCCCAAAGTTTAGGTGCCTGGTTTTGTGTACTACAGAGGAACTGCTGATCTCCTGGTCCCTGCAAACCAGTGTCTTAGCACTGCTTTGCGTGAAATCTTGTGAAAGGCTGCAAAGGGAAATGCCGCCTCACTTAACCTGCTGGAGTTCTGTAAAGGACTCCTAAAACTGGGGTTTGCCAACTCTGCATGTGTTTGAACATATACTGAGGTTTTCTAAGATCTGGCAAATCTCTTTTTTAGGATGGGTCGAATATAGGACATATTAATGGTTAAGTATTAAGTGGAAAAAAACCCCAACTCCTACAAAAATTAAATATTGAGACTACTTTTTTTGGCCTGAATACCTTAAACATGTATGGTGACTACCTGAATCACTATCAGTTCTTCATCTTCTTACTTTCCTGTTAATTATTAAGTATTTTGCAAATTTTCTCCAGATTTTTTTTAAGAGTCACCGTCTTCTGGTCTTGGTATAATTGAAAGTAATATATCCAACATTAAAAAAGATCTATTTAAACTATGATTAATCATTAATGCATGATATCACATAGCCTCATTTCATGTTATATGTCCTAATTTAATCTCTTCTGGATATATTCTAGTCTAATCTCTTCTTGATTCAATTTACCCGATCAAGAATTTTTCTATACACCACAGCTCATGCTTTGCATACGCTTTCCATTCTAGAGGTGGCATGGCATAAAATCTGCTACTTATTCACAGTGATTGTATTCATTTTCCAACCATTTACCAAAACTGTTTGTTGGGGTTTTTTTCCTGCCAAAGTCACTTGTTGCTATTTTGGACTTCCTTAAGTAAAGCAAGCCTTTATTTTAAAAGTACAGATAAGGTCCTTGGTTAATATCAATTTCTTCATGGGGTTATGTACATTTACAGAAAAGGAAGTTTTGCCAGATGGCTGCAGTAATGAAAATATGTCTAGGGAAAAAAAAAAGGAGGAAATTAGCAAAACTGAAGTCTGAGAAATGAAAGTCTGCAACTGAACATAATGAGGGGTAAATATATAAGATACTTTTATCAAAACACATATGAATCTAAACATTAGCATTAGCTGGCTTTTGATGGATTGATGGCACAAAGCTGAAACTTGGTATACTTTTTTTATAAAATAATGATACTTTTAAAATACAGCTTTTCAGGATGAAATAGACTGTACAAAGTCTACAGATTCAGGGTGATATTTTTAAAAATGCCATTTCAAAGCCTTCAGTTAACTTTCTCAGAATGTTTCTAGGAAACACAGACAGCTACATGAGATCTCAGGATAGAAAGACAGAGGAGCATTACTGATAGAATTCAAAGAAAAGGACAAGTGGAATCTTGCAAGGGTCAAATTTTAATGATAGGAAAAATATGTCAGAATTTGATTAAGGCTAAAGTTTGGCTCAAAGGTAGAAGAAAATGAAATTTTTGACCAATTGTTTATTTTATGAAAATTCTTAGTGTTAAGTGGAAGTAGTCCATAGATGTTATAGCAACTTTTCAGAATTTGACCAGTAAGTTCCTCAGGGTACTATCACGCAGGTATGTACTACGATGTGTTTAGTTAAAGGAGTAGTTTACAATGAGGCATTTTATCCATACTTAGAAGTTAGTTAAAATAGCAGAAGGAAGAAATTAAGCGAATAAGAGTTACATAAAGTTCAGTTGTTATAGAACTGCAGACGGTACTTTAATGCACATGTATACAGGGACAGTCGCTATTGAGCCCGCAGTTTGATCTTCAGCATTTTACTGCTTAAGTATTAACCATGCAGTATCAAAGGTCTCTTTACATTTTTCTGTTCTTCCTCAGGTTGACAAGCTAGTTACTCTGTAAGTAACCTTTCTTATCTCTAGGACAGTTCAAGAAGTCAAATATCTTGTTTTCACTCATATAACCTAAAGTTCCTATTCCTTTTAGCACAAGAAAAAGAAAAATACAAATTTAGAGAAAACCTTCTCTTCTGATAATTCAAATACTCATATTTTCCCATAAAATCAGAAATAAGGGCATGCACAAATCAGAGACCTTTAGCAACAGAGGGGGTGGCTGTAGAGTACCAGGACCTGGAGACCTTTAGGAGAAAATGGGAATATAGTATTCTTCAGTGTGAGGAAGCATGAGCAAAACTGACTGTATAATTTATGACATTGCTTGAGTTGCTTATTTGAGGAAGTAGGTACTAAGAAAAAAATTGAGACTTTTCTTGTTTTGTACTTTTAAAGTATAATCTGATATGACAGAAATGCAACAACTTTTCTCTTCAGTGCTTTGACATTATCAACCTGACCCTGACAACTATCTGATTAAGCCACATGCAATTACTAAGGTTTATCCACTTCCATAAACTTCCTTTCTGTTTGACTTCTAATGGACTATGTATCATGTTGAGATAGATACATTTAATCAGAAATGTAATGTAACAGTAGCTTTCTATTGCAGAGTAAGTTAGAATAGACACTTTTTTGGATTTGAACAAATGTTTGCATCACTCATAAATTGACAATGTTCCTGTATGTCCACTATAGAGAAGTATCTGATCTATCTTCTGGTGCATAAAATTTCTGCAAAAGAGCTGCTTCTTGATGTTAATGACAATACAGTTCCCAAAAGAACTTCAATGCAGCATGAGCATAGCTCATAAACAGTACCCAGAAGTTAACTTTGTGTTATGAGCTAACTTTTGGGGGCATTTTGAATTCAGTGTTTGTATTAGTAGCCTTATGCATGAACAAATTAAACTAGGATATCATTTATCAGCATACATATTATAAAATATTTGGTAATTTATTTATAAAAAAATAATTATTGGGGTTTTTTCCTAGCAAGGAGATGTAAAGATGATACTGCAATATAGATTCCTTTTAATTTGCCAGATAACTTTAAGTCATCTTGTGTGACTCTTGTCTGATATAATATTTCTCAATTACCACCAAGACATTTTTCTCCACAGAATGTCACACACTTTGACACACATACCCCTGTGCTTATGAAAAATTATTAGTGATTAGTGAAAACAACTGGCTTATTGAAGAAAAAGAAACTTCTATAAAAGGAGTTTGGAGGCTGCAGCACAACTTAAAAGTCTACTGAGCCAACTGCAAAGTCTCAGGTTGGTAGTATCATATAATTTTGTGAGTTACAAGTAAAAGTATGTTTTAATAAGTGCAGTGGAGGTGTTTCTAATGCACTTCTCTTGAACAGCTCTTCAATAATGATTTAAAACATACTATAATAAAGGAGCTTGTACATGGATTTAATACATTTTATTTTATTGCACTCTACTTTATCTCAACCAATTTTCATCCTAATTTATCTCAAGTGACGAAACATTTTCTGCCTGTAAGCATGATAAAATCATTTCAATGTTTCAAAGAGATAGTTAAGGACTTCTAAGAATATATATATGCTTTCTTTGTCTGTTTCTAGTCAATAAACAAATAATGATCTCTCACTGGTTAGATTACAGTGCATTGAAACAGTATAACTAGTTTGCATTGTCAGCTCTATACAGAAGGGCTGCCCCACTGAAGGCTAACAACTTTATTTCAAACAGTTTTACAAACTATTTTCTCTCTCATTATCCAGATAAGAAATCCCCCCTCTGAAATGTAACCTCCTTCAGCATTCACTTCCCCCCCCCCCCCCCCCCCAGCTTTATATTTCCATATTTCCCACCTAAATTTGGGGAGGAGCTCTAGGTGACTTTCAGACTCAGTCACATTCTTCTTAGGGTTATTCCTACCTGCAGATGACAACTGCAGCTTTCTTCTCTACGTGGCCTTCCCACAGAGGCACTTTTTATACCTGATGTTGCTTTCTTCAGCCAAGCTAACAACATGGTATTCCTTACCAGTGCTCTTTGATACTAGATTTCAGTTTAAAATCAGCATGGTCATAACTAAGGATCTCATCTTGTTTTCCTTCTCCTATTTTCTTTTTGAGCCGCTATGGATTACTGCTTTCTGTTCTTCTTTGGAGGCCCTAGTCCCTCTCATGTTGTCCACCTCCACACATAAGCAGATTAAATGGCGTAGCACCAGTGGTCTTTCTCTTGGTAGTTTCACATCAGCTAACAGAGGTGAGACTAGCATAGTGTAAAGGTGGTCCAGCTGCCTCATGGTAGCTACCCTGAGTACCAATTGCAGTTAACCACAATAAACCAGAATCTTGAAGTTTAATTTACCCTCCTTCTTATTCTTCATTAAATTGTGTGCTGTTACCATTATCTAGTAAGCTTGTTTAAAGTTAACTCATGTATTTCTACATTATACTTAGTCACTCATGTGGCTGAGTGACAAAATACTCTAAGTGCAGGCAATGTTTGCTTGGTCTAGTATTACATTGTTCATAATTCATTTTATTGCACTGTTTCCTTAAACTCTGTAAATTATTTGTATATTTCTGTTTCTTTTTTTCACTGGCTAATAAGTAATTTGCTTCTAGGTGTTAGACAGTGACAGCCAGGAAGCTCAGAAGAGATAAAGCTATGCCCAAGTAAATAACAGGAAAATTCAAGAGATGTATTCTTCTTCCTTGTTTCTTGTGATATGAAGGCAAGAGCACAATATTTATGGATTGACCGGCAGCAATTCAAAGAAATATTATTTGCATATGAAATCTTTGTTTATAGTAAAATTTAAACAGCTTTCTGTTAATTTTCTTCTATTTTAAAATATTATGTCATGTGATTTCCCTCCTGCTCACATCTTCAGCTCTCATTCAGACATTTTCAGCAGTTTACTAATAGTCATAGCCTAGTAATAAATGCAACAAACTGGAAGTTCTCAAGTGCATTTTAATGGTGTGTTATGGACATTAAATACACAAACATTATATTAAGGGTTACGTTTTATTTTTACTTTGTTGCTGGGTCCAAAAGTAGGCTGGGGAGAAGAGACTTGGGAGCAATAAAATTTTCGAAAAGTTATATTCAGTAGTTGAAACATGTGTGAGTTTCACAGTGGCTTGGCTGTTTTTTTCTTTTCCACATGAATATTTACAGCCCACCAGGAAAGAAAACAGGAGTGCCGATGTACCATAAGTACATCTATCTTGATATTTTTTGGTCCAAATTTAATATAGACCTCCAAAATAGCTAAAAAGAGTCTGTTCTAACGACTTCCAGGCCAGTATTTTTGATCCCAATGTATTCACATCAATATCCTAAAATTTGTCTGTCTGTGAGAACTGTTGAACTGCTTGAACACTTGAATTTAGTCACCACTATATTAATGCTAGTTCACTGTGGCAGCACTTTTCAGTGTGTTTACCTTCTTCTATAATGGGCAAGAGAAATCTACTTGCCCAAAAAAAGGCTTGTATAATATTGAGGATGAGGTGAAGCCATTGGACGTGTATAAAACATGACAAATTTACTAGGAATAATTTACTTTCTTAGCAACAGTTTTTACAGTTTAGGACAGGTTATATTTACAAAGCACCTCACCTTAAACCTGGAAATAGTTTTAACAAGATACCTTTCGCATTGTGCATTTTAGATTATTTTTAATATCCAGCTTATGAAAACAAATGTTTAGCTTTTTCTTTTCCCTTTGCAGTGTCAACAAATTGTGCTTGTGTGGGACACACCACCCGAGTTCTCTCTAGTGCATCTGACTCCACTTAAAAATTAATAAAGCTGTACATGCAGTTGTCAGTAATGCTGGGCAGAACTGATCAAACTAACAGATGCTCATTCTGGACAACAGAAGGAAACCAAAAATCTACAGGGTTCATGCAAGAATGTGACAATTTTGGCCAACGTAAAATTTATGTTGTATATTTATTTCTGATTTATCATCTGATCCCTAAAATAATATATTTATTTTTTCCCCAGAGTTACATTTTCTTTGGGAGGTCTAATTCCATTGGAAGAGGGCTGCCATTCAATACAAGTCAAGTAGGCTGTTGCCTATGGCAGACGATGCAAAATCATTGCCTTTAGATGAAAATGCAGTCTTGTATCGGTAGCTTTATTTCCAAGCCCTGCCTTTCCTGATGCCCACAAATCCAGGCTCCCTGTTCATGTGCCTTCATCCCCCCTCCACTGCCAAAGAGGCAGAGACAGCACTGGCGGCTCAGGGCTCCGTGGCCACTTGTGAAGATGAGCGACCAGGGTGGTAGCTCACCTCCTTCTGCACTGTTGCCTGCCAGTTAGCGACAAGCTTGCTAGTCAGTGTCTTGCAAATAAAATCAGTAATTGATATTTGAAAAAGTAACAAGGATCCCCTTTTCTGCCCTAAAGCTGGAGATTTCTTTCCCAACAAGGCATGGCACACAAACAGCTGGTTCTCTGCAACTGAGTGGGTAAAAGCAGCAAGTACAGAAACAAGCAGCTGTCAGCAGGATTGCTCTAAAACTGACATGCCTCCATCAAAACAGAGGGCTATGCTTCTAGGGGCTGATAGGTTTGAATGTGTTCATACCTCTTTGTGTCAGTCCTCTTGTTCCCTCACCTTTGCTGTGGATTACCAAATGTGAAAAATGGTGCGTCAATTCCCTATTTGGCTATGATCAGATTCAAAGAGAGAGAGGAAGAAGTTGGGAAGAAAAGGAACAGAGAGGGTGAGATAGGGAAAGAGATCATGGGTGTTATTCTTCAAAGTGGCAAATTAGGAACCAGGGCCAATTCCTGCAGCCCTGAAGGACACAGAGTTCTAGTTTCCCTCAGTAGGAACCGTATTTGAACCTACTGCTCACTCTTCCAAAGGGATTAAATATTCCACAATGGAGAAGTGCAGTTCAGATCTCACTTTTCTCACTTTCTCTCCTGCTATGCAAGAGTATGTAAGGCTTGGGGATGGGGAGGAGGAAGGAATGTGATTGAGGAAACCACCTTGATAGTGGTAAAGACCAAAATGTTGGGCTCTGCTTTCAGTCCCATTCATGCATTTGACTCACGAGTCCAATGTTTTAGAATACCTTGTATTGTAAAGGACAATGTAATTAGAATACAGAGTATTGTTTTGCAGTATTTCATGCTGGGAACCAGTGTCCAGACTTTCCACCATTCAGAAAAATAGATTCAAGCTTATTTTTAATTATATTTTGAATCTACCAACATAGTCAACAACACTGAGAAAATTATGTTCTTTAAAATAAAGGGTGACAGAAAATAAGAAATTTCCAAAATTAAAGTTTCTTGCTATGTGAATTATCAAGACCACATTCATATTTTACATAGCAATTTATGCAATAACCGTGGTCATTACAACATTTCAGAAAATTTGGAAGAATATATTTCTTATAAGCAAAATTATTATATTCAGGCAGAAAATACCGTTCTCCTGGTTGTTACTAATAACTTATTGAAGTGGTGTCAGAAAACTGCTTATCAGCCTACAAGAAATAGTAGGATATGGGATCTGTCCTGTAAGGTTTACAGTTCGAAAAAGATACAGGAAAAACAACATTCCCTGGGTGATCCAGTAGTAGATAACCATTACAGTCTATTTCTGCTGCCTTCACTTCCTGTTGTTATTTTGGTTTGTTTATTAGTGATTTTAGATTAGAAGAGAAACTGTCAGAAGCTTTGGAGTAACTCTTCAGGATTTTAGTTTGTATAGGATAGTTTCTCAGCCCTCCGATCCTTTTGGTTATTCTTGATTCTGGTATACATTGCAGATATTTGTCAATTGAATTAACAGCATAAAAGGGAAGTGTTTTACGTGAAAGAAGAAGTTGGAGTAATATGAGAAAGAGACTAAGCAGGAAAAGAAATAATTACCCAGGCAGATATCAGCAGCAGATGGTGGTTTCTACTGGGAAATGCATGCAAGGATTCAGAAAACAAGTACTGCATTATGGGGCTTTTTAAATCTGATAGGAGCACTACATCTTTCAGAAAATGGACGTTGAACTGTTATCTCAATGTTTTAACAGAAACAGAACAGCTAAATTGAAAACAACGAGCAGTATATAGATAACTTTGAATTAGTACTCATCCTGTCCATGATACACACTGAACCCAAAGAATTACTGGAGAAGGCAAAGAATTGCTGCAGAATGGTCAAGAGGCTAAAAGAGGAAATCTGAATGGATTTCTCTTACTCAAATTCTGGTGATGGAAACTCAGCACAAACAGTTTAGGGATCGGAGCTGAAAATGTACAATGCAGCGTCCAGCTCCTGCCCATTTTGCTTCGGGACTAGAGCTCGCTCCGCCAAGTTACAGCAGCTCAGGGGCTGGTCTGACTTGGTGCAAACTAATGCAGAGGCAAGCTCCACATCTGCAAGTGGCACAAACAGTACTAGCAACCTGAGCAACCTGGCTGCTCCTTCTCCACACCGTGACTTTCCAGTCTCTTGATTCTAGCAACAGAGAGCAAGAGTGGCATAAGAGCTTCCACACCAACTCTAAAAGTATACTTTTTTTGGACTGAAGTGAATGACTTTCAGGATAGGATATGCCAGATTTAAAAAATAGGTATCACTGGAAAGCTTGTGAAAGTTAGCTCTTAAGGAGCAATCTTCCCAAATGTGTGTGATGTGTTACCTACCTTGTGTCTCTTTCCCTGCAGTTTAATTGAGGAAAGAAAGATACAGTTAAGGCAATTGCTTTTGTGAAAATCCTGTACTTTCTGGGGTTCAGAAACATTTCCTGTTAGTTTTTCAAGTCCAGAAGTGGTGCTGTTAGTGATTGCAGTGTTCATATTCAGCATGTGACATCAACATGCTCTATTCTTTCTGAATTGTGACCATTTCTATACAGAAAATATTCCTCCTAAACACAAAATGAAGATTTAAAAAAATCAATAAAACTAAAAGTCCAGATGTGACTTCTAGTTCTAGTTACAATGTACCTAGACTCTTTACATGAGAGGGTTTCACTTCGTTTTATAAAATAGGGATTTACTGTGAATTTTGGTGAATTTACTTCCAATTCCATGTTCTTATCTATCTTTTAAAGAGGTTATTTATTCTTCACAAAGTGAGGAATTGCTTGTTTTATTTTCACTGAAATAATCTTCCATCCCCTGAAAACTGTAGTGTTTGCAGTTATCCGAGTTCAGCTTTGACTTTAATGCTCTTCCAGGTACACTAGCTTCACCTCACCTTCTTTGAGGTAGGAGTCATCTCATTGATTGTCTTGAGTAAAAGGAAATGGCTCATGCATCTTTCGTACATTATAACAAATGTCCTTTTGCATTATAATTGAATGGTGATTGTTGTGTTCAATCAATGAGAAAGGTTAAGGGAGCTTCTCTGCCAGCATTTTTAATGGAGAAGTCGATTAAGATTCAGTTTAATCATTCTGGCTGCTTCAGAATTAAAGCAACAAAGACCATCAATGGCACTATAATTACCAGTCTTTCTGTAAGTTTACACTGCTATTTATGCAGCCATAAATTTTGTTATAATGCACAATGTGACCAGGTTAACTTGCTTTGTTTGTAATGCAAAATATTTCCCTTAATTGTACTGTGGATAAGAAATTGTTGTGATGAAGTATATATAATTCGGCCTAATAAAAAAGAGTAAAAGTAAAAACAACACCTCTGTAGAGTCTGACTGAGGTGAATCAGCCTGCTGGCTTGTGTTAAATAGTTTAAAGTCATGGCCTTAACCTTGGGACACTAGAGACATATTTTACTTTATTGAACATAGAGACTAGCATCACTCCCAGGTGAGTAAAAAGGGTCAAATATATTATTCTAATCCCTGTTCCAAACAGAGAAAAGGTCATTATACACTACCTATTGCATGCTGCCAAAGAGTGAAAAATTCACAGTGGGGACATGGGTGCAAATCTATTTTAGACATGGCCTTTAAAACGTTACTAAAATGAATGATTATGTGGTTTTGAACAAGAAAAAAAATCTTGAAATTGATCTCGTTTATTAATTAGTTTGAGCTTATAAAGGTCTTACTATAAATAGCTAGAAGACTAGAAGAAATTGCTCATTTCAAATGAGAGTGAGGATATAAAAAAAATTTGTTTTCTTGTAATATTACTACCTCTAAGTATCATTATCCATTCATTTGCTACTGCTGAATGGCAGATGACAGGATATCTTGATTTATCCAGGATGTGTAGATAAGCATGTCCAGCACTCCCAGCAAATTAGAGACATAGGATACTTTTGTTACTTTTCTTGTTTTTCTTCTTTTTTTTTTTTTTTCTCCTTTTCCCTATAGGAATTTCATTCAAAAGGCATTGAGGATTTCTTTTTTTCTCCATGGGGAGGGACAAGCTTTGACCAAACTTCTCACTAACTTAGAAACATGCTTTCTCCATTGAGAAGCACAATCTCCAGAG
This sequence comes from Haliaeetus albicilla, assembly GCF_947461875.1. NCBI lineage: Eukaryota > Metazoa > Chordata > Aves > Accipitriformes > Accipitridae > Haliaeetus > Haliaeetus albicilla. The sequence goes on from NC_091497.1 coordinate 20,624,118, forward strand.
ATGGGTCAGTGTAAAAGAGAAAAACAGTCCTTCCGCCTGTGTAGGTAGGTAGAGGGCAAAATGCTTCCCCCCCCCCCTGCAAACTCATGTTTTATTGAAAGCTCAACTTCCCTGAATGAGCTAATTACATTTTTATTTCATGTGAGCTAGCAAAGGTATTTGTAAAGTTGCATGAAGACCAGAAACGGGAGTGTATTTGCACCAGTTGAGTTGGTGGGATCCATGTGGGCATCCACTGCAGACTCAGCCTCAACTGTAGGTTTCAGAGAAATGATTTGCGGCTCACCTGAAATGAAAAATTCCTTCCCTGTGATTTGATAAAATATTGCTGTAATTTTTTTCCTACCAGCTTTCATGATTCTTTGTTTCTATTAATAATATGTTTTATATCTTGTAGTTGTGTGTCTCAACTAAAGATGGATTGTATTGTCCCTGTAGCTTGTAGCTTGCTGTTGTCCTAGAACAACTTTTCCTTCTTTTTCAGCAGATCATAAACTAGTAGGAGAGGATCATCTGACTAACAGCAGTTACTGAATGACAATTAAAACAAATTAAAATATCACATCACACACAAAATTTTCAGTGTACAACTCCCAGGCTTGCCATTTGCTGCATAATTTATGCTTCTTGGAAAGCTGGGCTTGAAGGTGTAATCAAAGGTATTGATATATACAAATCTGGACCTCCTATTGGCTATAAAAGTACACATACACATGGTAGCAAGATACAGTTCTTTAATGTATTTCTGTATCAAGCCAGGTCTTTCAGTAGCAGGAAATTATGAAAACCACTAAAGAAGACAGTTTAAAAATGTAACTCCTTAAATCTGTCTCCAAAGAGGTAAAGACAAACATGTAAATCAGCTGTTTATGAAACATTCATGTTTGAATTTAAAAGGCATATCAGTATACAGTGAGCATTGCTGATATTAAAGTCAGGAGCTTAATCCTCTAAAGAAAACAAAACACATACAGTGCGTAGGCAGCCTGGCATAGTTCCTTCAGATTTTATACATGTGAGTTAGGGTGCGGAGGCTATACTTAATTTAAAAATAAGATTGACTAATCTATTTGAGTGCTTACTGCCTTGTAAGCAGAGAAAAGAGTAGCATGCCAGAATGGAAATCATATGGGCCGGGAATTCCCCTTCTGTTGACCACAGAAGGTATAGGCATAATCCATCAAGAACAGAATGCATGCCATACTTTGTTCATTAGCATTTAAAGAGGCTGTTTGGCATCAGACAACAAATACAATTCTTGCAAGAACTTGGCAGCGGACTGTTTGTCAGTTAATGACAATCCACAGCTTTTTCAAGGAAATACTAAATGTTCCCAGGGCTATTTCTGAATTCGTTTCAGCATGAAGCTTGAAGTGGGGCTAACACATATGTATAGCGGTGACCAGCTTCCAAGAGAAAACATCAGTTCTGAACCTGAAATCAAAACAGATTTGTTGGCAACACATCAACAAATTGTGATGGAATTACAGGATATGTGATATCACATATCTTATCTTTACATTTATGCATTTCCTAAAATATACCAGTGTGTTTAGCATCTCCATAGACTACAGTCTGGAAAATGATGGATCTTATTTATGACTTGGATATCAGTATAGAAAGTGTGATAAGATACAAAGAGAAAGAAAAAAAGAAGAAAAAATAAACTCCAGAAGTTTTGTGGCTTTAATTATCAATGGAGCTTTTTTGTTAATTGCTCTGTTGTTAACAGCATACCAAATTCCCTTCACTCTCTGTGTCAAAATCTTCACCTGTGCTCAAACTAAATAAAAATATGTATTTTTGAGATGGGATCCGATTCCAGTCAGATAACTAAATTTAAGCTCATAAAGGTGAGTCTTCAGGTATGAGACATATATGTGGGACTCAGTAGCTTAAACATAGGTATATAGTACTGTCTGAAATTCCACACAAGCCTGGCAGTTGTGACACAAGACCCATAAGGAATTCACACCTACTGAAATGGCCATGTGGGATATTTACCTTTGGACGTCTTGAATGGCACTAGACGCCTATGTTAAGGCAGTAGGAGAGCTGAATAATTCTCTAGTCTTGCTGGACTACATTGGCTGAACTTCTACTGACTGTTAGGAGAGCTTAAACCCACCTATCTCTCACAGAGATGCTTAGTCTAAAGTTAAATTCCATTCTTAATCTTTTGTAAAGAAGAAAAAAGAGATGATAAATAACAGATTTATTCTTTTCTTCTCTAAACTGTATGACTGTACATACTTTCAAATCCTCAGTAGCCATGCCTCTTTTTTTTGTGTGTGTGACAGCTCTCAGAAAGCCAGCTTTTAGTGTCATAATTAGGAACAAATTACTAAGCCCAGATGTAGGTCTGATGCACGACTGTGATGCTACAAGTTAGACTGTTTTGTAAGTGCTGCAGATTGTATTGTGTCCTTCTATTGTAAAGGCAGGGACTACTTGCTATCTCAGGAGAAAGATTTTGAATTTTAACATTCTTTCCCACAAAGCTTCAAGATATTGCTTCCTCTTTTTTTCTTTTTTTTTTCTTTTTTTTCCCCTCTTAAACATACAGCCAGATTTATAGGACTTCACCTTGTACACTTGGCTTGTGGGCTGAAGACCAATCTGCTGGGTTTGGCTGGGACAGAATTAATTTTCTTCACAGTAGCTAGTACGGGGTGATGTTTTGGATTTGTGCTGAAAATAGTGTTGATAACACAGGGATGTTTTAGCTATTGCTGAGCAGTGCTTACCCAGAGCCAAGGGCTTTTCTGCTTCTCCCCCCACCCCACCAGCGAGGAGGCTGGGGGGGCACAAGGAGTTGGGAGGGGACACAGCGGGGACAGCTGACCCCAACTGACCCAAGGGATATTCCAGACCATATGACGTCATGCTCAGCATATAAACCTGGGGGAAGAAGAAGGAAGGAAGGGAAGTTCAGAGTGATGGCATTTGTCTTCCCAAGTGACCGTTACGCGTGATGGAGCCCTGCTTTCCTGGAGATGGCTGAACACCTGCCTGCCCATGGGAAGTGGTGAAGGAATTCCTTGTTTTGCTTTGCTTGTGCGTGCAGCTTTTGCCTTCCCTATTGAGCTGTCTTTATCTCAACCCACGAGTTTTCTCACTTGTACTCTTCTGTTTCTCTCCTCCATTCCACCTTGGGATGAGCGAGTGAGCGGCTGTGTGGGGTTGAGCTGCCAGCTGGGGTTAAACCATGAAAACCAATTACTAGTAGCAGTGAGCTTCAGGAAGCTGGAAAACTATTCTTTGCTGTGATGAGGGTACCAGCTGATGTGATTCCTCATGATCAGTCTGAAAGTCTAATGAGCCTGGAACAACAGGGAAAAGTTAAGTGCTTAGGGGACCTAGAAAGAGATGCTTTGTTTAAAGAACCACAGTTCCTATGGCAGGTGACCACCCTGTACTCTTCAAGGTGACTTCTGAATATTCTCAATTGAAGCAATGTATTAAGCAATAAAGCAGGCAAGAAGACTGACAGAGGAGTTCTTATTAAGCTTGAATTGCAAGCTTCACTGCTATAGTTGCATATAGATTTTAAACTGGAAGTGTACTGTTGTCAGTCTTGAAGATTTCTCTGATGGAAACTTTCCAGGGACACTATCAATAAATTATATTTACATACACTGGAAGATACTTTCACATTGCAGGAGTCCTGGAAAGAAGTCTGAGGGTAAATGAGGTCCAGCTCCAGCATCAGTAAAATTTTCTGTCACAAGCTTCATTTACTGTGGAAATGAGTTAATAAGTACACACCTGGATCCTATAACCCATGAACTTCATTGCTGAAGAGGGATGATAATATGTTACCGGATCTATTCTAGTTAATGTTTTCTCCTTCCACATTTTCTACAACATAAATATGGGTTACTTACAGTTTGGAAGGTATGTTGACAGTACAAAATGAAAATCTGATTATTGGAGATACTAGTTTAATCTTGCTAACTGATCTGCTTCCTGCAGACAACAGCAGTGAAGTCAAGGTAGCATTTTTACATGTTGGAAATTGGGATACAACTGACTAAGGATCAGCATGATATATATGCCAACATTCGGACTGCTGGCATACCATAAATTAGTCTTTTATTTTTTGCTGATGGTGTTAACTGTGCTAGTCAGGTTTAGCTAACACATGCTACAATCACGCTTTAATTTCTATAGAGAGGTATCCTATAGAAAGCCTCACTGCAACAGCTGTAGGACAGGAGATGTCAGAATCCCCATCAGCTCACAAGGTAAGACAGCTGTGCTACTACTGCATGAAAAACCATGTCAGTACAGCAACAAAGCAGAAAGGAAGTCATACTGGAGAAAATATGAAGTATGGGTCACTCAGCTAGCACTAAGAACTTAAATGGAGGTTAAGCAGGCTAGGCTTTGTTCCTGGCCCTGCTACAGACTTCCTCTGCTGTCTTGGTAAACTAGTAGTTTTCCTGTCATCTTGCAGAAATAGCAGGTCTTCACTTCTTCGCACAGGTATGGAGAATAAAGATTTTAAAGACTGTGAGACACACAGAAGTTACAATACTGCAGACCGTGGATATTCATGAAATAGAAAGCAAAATCAAGGCATCGTAACCATGCATAAATCAGAACCAAACAAAAAGATTAAAGATAAAGCACACATATCTATCCAGACAGAATGGGTGGAATTCAGCTACCTGAATCTTAAATCTCTGACCTAGTCCTAGCCTTTCTTTATAGCAAATGGAGGGCTACAGTCACTTTCAGAGCACAATTCATTTAACCAAATACAGCGTCTCCTTTGGAATGAGATGTTCTGCTCTATTGCTCTCCACTGACTATAAAGAGCCTACAAACATTAGCTCACATCTAGACATCTACACTTAGATGAATCCAGTCCTCAGACTGTAAGAGGAGATGGAGCACTGTCCACGTGCAAGAGCTGCCTTTCTGCAGCACTTTGTTGCTGCAGTGTATTTTGTAAGTCAGCTTGGTGAGTAGTGTGAGACCTGATAAGGCCTCAGTCTTGAGCAGCATTTTAAACTCTGGGCTGTGCCATGTTGCATTTGAGGATCAAAGGAGAAGAGCTTGGGAGAGGTATAATATCCTTCATATGTTGGCTGCCAGAAAAAGCAACGCTGATAAGTTATCTTGTTATGGAATTAATGAAGTTCTAGATGTTGCTATATGTCCTTTTTGGCCCCTGCCGTTCACAATAAAATCATTATTTCATGTTAATAAGAGTCTGATCCTGCACACATCGAAGTACAAAAGAGTAGAAGTATATTATGCAGAATGATTGGCAATCATAGGCTGAGGTAGACTGATCATCCAATTAAATCATAGAATATTAAAAAGGTCAAAGTAATATAGAGCTAGTCTAATTAATAGACAATGAAATAAAATTCTGATTCTCACACTCCTGATATAAGCCCAGTCCTGAAAACAAAGTACTTACCTTTTTTATGAAAGTAGTTCCTTTGACTTCAGAGTACTTCATAAGGACGTGTGGATCCTTGCTTATGGATTACCTTGCAGGATCAGTGCCTAAGACTTCAGTTCTTATATCCTGTTCAGGTAGTTTTACTAGAATATTTAATTTTTTTTATTCCTTATCTGCATCTTACAAGCAGGCTCATATAATCCTTTTTGTCTTCATGAACAGTAAATAAAGATTCAACCCTTTAAAACTTCATTAATATGTTGTCCTAATGATATCAAAGGTATAGTATAATTCAAACGTCAGTTCTATGTCTGTCTTCTGTGGTTTATGTGGATTTCTATTAATATTTAATTTGGTTCATTACCTTATTTATTGTGTGTTGGTTAAAGGAATTCGAAGATGGAGGTGCTGTGTTAACATAAAAGTCTCCTCACACTGAAGCAGGAACCAAATATGATGCATGCACAATAATGTTGGGACTTTGTTTATAATAAACATTTTAAATGACTGATTTTTTCTCATAAATACTCTAAGTAGGATGATCTATGAGATTTCTAATTTATTCTTGTTTAAAATTTAACCATGCTTTTTTAAAGCATATCAATTTTGTTAATACCATGTAATTAAAACATGTCAGTGCACAGCAAGTTTTAGTCTAAATTAATGACTATGAGAATTATTTTAATTAAATAACCAATTATAGAAAAATCGCAAGCATGAGAGCTGACATTTAAATGAATTTCATTTAAATTGCTTCTTAACATTGTCCCATCTAGGACACTAATGCAAAATGAACTATTGTATCAACATAGATTATCACTATTTTTGTATGCACATAATGTATTCATAGTCAATCACCGGAACAGAGCTGAATATTTTGTATTGATCTGAAATGTCTATGAACAAAATATGACAGAATAAGCTGAAGTACAAACAAAAATCCCTTGTAGTTCTGTGACACAGTACAGCTGCATTTCTCTTGTTTGCACATGTGTATTTTCATATTTCAGTTCTTCATTCACTTAGAAATTTAATTTTCTATTTGGTGCAGGGTCAACTTCTAAAATTGCTGAGCATTCCAGTCACTTTTAAGATTCTGGCTATCTTGTAAATGTACATGAAAAATCATGATGGGCTACTCAGTTTTTGTGTCAGATTTTTAAAAAAATCATCTGTTAGGAAGATTTGCTGGAATCCATTTTGCTCACTTTTAACTGGAAAGAATAGCTTACACAGTTAACTAAATTACACTTCCGCACTGCACAAATCGTTACTGCATTTGTCTAACAATCACATTCAATTTAATCAGATGCATGGTGCAAACTGTGCCAGGAAACTCCTGAAGCTATTTTCAAAAGTGAGTAACAGTATAATACATTGCAAAATTGTTCTTCTCTACTGTAGCTTTAAAGATGTCACAGAAAAAGGGGGAAAAAAGGCTCCTGCATTTTTGTTCATTGATTAACCAGTAATGTTATGTATAAATAATGTATCTGACAGTATGGCAGCCCACTTGGGACATTGTGCCATTTACTACAAAATAGGATGCAACATGCAACTGAGCAGCAAGAACAAATTAAACATCTTTCCTTGGTAACTTCAGCATTTTTATTAGGTGATAAACATCACAGTGAGAAGAAAAGCAGATGTAGATATTTCAACAATATTAACCTTAATCTAAAGCTATCTAGAGACACAAAATAATATTTATACATTCCTAAAAAATGCTTAAACTGTGTACAAAATATGTTGTCCTGATCTCTTTATGTTTTGCGGGACTCCCATGGAAACTAGTTGATGTAGTCATGATGTAAAACCAGGATTTTGTTCCAGAATACTGCAACTAAATTCAATGAATTATTATGCATAATCTTACCTTGTTAACTTGTAACACAGAGATATCACTGCAATATGTACTGTGGAGAATTTGCAATGTTAAGTCTTTTACCACTAGAATAGTAAGTTCTTTTAAAAGCTATTAAAATTATTATAACATTATAAAAGTTACCTAAATATCAGCTCAAAAAGTCTTGGGTCACTGACAGTATTTTAAATGAAATCTATGACACCCTTAAGTATAGCCACAAGGATAATAGAAATTATAAGACAAAGAATGATTATTTTGTAAATTACAAAAAAATAAATACATAGTAAAAGAAATGTATTGCATCTGGCAAAGGATGACTTCATAATTGTATATGCACCTCTATGTTCATACAGTTTTAATAAAATTAATATTTTTTTTCCCAGGCAAGTACTTGTGTTCACTGATTTTGATTGAAAAAAAAACCAAACCACTTTATCAAAATAAAAATGTTTAACAGCAGTTTTACATAATTATCACTAATAAAAACATAGCAATGGTATTTTTATTCTCAAATTAATCCAGAGCAGTTAGGTAGCCAAACCTTGATGAAAATCAGTATGAGGTGTTAGCCCAGCTCCCTTTGCCTGCTGTGGAATTTCCAATCACTGCATTAAATATTGTTAAATGGAATGAGTGAGTATTATTCAACATGATTCAATACCATACACCCTGAATTTGTAACTATCATCACTAAATCATGTGATCACTAAATCAAAGTATCTTTCTGTGTATTGAGCTAAATACCCAATTTAGACTCTCTACTCGTTGTCCTTTTTACATACTGCAAAATCTTCAGCAGTTTATTTCACATCTACACAATAATTAATCTAATATCCCCTCATATTTAATAGTTACAATGGTTAATGTTTATACCTGAGGTAATTCCCATTGCACAGTGAAGAGGATTATCCACTTGATTAAAAATAAATCTTTTCACCCCGCACTTGATTCTGTACCTCCCTGGGGAAGCTGACCATAATTTCTTTCTTGCTGTACCTCATTCTACAAGTGATGAGCCCATTTTGCATGGCCAATACTGAATGTAGCACTGGGTTTTAAACAGGACAGTAATTCAATCGTTTTTTTTTTTATCCCAGCTCCATCTGGAAACAAATTCTTGTTACTCAGTTGTCGCTAAAACCCGACTGCCGTCATGCATTTCCCAGCGTTGTGGTCCATGAGGCGCTGCAGTTGTTTTTTTCTCAGAACATGGAATAAGCTCAGCTGGAACGGTAGTAACTAGAGTAGTAACCAATGGAAAATGGTTGCTGGAAGACTACCATCCAGTCCCGGGTATGGAGTACTTTGGAACAGGAAAGACCAAAAGACAGGGACTGCAGGGATGAAGGGCAAAGTTTATGAGCTTGATTTGGGCATCCAAAGGAGATGATAGGTGCCTAAACTGGGATTCACAATGTCTGGCATGCTCAGCCAGCTAAGTCCCATGCCAAGTGCCTCTGTGAATCTTGACCCAAAGCCGCACAGGTGCCTAAGCAAAGGGGCTAGGAAGTAGTCATTTGTCTGCAAGCAAGCCCCTAATTGTGACTCACCAGAGCTGTAAATTTCCAAATGTCTTGTTGCACCTGGCTGCAGATACTTAATTTTCTATTTTGTTGGGTTACAAATGCTAGACCATGTCAAATGGACACGTTTAAGGTGACTCAAAGGAAAGGCAGCTTCCTTCTCAACTGATAGGTTCCCTGTGAGTCATACATGTCTGCTTCAGAAATAATTGTATGTTTTCACTTTGATTCGTAACTATTTTTTTTTGCTTACCAGACCCAACAGCTCTGGGGGAGTAAGCTGGATTCTAGTCAGCCTCCTATGTCATCAGCAAAGCTATTCTATCTCCAAGTTTCCCACTGGAATGCCAAATGCTGCCCTTATTTGCACCTTCACAACTCTACTGGAGACAAGGTGTCTACTCAATTGCAATAATTTGGCCTGAGAAAACTTTACTGTTGGCAGTGACTTTCAGATCCCAGTACAAGGTTTTTACTGCTGGCAGTTAAAAATAAAAATATTTTTATGCCTAGTCTGAGTAAAACTGATGCAAATTCACAGAGATAGAGCAAATACAGAACTCTACCATGCATTTTTACAATGCCTCATTTCAGAACTGCAGCTCACTCCTCATCAACAAAAGCAGCTCTATAAATCAGCTTGGGATGACCATTTGCCACATGGCGATTTGTAAATTCTTATGATTTGTAATAGATTTAAGTAAACTTTCTAAAAAGTCTGAAGAAAACTATGAAATGTGCTGCTGTATTTGCACCCAGGAAATAATCTTTGCCCACTGAAAGAACAAATCTAAGGGTAATAACAGATGAGAAAACATTCATAATGTTCTATTCCAGCAGACAGTTATGGTAACAAATTAAAGCAGATTTTCTCTTGAATAAAGATTACCTCCTCAGTTTTATCGCCCAGCTCTGCCAGAACTCCATACATACTGCAGCAATGGATGCTACATAAACATTCAAGAGAGACAACACCAACAGCACTAACTTCTGCATGGGATTCTGCTACCTAACAGTTTAGACCACATTGAACAGAATTTTGAGTACATAATGCAGTTTTGCTTAAGTGCCAGGGGCTGGGTAGACACTCACAGTGACTTTAAAAGAGAAAGCTGGATAACCTCTAATGGATGTCCCAAATAAACGGTGAGCACCAGTGTTCAGGTTCATCTGAAGGAGAGTGAATAGTGATATGGACAGTTTTACAGTTATATTTGAACTGTATTTGGGTTTGTGAGGGGAAGAAAAATCATGCCATCTCCCAGTTTACATGCTATTCAGTCAGCTACCTACATGTTCACTCGTAATACAGTCACATTTTCAGTCAACAACTCGGGAAGTAATTTCATAACTTCTGAGTGAGCTGCAGAATAGATAGTGGAAGTATAAAAGATACTTTTGAAGTTCTCCCAGGGCACTTAGAAAAATACATTTTGTTTTAAAACTGAATTTGTCTACATTCAGGTTTCTCCTATTGGATCTTTATCCTGTCTCTCTTTTCTTTCCTGCTGTATTAAGAATCCTCTCTATTTGCAAAAGTCTTCTCTCCAAATGAGGTATATGCGCATTATGGTCATGTTGAGTATTACTCTTCTAGGGAGAAAAACCAACTTGAGCTTTTTAAGTTTACCAGTATTCAACTTACCTCTTTTGTAGCTCCCTTCAGATCTTTTCTCAGATTACTAGTGCAACTGTAAAATGTGACAGCAAAACTGGACACGGTGTCCCTCTATTATATTTTTTTCTAATGAAGCTAAAAGATTGATATTTCCTTCTGAGCACTCTCCTGCTGAAATGTTTGGGGATTGCATGCTTATATGAAGCTCACGACATCGTCTATCCCTCAGCTGGAAGTTACTGCCTCCTATTCCTGAAACATGGCTGCTCACTGTGCACATGATCCTGTTTTGTCACAATATGGAGTAAAATAAGTTTGTTTGGGCTGCCAGTTACTGTCTTCTGGCCCAGGCACAACAATACATCAGCTGTTCCAACAAGGTCATGAAAATTATATGAGAACTCTCTGGATTAGCTCTCACATAAACCATCATACTGGAAGGCAGCAATTCATAGAATCATAGAATATCTTGAGTTGGAAGGGACTCCTAAGGATCATCGAGTCCAACTCCCTGCTCCTCGCAGGACTACCTAACACTAAACCATATGACAGAGCTTTGTCCAGATGCTCCTTGAACTCTGACAGGCTTGGTGCTGTGACCACTTCCCTGGGGAGCCTGTTCCAGTGACCCACCACCCTCTCAGTGAAGGATCTTTTCCTAATGTCCAGTCTGGGTTTCCCCTGATGAAGCTTCGTTCCATTCCCATGTGTCCTATCACTGGTCACCAGAGAGAGGAGCTCAGGACCTCCCCCTCCACTGCCCCCGTGAGGAAGCTGTAGACTGGGGTGAGCTCACCCCTCGGCCTTCTCTCCTCCAAGCTGAACAAGCCAAGTGACCTCAGCCGCTCCTCGAAAGTCTTGCCCTCGAGGCCTTTCGCCATCTTGGTCGCCCTCCTCTGGACACACTCTAATGGTTCGATGTCCTTCTTGTACTGAGGTGCCCCAAAGTGCACACAGTGCTCGAGGGGGGGCCGCACCAGCGCAGTGTAGGGTGGGACAATCACCTCCCTTGACCGGCTAGCGATGCTCTGCTTGATGCACCCCAGGATGCTGTTGGCCCTTTTTTCTGCCAGGGCACGCTCTTGACTCATATTCAACTGGCCATCAACCCAAACCCCCAGATCTCTTTCCACGGGCCTGCTCTCCAGCCACTGCCTCAATCTGTATGTATAACCAGGATGTATAACCATCCCAGGTGCAGAATCCGGCACTTGCTCCTGTTAAATTTCATACAGAGATTGCACTCTTAAATCCCTAAATCTTTTTTCAGTCACAGGACACAGCTTGTTTTCATTTAAGCATGACCTTTCTACTCTATTTCTAGATGGCATAAGTTTGCGTTTAACTCTACTAAGCAGAGTTTTCTCTGTAGGAAATTATTAATATACTAAATAATTTCAGGACAGTGCTTATATTATTGCTGTCACTGGTATAGTCTATAGGAAAAGCATATGGCAGAAGTTTGGGGTTGTCTAAATGTAGAAGAAAACATACACCTTTTATTGCTCCCATCTCAGTTAATGGTAAATTATCTATTTATTTATTACTTTCTCTTACTTTTGTTGCAAGGAATAAGAGTCCTGCCAAGAAGATTTTAAACAATCAGAGAGCCAGTCTCTGATCTACTTACTTATTTACACTAAACAATGGTATTTCTCTAGCAACTTGAACATGTATTTTGGTCTTAAATTCAGACCTTGATAGAAAATAGCAAATAAAGATATTTCAGGAATGCTATATGTTATAAAAACATTCCTGTAGCCTAAATTCATTCCACATAAGTTGATACCTAACACATAGATAAAAAGAAGATAGTAGTCACTTCCAGGTAGAAATTCCAACTTTAGATCAGTGAACTGCCCTCTGGATTATGCCTATCTTTTTCCATTTAGACTACCAGTAGCCTGAAGTTAGGTATGCAGAATCATATAGGGTGAAATCAGACTTACATGCTTACACTCCTAAAGTTTTCCAGGTTGTTGCTAAAATCCGTTTGTGTGTACTGTTTTTAATGTTTCAGTTTAACAAAAAAATCGGATAATTTAAAAGAGATTTTATTAATAATCCTATAAAAATCCTGTATGGTTAAGGTAAGGAAGTCCCTGACAACAATAAATTAAATGCCCACAATTTCCACAAGAAGCTATTAGCTTCCCCTAGCAATGATTTTTGACATTCAAGATACTTGCTATGGATGCAGAAAAATAAAGCAGGCTTGCAGCTCTTCCCATTGGTAATAAACTATTCCATAAATAAACATTTGCTCTGTTTCCTTCTTAGGAAAATTACCTTTACTGCTTGGATAGATTTTCCAATATATAGGTCAATCTGTCCTAACCTTTTCTGAAGGAAAATGAGAAATGTTCCCTACGAACAAGATAAGACGTACTGTATCTAATGGCACTGTTTGCAAACACCAAATAGCAGCAGACTCAAGAACTGCAATATAAAGCTATCAATTAATTTTGTTGTAACTGTATGCACCTGTGAACAACTGCTTAATTAAAGAGGCAAACAGAAATCTCTCACAATAATGCTTCAAATTACTTGCATTTATGTGACTCAATTAGTTGGAGTGGATAAATACAATTGGAAAGCTGCCATGTGGACTTCTGGAAATAAAGAAAAGATAGAACTGAAGAGATACAAAACCAAATGGGAGGACTCAGGCAGATAGATACAGATAATTCTCAGAGGTTCATAGGCCTATACAAACAGAGAAGATAAAAGAAAAAGATTCTGTGTAAATACATATAAATACCTCATTTACTGTCACGGAGTTCTGCTTTCACAGACAGGAACATTAAGGGGATTGTTTGTTTTGGGCAGCATAGTCACAGGGCTCAGATTTACTCTAATTTTGCCATCGGATATATTCATCCAATTCCCTTTGCCTTTAGGGAGTGGCAGAGGTCTTTACTGCTATTGTAGACATACTAGAATGTCTTGCCTACCCTCTAAATGTTCCTCCAGAAAGGCACAGGTCTTCCATAGTCTCTGACCTATCTACCTGCATAAATGCCTCAGATACCCTGGGGGTGTTTGGATCAGGAGCACATTTCTGAAACAAATCTCCTCCTAGTCCCCTTTTCTATGCTGTGGTTCCCATCACAAAGCAGCTCCAGAGCATGTGAACCAGGCTTTTTGGGGACAAAACTAAACTGGAAGATGCTCTCACTGTGAGCACATCAAGTGAACATTCATCCTCTGGGACCAGACAAGAGACAACCCAAAGTGAAAAAATACGAGATGCATGGTGTGGACACCAGGTCTTGAGTGCTGTGAGAGTGCTCCTCTTGCTTGTCACTACCTCCTGATGTAGACATAGTCTAAGGCATTTAAAATGACACCAGACACATTAAGCACTTAAATTCCTTCTTCCGTTTTCATGTGCCTGTTTCAGAATAGGATTCAACCCCATATATCTGCAAGTCCATTGCTGAAAATGCCTTTTTCTCATCTTCACATGCAGTTCTGTGTTGTTCAGTAGCATTTCAGGAAAGCTTGCTGCTGACAGCCGTTGTCTGCAATGGGGCATTTTATTAACACTGAATGATCGACACTGGGGGCCAGTTAAACAAATCAGACTTTTCCTTCTTCTGAGAGGGCTCGTCTAGAAATGGCAAAGGGGATAAGAGACAGGATAGATTACACTTAAAAGTACTTCCAAGTGTAGGGTCCAAAACATATTTTAGATATCCCTTGTTACCTCTGTCTTCTAAACACAACCACTATTTTTTTTTATTTAAAAAATAGCTGTCTTTTCTGAGCTCACAGTCCCAGGCATTCTGTTCCTTAAAGAGTGGCCAAATACACCTGACTTGGCATTTGGGTCAATGATTTGTACACGTACGTTGTAAGTGAGCAGTGGGATATTATTGCAGGTGGAGGGGGGAGCAAATGACAAGGGTAGAGGAAGGAGCAAGACCTGCTGAAACCAAAAATGCAAAATGATTATTTTCTGAGGAAAAAAAAAAAATCATTAAACCAGCTACTATTTTAGACTTATATTCAACAAAGGCATCAGTTGTTTTTTCTTCTCTCTCTAGAATACTTACTAGCATATTGGTTTATAACAGATATGTTTTCAATATTCAAATACATACGAAAGTTTCTCTCAATATCTTCAAGGTTAACACTGCAATGAATTTTATTAAGAGACAATTATTCATGGGTTCTAAAAGTCTATCTGTCCATTTGAGGCAGAAGGGCTACCCATATATTTCAGATGTTTCATTACACCATTTTCACTATGGTAGTATATTAAAAATAATCTTTATTTGGTTTTCTTCATTTTCTTTCCTTCTTAACTTTTGATTTCCCTCACCTTTTCCGTTTCTAATTTTTTGTAACTGTAACCTGAAGATCTCAAGTTTCCTCATAATAATTGCTTTGTTTTTTACTTTAATTCTATATTTTTCATTTACAGCAAGGTCATAAGATATGCATAACTGACCCTACTCTTATTTCCTTTTCCCAAAAAGCAAATTATGCAGGTAAAGGCACAGGATACAAATAGATTTGTTAGCCAGTCCAATCTGGCTATAAAAATCTACCTGTGACTTAGAGGACAAAACTCCTCACACTTCTAATTGAAGTCAACTACCCAGCTGACAGGCAAATATGCTTTTGAGGGCTCTTTTGCTGCTGTGATGATAGCATCTTGAGGTTGTTCCCAGATGGAGGGGAGGGAGGTAGAAGTGAGAGTCAGAGAGTGTGACAGTCGCTCATCTATCTTGGAAACAGAGGACCTTGGAAATATGAATTAAATTAGGCTGTGCTTTCATGAACACTTTAATCTAACTTAAGTATGAAATGCTGCTAAAGGAGATGATCCTTCCATCCTCCCCACCCCAGCTGTCTGTTCCCACCCTTTCCCTTGTGCCAGCACGTGAGATCATATGGCTACCTTGTAAGCTAATTCTGGGAACTGATCCAACACCCAGCCTCCCAAATATTAAAACTTTTTAGACAGATCAGTTCCTTTTGCATAAATGCTAATGGGGGGGGAGGGGGGAGGGGGGAGCGGAATATACAAGCAGAGGAAGGGTTGAGGGAAGGACCACTTGCAGTAGTAGCCTTGGCTTAGATGATCTCAAAGGCGTTGGTAAACCACAGACTTAGGCACCCATGGGGCTTCGAATGCAGCCCTGACGCAACAGGACCAGAAGCCAGCACTGCACTTTATGGGTAGCGAAGATGCAGTCCTAGGATAATATGGAGGAAAGCTGCCACTTTCAGCACTTGTTGCAGTTCTTGTAAGACTAATCAAACTGATGTAAACTGCATGGCAATATCAAAGATGTATTGTGATAGCATTGAGCATTTTAAAACAAGGGACAACAACAAGCTTATTTTAAATTATTAAGGCTAGAAAAATCCCATGGCTTTCTCTCTCCTTTTTTTATTTGTTTTTCTTTTGGGGGCAAAGGGCTCAGGCTTCATAGTTATTAAATGAACCGAAAATTGCTTCTGCCCAAGCGTATTTTGATTGTTATTGTTCTAATCAAACTATGCTTGTTTAATAAGAAAATCTAAAGATGAGAGAAAGGTTTCTAATCAAAACAATGCTCTCAAAAAATGACGGAGTACACTTTCCTAGATACTTATGAGTGGTAGATGACTGTTTTTTCCTTCTCCATGCTAGGTATGTATGCACTATACATGAGTAACGAATCAAGCAGACCTCTCGGGTCAAAAATCTTGGTAATTTTGAAAGTTCCTCTCTGTCGTCCGGCACAGCATGCATTACCTTCAGTTAGCTCCTCTTGGTCCATATAGCTGCGAAGATAGCATTTGCACTCTATTTGTACAGCTGGTATCCAAAGTGATGAAAGGTATGACAGGGTTGCACAGCCTTGGCACAGTAACCCATGAGAGTCCCATAACATGCCATTGTGGCTACAAGTGCAGAGTTCATGAAGATCGTTGAACTCATAGGACTGTGACCCTGTGTGATGTCTCCTGTGCACCCCAGAGAGAACTCTGAGGACCAAAGTAATACTATATTACTTCCTTTCTTTTCTTCCAATATGTCCTCAGCCAAATTCCTGTGACTGAGCAGCTGTAGGAATAGTGATGAGTCCAACGAGGAATGTGTCTTTAGGGTGAAGGCTATGCCCAGTTCAATAGTCTTGAAGGTTTTTTTATTTATTCTTTCTTTCTTCCTTCCTTTCTTTCTTTCTTTCCTCCTTGCCTGCCTGCCTTCCTTCCCTCCTTCCATTTGCTCAACCCACGGTTCATATATGAAACCGCTAAGGACTTAAGACAAACTGAAAGCAGAATGAAATACATAGAAGGAAATCCTTTTGACCAAATGTAGATACCTATAACATAGACGTGAGCTAGTCATCCAAGGTCTCTGTACAGAAGCTTCTAGGCTGTAATTCACTTCATCTTAAAACAGAAGTCTATAACAGGTCAGGTGAATAGTAGACTAGAAACATGTGTTTCTCTGCATTGACTGTAAAAGTTGATTAGCTAAGTAGGTGACTACAGTGCAAAGATCTAAAGCTGGGTGGCAGGAATCCTGTCACTGACTACAGAATTTTTTCTTAACTATGATCCTCTTCATGGCAATCTTTAATAAAACAAAAGATAATAGACAAATCTTTAATAAAACAAAAGATAATAGACAAATCTTTAATGATCATGTTTGAACTTCAAGTTTGTGCGGGATTTTACCCATGGTATCCAAATCTACCACAAATTAATTATAATTTTTGAAAAAACTTTTCACATATTCCTACTATTTTTTAGCTTGACTAAATTTTCTCACTGTTCCGCCCAGAGACTATTCCAAATAGCATGGTCATACTAGAGCTGTATGTAGAAGTAATAAATGAATGAAAAATGCGTAACAAACTTTTCAGTTCTTCAAGAATAACCTCTATTAATTTTTCCCTCAAGTGCTAAATAAAATTGTAGTTTGAATAGATTTGGCAGAAAAAAAACCTTACTTAAAACAATTCAATGGCAATGCCAATTTCTTTTCAAGAATATATTGATTCCTTCTTGCAAAGTATTACTTCAACCTAAGTTTTGAAATTGAAAATCAGTTTTGAATGGCAAAATATTGTTTGTTCAATGTTCCGTTTTCAGAGTGCTTTTGTGCTACAAAGGCATTTCACCATTATTGTCCCTGATTTCTTTATCTAAATAAAAAAGAAGGAGAAGAAAAAAAACTTTGATGCATTGTCATGCTGTGATGGGATATGTTTTTTGAAGTCTTTGCATTGCCTTATTGGTCTTTATTATTTAAATGCCTGGTTTAAATTTATATGATGAATTGAAGTCTGGGGGGGTGTACCCATATTAACTGTAATCCAGCCAGCACTTTGGAGTTTGCTGCTACCCATATTACTTTTGATTTGTGTGGCAAATCTCCAGGTTTGAAGTTTCATTGCAAGTGCCTGAAATCGGAGTAGGATGAGCGTTGTTATTTTCATTGTTTGGAAAACAAAAATGTACCTCTGATAATTTTTGTCTTTGATTACTGCTTCTTCAAAGGATTTAAAACAGAATGAAAGCCTTTGAAAATTTTAGAGATGAAGAGACATGAGAGTTATTCTGTATGCACCAGATAAACAGATGTCTTAGCTTTCAAACTAAACCCAGAAAATATAATCACAAGCTTCATCAGAAACAGATAACAATCTAGGTGCACAGTACTTTACATTTTACTAATGTGCAATGGGAGAAATAATAATACTACTTCCTTCACTTGTCTAAATATTTGTTTCAGGCTAACAGCTCAAAAAACATGTTGGTAATAGCAAACAAAATATGATAAATTCCTTTGAGGGGGAAATATTCTCAGCATAATGTCATTATAAGCACAAGTAAACACACTTTGAAATGTATTTGCAAATAAGTAAGACACTCATAACGCTGAAGGTATTAAATTGTGAATTCCCAAATTAATAGGTACCAGATGTCATGAGTGCTTTTCATCCTGTATTAGAGTCACACTGAAAAGTCCCAATAAACTTAAGTTGAAGTTGTAATCATCCAAAGGATGACTACATGACAGGGCTCGTTCTTAATATGGGAAAAAATGCCTGCTTGGAAATATGTAGAACTGTTTAGAAATAGCTGATGGTGCGCATTACTAAGTCAGACTCTGCAAAATACCTTCCAGGAAACCCTAAAATATGGGCAGATTTAAATCACCCACAGAAGAATCATATAAGAATGAAATGTGGGGTTTCTTATGCTCCTCTTGGCTCCTGATACTCAGGATGTTAAACTGGTGCATGCACCTGAGCTGCAGATAATGGGCAGGGTTCGGGAAATCCATAGGAAACGTGGCTAAATTGAGCAGAGAAAAGCCCAAAGAAATTCATATTCAGTTTACGGTTTCTTTAGACTGCATTAAAAGGAACAAAGTGATTTCTCTAGTTCCAAAACAAGTTCAAATGAGTTGCCTATGTTTATGAAATTACGTGCTCCCACATCAGAAAGACAGTTTGCTCTGTACAGTGGAGGCAAGATAAAGTATGGACAACACACAGTGCTATAGTTCACCAGAAGAAAATTGAGTTCAAAAGAGAAAGTACATAAATAGAAGTCACACTCATTTTCACTGCAGAAAATCATAATTAAAATAGTGTTCACAGAAGACAGAAGAAATAGTACCAAGAAAAAGAAGGGTCTTCAAAAACACAGGAAAGAAGAGAGAAGATAAAATTCCAATTCAAAGAGAAGTGGAAAGTCATGATTAAAATTAGGAGAAAAGGAAAGATCAAGCCTTAAGTAAAAGGAAGAATAAATAGGGATATTTAGAGACAAACAAGGTATAATGAAATATTTTAATGGTATGTACATCAGTTGTCTCTCTAGGCTTTGAGATCCAGAGGTTGCTAGTCAGGTGTAAAGTTAGGCTGAACAGGATTTTAGTATTAATGCTGAGATTTAAAATTGAAAGTAATTTGTATTTTGAAAGACATTATATAGAAAGATCTATCAGAAAGCAGCAAACGTATGAATATTTCAAGACTATAACCAGAAGTAACACTATAAGCAGTACAATTTTTAGGCTTTCACTGGTAGCTAATTATGATTCTTGTTCTTCTGTATACACTGCTGTACAGATGGCAAGCTGGACCTGGAACACAGATTGCAAGAGATGGAGAAATAATGACATTGGGGAGAATTAAAACCATTTTAGACCAAATTTGTTTGATTTGGATTAAATTTTTAGTTAAAGACAAGACATCCTATCCAAAACCCTGGTCGTCTCATGATCGCTGCTTCATTGCAGTTGCACTTCCATTTAGACCTCAAAGGAAAACTTTGTCTTCATGGTGGCACCCGTAGCTATGTCTACACTGTTACATCTGGGGACTGATCCCTGACAGCCAGCCCAAGGGGCGCAGACTGATTCACCACCACATTGTTTTGGGCCAGCTTCTCTGATTCTCCCCTATGGGTTGGTCATATTTTTTTCCTGGAAAGACTCTCTGTGGCTTTTATACTACATTTCTATTTTTCTGTGTGTATTTTCAGTTTGAAGGGTCTGAATTGATGTGAGAACTTGTGCTGCCATCTACAAGATTAATGACTTATAACATAAAGCTGAGGGGAATTGCTGTGTGCCTGAGGATAGTGAGGGTGCTTAAGAATGAAAAACCTCTTGGGACAAAGTAGGAGGGCTGTTGAGGGAGAAGGGATAACATGTTGTGTGTGATTTGGACATTGAGGAACTATCCACTGGGTGAATTATTCTCAGATGGGTGCCCAGCCTTTGTCTTTGATAGAGCTAGTTGTAGTGCAAAATGGTAAGGTAAGTAACAGTTAATTAGTGTGAATGATTGGGTGTCCAGCTCACCCAATAATTCAGTAAATTACCAATTCTCAGTAAATATATGCTTTCAGACCTGATTCTGACCTTGATTTACACTGACGTAAATTAAGCAAAATTAGAGTTGTATTCACATCCATGGAGGAAAACAGCTGCTTTGAGTCAGAGTCAGAGCCCTTGTGGATACTATATTTTGTCTGCTGTCTTGTCTCAGTGTATTTAAGAACTATTTCATTCTTAAAATACATAAATCATATATTTAATAATTCAAATGATACTTAGTGTATATATATATGAAACTGAGCAGTAAAGCCAGGTTTATGCTACCCTCCATGCTCTGTCTTCTGTTTATGCTCCTGTTTTGTTGGTATTGGTTGTGCTCTAATTTCTTTCTGCCTCTCTGTAGATCTCACTGTCTGGTTCCCTTTGACACCAGCTCGGTCTAATGTCAGTTGAATATAAAACTGAAATCTTAAGGGAGATCTTTTCCAGTTCTGGCAGTTCTCAAATAGCTAAACTTCATTTCAAGACTGGTTTGGTTTGGGTTTTTGTTTTGTTTGCAAGCAAATCTCTAGTCTGTATATGGAGAGAGAAATGGTAGCAAATAACTATGCATATAAATTCCTATTTATTGAAAATGAAACTATCATAGCAACATAAAAATCAATGTTTGTCCAATTATTTTCTGCAGGCAGTACAGTACATTGCAACATAGTTTCTCATTAGATTAAATCAAAACTGTTCTTAAATACCATTTTACCAGCTGTTACTGAATAAAGGGTGAAACAAACAGTTTGTAGTATCAGATATGTAGCTTTCTGGCACACATCTTTGCCAACATTACAACAGCTGTGTATAATGTTTAAAAGAAACAAACGCCCTCGGTGGTTATTCTTCAGTTTTATTGAAATTCACCTTTTTTTTTCCCCAAAGTAGCATCCTATATTTGTGCTGGTATAAAGTGAACCCACTGCCAGTAAAAATGCACCAGAATTCATAAACTAATTCTTAGATATTTTTTTTCTTTCAATAATTAACAAAATTGGGTGAAAATATTCTTACAAACAATCACACTTCTTAAGAAATTACTTAGGAGGACAGCTTCATTTGTTTTTTTTTGTTTGGGTTTTTTTGTTCAGATTTTTTTCCCCCCAAATAGAGATACAATATCGTCTGCACAGAGATTGCCAGTGCATACTGAGTGTTAGGTCTGTATGTCAGAGACATATTCAGATGTCTGTGAATCTTGGGCCCTCTTGAGTTTCTGGATGCTGTGACTCCCCAAACTAATCTCAGCCTATTCAGTGTAATTTATACTTGATCCCTGATTTCATAGGGGCCCTTCTGTGAGCTGCAAACAGTGGAAACAGGCCAAGCTGCTGCAAAATGACAATGTGGCTGTTGTCTGCTTCAGCCCAGCAGGCAATACAATCGCACGGCCACAGGAGGGGTATCCCAATAGTATGAGAAAATCTCAGCCACGGGACAAGTTGTAGATTGTCTTCTGTGTGCTAATCCCAGATCTAAACACTGACTCCTCCTCTTGCTTTGTCTAATCACTTTGCCTGTCTGTTTTGCTTTCCTGTTAGGAAAGTAAGGGTAATAATAATATTTAGCTTCTTCAGGAGGTGGGGTTTTTTTCACTAATTAATGTAAAGCTAAGAATGCTATTAATAGTGGGGGTGAGGAGAGTAGACTCAGAAGAACTAAGATTACAAAAAGTTAAAAGTTTGGGAATGAGAAGATCGAGATCACTAAAAGAGGGCTGGAGGAAAGAAACCCCAAAAAAACAGGGGGTGAAGAAGGCATAAGAAAAGCATAGCTCAGAGCAACAGGGGAAGTCCATTTGCCAAAGGGAGAAAGTCAGGCAAAAACATTCTTCTTGTTAAAGAAATGAGCACAACTGAAAAGAAAAGCAGAAACCATAAACAAAAATGAAAGAAGTTGAAGAAAGCGATATTGAGTAGAATGAAACATTTGACATAATCAGATGAATGAAGAAGGAGGGCAGTAGTGTATAGATTCTTCCACATTTGATGGCAACTGGAAATCAGAGATTGCCTTGCAATCAGCTTAATAGCAGTTGATGGCACAGGGACCGCTACCTGCTGAGGTTATGGGTGAAATCTTGTCCCTGGTAAAGTAAAAGGTAAAATTCTAATTACTGCCACTGGGCCTATGATTTTGCCCCCTGAAATTGGGACTTCTCGCAGGAAAACCAGCTGCTTAAGTAAACTAAATTAATTTAGGCACTCAGTAAGAAAAGGTAACTATTTGAATATGCATGAAAAAATATCCAACTTGGCAACAACATAAGGAGCATAATAAATAAAAATTGAGTACAAACCTCAAAATCAGTCTTGATAGGAAAGTATTATTATTTTTAAATTAAAATCATTTACATAATAGCATATATTTAGGCAGAATTCTATGAAAATAAATAAGACAAGTTCCCTGCCCTGGAGAGATTTCATTCTTAATAAGACATGACAAATAAATACAAGGCAAATTAAAACAGGTAGAAGGAAAGAAAACAGAAAGAGCAAGATATTTAAAAATGGAAAAAGTTATAGGTGGCAGAAAAAATGGAATAACAAGTTGAAGGTATCATTTAGGAGCCATGTTAGGTTGCAAGCAAGATTACTAGCTTGTGCAGAATTGTTCAGAAACCTCCCACACTTCACACAAATTTCTAGTGCACTTGTGTCACTTGAACTACATCATTATTAAGAAATTTAATTTTTTACCAACCGATTTAAGTTTACAAAATATTTCAAGATTACCTCTTTTGTTTCCCTCCTGGCAGAGTCAGTTTTCTTAAAAAGTTGTTTGAAAGCTTACAAGAAGAGCTGATCCTCATCCAAATAAAATATCAAATACTCCATCCTGAGCAGTGGTTTGCTGTGTAGGTACCAAATATTTGTATGTGATTTTAAATTCCAATTTTTTTTTTTTTTGATTGAGCATTGAATTCTTTCAAAGAAGAGGTCAGTGGATGGATTAAAAAAACAGCAACATACTCCTTTGCTAGAACAATGTCAAGATAGGTCTCCTGTCAGCTGCCCACTAAGTTCACTGGTTACTGTAAGTGATGTTAATTAATGTTAGTTAATGACCAGCACTTTTTAAAATTCCGAAGTAATTATTCTCTACATTGTAGTCTCTAAATATTTTTAAACGTGCATTTTGCAGAATTGTTCAGGAGAGCTTTGTAGAGGTAAGGCTCAGAGTGAGGCCTTCCTTGGCTGAACTGTTTCTGGAGGACCTTCAGGCAGGCTGTACTGTGATGGGACATCTCAGGAGAGGTTTTGCCCGTGTTGTTCCAAAGTTCTTCCTTCCTCATAATTATCTGCTTCAGCATGGCCCTGAAATTTGGCAAATGGCCACTACATAGCCACAGGCATCTGTCCACTAGGAAGGTTACTTGTGTATGTCTCTTCCTGACATGGGACAACATTAGGCATCAGAGGGAGGGGACTGAAAGAGCAAGCTTAAATGTTACAAATATGGTGGAAAAGGAAAGTAGAAGGCTGCCAAGTCTTTGGATCCTGGAAGACTTTCTCATACTTAAAGCTTTGCGATGTGGATTTAATCCAGGAGAGAGGGCAGGCTGAAAGTTCAGAAGGAAGATAGATTTTAATTTAATGAATAGCTGAACCAATGGAGGGATGAAAACATTACATACTGGTGAGGTATTTTTAATAAAATACCTTCAATTAATTTAACCTGCAGACTAACTGGTTAGTGATGGATAATACGATTTTGTAAAACTGAGCCCACATGCTTCCAATATTATACCAAATCAAAGTTTTATTCATATAATGTAAAAAGAGGTACTCTTTGAAAGATTAACTCCAATATCTTCAAGCAGTGGCTTAATATTCAGCTTACACATAGCAGTCTTAAAAAGTCAGTGCACATTAAAACAATTTCACTGCACAGTCATGCTTCATGTGACTTTTTTTTTTTTTAATACCATTCTTGATGCCTCAAGATCCTTCCCTTGCACTAAATCATCTGAAACTTTAAACCTCACCTTGTCCACTACTGGATTCTTGGTGATTGTATTAGCATTTCAGTGGATGGCACTCTAGAACTGAATTATATTGGGAAATTGGTTTACAACTACAATTTAAACATGACCATTACACTGACATAAATTATGCCTTTGTAGTAGATGAGGTATAATAAAGAGTAATAACAACAGTGAAGAGATTTTTAAGATGTAAGGAACATACAGTGTGATGAAACATTTAAAAAAAAAAAAGTTCAAACAAATTCAATTTCAGAGCACTGTGGGGACAATATCCATTTGAAGTATGTTTTGAGGTCAGTTGGGAAAAGGGTCTTCAATTCCTTTGGCTTTCCCACTGAGTCTAATGACAAGTATCTCAGAAGAGTGATTACATAGGTCCTCTGTCTCAGAAAAGCTTTTTACCTTCATATTTACCTTCTCAAAAGCCTTAAGTAAAACTGCTAGATGCATATGGTCAGAAGTAATGTTCGCTTATCCCCCAGTCAGCGTATTCTTACCTGTACTATTTCAAATCTAGTTTCCTTTATCCTCTCATGTCTGTCTCTGTCAATCTGATCCCTATGCTTGCAATACCCTTCTTATTCCTTTGTGCATTAAAGTTATCAATATCAAAGCAGTAGTGCCATGAAAATAAAGAATTGCAAAATTAGGATTGCGGTTCTAAACAAACATATTTCGCTGCATCTCCTGCAGGTAAGGTGGCCCTGGGCAGAAAGTTCATGGTCTGTGGTCCTAAGTCTAATCTGTCATTATGTTCTTAACAGTGCAGTATTTGCCTGATTGGTTCATTCATGGAAGGTGATTAACACTGTAGGCTTGCAATGTATCTATTTAATGTTTTAAACAGTGGGGTAAAAGCATAACAGGTAAGTTGCAAAACAAAAGCTGTTCATATATACTTCATAGTATTATGCTTGTGTACATTGCATCCCTTGTTTAAGCACAATTGATGCCATAACACTGCAGCAGTAAAATTTCTTTTTTGCTTGGTTATTCAGCCTTCCAAAAACCTGCTCTGTCACAGCAGAGGAATCTGATTCTGAGATGAAGCTTTAGTTTTTCTTTTAATTTTAATACCATCTTGGAGAATAACTTTTTAGTTTGTTTTCTAATTAGACACTCCCAAAGATCAAGAATTAGAGAGCTTGCTTCATCTTTAAACAGCTGGGTTCCCAGCTGGGTTTGTGTAATGACTTCACTAATTTCCTTTCTTTTAATGTGTTTGTTTTCTATTGGTGAGATGCATTGTTTGGAGTTAGAGTTCCTTTGCAAACAGTACTGCTTCCGCTGTTTTAGTTATCCTGCAGTTGATTCTATAGCTCTGATTTACGAGCTAACCTATTTTATCCAAGTCTGCTTTATGATGATCTGTAATGGTTTTTAGGCTTTCCAGTTTTTCAGCTGCTGTTTAGTTTTCAGGGATTTAAAAAACATTCTTCCAAGATATCATTAGAAGTTAGCAGAATGCTTTCATATATAATAAAATATCTTAAGGCTAATTTGCTGGGAACTTTAACACCCTCATTAGTAGCTTTCTATGTGTGGCTTAACAATCTTACATGTTTGTTGTTCACAAGTCCTAACTTCCGATTAAGGGGATTTTGTTCGAGTTTAGGTTTGAGAAAACAAGAACGTTTAAACTTTTGGGGAAAGTAGCACTATAAAACTGTAAGATTTTCAGATTGTCATTAGAATTTCCCTTTTTATGAAATTGTATTTTCTGTTGTGAGAGACACACTGTACTCCGTCACAGAACTGGACACATTATACATTTTGGTATTTATTAATCATAAGTGATGCCTTAAGTTTGCAATGATAACCTTATCTGAATATGTGTGTAAGGTTTTTTGCTTTGCAGAAGTCTGTCAAGGCAGAAAAATCTCCTTATGGAAAGAAGTTTCCATTTTCCTTTTTGCAGTACAGGGGTCTACAGCTTGAATATTACCATGCAAAATTCTTAGCTCTCTGTTTTCATTTCTTTAACCACGTTAATTTAACTTACTATTCTTATTTCACAGAAAGGGAGACTGAAAGAGAGCAAAACTAGTGCTTTGCTAAATAACTAACAAAATTCTACTTCTCTTTATTTGTAGTTTTCTTCTTTAGTACTATCTCTAATTTGTGCCTTCTTTTCCTTCTCACACCATGTGACAGGATTCGCATAATTGCAGTTACTTTCCTTTTAAGGAATCTGCATTTTTTGGTCTCCAGGACAGCTCTATCTTTTTCCCTGAAGTCAGAGAAGACATTCAGTGGAAAAGAAGGAATTTCAGGGACCTGCTGACATTTTTAAAGCCGTAGCCAAAAAAAGCAGGTCTGAAGTGACTTTCAGAAAGAAGTACCACACAAGAGAAAAACACTGAGGCAGGGTTCCAGCCCTTTTGCTGAGGGGTGCCCCTCCTCTCTGTGCAGACCACGCTGACACCTACTTGCCTCTTAGTGTTATAGACAGAGACAGCCAGTAGAAGAAGGTTTACGTGAACACTGTCAAGGTGGAAACTGTTTATGCTGAGCTTTGGAGGCAAGTTCAGGCACTTTTCTTTTTCCTCCCTATCAGCTTGCTGCTGCCAGTTCCAAACTTAAACTGCCCTTCAGCTGCCCTTGCTCCTTTTCTTGCTTGATCTTCGGTATGCCAGCACTCGGCGCTCAATTTAGATCTCATGAAGGTAGATTTTACCTGAAGAAGTTATTTTTGACTGGACATAAGGCAAAGCTGGGGAAAGTCCCAAGACAAATAAAAATCCCTGACATCCTTTTGTGGAACGAGCACAAAGGCCAGATTTTGAATTGCCTTAATTTAAATTCTGTGGACCATGAGCCTGCTGAATCTCATGTGTCACTCCAGAAACCTGACTGATTTCTCATAGCTACTATTTATATAATAACTGTATTGTAAAGTTTTTAGAGATCCCTCATGGCAATACACTCTGCCACTGTATAAAATAAGTTTATCTGGAGATTATCAAAAACTCAGGAGTGAAATCATAGAGCTCCTTAATGTACTGTGAGGCCAACTCTATTAAGTATAGAAACATTTTTTCTTCCACACCACATGAATTGTGTTTCTAAATACTTGGAGTAGTATATAATCATAGTCGCTGCTGTAAAAGACAGAATTCTCCTGTGAGATACTAATGTTCTATTTATAATTTATTGTTGTCTAAAATACACGGCAGTAATTATGTTTATTCTCAGAAACCAAGTGTTCTCATTTCAGGGTGGGGCTCTTTTGTTTTGTCTCTTTGCAAGCAAAAAATGCAGCCTGTGAAGTAATAATGAGATGTAAGGCCAGAAGGCACAAACATTTCTTCATACAGTCACATTCAGTTTTCAGGTACCTGTTTTATGGACTAGGCACACCATGAACTGCCACAACTCTGGCTGACTCTGCTCAGAGACAGTGTGGATCTGGCTGGATTTATTAGCTCAGGCACAAATTCAAATACAGTTATGCTGCCACAAAAGCCAGCTTAGATCCAGAAAGAGTAAAGTAGCTTTCATTTGGCAGAGAGATGAAACAAAATCTGGTAATTTAAACTGGTCCTGCGCTGGCCAGAGTGGACGTTTCAGCACTGTGTTCCCAAAATTAGAGGTAGAAAGGAAAGTGATGCGCTGCCTAAAGTTCACTAGCGTTGATGAGAGGCTATTTGGTATGTCTACCCTGCTAAATTAAAAGAAGGCTGGAGAGAGTGCTGAAGCACTGGTCCCCGTTCATCCACACTGTTTAATTGCTAGTGTATTCCCTGGATTTGTTTCAGAGGGTTTCATCTTGGCTTTTTCCAGAAAGTGTGGTCTAGGGGGGTCAGCCTTCAGCAACGTGAGCGCAGCTGGTGACTTCAACCTGGTCCTTAGGTCATTCCCAGGCTGAAATTTATTTAGTGGTAGACACTGCTTTATTACTCCCCTTAACTCAAGTCCAGCACAGATGTGACAACCTGAGCTGGCTCCTGTAAAAGGGATTAAAGCCTCGTCTTCCAGAACAGTGTCCCTTTATCACTCCTGTTAAAGTGTCTTAGTGTCTAAAATAGTGCACTGAGATAGCATGAGAGAGTCAGTAAGACCAGCTAGCCTAGCTGTTGGCACCCTGTCCTCGGGCAAAAAGGATGTGGATCTGAGACGGTATTTTGAAAAAGAGAAAATATTATATTGTATATAATATCTTGGGTTTGTAAATTAAATGACCTCTGAAAAAGGAAGGAATGCCTTAGGAGACTTAACAAGACAATACCTAATTTCAAAGTGTTCTTTGGCTTTAAAAATAATCTGTGTGATAATGGCATCAGACCTGCCAACTTTCACGCTTACGTACAGTTGCTATTTATGGAAGACATTTGTATGATTTTTTCTCTCCCCCATTCCATTTGTATTTTTGCTGTCCAACAATCAAATGTATTTGTAGAATCGCTAGACATTACAGTGTATTGTTTCAGATGCATGTCTCCATAGTTACTGTTTACAGTATCTTCCTCTGCTTAGACTCTTGTGTCAATAAGCTTCTGCATTTGAAAGCAACATGTCTTTATTTTTCAGCAAAAGAGATTCCTCTCCTCACCAGCTTGCTGATTAGGTAAACATTTAGGTAGATACTCCTCTCATATATCTTTGGCCATCTAAAAATTAGGCATCTATCATGGCATATCTCTTCAACTGTCTAAATGCAGTCACGTAGTCTAAGTTGGTTACCTAGGCTCCCTCTATAAACAATGGAGAGAGATAGTTGCAAAAAATGATTCATTCAAATTATTTTAGGTGGTTACCTTAAGAAGCCTGAAATAAGATCCAAGAAGAGATGAACGCCTACACCTCCTCTCACAAGTGGCATCTAATTTTTTCGGATCAAGAAACCAAAGCTGTGAAAAGTTTAATTGCATAGGCCCTGTTTGAATACAATCCCCATGGACAGCTTAAGCCCAACAGACCTCAGAGCTGGAGCAGTATTCAGAATTTCCCGATCCTCCATATGATGTTCTGGACTGAAGATGACTATTTCTCTTTCTTTCTTATTACCTAGGTGAAAACAAAATCAAGATTAGAAGACAACAAAGGAGATCAGTCATTCTTTTGATTTTTCTTTTTTTTTTTTTTCTGCCTTGCAGGCTAAGAGCTCCCTCAAATACCATCCTCAGCTGATATTAATTTATGTAATACATCTAGAATACTATAATACTTCTGGGAAGTAGAACTGATATCACAACTGCATCTACGTCCTTCATATTCTTTCTTTGCATTTGCCCCATGACATGTCCTGTATCTGGCATATTGTATAGGTTGCATAAATTACATTTGTCATCATGGCTCTGTGACTTCTTCAGAACAAACTGATCTAATATTTTTAATTGCTATTTCTTGATGCCCTATTCATGTTGTTGCGGCTCCTCTTAGACTCTCCATTAGTTTAAATTGCACTGTCTCAGAGACTTATGAGCCTACTAAACTAAAAAAAAGTTTAAAGACAGAAAAAGATTGCCTATCGTGTTGGGTCTTCTCCAGTTCCTCTAGGCCCAATGACATAATCCCTTAAATATTTTGAAATTCTGAACATAAAGTACTCATTTTTTTCCACAAAGCATGTGACTGTTCTGAGACAACCACACCTCAGAGGCCATCTTATGAGACCACTGAAAAAGCTTTTGCTATGAAAAAGCAGCAGAAATAAAGTAGGAGAGCAGGGAATAGCATCTAAACTCAGCTCTGTGAATTATACAGAATAATCTTACACTTTAATATATTCAGTACCTAATAACAGCCCTTCCTCAAGGGCCTGTTTGCACTATAATGAAAACATTTTATAACGTGGTTCCACCATCAAAACCTACTTGTGAGTCTGCAACATCCAGCACCACCATCTACCTGATCTCCATCTATGATGCATAGCTGAAGTCCTCAGTGACTATACAAGACATTTTGTACAGGGAAAAGTTGAGAAACATTTGAGATAAAGCATTTGTGATTACTCTGTTACAACATAAAGCAGGTTGTCAGGAGGTATCAGCCTAAAACACAGAAAGACCATGTGTGGGGCACAATGTAAAACTCTTATTTGGAATACAGATTTTCAAGCACCACTCTTCTCATGAAATGGAAAGAAAAGAGAAAAAAAAAACACTTCAGAACCTAAAATGGCCCAACCCTGAAATGAAGAAGAATACCTATTAAGGACACTAGTTATTAGATGATAACTAGCAGAAATAGACATGTAGCTACAGCTTTGGGGAGGCCAAGCACTTCTTCTGAATGAGTGCTTTAGTGAGCTGTCTATAGGGTCAGACTTTATTACATCCTCTACCTCCGGCCCAGTAAATCTTAAATTCATTATTGAATGGTGATGTACCTTCAGCAGGAGGGTTGTAGGTCACAATGCCCATGCATTGTCCCAGTGTAGGAAATTCAGCTTTAACTCTTCAGTCCTCTCTTCCTTAGCATGAGAAAGTAACTGGATCACGTCTGCCTTTTGCTGGTCAGGTGCTGTCAACCCCTCTCTCTCTCTCTTTTGTTCTTTTCAAATGAAAACAGTGCTAAACCCAAGAGTACGCAGTATGTATTCTACCTATAATTTTTACTGGCATGTATATTTTAGCTTTAGGAAAATGTTAAAAAGAATATATATCCCTAATTCTCTTAAAGATATTATACTATCAGGAAATTTGTCCTTTTCAGGGATTTTTGCTTGAAGCTAGAGTTCCATTAGTGCAGCCCAGTCTAGAAAATGTGGCTTCCCAACTCCAAATCCTATGCAATTTTTGCCTCACCAGGACATCTGGTCCATTAAACAATTAGCCCAAAGCTGCACAGTGGTTTTTAAGTGAAACAGGACCAGAACCCTTTCACCAAGTTCCCAGACCTAATCTCTCTCCACAGGACTTTGTTGTTAACAATGCAAAAATGCAAGTTCACTTTAAATGGAGTCTGTCTTAAAGCAAAGAACAAATATTTTTTTTCTAGTTTCCTAACTAAAAGTTGACTGGAAACATTGCAGAATACAGCCACGTAGTATCTTTGAACACATGCCTTATGTTAGAGCATATAGGCTGCAACATTTTTCACTGTTCTATGTTAAATCATGCATTCAGTTGTTTCCATTTATACTGCATCAAAGCAGTTGAAATCCAATTGAAAAGTTTCTTTAGACAGCCATTGTGCAGGAACATGATGTCAATATTAATAAAGGCTGAATTTCCCCTTGGCTCACTTCTTACAGATAAGCTTTTCAATAATACACTGCTTGCACCAAAGGTCTGATGGGACTGGGAATAGTAAAAAACACTAATAAAAGAATGTTGAATGTTTTTATATTAAATTTCCCCACAGGCAAACTGAAAAGCCTACTTAGAGTACGCCAATCAACATGGCACTTATTAAATGTAACAAGAGTCCTGTTACAACAGATCTTTAAAGCCCCTAAATATGAATTAGAAAATAAAGACAAAAGACAATTACAGATGTATTTCTAGATTGAAGCCCTGGACACCTCACCTGATACTTACTAACATGACACTATGTTTGATCTTCAAAAAGACTCCATTTTTATCAGCCTACAGCTATATTTTTATTACTGCTATTTACTGTAGTTAAGAATTTTATCCTTTCCATTTCCAGTCTTTTAAAGTGCATTTTTATGTTTGAGAAAAATACTGTAATTATTTAGAAATAAGTGAAGTCAGTAAATAGGATACAATACACGCATAACTTTGGGTTGAGTAATGTAAGGAAAATGGGAGCATCTGAGTAAAAGTAGTGACCACAGTTAGGCCAATTAGAACAAACACTTATGTCTTCTAATCAGAACATGGACGACTGAGTCCCTGAAAAACATTTCATTGTGAGGATTACATCTGTTTCACAAAGGCTCATCTCTAACACCTGAATTTAAGCAATATTTTCACCCTGTCAAGGTAGTGACAAATATATTAAATCTGTCTGTCTGCTGAGATTGCGAACCCCAATCTGAGATTTTGCCTTGGGCACAGCAATAAAAAATAAACTCAATTGTTAAGCATAGGGTTTATTTTCCGTAGATGGAAACAGAAAGGAAAAAAGTTGCAGGACCTTTTGCAGGATTGCAGTTTGTCTGTAAACAACTGGCTCAAATTAATAGTAGTGAAACATTTAAAACTTCTATGAAACTGGGACAATTTCTGTAACAATTTATGTTAATCGGTATGTCTTAATTTGGAAAAAGAGGTGCATTTTATTAAATAAAAAAAAAAAAGAAAATAATAAAGCTTTTGTGTAATCCATGCTAACCTTAAGTATTTTGTTTGAAGCTGTAAGCAAAACACAAGGCAATGGTTATCAAAGTCTGTTCTGTGGACTCAGTAGTTTTCTAAGTTTGTCACATGAAAACTTAAACATCATTTAAAAATGCTGACAACACACTAAATATGTTCCCATCACATCTGATGAGTCCACACTGAACTCCATTGGGATCTTTCAGGTGATTTCCTATTTATATTGGATCATATGTTAAGTAAACCATTGCTGTATTTGTCACAAAGAAGTTACACGTTTATTAACAGGACAAGAGGCAGTGGCTGTCTTAAAATGTTATCCAGGCTATGGAATACTTTGAAACCTTAGCTTAGGACAGTTTTCTGTTTTCCATGGCCCACAACTCTAAAATATATAAAATAACATCTTGCATGGAGCTCTGCCTGGGGATGGATGAGGAGCCAACCGAGAGCTTATGGGTCAGGATTAAAGGGAGGGCAGGGACAGGTGACCTTATAGTGGGGGTCTACTACAGGCCACCCGACCAGGAAGACCAAGTTGATGAGGCCCTCTATAGACAGACGGGAGCAGCCTGACATTCACAAACCCTGGTACTCAAGGGGGACTTCAACCACCCCGGTATCTGCTGGAGGGACAACACAGCAGGGCATAAGCAATCCAGGAGGTTCCTGGAATGCATTGATGACAACTTCCCTCTCCAAGCGATAGAATATCCAACGAGGAGAGGTGCTATGCTGGACCTTGTTCTCACCAACAAGGAGGGGCTGGTGGGGAATGTGAAGTTCAAGGGCAGCCTTGGCTGCAGTGACCATGAAATGGTGGAGTTCAAGATCCTTAGGGCAGTGAGGAGGGCACACAGCAAGCTCGCTACCCTGGACTTCAGGAGAGCAGACTTTGGCCTCTTCAGGGGTCTGCTTGGTAGAGTACCATGGGATAAAGCCCTGGAGGGAAGAGGGGCCCAACAAAGCTGGTTAATATTCAAGGATCATCTCCTCCAAGCTCAGGAGCAATGCATCCCAACAAAGAGGAAGTCAGGCAAAAACACCAGGAGGCCTGTGTGGATGGACAAGGAGCTCCTGGACAAACTCAAACACAGAAAGGAAGCCTACAGAGGGTGGAAGCAAGGCCTGGGAGGAACACAGAGAAATTGTCCAAGCAGCCAGGGATCAGGTTAGGAAAGCTAAAGCCCTGATAGAATTAAATCTGTCCAGGGATGTCAAGGGCAACAAGAGAAGCTTCTATAGGTACATTGGTGACAAAAGGAAGACTAGGGAAAATGTGGGCCCTCTCCAGAAGGAAACAGGAGACCTGGTTACCTGGGATATGGAGAAGGCTGAGGCAGTCAACTACTTTTTTGCCTCAGTCTTCACCAGCAAGTGCTCCAGCCACACCGCCCAAATCACAGAAGGCAAAGGCAGGGACTGGGAGAATGAAGAACTGCCCACTGTAGGAGAAAATCAGGTTCAAGACCATCTAAGGAACCTGAAATTGCACATGTCCATGAGACCTGAAGGGATGATGCATCCGTGGGTCCTGAGAGAACTTGCAGATGAAGTGGCTAAGCCACTATTCATCATATTTGAGAAGTCATGCCAGTCCAGGGAAGTTCCCACTGACAGGAGAAGGGGAAACATAATCCCCATTTTTAAAAAGGGAAAAAAGGAAGACCTGAGGAACTACAGGCCAGTCAGTCTCACCTCTGTGATCAGCAAGATCCTCCTGGAAACGATGCTAAGGCACATGTAAAATAAGGAGGTGACTGGTGACAGGCAACATGGCTTCACTAAGGGCAAATCATGCCTGACAAATCTGGTGGCCTTCTATGACAGGGTTACAGCACTGGTGGACAAGGGAAGAGCAACAGACATCATCTACCTAGACTTGTGCAAAGCATTTGACATTGTCGTGCACAACATCCTTGTCTCTAAATTGGAGAGACATGGATTTGACAGATGGACCACTCTGTGGATAAAGAATTGGCCAGATGGTTGTTCTCAAAGAGTTGCAGTCAACAGCTCGATGTCCGAGTGGAGACCAGTGAGGAGTGGTGTTCCGCAGGGGTCAGTATTGGGACAGCACTGTTTAACATCTTTATCAGTGACATGGACAGTGGGGTTGAGTGCACCCTCAGCAAGTTTGCTGATGACACCAAGCTGTGTGGTGTGGTTGACACACACGGGAGGGAAGGAATGCCATCCAGAGGGACCTTGACAGGCTTGAGAGGTGGGCCCGTCTGAACTTCATGAAGTTCAGCAAGGCCAAGTGCAAGGTCCTGCACGTGGATCAGGATGATCCCAAGCACAGATACAGGCTGGGCGATGAGTGGACTGAGAGCAGCCCTGCAGAGAAGGATTTATGGGTATTAGTGGATGAAAAACTGAATATGAGCCAGCAATGTGCACTCATAGCCCAGAAAGGCAGTTGCATTCTGGGCTGCATCAGAAGAATTGTGGCCAGCAGGTCGAAGGAGGTGATTCTACCCCTCTACTCTGCTCTCATGAGACCCCACCTGGAGTACTGTGTTAAGCTTGGGGTCCCACAACATAAGAAAGACACGGACCTGTTGGAGCAGGTCCAGAGGAGGCCCATGAAGATGATCAGGAGGCTGGAGCACCTCCCCTATGAGGACAGGCTGAGAGAGTTGGGGTTGTTTAGCCTGGACAAGAGAAGGCTTGAGAGAGATCTCATAGTGGCCTTCCAGTACTTAAAGGGGGCCTACAGGAAAGATAGGGAGAGACTCTTTCACAGGGAGCGTAGTGATAGGACAAGGGGTAATGGTTTTAAACCAAAAGAGGGCAGATTTAGATTAGATATTAGGAAAAAAATTCTTTACTGTGAGAGTGGTGAGGCACTGGAACAGGTTGCCCAGGAAAGTTGTGGATGCCCCATCCCTGGCAGTGTTCAAGGCCAGATTGGATGGGGCTTTGAGCAACCTGGTCTAGTGGAAGGTGTCCCTGCCCATGGCAGGGGGGAATGGAACTAGGTGATCTTTAAAGTCAGTTCCAACCCAAATCATTCTGTGATTCTATGATTTATGGATAAATACTGAAATGGACAGGATTAGGTGTCATAGCTTCCAAGATGACTTAACACTTGATAAATATTTGAGTTAATGTTTCAATATCAGTATTTTATTGTATGAGTAAGAAAGATACATATTTTATTCAAAGTTTACTTAAGCAAAAGTTGCAAAGACATTCTAGCAGGTATTATTGGGGTTTTGCTGTAGACTTGCAGAAGCAGATTTGATTGCATGATGCTGGAGATATAAATATTTCCAATAGCCATATGTCCTGGTTGTGGCTGGGATAGAGTTAATTTTCTTTCTAGTAGCTAGTATAGTGTTATGTTTTGGGTTCAGTATGAGAAGAATGTTGGTAACACACTGATGTTTTCGGTTATTGCTAAGTAGTGTTTAGACTAAGTCAAGGATTTTTCAGCTTCTCATGCCCAGCCAGCAAGAAGGCTGGAGGGGCACAAGAAGTTGGGAGGGGACGCAGCCAGGGCAGCTGACCCAAACTGGCCACAGGGGTATTGCATACCATGTGATGTCATGTCTAGTATATAAACTGGGGGTAGTTGGCCTGGAGGGATCGCTGCTCAGGAACTAACTGGGCATCATTTGGCGAGTGGTGAGCAATTGCATTGTGCATCATTTGTTTTGTATATTCCGATCCTTTATTAGTATTATTGTCATTTTGTTATTCTTATTATTATCATTATTATTTTCTTCCTTTCTGTCCTGTAAAACTGTTCTTATCTCAATCCACAAGTTTACTTTTTTTTCCTGATTCTTTTCCCCATCCCACTGGGTTGGGGGGAAGTGAGTAAGCGGCTGTGTGGTGCCTAGTTGCTGGCTGGGGTTAAACCACAACACCATATTACAGGAAAAATGTATTTCCCATGCAGAAACTGGAGAATGAATGCTATTGATATCAGCAGATATCAGCTATTTGTCAATGTTATAGCTAGCAAATGTATTCACCAAGTAGCAACAGAATCAGCAAGAGGTCATTCTATTTTACATGCAAATTTGAAACTAATTAGCATTTGATAGAATAGCTGCTCTAGAACTTCTATGGAGTAATCATAAATGCATTCTGTCTATTAAGTTGAAAGATAAACAAAAACAGACTGGTAAAACCAGTTATGCATTTCAATAGGAGATATTTCCTAAATAAAGTTCAGTAAAATCTTGGTAAAACCACCAGTTCTGAAGACTTAAGGGATGAAAACAGAGAGAAGATGGTATTGCTTTGGGACAGGTGATGAATTTGGAGAAAGATGAGTTTGACCTGCTGACATGAATATCTATTTTAAGAGGGATATTAAGAAAATGCAGAGAGCAAAAAGCAGAAGAAAGTAAGGAAAAATTATAAAACATCCTAAGAGGTCGGGAATTAAAAATCAAGAAATAAAAAATCAGACTGAGTAAGACACTGCAAAAATTACTAAAGCAAACAACAAAATAAGTCTTCAAAACCAGAAATGAGAATATAGAAAGATGTATCCTATACAGTTACTGCCTATGTGTCATTAACTAAATTAATATCTTGGGTTTTAATAAGGATACTGCAGCTAACCATAGTGGCAAAAGCCAGATGAATAACAAGAATGACCTTATAAACTCAGAATTATTATAACCAAAATGGGAACAGAACACCTAAATTGTAATGCACTCAAACCACATATCTGTTTTCTCTCTGTCCCAGAATGGTAGAAGAGCCAATGTGCAGAATTACAGGTCCAGCAGCAGCTTTCTATCAATTCAACAGTGAATAATAGTACAGCTGGAGAAAAACAAATACAATGCATCAAGGGAGGAAGAGGGCGAGAAATCTATCAAGAGAACTTTATGTCTGTTCATAGTTACTTTCCTTCACTTTTATGGAATAACTTCAGTTCAGGGCAGATATAAAGTAAACTGACCTAAAGGATTTTTAATTTAAGTCTTTTTAATTGTAATTGAGATGATCTAGGAATAAGTATGTCTCATCTGAGTGAGTGTAATTTCTCAGGTTTTCTGAATCACCCATGACTGCATAAATCCTTGGATCGATAGATTTTAAGGTCATAAGAAACCACTATGGTAATCTAGTCTGACCAATATCCATACAGTCTCATCAGTAATTTCTTCACTGAACTAGTGGCTTCTCTTTGACCGATGACACAGATTTTTAAACATGTTCCCCTGATTGGCAAACTCTTGCTGATAGAATCTATATGTCATCAAATATGTCATCATATACCAAAGATATGTCTTATATTACAGGTATGTAACCTTCTGACTGATACTAGCTTCCCACCCATCAAATTGTTCCATTTGTTTATGGAGATACATTTACATCAGAAAGTTGCAAATGATACAGCAATACCTCTGTTATAACTTTGTAAATGTTTCATTTAAGAACTAGCTGAAAGCAGTACTTGAAACTATCTACAGAGTTAGCAATATACTCAACATGGAAATAATTTGACTACAGAACTGAAATCAGTTTTTACCCACGTGTAAACACAGCATGAAACAGTTATTGTCTTGTCCTTCCCCAAATGTTGTCAGACCATTTCCTCTTCCAAATCTGGATTCTGTGAAGCCAAAAGCTGTGAAACTTTTCAGAAAGGCAAGCTAACGTTTAGATTGAATAAACACTTTAAAGATGTTTTCTTTTTTGCTTTGTCCTAGGAGGGAGAAAAAAAAAAAGGAGGTTAAAAGTTATGATCAGTTTCCTGTGGGGAAGCTGATGAAATGTTTCATTATCTGTGCAGGGAGGCGGACAACTTCAAGGAAATGTCACTAACTTAGCATGATATTCTTAAACTAAGTATCATCTCGCCCAACAAAACCACAGGAATGCATTATAAGAAAGATCTGTGAAGTAAAATTAAAAAAATCTGATGTAAATTTCTACGGAGGGCATTTTCTTCTCCCTCCCTGACATATAATTAGAGCCCTGCATGGAACACATGGGTCAGCCTGGTAAATGAGGGCACCGTATTACTTTGTGGCATCTGATAGAGATAGAAAGATTGAATATTTTAATTTGAAAAAAAGTATCTATAAACATTAGACATTTTCAACAAGTAGAAGAGGACTTAGCCTTTTCTGCCACTATTTATGCTCTCGCTTCACGTTTTGGTAGTGGCATCTGAGCAGAGACAAGGCTGTTAAACAATCAATTGAACATTTGTTTCTCACTTCACATTGATATCCCAGGAGGAGGCATGTTGTCCAACAAACACCATTCTTGTATGTAAATAAGACATAGGATATCTATTGCCTTTCCCTCTCCTCTTTCCCCCAGTGGGAGCCTGGAAGGGGGAAGAAAGGGGAAATTCTCAGTCAAGACTCCCTTTCTTTTTCCTCATCTACCCCTCAGCCAGGCATATGGACTTCCAATTAAAGAACTAGAACAAGTCCCTTCTTTCTGTCAGATAATTTTGAAATTCTTCATGAACACTATTACATTTTAAGCTAAATTCTAATTTAGTCTAGGTAGGTGTAATTCTTAACTTTATTAATCACTTTTTGCAGTGTCTGATATTTAAGTGAATTAAAACTGTCCACGAAGCAGTTGATCAAGAAGAAATCTGATCATATTCACAAATTTTAACTACTAACAAAAATTAAGTAAAAAAAGCAATCGACCCAAAAGACCTCTAAAGGGAGGCTCACAATGAGTCAGAGATAAAATGGCTTGTACTTCCATGACATTAAGCAGGCCTGAGCAAACCGATCTCTCTGCAATAGCTTTATCAACGCTGCTTGTTGATTGATAGCAGGAAACTGCATAGTTTTCTGCTTCCTTGTGTATACACAGGATGCCAAGCATATCTCATTAAGAACATCTGCACTCTTTTCTCAAGAGAGTTTTGAAGACTGCAAAGCAGCAGGGCAAAAAGCTGTGCCATGTAGATTCTGCTACCATAACAGGTAGCCTGGCTACGCTGCGCCCAGCAGAGCTGCTCTGCAGACAACCAAAAAGGCAGCTAATTGCCAGGGAAGAGTGAATCCACTAATCCACTAAAGCCTTCTCTTTCCTCCACCAAATCCACACCAGGGAGTAAGAGGGGTGATGTCAGTTTTTTCCCCAAAAAGTGAGGAAATAAATGAGCAAACTCTCAAGCCTTAAAAAAAGGAAGTTGGAAAGTAGTGATGCTTTTTCTGATTACACTAACACTTAAAATCCTGCTGATTTTGAAAATATGATGCAAAATGAAGTTCTGTGCAAAATCAGGAGATAAATCACTGTCATTACCATTACCAATTCAGGCAATGTCTTAAAAAGCATTCTGGACGTGTGCTCCAAAAAGAGACTGGTTTGACTATTTTATCTGCAAACCCTTTGATTTGCTTTATGATGAAGATTTAAGTGAAACTTTACTTTGCAAAAATAGTTGAGAACAAGAAGTTGGCACCACCAAACAACTATGCCACCTCTCCATAGGTTTTGGATGGTGAACAGATCCTATCTGCAAAAAAAAAAAGAGGAAAGTTTCCATGCACACAAGGGCAGGGGAGGAGGAGATGGAATAATTAGCCAGTTGCTATAGTAACACAGATAGAACTAGGACATCCCACTCACATGAAAAGTTTGTCTTGGATTTTGGTTAAGTATTCCTAATATAGCCTTTTTTCTTGGCTTTGAAAATCCTAAAATCTCAGTTTTGCTATGATTACAGTGAAAACTCATTTAGGTTTTCCACAGAATTCAGGTATCAGCAGACAGAAAACTTCAAAATTGCTAGGGTAAACCTGACTGGGCATCTGCACACCATAAAATAGGAGCATTGACAGAGAAGAATAGCAAATTCAAGACAGAGCTGTCTCACTGCTCTTTCCATTCAATCAGTGCTCCAGAGGTTTGACTGAAATAATAATAGTCTGTGTAAGACTGCTGTCTATCCTGAATACCTTTTTCTCCCAAATACCAATGAGTTTGTCAACTCATATTTTATCACCTCCAAGAGCTAACTGTCAATTTCCCTGGGAAATTTGAAGAAGCTACTTGGAGAAGGACACATAGTGCTGGACACTGTGCAGAGGCACTAGACTTGCCTTAAATTACTGCCTTAATATTTGTAACCAGACAAATCATATGATATGCCTACAGAGATGAAAAGGCAGTTCTGAGCATTGCTCTGCTGCTTCTGGATCAATGCTGTCTTAGATACAACCAGGTATGATCAGTGTGCGGAATTGCTCAGGACCATCCATGAAGACCGTCCTGTGTGCCTGTTCTCATCAGTGGAAGGGGGACAGTACTCGACACCTTCGCAGAGACACTTGATGATAACTAGTGTTAATAGTTGACCCTACCATTTGCTCACCATCCTCCAATCATTCTGGCTATCCTTAGCACATTCCAGATTCTCCCAGTGGTGAAGAAGCAGCTGGCTTTGCTCCTGGAATGTATATTATGCATGATAACTAAATGTCCCACAGAAATTTCAGCTGGAAACCAGAGTGCTGAAATTTCAGGCAGAATCTGGTATGCAACCGGGCTTATTCTGGAGTCTTTTCTGGACTGATTTCTAGATAAGGTATACACTGGTTTGTGCTGCTCGAGTCACAAAAATTATCACCAGGTAAACAGTGAATTCTTTTGAAAATTTGGCTTCTAAGTAAAGCTTAGTTTGTCATTTTATAAATTAGCAATAATGATGCTTATGTGAGACCTTTGGATGGAAGTTTCTCTAGGAATATAAGGTATTATTAACAGTAATTGCACTTTTATTGATAGCATGATACTTCATCTGTCAAAAGTGGATTAATGCTGTTGAAGCAAATTCAGTACTATTCTAACATATATACCAGATATATCAGGCTTCTTTTCCTTCTGTGGTCTTTTTTCTCATTGCACAGTTGCTATTTTTCTGGCTTTTGCTGAGATGAAGCTGAGAATATTAAACACTTCAGAAAATAAACTACCACATACATTTCTTCTACCATGGCACTATTCCCTAGCCATTGCTAAGAACCACGATTCATCTTTGGAAAGTAAACACCTAATGAAATTACTATTTTTTTTTCTGATACTGTAGAATGACATACATAATCATTCATCTAAATATGGACCAGATGGGACATACCCTAGAGCAACAATAAATGGAAAAGAAACAATTGATAGATTTGTTGATCTTTTTTGTTTTAACTTTTTATGGACTGTATGGTGGCATTCTGAGCATTGAGGTCAATGTCAATATAATCCTCTGTTCACTGGGGACTTGTGTTACTGTTATAAAGTTTAACTGTAACACTTGATTTACTTAAATAAGACCAAAATATATTAATGTAAATATTAGTAATTGATTCATAAATAATCTGAAGATTGTCTCCTGTAAAAGCTGAAGGAAACAAATGTGGTCATAAAAAGTGTATTATAGTCTCCTGCACAGGAATATTGTCTTTGTTATTTGCATGTATCAGAAAGCATGCAAAGCTGAAACATTTAAAAACGCTGGTCTTCAAATGCTTGTGATTGTCAGGATATATTTTTTCTTACTGGACTTGAAATTTCTCTGGTTGAAGCTAGTGCCCAGAAGACTTTTTTTTTGTTTGTTAATTATCAATCTTTAAAAGTAAAGAATCAAATTCTGATTTTTATAATTATTTTATCTCTATGCATATGAAATGGAGAAAAAAATTAAAATGAGCCATTTAAATTTAAGAGCTCTGTTCTCAGTGAGACACAATTGACATTGGAAGGGGTGAAGAGAAGAGCACTGGAGTCATTTCTGCTCAAACTACACTGACAAGTAGGCTAGGTACTCCCGGAGCAGAAAAGCACTGAAGGCAGTGGTGTAGAAATGCTTCCTCTCTACTGAAGTGTTCCCACACCTAAGGTAATTCACAGAGGTCAATTATATTAGCATTCAACTCTTTTAAAAAAATAGGCTAACATTAATGGATTGATGTGAAGCTTAGGATGTATCCTTCACGTAAAACTGTAAATTTTCCACAATCAACCGCCCTGAGCTCTGGGTGGAGCCTCTAGGTTAAGCAGCGGATGAACATGGATTTCAATATCACAATTTGGGATGCGAAAGCCTACATTCTGACTAAATCTCACTTCAGTGACCTATGTCTTTTTATGTCCCTGCATATATTAGACAATTAGAACAATTAGATAACTTGCATTTTCTAACTACTGTAAAACGATTCAGGTTTTGCGTGACTACTTTCAGAACCACCAGATAATGCACTGCTTACTATGAGTTATTTGT
Source organism: Haliaeetus albicilla (assembly GCF_947461875.1). Lineage (NCBI taxonomy): Eukaryota > Metazoa > Chordata > Aves > Accipitriformes > Accipitridae > Haliaeetus > Haliaeetus albicilla. The sequence goes on from NC_091497.1 coordinate 20,666,836, forward strand.
CAGGTTTCCAGAGTCCCACCATTTCAGAATTATTCTGGGGGGGGTGGGGGAAACCAAACCCCAAAAACCCCTCAGAATTATTCAGTTTCATGTATAAAAGTATGTTTTTTCACTCTCTGTTGACTCCATCTTATTTTATATGAATAGCCATGCTTTCTAACTAAAACAAGTGACAACTCCTATAGTGTTCTCATATGTGCCAATACACCTTAGGCCTAGATGATCTGAAACTGAAAAAGTATTCATAACGTTAACCTTTACCTATCATTTTTTTTGTTATTGTAGGCAAAAAAAATCTTTTGACAAAAAGTGTTTAGTACAGAAAGGACATAATTGCACATCTTCCTTTGCTAATAAATGACTAATCATTCAGTCATTCATTCACTTCATATTAATTGTTAAAAGATTAATCATGATGAACTAACGTATTATTAATATCCACATTATATGTGTATCCATGGAAATTCCATTGCAATATGGCGATTAACTAATGTACCATTATTTTAAAGTTAATTATTGTAGCATTAGAAGTAACTATGAAGAAAGGATTCAGGGAATTTTTTCCTATTATTTTTCTTTTAAAATAATTTTATATTTTATCACATTAGAAAAATGAATCCAGGGAGAGAAAAAGCGAGTATCTGGAGCTCTTTCATTTTATTTCCCTAGTTTCTTTCATTTTCAGCTTATATTAATGATTTTTTTAAATGGCAAATACCACAGTCCAACCATTCTACTGAGAAGTAACAGCTGTCTACTATGAAAATTAATAGTTCTCAACTTCTCCAAGTTTGCAATGGAGAACATAAGAAAATTCAAAATTCTATTATTATATTACAAAATTCTATTATTATATTAAAAAAGAAAAAGATCAATAATTTCTGAGATCCATATATACAGCAAATAAATAAATCTATGTAGTGAACAGTCATCTTTATTATTCCTTTTTGCTTTAGCCTTGGTTAAAAAATGGGATCTTCAGTATTCATGATGTGTGGTTTTTCCTTTTTTCATTTTGAATTTCAAAGATATATGCTTATTCAATATTCAGTTCATGTCTGTGTGTATATGTACATGCACACACATCCATACACACAGATTCTTCAGGTACAGGGAATAGAACTGTTTAATTTGAAACTTTGACAATTATTCCAGTTAGAATTTCAGTTATGGGCAACAGTGGGGTTTAAATGACTGGATTTTTAAAATAAATTTTCACTTACAACACTACAACTATTAAAAAAAAAAAAAAGTTAGAAAAAAAATTGTGTTGTCAGTAATAAGAAAAATCTAAGAAATCATCATTTAAACCACAAGACATTTAAATAGTAATTTTGGTGGTTTTTATTTTATTTTTTTAATATATTGGAACTCTGATGTTTGGGCTTTGTGTCTGCAGATCATGAGCACACTACTGTGTGAGTACCACCTTAGTCCCTGGCAGTTTTTGGCTTTGTGCAGAGCTGCCTAACACTTCTCAGTGTTTGTTTACCACTACTGATATCCTTCCACAGTGCAGGAATCCTCGATTTTTAGGCTTTCAAACTTTAATTCTGAGCCACCTCTTTAAATAAATCCAGTTGATCTGTGATCTGAGTCAGTCCTCCCCTTTAATTTGATTGTTTTCAGAAGAGTTTGAAGAGTAGGCTTTTGTAAAAAGAAGCCTCTGAAAAAAATAAGATAAGCAGTAGTTCAAACTGCTTGTTAAGAAGACTTTCTATGCTATTCCAGAAGGTTGCTAGATCACAGTCCGAGATCAATGGGATTTAAACTTTGTTTAGGTACTTTCCTAAATTATTTTCATTCATCTTCACAGAAAAATGAAAAAAGATTCTTAACTTCGAAATCAAAATAATTTGTCATAGCAGTACTTCAGTGAAATTTCCATAGTTTTTTTACATGTCTTTGAAATCAGTTGTGTTTAAGAGTGTAGGATCTCCTGAACCCTTGATTTCAGGAAGCTCATGTTTTTTGGATTGTGACTCTTAGAAAGAAGAAAGAAACATCCTTGAAACACCCACTATTGATGCTTAAAGTATTCACAAAGATATTTAAAATGTAATTGAATTATGTAAGATCGTGCTGGAAACTTTTTTTCCCATGCTGAAATATCAAACATGGTATAGAAAACTTGTTAAGGAAAGTATCTATATCAAACATTACATTAACCAAGTTTTGGAGAGAAAAAAATTTACTCCCCATCTGACAGTTGTGATGATACTGATCAGTAACCAAGACTGCAAACTGTTGGCTGATGCTGATGTTAAATGCGTATGACAGAAATAGCAGCAGTGATGGATGGCTTTGGATCTGCTGAACTGACAAAATGCTACAATGCTTAGGATGTTTGGTTGTCAGTAAAAACAGGCAACATAGGGACATGATATTTGAAGTCTTTACATGACATAATATGAAATGATGGTCAGCACTGAACCTTGACTACTTGACATTAACAGTGTTAATTTATATGTAAGAATCTGCCTACCACAGCTGTGATACAGGTCATTTCTTGAAATATCAACATGGAGTACAAACTAACATATGGAAGTGGAAGCTGATGCAGCTACAAAGACATGAAACAAACTTCTGCACTGATGATTATGTAGTGGGGCTTATTTGTGTCATCCTTCTCTAGATCTCCTTTTAAAACTAGGTGTTTGTGAGGAAACCATCTCACACGTATTCTGGGGGCACTCAAATCCATGTTGTGATTCCTTTTTCTTACCTTCACATAACTTAGAGGAAATAAAAAGAAAAAAAAAACACAACACGTGTAGTTGCTTTTCTACACCAAGTCATCATTTCTGTCCATCCATCCTTAGTGTTTTTATTGCATCAACATCCCATAGTTGCCCATCAAACTTTTTTTCCCCATTCTGATCTTATTGTACTTTTCTGCTCTTTTCTTTCAGTTAAAGCAATCTCCTTCAAACAAAATCCATTAAGTCTGTTTAGGAATTAACATGATTATTGCCTCCATTTGCGAGTCATAACCTTTTTCCTTATTTTGTCTGTCTGTTACTAAGCCTGAAAGCCCTTTGGAGAAGATCCATTTGCTATTTTGTACAATGTCTAGCACATGTGGTTCCCATTTTTACCTAATCCTCTGGTAACTTCATAGTAAATAATATCAAAATGGATATGTTAAGCTACGAGGGAAAATGGTTTCATCTGTGCTGTTGTGTTGGGTGGATTCAAGGCCAAACCTACATTACTTCCTTCTTTTTAGGTACAATCTTAGTGCCAGCTCCGAGCTGAGCCAGCTGTATTTCCTGAAGGAAAATTCAGATGTGCACTGGCCGTCAGATGCTTGCACTTACCTGACACAAAGGGAGGCACCCTGTGCAACTTCCAGCAGTTCCCTCGTGTGGGGCAGTGGTTGAGAGGGTGATCTGACATCCTTCCTATTCCTCGTCAGTCTAATATCCTACCTCTGTTCTGTAGAATGGGATTCACCAACGTGGCTTTAGCTGTATAAATGTCAAGAACTGCATCCTCTGTAATAAACAGAAAGACAGATACATCCAGAAGATGATTCCTTTTCACTTAGGCATCTACTGTAGGATGCAACGAATCACTTCTGGAGACACCTGAGTCACTCTTTAAAACCAGAAACCTATTTGACTGAAAATCACTGTAAATAATGTTACTCTGCGTTTATTTTCTACACAGTAGCCAAATTTTTCTTTCTCATTCCTACATAGGTATAACAAATGTGCATTAAATTAGACTCAGATTTTTATTTTTTCATCATTTCTCTGAATATTTTATTACACTTAAATTTCAGTGGTTAATCTGATACACAATCATATTTGTGGGAGGGAGAAGTATTTGTACTTTTCAGTAAATGTTGACTTTGTTGAAATCTTTTTTATTGCCTGGAGAAATAATCATGGTTTTGGTAAATATCTGTAAAATTTGATCTTATACGTACCTAGCAGTGTTTTAAAAATTGGGTGGAGACAGAGAATACTTTTAAAATAAACTTATCTGACTTCTATTACTGATCCACTTTCTCATTCCCAGATTTCACGGTGGGAAGTGTCATCCTTCTCAGTCACCCTAATACTGATTAAAATTAGCAAGAGGCAGTTCTGACCTATTGATTGCAAAAAGAAAATAAATGAAGAGATATACTGTTCACTAGGTGTTAGGACTGGTAGTATTGATACTACAAGTGAGGAAATTAATTTTTCAGTTTAAAACCCAGCTTTTCAAAGAAAAATAAAGGCAAAAGTTCAGATACCAAAACAATAGGAACTACAGATCTTTCCATCAAATATTAGATAGAAAAAGGAGGTGACAGAAGAGAAAGGGAGAACAGTAATAGGAAAACTAATAGAAAAACAGATCCAATGTGCCTGCATTGATTTTTGTGATTACTGTTTATTAAAATGCGGTGGATACAGATTATCTTTCTTTCAAATGCTCTGTATTTATTATTGCTTCATTTGCCTTGCATTGATAACTGCAGGCACTTAAATAAATGGATCCAACATTGTCTAGTTTCATTCTACCATCCTTGTCTGTGATAAGTACCCCTGTAGAAATGTTATTTTGAAACTTCTTTAAGCAACGTTTCTCTGTTAATCACAAGATCTTTCTCTGTATGTCTTCTGCAGTGCTTATACTGTCTACATTTTTTCTCTTATTCTAATGATAGGAGAATATTTTCTAGTAAAAATAATTGCTGTACTTTCGGAAACAAGTTTTACCGTATTTTATTGTATAATTTATATTGTTGAGTTGGGCACTCTAAGACTTGGCAGAATTACTGGCTCTGCCACAAACTTCCTAGGTGATCCTTTGCACAAGTCCATCTAGGTTACAGCCATCTAAGTAAATTAAAGGTGGCCAGGCATGTTCCTGGGAACTGAGGTCCTCTGGCATGGAACACCCATATCTATGCTAATAAGATGTTTTTTTCTCCCAGGCAGGGTAGATGTTTGCAAACTGTCCATTGGTAATGGTCCCTAAACTTACCTAACCCCCAAACTGAAATTGTTTGTAGGGTGCTAGTTGGATTAGCCAAAATCTTGTCAGGAACTGCTGTAACAGGCATAAGAACATTTCCGGGCACTGATTAATTTACCAGTAGAAGTGTATCTTTAAACTCTGTACACCAGTTTTCTAAAACTATCATGATACAGATGGGTATACATTACAATTCTAAGAAATTTTACAAAATGGAAGTTAGGTATGTAGATGCCTATGAAAATCCCACTAACTGCCTCATTGCATTACATAATTGCACCTTTAGATGGTTATGTGCATTTTAAAATGTCTACCTGTAAGATAGAATTTATAGTTCCTCCCTTGTTTGTCTTGCAGCTCTCAGAGAGTGACTACACTGCAGTCTGGGGCTGTGGGATAGAAATCCACATTTATGCAGGCTCCTGGTCAGGTTTTACAGCCATTGCTGAGCTCTGTACTATGACAATACACTAATTATACATCAGCTAGTCAATTAAAAGCTTGCTTAGGTATGTCTATGAGTGGCATTAATGATACAGATGTCACACCTGTAGAATCAGGATTGTTTCTCTAGGGTATGGAAAGTAGGTGCTACTTTTTTACTCACATAAACTACAAATTTACAGTCCAGCACCCGTGGTGTCAGAATTATTCTCTCCCATATGGAGAGCTGTTTTTCGTTTCAAGTGGTTATGGAATACTGAATGCTGCTGTTGACGAACTACTTTCACTTGACCAATTGCAGGTGTAAATCCACTTAGAAAACCCTACAGTGACTGTCTGGAAATTCCCCACTTTCTAATCACAATTTCAATTTTATTATCTTTTGACAACAGGAGCTGAAAGAGATCTTTTGTTTTAGCAGTAATCCCCTAACTGCTGAGTTGTTACAATCTGTATTTTTGCTATGTATGAAGTTTTGTTATTTCTAATAAATTGTGCTTATTTATAATTGACTTAAAAGGCTCCTTTACTCTCATTATAGTTCTAAATGTGTTTTTTCCTCACATGTTTCCACCCTAATGACTTAAAAATCTTAATTCAGGAATGTAGTTAGACTACTTCTCTGAAGGTTTGAAAAGCACTGAGGAATGCCTGATGGATGTAGCAACTACTAAAGTTTGATATGTGAATTAAGATATATAGAGAGATCTCCCTAATGAACACAAAAGCCATTTGCATTCATTTCAGAGACAACTATCATACTTACAAACTTTTCATGGCAGCAGTGTTGTATTTTGTTGAAGTGGTAATTTCATAATTCTCAGAGATGGCACACTCATTACTCTATAGCAGCATAAAGATACTGTGTAGTGCCTTTATTAGACAGGAATAGTTATATGATGCTACCAAGTAGTTTGCCCTCTCTTCTTTCAAATTAGAAGCAAAGGAAAACATAAATACAGAGAATCCACAATGAAAGCAGGAATGCAGTAACGGTGCAGTCCTTCTTCTGAGTGCTCTTTCTGCTTACTAGTACATGCCATCTCCTGTTGTGTGCACGTTGCTTAAAGCAATGCCAGTCTTACTGTTTGCCAGCTCATCAATGATTCCGCCTTACTCTGCTTCCTGCGCAGAGCAAGTCACAGGGGCTTGGGCCTTTTTCCTACATTGTTTCAGCAGTTCAGGGTATTTTTTATCAACAACGTTCAAAACTCAAGCGTTTAGTTCACAGGACAGTCTGGTTAGATCAATGCTGCTAAATAAAAGAAGACAAGGGACCCATACCTATCCCTGCAGGCAAACAGAGCAAAGAATCTTGCAGCTATAGTACTTAGGATGAGCAAACATGTTGTGTCCACACCATGGAGCACTCTGTTCTGGAGTTCCTCTGGGCCCGGTGTGGCGTTTCTATTGGTCTGGCACTAATCCATGTGTTCTGTATGTCTTGACAACTTAAACTGTTTTAAATAGTTCAAGCGCTTTGCTGCAGCTCAGCAAAGAGGCTGCCATTCCCATAGCAGGAAACTGAAGAAACTGCGTCGCGTGCTGTGGGATGTGGCATCAGGGGATTTGAGGGTTGCTGAGGGTGCAAAGTTTCCCCGCATAAAACTAAAGAACAGCTGTGGCTGGAGAGAGCCACATAGGAGACAGACATATCCTGGACTGTCTTTTGACAGACATCCCTAAGGTTAAATATACACTGATTCCTGCTTGGGTATTATTTTGAGGACAGCTGGTTGGAGCACTCCAGAATAAAGCCAGAGAGCAAGCCAACGGCTAACAATGAAGACACAGAGCAGAGACTTCCATTATTCAAGTTTTTGTCCTAGAGCTGTTTTATTTAGTAAGGTGGCCATACATCTTAGACTGCAAGTGTAGGGGCAGGCATGGGATCAAGGCAGAATTTTTTGCCAAAAATGCTTCACTGAAGGTCCGCATTTGAATTCTGAATTCTGGCTGAGGAGAAAGGTCAGGCTTATTCACCTGCCAGCATGCACCCAGGTCTGCTGCTGTTCTGTGAATAAAGTTGGTGACACTTATCACACCGAGTCCTCCACTCTTTTCTGTCAGCCCTTGCAGCAATGTTGACATCATTAATGTTGGACAGGTCCTTCCCAGGAGGTCTGACATCATGTAAAACATTGGCTGCTGGGGTGTGTAGGATGCTTGTGGTTAGTCTCAGAGCAGTGGTGGTCTTGCAACATATGAATTACAGGATGCTTGCATGAGCAATGTAGACATGTAAAGTCCAGGTCTCAGGGTATGTCATGCCTTTAATATGTAGAGAAGGACAATCCCCTCTCACATATGACTGGGAAAAGTAGAGAGGAGTATTGCATAAAGTTCATAAAGTCTGATATGTATGTGTCAGCTGTACTGACTGCATTAGGCCTGCATTCCCCTGTGTAACTCCCAGGAAACTAAGACTAGAGAAATATGCCACAGGAAAGTATTTCTTTGAATTAACAAAGTCTTATGGAAGTTCTGTTTTGCTTTGTTGTTTCAGGGGATTTTTTTTTTTGTTCCCAGAGAAATCCAGCCAATCTATTCAGCAGAAGTACTTCTGTAAAGAGGAAAAAAAGGATCAAGGAAACAAAGGAAACAGTCACCGACTCAAAGAGCTCATTGTATTTAATATAGCTTTTTCATTAGTTCTTTTTTTGTGATTCTAGGAAATTTTGCCCTTTAAAATTACTTCTTTGTTTGCACTTCCTTTCAGAAAAGAAATGTTTTAGTTACAATTGGGTGTCCTTTTTAAACAAGAAAAATCTTTTCTACAACTCCCAATTGCTTGGGTCTTCTCTTTCTAACACAGCGTAATTTGTCTTTTGTTAAGCACAAACCTACTTTTGTGAGAAGCACTTTAAAATAAACAAAGCCCGCAACATACACTTTCAGAAACTTTTCACGATGTATGTTGTAAGCAGATCCAATAGTATGCAAACACCTGAACCTCATTTTGAAGATCTCAAAGGTCATTTAAATGAATGCACAATTAAGGTATTTTTATGAGTTTGATTACATCTCTCTTGAGTATGTTTTTGAGGACTGAAGAAGGGGGTCATAAAATATTGCTTCGAAGATAATTCCCTGGCAATTCTGGGAATGTCATCATAGCATTTATAACAAATGAGTAATGGATAAGAAGAAAAATGACAGTGTAAGCAACTTGGAACATAAATTTAATTTAAAACACACAGTTTATGAGTTCTTCAACCATGTAGTTGAATGACCAAAAAGAAAGAAGTAAACCTTATCTAATCCTTATCAGTATTTTTCCTGTGTTTGTGTTCCTGTCATGTAAGTTCCTTGGGGCAGGGAATGTTTGTGTATTGTCTAGCATTGTAATAATTTAGTCTGGATTTAGAGCATTTGGGTAATGTCTTAAAACAAAAATAATAAACATAGTCCTACTTTGATGTAGATACACAAAGACCACTGCTACTTTGCAAAGTTTTTCCAACTTGGGTTGACCGCAATCTTCCCATAGTTGCAGTAATGTCACAAGATGGGAACAAGTGTGGGAATAGCAATGAGAAAGCTTTGAAAATTGGTGTATATAATAATAAGTACCTGTAGTCTCCACTGAAGGACTCAAATATTTGATGCATGCCATAGCAAAGTACTCTGCATTACCTAATACAGAGGGAGCAAGGAGTTAACCAGAGTTTTATTTTCCACTCTGCTTCCCTCAGGTAAATGACAGAAGAATGCGATCATAGGCAGAAAAGAAAAGATGTTTTGGAATCAGTGTTCTGCTACCAACTACCATACAATGTGTTTTACCCTAAAATAATAAGGTATTTTCTATGTATTTTCTGACTAATAATGACTTCTGAACTATAGCCTTGAATGAGTGAGAAGACCTCGAGCATTTCTTTTTTTTTCCTTTAAGTCATTTCACTACTTACACACACAAGCATCAAAATCTGTCATTTTTCATTTTGAGAACAATGTTATGAATGGAAAATATAGCTAAGTAGCTCAGTTTTCTCAGCATCAGTTGCTCCTTCCCTCCTGGTTGTAACGAGGATTGCTTTGATGATTATTAGGATGGCATTTTGCTATTGCAAGGCACTGGCATGAACACTTTCATGCTTTCATGGACTCTTTTTTTTTGGGGGGGGGAGTTGACAGCAGGATTACACTGATTAAATGTATCTGTTCAAAGTAGGTCAGATGAATCCTGCCCTAAATGTGGAGAAATTTTCACTGTAAGTACAAGGAATCCTGGGGTGACTGTTCACACTGAAATAAAATCACATGCATCCCAACTTTACTATCTTTTTGAAGAGGGGAAGAAACTCCAATTAATTTTTCCACCTTACTACAAGATAGTAATTTCTTATGAAAACATTCTTCTCTATTAAAAACATAACCACAGATCCACAGTATGTTGCAATTTATGCTTTTAAAGTAGTATTACACCAAGATGTTCTGCAAACATTGCACAGCCACACAGGAAGACAGCACGTGGTCATTAGTTTAGTCACATCTCCCTTTATGTTACTTATTGACAGGTTCTTCATATGGACAGAAGTCTTAGGGAATGCATGAGTTATCATGTACTTCTGCTTCATTCCTAAAACATCCAGAGCTCTTTCTGATATGTTATGAAGAAATTCAAAGATACTACTATAGCTTCCAGGAAATATTCTTGTCCCTAAAACACAGAACGAAAATCAAATTGAAATGAGGCGGTTTCTTTGCTGTAAAATACAGTCTGAGTTGCAGTCTTGTGCTCCAAAAGAGACATTTTATCTTCTTACCTGCCCAGCACATGGCTGAGTACCTAGCATAGTGATTAGGGCCTCATGTCAGAGATAAAAGGAGTTCTGGGATCTGCCCCAAAGAATGCCTATGAATTTACATTAAAACTCTATTTATCTATAAATCTCTTCGCTCAACTGCAATTCCTAGGAAATTTCTGTAGGAGAAACTCCTAGAGAGGAGGTTTCAGTCTTATTCTTTGGAAATCAATGGAAAGTTTGAAGCCCGAGCTGGAGTTAGGAGCTGAAGCAATGTGTTTTAAGCCTTTGCCTGCATGCCAGAGGAACTTCAGAATAAAGAAGAGTCCTCATTAGGTGTGGCCTTGGGCAGAATTTATCTACTGTAACACTTAGGTTGAACAAATACTCAAAAAAGCATATAAGGTCCTATCTAACTTGCTGTAGAAATACTCAGTTGTAGCTAAGTCCTGGTAACTACGTGTTCCAAGCTTTGCTTTAGTTTAGGCCAGGCAAACGGGTTTGAATGGACTATAAATCTAAAATATTTTAGCTATTATAGAGGAAGATTACACTGTCTGAAATTACAGCAGGATATTATAATTTAGTGGTCTTAATCTTAGAGAAATCTTTCATACACTAGTTACTCCCTACATGTTGTGTTAGCTCTCTTGCTGGATGTGGGGAATTCATAGTTCTGTGAATTCCTAGAGATTTCTATAGACTTCAAAAACAATGAAAAGGACTGTTTTATTTCTCCTGGCATAGTACTTAGGAGTTGGGGGTTTTTTTGGTTTTACTTTTTTGTTTGTTTGTTGGTTGGATGGGTTTTAGCCTTTTGCCATCATTTGCAGAAATTTAAAACTATTAATTGTAATATTAAATTAGGATATGTCTTCTAAAATGCATAATATTTTTATATATTTATGCATTTAAATATTATTTCCTACATTAAACTTATCCTAACACAAGTCTGGTTGGGTCTGGTTTGGTTTTATTTGTTCATTCCCCCTCTTTTTATTGAAAGAATTTTCCATATCTTATTCCTTAATTTTGTCCTTTTCAAAAACTGACCAGTCATGTGTTGGCTTCTGGAAGTAATTTTTTTGCCAATGGATCTTTTATCAACTTCATCTGAGGTGTGACTTATTAGGATTTTTCATTCACTTAACTTTTTAAACATCGGGAACACTAGTAAATAAAATACTAACATTTCATTTAGCATCTACTTTGAGCAGATTTTAACAGCCTTGTGTCCAGTGAATCAATGAAGCTCTGTCTAGCAGTAGGATAAAGTGGAATAGGTTAACAAAACTCCATAAAACATAGTAAACAAATTGAACAGCAAAATTTAAAACCCAAACAGAAAAATTGCAACTTTGTGTCAATGTAAAAAGACCCCATTTGTCATTTTTGTATTTTCACATGGCAGACTTTAGGTTAAAAGAATTTTGCTCTGTTCTAACCCTGGAAATGAATAAAGTAAGTTTTTCCATTAGATTTTGTACAACTGAGCTTTTGTTTATTGTATATTACCATTTATAAAACAGGTGCTCTAAACTAGGCTTTTAATATCTTTGCATTGTAAAATTCTACGGAAGAGGAAATAGTTTATCTACCTCTCACTGGTTTTATGTAAATATCTGCACTGTTTACATATGTACACAGTGTGATCACAAGATCCATTGTAACTGCAAGATTGGGCTGGATTATGAGGTTGTCTGGCAAGTCTCTACTGATCATGATATACACTCGAGTCAATTATCCCATAGATAGAATAAGCAAACCACAGTGAGGTCCAAGAAGAGAGATAAGGAAGGAGAAACTGAAGTGGTCTTGGCAGTCAATCTTCTGGTATCGTGGAAAGGAAAAAACAGAAGATACTGAAGGATGGGTAGCTAGTGAGGAATTCAAGGAGTTTTTTTAAAATCTTGGACTCCATCAAGGCCACAGAAAGGACAATATATTTTAGATGGCATGCAGCTCCTCAAAGGGAGGAGAGTAAACTTCTTGTCTTCTGTTTGGGTGACAGAAAAAAGCATCAAATTAATAACAAAATGGAGAGCATCGATGTAGTTCAAATCAACGTGTCATGAACAAATCAAAACAATGACCAAAGCATGAAGAAAAGGCATTTTTTCTGTTGCTTACATGTCGATTAGAGGTGGCGAGCAAGAAGAACTGGAAATTCTCATTGAAAAGAAGAAATTTTACATGACAGAAACAAGTGAAATCTGCGGAATGATTCATATTATTGGAATACTAAAATCATTTGTTAAAACCTGCTTGGGAGGGACAGAAGAGATAAAAGAGGAAGATGCTGTGAAGGAGTTGTTGGCACCCCAGAATCAAAAGCTATTGAATACTAGAGGCATGGCTCTGTTCTCTGAAATTTGTGACTGAAAGGCACAGAAGTAACTGTCTTCTGTGCTTCCCTGTAATGCATATGGGGACTGGGGTGAAGAAGGATCATTGTGGTTAATTTCAATTTGGGAGACTTGTATAAAAGAAATTCAAACACTGGAACAAGTTGCCCAGAAACGTTGTGGAGTCTCCATCCCCATAGATATTTAAAACCCAAGTGGGCACGGTCCTGGGAAACCTGTCTTGGTGATGCTGCTTTGAGCAGGGTGATTGGACAAGATGATCTCCACAGATGCCTTCTGACCTCAACTGTCATGTGATTCTGTGAAAATCAATGAAATCCAGCAGTTCAAAGTTACTACTACTAATAATAACTCAACAACTGACTATGGTAGAAGAGGTGGATGTGACAGAAGGATATGGATACACAATCTTGTTACAGGATAACTGTGAGACACCAACTTCAAAACTGGGAAACAATACATTAGAGTGTACCAATGGCTGCATTTTTGGTAGATATGGGAAAGTATTAATATCATTTTACATGCATCCCTCCATTTCAGCTCTATTTAAGAAGGACAAATTAAGCATGGTACAGAGAAAGGCTCTTAAAACATGATTATCTTTCCTAAAACTAAGTTTTCTACTAAAAACATAAAAAGAATAAGCCCCACCATGGGAAAAACCTAAACTAAGGAAAACAGGACTAAATTCAGGTTGGAAATATGAAGCAGACTTGTAACTAGGAGAAAGAAGAAGTCCTGAACAACTTTCAGGAGAGTGACAGGAAAAAAATCCAGCTGTTTTCAAATGATGCTTTATGAGATGATGGATTATGGATGATACTTGTTGGCAATAGCATGGGGCTGTACCCCAAGACTTTCTTCAGGAGTTAAATATATAGAGAATTTCTAAATGACTGTGACACAAAATACATTACATCCAGGAAAAGATAATTTTACTTTGGATATGAGAATGATGGGTAAAAACTGCTTAATGACTGGAATGGTTTAGGAACTTCTTATTTTGATTTAAGCTCGTTTATTATTGCTTATTATGGGTAAGCTTTTTGACATACATGCAGGTGAGCAAGGAAAAAAACAATCAGTGATATGTATGCTAGTTTTTGAAAGAATTATTTTCACGAAGTTAAGGATGAGCACAGTTGATTTGGAAGACAAGATGGAAGCAGAAAAATTAATTAAAACTAAGAATTATTTAATAATTTTTAATAATTTAAGAATATAATTTATTAGAAGATTAAAATCTTTTGCTTCTACAGCGAGGATAGAATAACTTTGGCTAATTTTGGCCAGAAGGGGGAAAAAAGTGGGTAATAGACTATAAATAATACAAAATAGCATTTGCAAAATATAGGGAAACTAAGAAGGGAATATTATTAGAACAGAAATATTGGTTTATAGCTAGATGGAGGTCATAAAATTGTTGCAAATCATGACAAAAACCCTACAAAACCTGTATTTCCAGTTTCACACCTTTGGGGTTGACATGTTAGAAAAGCAAAACACAAGCTTAGGCAAAAATAATTTCTTAATCACCATGACTTTATTCTCAAAAGAGTTCAGGAGTTACAAGTCTTCAGGAAAAACATTCTTTGAAGAGCTGTTGTCCGTCACTATGACTTTATGCTTTCTGAGAATTTTGTTGAAATTCCAGACTGGGATGAGTCCCTCTGACACTTGCTTATCCTGATTCCATGTAACAACAGGCTGAGGTGATATCAGCCCTCATCTAAGAAACCCTGGCCTCTCTGATGTCATAGGAGTTAAATATTTTTCTTACTGAAATCATTCTGATTTACAAAGACTGTACACAGAGGTTCCATTACTCCAAACACAGTACAATTAAACAACAGGAGAGCATTTCCTTTCTCACAGTTCTATGCCAGCTTTCCAGCCAGCACATCACTCAAAAAGCTCTCCGTGTTTCATTTCTGTCATGACTACACTGTATTTCCCTGTTTTCATTCCTCTCGGTACTATTTTTTGGCATGTTTTCTGACTCCTCTCTTATAGATGCAGAGCTACATGCAAATCAGTTACATTCCCCTGAATTTGTATTCAGTGTAATCATGGGGTGAAAACTTCTACTGTTTCGTTAATTATAAGTAGGAGGACGTTTAATTGTTTCCCTATGTTTCCCCATATCGAAATATTTAGCATCTTCTTTGACCTCAAGGAGCTCTGTGGTTGCTCATGTGTCGAAAATGCTTGGTTGAAGTATCCTAAATTCATACACATCACAAGATTAATAAGCAGACACTCAATACATTAAGAACTGGTTAACACATCACTCTCGAATGTGGGGGGGGGGGTCAGTAGGAGCCCTTTATCAAATAATGGTTTCAAATATGGGTGGTAACAGCTAGGAATTAGAAGATGTTATTCAACATTTCCATATGCCTTAGTAAATATCAAAACATTGTTGATATATTACGTTACTGACACAGAGATTGGCAGAGTGGTACATAATTATAAAGACCAGGAAGTTATAAAGAAAGATTTGGATTGCTTGGCAAGCTGAACCCATTCAAGTTAAATGCAAAATTATGCATCTAGGTCACATCTAAACAGTAGAAAACTATATTCTGGAAATCAGTAGCTCAGGAAACAATGAGAGGTGTCATAATATCATTGTTCCCTGCATGATAACATGGCAAAGAGAACTCTTTCAGGTCTTTGAGGTACAAACAGGTAAGGTGATGTTTAGGTCCAGAAAGATTACTCTTCTGCTAGAATAGTGTGTTCAGATTTGGAGAACACAACTCATGTTTACCACTGGGAATGATTAACCAAGAGAACAAAAGAGCAAGAGAAGTGGTTGATTTTTCATTTCTTAGCACCTAAAAAATGAAGATAGCATAACTTTCTAGAAATACAATTTATTTAAATGCCAGGTTTCTATAATCAAACTAAATAGTAGAATTAATGAATGCTAAAGTTAACAGCTTAGGATCTTAAAATCTATTGTTTGGTGAGCCATTTTTTATTGACTGAGTCACTCAGGTTTACATTTTTAACCTCTGTAAAGAAAACTCATTGATTTTGGAAACTTTTGGGTTCAGTCTGGCACAGGGAGAACAGATGACTGAAAGACTCAGTGACAGTGTGGTGGCCATGTTGTGGACAGAGAGTCCTGCTCTCATTTCTGTAACTGCTGTGATCTACTTAGGTAGTAGTACCCCAGTCACTGAGGGTGGGCACTTTATCCAGTTTAGTTACATCTCCTGAATGGCTCAGGTGGGAGTTTGGCTGAGTTTTCTGTATAGAAGTGGAAAAGTATTATAAAAAAATGAAATATGGACCTGAGTACAGAAAAAAAAATTGATTTTTTCCTTGATTAGGAGCTGAAGATGTCCTTGGCAGCATTGTAAATCACTACTGCCTCACTAGCCAATCCTGCACCTGTGCAAGGGAATAGTAATGATGACATTTTCTTACTCCTCCAGCACCCAACAGGAATGTCAATAGCCTGAAATACATAATTTCTGGACTGTGATAATTTCTGTCTCTTCTGAATGCATCAATTTGATGGCATCTGTTTTGCTTTAAATTCTCCATGTTTTTCTCATTTAAAGAAAAAAAAAAAAACAAAACACAAATAAATGATCTGCCTCTCCATTAAGGGATCTTTTATTGATATCCTACCCCACTCTTCCTACATCTGCCCTCTTGCTCTACATGCCATCAGCCATGATGATACATGTCTCTCTCACTTTTGTAAGAATGGGAATCATATCGCTTCCCTTAGCAGTTCTGCTCTCAGTCTGCTCTATCACCCACCATGGAGCAGAAGCCTTCAAAAAATGATAGCTATAAGAGAAAAATAAAAAGTGCAGACTACAAAAAGCGTAGTCAGGAAGCAAAAGGAAACTTGACCACCAGCCTAGAAATCAGGATTCTGGATCTATAGATGGAAATCTTGGTGACAAGCCCCACTTCCTAAATCTTTTATTGATTTATCCCCCCGCGAGGCACCAGGTTATGCTTCTTTTTCCAGCAGACTGTAGTCACCACTGGCTTATGGACCATCCTGCTCCTCGTTTTCTCTTTTGTGGCATCAAAGCTCTTGTACTTTTGCCTTCAGCGAGCTAGCTTCTCTGGGGAGGCTGAGCGAGTCTTCTCCAAGCTAAGTTAAAGACTGATGAGCAAGGCATTGTTGTTGGGATTGAGGGGTAGGCGTTTAACCTTTTTCCATGGTGAGGGTGCAGGATCCCAGATATAACCCTGCCTTACAAGTACTTCAGATGATTAGGCAAACAGTGGAGAGCACCATCAGTTTCATCTCTATTGATTTATAAGAATATAATTGTCCTGTTGTTTACTAGGCCTCCTTTGATCACACTTATGACTTCGGTAGTTGGTGCCAGGTTTTGGTTTTGAGTAAGAGAGTATGAATTAGGGCTTACAAATCAAATAGAATGAACAGCATTTAACTTATATATATGTATAAAGCAAATATCTACACCTGAGCGAGATGTCTAGGCTCCCTTCATAGTCAATGAGGAAAACATATTTTTAGGGAGAAATTAATCTTACCTATTTGAGATGTTTATATCAGGATGAGATAAATGAATCCCTGAACAGGCTCTTGTGTTCAGGTACTTATATTCCTTGTCCACAAAGACAGTGCAGGATGACCAGCTCAGGTGTACATGCCTATACTGCTGGCGGTGCTACCTTCACTCCAAGGACTCTTAGCACTAGTGTCCTCCCTGGAACACCCAGACGAGACACCTGCAGCTTACATGTGGCTAAATCCCATGCCAGTCTTTGTATGAATGTCTTCCACTGGATAACCCAGGTGCCCTGCTCTGTAATTTACCCATTCATCAGTCAAAGGGCATGGGTCTGCCTGGAATTAAAGTTGCCTAAAAAGTCCCTTGTGAATGCTGGGTTCTGACACATGGGTTTTCTAGATAGTTTTCTTTGATATAAGTGCATATATCCCACTTCAGTGAGATGTTTAATCCCAAAGAAGTGCTCTGTGTCTAGATCAAAAATATTTTAGTGTTTTTCCTACTCTGAATGCTACAATAGCTTTAGAAGGCTGTATAATAATTTACTGATGCATCAGAACTGTGTCAGTATTAAATATTATCAGGGATAAAAGAAAAAATGTGGCACAACTATTTAATTTTGACATAATATCAAATAAAACGTTATGCTTTCATACTTTTATAGCTACAAAGTATTGCCTACTTTTTTAAAGAAATTAAACACATGAAGCAGATGTCCTGTGGGAACAATCTGTTATGGTCTGGCAGCAGATTCTCTTTCACTAGCTTGAGATATTGTAACTGAAATATGTACATAAAGTTTAACTATATATGTAATTATGGTAAATAGGGCTTTATCAGATTTCTAGTTATTAAATATCCCCTCAAGATTTAACTGTTCAATCTCTTTGTGCTTCTCATTGTCCTACCATTATTGTACCACTGTCTTTTATATTACATACTATGGATTACCTCCTTTTAACAGTATTTTCTGGTCTTATTATTGCTATAGAATCTTCATTTAAAATGCTATCATCTTTATAGGTATGAATAGGTATTTCTGAATCACAATTTTTAAACAGAAAAACGTGACTGTTAATCTTCCTCAGAAACTGTAAAGTTGGTGCTTATCTTCAAGACATCTTTGCTGGTCATTAGAATCATCAATCTCAAAATTGGACACAACAGACATGGGGAAAATTAAATGCTTAACAACCTCAGAAGCCAAAAATCAGAGCAGACATTGTCAGCATGGAGAGTAAAGTTTAAATGCCACCTTTCAAAGAGTTGCTTTGTGCTTTACTCAGGGCATAGAAGAGACTTCTCATTTGGGGACTGTTCATGTGAGGTCCACTTTTCCTTACATACAGCTTTGTAGGAAGGGAGGCAGTGATACTCCCTTTTAGCTAAGGCAGTGACCATGGACAAAAGAGATCTGTTTAGTTGAAATGGAGCAGAGAGATGAAACCTCTCAGGCACTAGGCATGTACAGAGTTAGACGGTTGCTACAAGGGAGGTCCGAGGACTTTGTTGGCATGTAGAACTTGCCATTAGCGGACCTCGATTGTAAATACTGTGATGGTTTGGATTACGATTGGCACTACATGGTCTCTTCGTTGTCTACACCACAGTACGTGGTACCACTGTTGGTGGGTCCTTCCTCGAGATCAACACCAGTAGTATTGACACCAAACTGCCTCTAGAAATTTGGCAGGAAACATGTCAGAATGGGGACAGCACAGGTACAGTGTTGCTTGTGTTTGCTGCCTCCACAGACTCTGTATTCTCACTCTCACGCATCTCGCCTCACAAAACAGTAAAGCTGAAACTAAAGAAGGAAATACTTATTTAGTGAGATTTAGGTCAGGCTTTTGGTTACACTAAATGGTTACAATCAAAACATGTAAAATGCAACCCTACTTGATACCAGAGCTTTCTAATTACTTAGCTCATCTTACCTAGAATTCCTAAAACACCCCTCAGCCTTTACAGCTGTGGATCCTTAGAAAGAAGCCCTTAGAACTCAGGGTCTCAAATGTTAGCTTCAGACACAACTTCCATTGTTTCTTCTCTTTCAGTTTTGAGTGTCAGTGAGTGACCTCCTTTTTCACAGGGTAACATCAATACCCCATCAGCTCCAGCTAAACACTTCTTTTGTGTCCTCTTCTTTCATCACAAACTTATCTTCTAGGGTATAATTCAGTATAATTTTTTCCTTGATTACATGCATCTCCACTGTAAACTTTAGTAACAAACACAAGTGGCCTTGACCATTCTAAATGAACCCAGTGCTCTTTACTCACATCACTGGCCTAACCAACTGTGAGCTATATAAATCCCTGGCTCTGGGTGCTCTGTGTGTTTAGAGACTATTACTCCTTTGTTTCTATTTAGCCCACTGGCTAACTCCTCTACCAGTCCTGGCTGTTTAATTCAGTGGTTTGCAATCTGTGGTGCACAGAACCCTGGGGTTTCTCCACAAACTATTTCTGAAAGGTCTGTGAAAAGTAATTACAGAAAACAAGCCTATCATTTCATGTGCTGGCTTTAATTTGCTAGCTAAGGGTCCCATACTTTCAATGGACCTTTTTAGGGGACTATGGTTTTAAAAAGCCTTATTGAAGTTACTTATACATCACATTAGACGTTATACAAAACATCTGTTATATATTTTTCTGTTAATCTCATTATCTCTTGGACTTTACTAACTTTGTATAAAGACCATACATAACATACTATTAACGAAGGTGGCAGTCTCAAGAATAAGTTTCTTTCCACAGTCATGCCTAACAGAAATGACTCCCGCCAAAACAATCCCACGTTCCTCTATTGGGACTGCTTTACACTTAATCACAATTCTGCCTGAACTGCTAATAAATGTTGGTTTATAAACAGCTCTTAGAAATCTCTTTGTTTATATCTCTTGTAATTTGAGTTCACAGGCGTGTGCCGACTTTATTTACTGTCTAGTCCTTTCTTAATAAATTATTTGTAATAAAATCATTGTATTTTCATATACATCTTTAGTGCCATTAAATTATGCTGCCAAGCCTCTAAATGTGTCATGATACAGTTTTTCTCTGAAATCTCATATGAATAAATTACACAAAGTTTAAGAAAAATGAATTGAACTGTTATATATGATTGTTTAAAGTTGCATAGACCATCAGCTTTCATTTGACCTGTTATGAAGTGATTTAGAGATTAAAATAGCTCCAGAATTTGAGTTCAACCAATGTTCTTGAACATAAGGGTTGAGGAGAAAAAAAAAAAGAATGAAAAACTGTCAGTTTGGTGAATCAGAAAAACCAGTAGCTTTGAAAGGAATGACCAAGTTTCTTTCAAACTCCCCTAATCCTCTATTGGGATACATTTAATTCTCATAAGCAATGAAGTGTGAAACATCATCATAATAAAAATCATATGAGTACAGTTGCAGCTTCACACTATGGAGAGAAAAGCAAGGTCCCAACCAGGCCATGGGTATCTCGAAGAACAATCTCTCTGACAGCCAGCTTATCGCACACCCCAACAGGCTTTGTTCTCTGCTCTGCCAGCAAACTTTGTCCTGTTCTTTGAAACAGGAACTATTTTAACAGGTGAGATTTAATGCAGGACTCGGATAGTCCTTAGAAATTGTCAGCCATAACCACGAAACTCTTCTCTGCAGCCTCCTCAATATATTTCCCAACATAGCAGTGACAATATATGGCCCATGTTTGCTGGTGACAACAGAGACCAGGACAGACTTTCAATCAAGCCTGTGTATAGTCATCCCTGACAGGAAGAACTTTTCACCCACTGCATTTTGTCTTCTACTAGGCTAACTAATTTTTAAAACTGCCAGCTTTGACACTTGGGCTCTGCTGCTTCAAACTATGGGGTTGTGCTAACTTTGCAATTAAGTCTCTTACGCTGCAGGAGAAGTTGTCAATTAATGCTAAGTAGTTTAGTAAGACACTGACATCCCAAAAGTAATAGTATTTTGGCTTGACAGGTTTTGATAGGGAGGTGGCAGCCCTGTTTAGCTTGTCTGTTCCCTAATTCCTGTTGCTCCAGGGAGAATGATTGTAAAGACTGTCTTCACAGCAGGACCCACGACAACTGGGTATACTGTATTCCACTTTCTTTTACCAGTAGTAAATGATTAAGGTCTTAGATTTTGAAAAGTATTTTTTTTTATCTTTCAGCTATAAATTATTCTACAAATTGAAGTAACTCCATTGTTTTTCTAATTTCTGGATAACTTTTTCTTGACTTGAACGTTGCTGAGAAGTTACTGTAGCACTAAGAAATGACTGTAGCACTAACTTACAGTCTGAAAAGGTAAATAGAAAGAAAAGCAAGAATGTCACTGGTTTTCCCACAGGTTTTGCTAGTATTTTTCCTACTAGTAGTAGGAAAAAGGAAACACGGTTTTAGAAAACACGCTTTCTTTGGCTTCTCTCAATTTAGGAAGGAATTTGTAGGAGTTCCCCCTTCCAGTTTACTTGTAAGTAGTTCAGTTCTCCATGCTCATGTGGTTCTGCAAAATTTGGTCATTTTTGCTATAAAATATATCTGTATGTGTTCTGAAAGTTGTGCTTGCTAGAACTTAAGGAAAAACTAACAAGTGCTAATGATTTTGGATGCAAGTACCTTAAGACTTCTGAATCTTAAAGCAAGCCACATTTTGAAAAAGAAAGCTTTCATCTTGTCATATTAGCTATAGCAACACATTTCAAGACAAGTAGATGCTTACTTCCTTTAATAAACATTTTTGTAGTGAAAGGTACTGCAGAGCAGTCATATACCATGTTTGATTCTCCAGCCTTGTTTTAATGACAGAAAGGCCAGGGATAATTTCTTTTCACACAAAGGAATATAGGGCGTTAAAGCTGTTGCAGCTGCTGCTCTGCTCAGATGGTGTAAATGGGGAGAGCAAAGGTTTTACTTGAAAAAGGAAAAGTGCAAAAGAATATAGTAGCAAATGATAAATATTCTTTAAAGTTTTAATCTGGTTTGTGACATTTTATATTAAGGATATAACTGTCTGCATCATTCTTCCAATCAGTTTTAAAGTTTTAACCAAAGTGTTGACTGTTAGCAAAAGATAAACCAATAATGTGTTACTTAATTAAGTTCATCTTTCCAACTAGTCATATGGAACTTATTAAAGCTATTACAGAAGATATTGTGTGCCTACATGGTAAAAGCAACAAGATATTACTTTAATGTTTTTACTACTAACTTCATACGAGTCTAACAAGAAAACCTCAACAGTTTTTTATCAGACTTCTAATCCATTTGGCTGGGTTATTCAAGTTGAATTACAGAAAACAGAGGCTTTTTTCCTCTGGAAAAAAATTCTTTTTCTAACTTGGCTCTTAAATACACTATTTCTAATTCTTGCACTATCTACTTCATATGATTTTGTAAACAATTTTTAGTAAACAAAATATGTAAACAATGTTTGTGCCACAAAGAATACCTAACATACCTTGTTATATGACTATTGTTCTTATTTATTCTCATTACAATATCATCAAGCACATTTTAACTTCTCAAGTATATTAAAACCCCAGCCTGACTTCACTGAAGTCTTAGAAGAAAACTAGATGATTAAACATACTTATTACCTTGTTTATGAACATCTTATATTTTACATATGCATTATTGTACTATAAGGTTAATTGTTCTTATTAACACTTTAACAAAGCCACATCTTTTTCCTTGTATAGAAAGTAAGTCATCACATACTCATGTCCATGATTATATCAAAGAAACCAACAAAACTTTAGTCTTCTTAAATGACTAATTACTTTTTGTTTGTATATTTCCATGGACATCATTGTTAAAAGCATTAAATAAACAAAAAATGCCATCATGCATGTAACAAAAGGATGTAATTCTGTATCAAATTCTCTAGGTTTTAATGTATTTCCCCTGGAACCCAAGCAGTGGGCTTTCTCAGTATTTTTATAGAGATTTTCCTGTGTTTTGCAGAAATCACAGACTTTCAGAAAGCACACAAATTAAAATATGCAATCTTGAGATATGAAGTCTGTATTTCCTGTTTCTCTGACACAATAAACATCATCTACAGTGAATAAACATTTTTACTGGAAGAGGCTTGGAGAAATGAATGACCACTTCTGTCATCCTGGTAAATTCTGTCAGGGAAATGCCCAGACCAAATACCACTGGGAAAAAAAAGTTCTTTCTCAGAAAATGTTTAGAGGTGGTTCTGTCATTCCTCTGGCAGTTTGGCTCAGACCAGTTTTTACTAGTAGGAAGCAGTAACTTTCAGAATTGGGTGGGAATGTTTTCAAACTAAGAGTGCCCTTGGAAAATGATTACAGAGCTGTAATATGGCTGGTTACATCTCATTTCTGTGTACAACTGCACTCCCAAGGTTTCAGATTCAGTACCTTTTCAATGTTATTTTTGTTGTTGTTCTGAAGTGGCCTTTCTGGTTTAAGATTTTAGGGAAGAATGAAAAAGAGCTATCTTAGTGTGTAGTTTTACAATATAACTAAGCTGATTTGATTGCTAGAATCTACTGAAGGTGAGGATGGCAAGGACACATACCCTTTCTGCTCTCTTTTTTTTCCTGCTTTTTTTTTTTCAGTATTTACTTGACACTTTGGTGAACTGGTTCAGGTTGTTGAAGTGGAAGAAAATTAACCCTATTGAAAAGGAAAGACAGCAGAGATCAGGAAGGAGAGAGGAGAGGAGAGGAGAGGAGAGGAGAGGAGAGGAGAGGAGAGGAGAGGAGAGGAAAGGAAAGGAAAGGAAAGGAAAGGAAAGGAAAGGAAAGGAAAGGGGAAAAGGGAAAGGAAAAAAAGGAAAGGGAAATGATGGATGAGGCACGAGTCTTGTTGGGGGCTAACAGACCCATTTTGAAGCCATAGCTGTTAAAGTGGCTTAGCTACGATATGCAACCATGGCCTTGCAGATCAGGTGGCTCAGGTAACTGCCGCACATGTCCAAAGGCGTGAGGAAGCCACCGTTTCCCTGCCTACCCACTCAGCTCCACGCTGAGCCCAGCTCCATGTGGCGCTGAGGATGAAGGCAGAGCTTCCCTCTCTTGGTGAGGCTGCGCATTGACCAGCAGCCTGGCTTTCCACCAACCCCTTCCACTCCACCTCATGTATTTTCCACTTCAGAAAGTCTTCTGCCATCCCCACAAAACTTAATTTTACCACTGACAGTGATGAGGAATGGTAAAGTAAGTGACTTAGTTCCTTGACCTTGAAACAGTACTCATTTTACTTTGCCTCCACTGCTGAGAAGCCTGGATCTGGTTTTGAACAAAAGCAATTATACTGATTTGGAATGAAAAGGCATTTAAAGCTCTTTTGACACAGCAGCACAAAGGGAGAGGGTCAGTCTTTCTGAGATTTGAAAATGTTCCCTTCTTTCCTTTCCATTGCCATTTGTGAGAGAGAGTTGAGAGAACCTCTAATGCTAATGATCACTGAGGAACGCTCTTTGTTAAGAAGATTTCCATAATGCATACTTCTTCTGAGGTGTCTATGTCGTGATGTGATTCCTTCTGCCAGCTCAAGCGTGTCCTCTATCCATGTTCAGAGGCAGAAATCAATGGTAAAGCATGCTGAGTGGGTATAATGGAGGCATTCTTAGCCTCCGCAGCCACTGAGAGCTCACTCATTGTTGAGCCATTGAAGAAGAGTCCAGTCAAAAAAAAACCCAACACAGTATCTGGCAAAGGAGACTTTTCTTCCATTAACTTTGAAAAGCAGCAAGGGATAGAACAGAAGATGTACCTGGGTGAAGAAGTGACTCTTTCATGTGTTTTCTTGTATAAGAATAAGGCAGGAATATATGAACCACTGCAAGGTATTGTGCTCTAACCTTCTTTCTGCTTCCTTGCCTGATGTCACAAAAGCCAAGTGAACTTTAAAACATGCAGAAATAATGTGCCTTTATTTTCTAATATGTAAACTGCAATGGAATCTGTAGCACATTATTTTAACCACCACAGAAACTAATATTAATTGCAAATAACACCGAAAGTATGTGAATCGAAGTTTATTCTAGTCTGACTCAGGAAGCAAAGGAATTCTGTTCACAATACTAGTCTTTGTTTCCCTTAAAGCAAAACGTACTTGCATTAGTCATTTATGGTATTAAGAAACATTGATAATTGCCTTTTATAGTTTTTCAAGCATCACAATTTAGTACACCTATAATTGAAAAGCTGGATTTTGCAATCAAAAAGTAGAATACAGAGAGTGTTGCTATGCAAAAGTGAAGAATTTCCTCTTTCTTTAGCTTATTAATTTTCAAATAATGCTTTAGGGCTTGTTGTGATAGTTCTTTACAAGGTAGTAAATATATAACTAAACAGACTGCCTAGGCTGAAAACTAATTACCATTAGAAACTGAAGCATTTGGGCTTGTTATTTCTGCAAATCAAACAACCCTGAATACAATCTCCATATTAAATAAAATGTTCAGTGAACCATGAAGCTCTTCACAAATCTGGACCATGTTTTAAGAAGCCCTTTTTTTAGTTATTGTTGTATGCATGTCATTGCATGCAGAATAGTTGGGATATTAAAATATTTTTTTATATTGGAAGGTGGGGAGGAAAATGAAAAAATTGTGTTAAAACTCAGGTTTGGAAGTTTTTAAAAGTCACCAGCTAGGAAATAAATGTGGAAAAGGAAGTGTATACCTTGAAGTTAAAGTTTTTGCACGTATACAGAAATAATGATGGGGAGACATATCCTGAACTTGCTATCGCATTCCTCTGTCCTGTGGACAGACACCATAAGGACAGTAAGGCTGTAATAAGGAGAATTTGTTTTGTGTGCTTCAGAACTATGATGAACTTTAATATATTAGCATTTCTAAAGCCCTTTCATTACATGGCTAATAAATAATAAAGTTCTTAAGACTAAAAATAGGCAGTTTCTCCCCCCAAAAATAGCTTTTTGTTTCCAGAGCTGAGTTTGTTTCAAGGCAATAGCCAAGGAGAAAACAACAGGTATATAAGTGGATGACCCTTTTGTTCAAAAATTAGAAGGAAAAAGAAGAAAAAAAGAATCCACAGAGAAATAGACTAAAGCCCACAAACATCCCATATCAGCAAAGCATATAAGGGGTGAGGGTAGAAGTAAGATGTTTTTGGAATCATTCTTCAGACTAATTGCCTGGTATGCTGCCTGCGTTTCTGTCAAAAAACATGAAAGGAAAGTGCTGACTGATTATATATATTGGAATATCAAATTAGGATATACATTCCAAAATATATGGAGAGAATAAACTACACATATAATAAGGCTGCATTTTTATCAAGGATTTCTGGTGATGATACAAACCATGTAAGGGAACTCAACTACTTTTACACAGTAGCTGTCATCTGATAGCTAAAATAAAATATAACTCTATGTACAGAAAAGAGGGGGGAAAAAGGCAAAATGAGAAAACAGCTTTAGATACCCACAAAGATAGGCAATGGTACAGAACTGCATAAAATCTTCTGATCATAATTCAACCCAGTGTGTTTGACCATCAAAGGCCATAATAAGTTATATCTGTTGCTTTGTAGCACTTATAGCAGTTAAGAAAGTAAAACAATTTAAATGTATATCCTCTTCTTTTCACATACTCCATCCCACATGCCTTTAACCAAGCACAGTGATCTGTTTGTTTGGCTTTGTTAGAGTCTAATTAAGGTTGGAACTTGATGAGTGCTCATTGAATAGAATTCATTCTGGATAAAATAAGGTAGCAATACTTATTGGTGAAGAAAAATAATTGGAGGACTGCATGGAGGGATTAGCTCCTTTGGCTAAAGTCATACAGTTACCCTGTGTTACAGGGTTTCTAGACTGAATATTTTTTTGAATCTTCAGCTGTTCCAAAATGTTTGGACAGGAAAAAGTAAGTGCTATAATTATGGGGAATGTGTGTTGTATTCGTCATACCAGACAAGAAGCCGAACCATTGTTTAAAGACAAACTTGACTTCATATTAGCTATCGAGTGTTCGTAAAACCTCTCCTTTCCTTCTTTTTATGTTTCCCTTTTCCCCAAAACAGCTGCAGTCTCTGGGAACTGAAAGCCAGCTTTCCCGAAGAGCTAACTTAAAACAACTCTTAAACACAGCTTTTCAGCACCCATTAGCCCTAATCAGGGGTGGAGATCTCCTCCAAAAATATATCATATAGGAAGTCCAAGTTAGCTCTCCAAGGTCAGAGACAGGGCAACCTCATTACTGTGTAAATTAGAGGAGCATAGCATTTTGAAATATCTCACAGAAGAAGATTCAAGGAAACCCCAGCTTGTGTGATGGGAATAAAAGAGGAGAGAAACAAACAAACAAAAAGCTCAAGCAGGCAGACTTGAAGATGGCATCAGCAACTGAGGAATGCTAGAAATTGCTTGATATGCTTATCTGAAAAATATGATGTCTAGATACAGTGATTGGCATATATAATACCCAGTTCTCTTCTGTGTTGACTTTCTAATCTCCATTGTGTTTTGTAATAGATATCATCATTAGAAAAGTCTCTGATTAACTGATAAACATTTCTTAAAAATCTATTGTATCGGTTGTCCGTTTGGAAAGCACAGTTCCTCTTTTTTCCTGGAAATCTTCCTAAACTGCCACAAAAAGATCATTTAAAAGATCAAAGTGTAGTGGCAGTTTAAACTTATGAAAGCAAAAATATAAAGATGAATCGAATGTATGCATTTGCAGATTAAAATGAAGAGGAATGGAAGAATAATAAGGTATTGAGTTCTTTAATTACTTTTCAATGTTCATCTTTCATTCTGCTATTTTTAGATAACAGTTTGTTTAAGAAACATTTAATGTTAGAAGTGGTCACTATAACATAGAATAGGTGATGGGTCTGGACATAAGGAGAATGAGTCTTAACTGAGTTTACTTTACTGAGTTAATCTTTCTGTTGACATAGTAATATTTAGTTTCTAGTTCTTTAGGGTATGATTTGCAAAGACATTTTTAACTGTTGGAATTTGTTTAAATATTTATTTTAATAAAACCACAATGAAAATACATTTCCTGCTTGAAACAAACCCTTTTCAGAATGCCAGGACTCACAAGGATGCATGACTGGATTTTGTGACAGCTGATGTCTGCACAGTAGATGTTTAATAAATGGAGACATTTTATACTAAGTTTTGCAGATTAATATTTTTCCAGTAGTGACATATGTATTGGGAAAAAATCTTTTCAAAATGAGGTCACTGCTTTAAAAATGTAAGAAACATTGTCAAATTTAAAATGCTCTTTTAGAAAAGAATTCAGTAACTGCACATTAAGAGTGCCTTAATGTCTGCGACAAGCAAAACATCTGCTTCAGCAGCGGAAATGGAAAGTTAATACTCCAGATAAGCAAAGGAGGTTTTGAAAAAAAAAAAACAAAACCCACCACACACACACAAAAACTCCTGCTATAAACCTTACCCAAAACTCACATGAATTCTTCTTTGATCAAGTTAGTTCAAATGGAACAAATGACTCCCTCTTCCAATTAGCTTCATATCCTCTATCCCTACTAGCTTTCTTTCCCCACCCTGTTTTTCACCCGATTTCTCGGTTTTATCTTTATCCTACCCTGGGAGGGAGAAGACTGAACCCAGTGTGTGCTGTGACCTGGCCCCACACATCCCCAGGGCAGGTTTAGTGTATCCCTAAGGTGGTGTGTGCTCTGGGCTAAAGCTCTAGTTGCCTCCAGATTCCACCTGCCTTGTGCTATGTGATCCTGGGCATCTCCCTTGTCGTACTGCCTGCCTAACACCAGCCACAAGTCCCCACATGGGAAGACACCGAATTAGTTGGGTATGTCATATCCCCTTTACACTGCTGGTAAGTACATACTGGGAGGCTTTCCCCACTCATGACTAGTGTGGATCCAACCTTTTGTCCCACAACATGCCCCAAAGTTTGTTTATGTAAACCAGAGAGTATACTTGTATCCAAACAGCATATCTCGGACCCACATGAGAAATACACTATAAATGTAGCCATTGGACTCTGTCAGCATGCTTGACAATTTTTACTGGGTGAATGTCTTTATTTTGTTGCCTTCTGCTTTTGCATTACTAAGACTTGACTGGAATTCAAAGATTTGCAGTTGATCCCAGGCTAGCTGAATCCAAGTCCAAGAACACAGAAACTGCAAACACTCTCCTAAGTGTGTTCATTTAGGATAGGTGAGACTTGCTGGACCTGCACGAAATACTTGGCCAGCTGACAGCATAGAAGAAGACCCTGTTGATCTAGTGAAAAGGAAAGAAATATAAGACTAGGTTGGAACAGTTGCATACAAAGAAATAATACAGATGTTTCCATCTCCAACAAAAGAGATATATTAAAGGACAGGCAATAGGATTTTGACAAGAGAAAAACAGTAAGGTAAGAGAAAACAGAGAGAGGGGAAAGTGGAGAACTGGTGGGTAAAAAAGACTTCCTAAGAAAGTCTGTAAGAACTATTAAGTTTAGAGAACCAATGTATGTATATTGATGAATGAAAATTTCTTTAGATAATTTTCATACTTGACCTTTGTCTAAATAAGACTTTTAAAAAAGCACAAATTTCTGCAAAATGCTTCTTCATAGTGTAAAACAAAATAAAAATTCTTGAAATGATTTTCCCATACTTAAGCCCAGCACAAACTAGCTAAATATTAACTTGCATCAGAGGCAGAAGACTACCTAATTTATAGCTGTAAAGGTTATGTGATTCTAGTCACTAAAATACAAGACCAAACCAAAGATAAGACCTTTGCATTTACAATTATAAAAATATATAACACCATAGTTAAAATGCAAGTACACACCTCGCACACTATGGATTGTAAACTACGATTTCTCCTATATTGGAAATTCATAACATACTCTCTTTAGCTATTGGGTCTCAAAATGAGGTCATATAATGTGAAATGGATTTTTTATATAATCAAGTGCTTAAAAGCTGTATTATATATACTTCCAGATTGTTTGTTTCTTTAGAATCAATTATACTCTAAAAGTTGCTGTATGAGAAAACACTTAAACTCTTCATGCACTGTATAATGTACTTGTTGCTATGCACAAATGATAAAAATACAGGTAAAAAGTTATTGCAGGTTTTAGTAAAGCATTCTGAATTTTTCATGTAAGCTTCCATATTAATGTGAAGCAGCTATAGAGTTTCTTCAGCAAAAGCCTATTCATAGTTCTGAGTAGCAATTACTGTTGATACTGCCTTTAATGAATCAACAGAGACACCTGGGAATGGTGGCTGACCTGCTGCCTTGAAAAATTGGAGATGGCATGGAAATAACACTTGAAAGCAATTTCAAAAGGGTTTCTAACCTTTCTCTTCCTGTCTGCAATGGTAGGATGCAGTCTGGGATGAAGACACCTAAATGCAGGCATCTATCTGTAGGTAACTATACGTGCAAGAAGGGAGCACAGCCATAGCTTGAACGCGAATGGATGGTGTCATTTTAAATGCTGTGGTTTATGTCTCCTGGCCTTCAGGTTCTGCATTGGGAGGTCATGTGTTTCCCACAGATCTTGTGTCATATCTACAGGGAAATGTCTTAAACATCCTTGGGCACACAATATGGGAGTAGATCTGTAAATTGAACAAAAAAATTAAGTCCTAGGCACCTAAACTTCCATTATAATCAGCAGAGATAGAGAGCAGGATTCAGCTGTGGAAACAGAGATGTATAGGGTTATTTTAGCTGCATCAGGGTATCCCACCTGCCATCCTCCTGCCTTTCTAGAGGGACAGTCACATGTCATATATGCCAGGCAGATGTCTTCGATGACACATAGCATCTCACTTATTCATGTCACCATTTAGATATCTTAATATGGAGACTGGATTATGCTTTCCATTGTCATTCTAGAAAACACAGACATTGTGCTTGCTGAAGTTAGAAGTTCAAAACTGATGCATATAGCAGATACAAAAACCCCCTTCTTCCTGAAGTTTCCTGAAGAGGGTGTTCTGTCTTGCTCCCATACTTCTGTCAGGAACAAGATAATGGAAGCCGGAGACTGAGAGCTGCAGTTTCTCTTCGA
Source organism: Haliaeetus albicilla (assembly GCF_947461875.1). Taxonomy (NCBI): domain Eukaryota; kingdom Metazoa; phylum Chordata; class Aves; order Accipitriformes; family Accipitridae; genus Haliaeetus; species Haliaeetus albicilla. The sequence continues at coordinate 20,697,922 of NC_091497.1, forward strand.
GGCCAGATATCACTGGTCATCTGATATACTATGAAAAGAAATGAGAAAAGGTAATAGTATATAGACGATTGCTGGAACATCTAGCTATAATTTTGACAAGTATACGCTTAAATAATGTCCTAATGTGATTACATATTGCCTTCTGTCCTATTAAAGCTGCTGTATATCAGAATTGTGATTGTCTGCACTTCCAGAAAAGAGGTAAATCATACAAAGCTCTTACTTTCTAAGCAGTCATCCGCTACTCAATTCATTATGCTTATCAATTTAAATTTAGGTAAGCGGGGTGGGTAAGCTTTACTTCTGGAGGTCCTCAAAGACCTCCCTCTACTTGCATAGAAGTTGGGCTCAGTTCCATTGCCCAAGCGCAGGTGTGTAGTGCCACTTCAGCTGTCCTAGAGTATCATTCTTGGATTTAATCTGTTCTGGAGGAGTGGAAATCTCCCGTGAGCCCTGTCTCAAATTTGCCGAAGCTGAGCCCATCAGCCGAGCTGGTGATGCATCCATGAAAACATATCTAAGAAAGGGCAGAAAACACTGGACAGGCAGAGGGGGAGAGAAAAAAAGAGAAGAAATAGCAGTGGCAACACCAAGGTCGGAGGAGAAGAAAGTGCTCTGTGGTGCCAGAGCCTGCAGCCCATGGAGGAGACCACGGTGGAGCAGACCGATGCTCCTGAAGGAATCGCAGCCTATGGGGAGCCCCTGCCAGAGCAGGGGAAAGCGTGAGGAGGAAGGAGCAACAGAGAGTAACTGTTAGGTGCTGACCATCCCCCTGTGCCGCTTGGGGAGTCAGGAGTGAAAGAGTGAAGCTGAGCTTGGGAAAGGTGTTGTTTTAATGTTTATCCTGTTGCTTCCCACTACTCAAATTAATGGTTGCATTTTTATTTTAATTGGCAATAAAGTAAGTTGATTGTCCTGAGTCAGGTAGGTTTTTCTCAGGATTGTAATTACTAAGTGATCTCCCTGTCTTTATCTTGACCCAAAAGCTTTCTCATTCCTGTTCTTACTGTTTTCTCCCTCCTTTCATTCCAGTGAATGGTGGGAATAATCAGGCAGCTGGGTGCATGTTTGACTGTTAGCCAAAGCTAATTGACCACATCCTTCCAAAATAAAAATCCCCATGTAGTTCTGGGGATTGCTGCAGCAGTGATTTCAATAGATATCAGGGATGAAACTGCATGTGGTTTGGTGTCTTCTGTCACTCTCCTAAGAAGCTTTGCACTCTCAAAGATGGCCACATATCTCCACGCTGTGCTTTAGGGCACCCAACACACCTTCAAGTTTCAGATAACGCATGATTTACTGCACAACTCTCACATTACTGAATGTCTTTTGACCTGAACTACACCCTCAGAAATATAAATTACATCTTAGGGCTACAGGGGAAACTACATGAGGCTCAGAGGGCACCCATGGTCAAGTACTGTTTAGTGTTGATGTGGCCAGTCTGTTCTAGATGGGACTGGAGCTAAGCAGAATAGATACAGGCCACTCTATTCTATTTTCTGGACACCAAGAGTGACTGCAGGAAATGCATTTTTACAGTAGACACATGAAGTGTATTGAACAAAAGAATAAACATTTCACCAATGAAGAGAGCAGGGACGATGAGAAAGCAAGAAGGAGTAGTACTTATTACAACAGACAGCAGAAAAGCCACTAAGCATTTGGAAACCTATAGAGCAGCGTGCCACATAGATCAGATTCCAAACCGTAATCCTAAACAAAGTTATGTCAAATAGTGTTACATTCCAGCAAAGGAAGAGAGCATTGAAGGCAAAGATGATTCGGCAGCTGCTTCTAAGCTGTTACTGACAGAATACAAGAATACAGCTCATTTCTTTGTGATGGATTACTTCAATATTGAATTACAATGTGAGAAACATGGAAAAGACAGTGCAAAGGGAAAACTGGGATGAGGAATTGTCAACTGAAATGATGACTTGTTGAATAACATTTGGTGTCTGATATACTGTTCTCCAAGTTTTCACAGAAAAAGGTCAAATTTTCAGATAGGAAAAGAAAAAACTGATTAGAGCTGCATCATCTGAAGACAGGTCATGTGCCCACGATGCAACAGCATGCCAGGCAGCAGCGCCAGGGATGACTACAACCATTGCTCTGCCAAACTAAAAATAAAACAAAGAAAGATACCCTCTGATTAGGAAGTGATAAAGATCAACAGTACAAAACTGAAAACAAAAGGGTAGTATGAGGAATTCCAACCTGGCCCTAAGAATAGATTTGTGCTAGTGTATCAGACAAAGGAAGCTGAACTGAGAGGAAAAAGGGAAGTGCACAGACGCAATGTGGTTCAGTTCAGCTGTCACAACTGGGTATCAGTATACTCAGAGCAAGAGTGGAAATACAGTGCCAAGAACACTTAAAGAGCTAAGAAATACGTGGCATGCTATGCTATACTGTGAAACCATACAGTATTTTTGAACAAGCAATGTTTAGATTGGGGCGATCAAAAGAAAAGGAGGAAAATTCTCATTGCTGAAACAGAAGAGATGGGGAGATTCTTTAAAAGGAATCATTAACAGAATCTCCTTATCTCAACCACAGTTTTATATATAAAATTTGAAACCACACAACTAATCCCACCCCTAACAGGATTTCAGGACAAGTTACAAGCAAGAAGCTGAAAAACAACAAAGCAGCAGGATATAAAATCACAGCAGAAATACTAGAAGTATTTGACTCACCTCCCTGATGAAACTGATAAATGTGCTTAATGAAATCTAGGAAGGCAAAGAGGAAAAGCCCTTCTGAATAACAGAAATAAGGAAACATGAGTAGCATACTGTGAAATACTTCACTGGCTTCAACAACTGGAGACAACTTGTGCTGCTCTTCATCATAGCAAAAATCATTTCCTGTGTGATACAACACATCAGTAAGTATACACAACTTATAAAAGCAGACAAATTCTGTTTGATAAATAAAAGAGTAGGTCAACTGTTTTTCCCTTAAACTGTACTCTTGGTCCTCAGGATGAGTCAAGAGTACTTCCAAAAAAATGTCAATACTATCCACAGAAAAAAACCCCCACTAGTAAAAAAGAGCTTGATCCAAAAAAAATCAGCTAAACCAAAACAAACTTTCCTGAAACTCTTATGACAAAAGGTAACAACACATTGGTAGGCAAAATCATCAGAGAAAGAGAAAAACCCAACTAACTAGGTATTTCTGATTAAATGAGTTATTTTAATCTCCTAACCTGATACCTTAATTCTGAAAGTTAACAGTTGAGCTTCTAGGTCCTTAAACTACTCCTGTCTTACATCCTGATATGTAAGGGAAAATAATAGTGAAGAAATGAATGAATATGCAAAGGATTACAGGGATATTTTATGAAGTATCCATGAATCAGCTTTCTTAAAACTCTTAATTCCTTTTTGTGCTCACCAAGACCACAGTTCTACATATAATTTTTGTAATATAGATTTTCTATTAACTCTTCATTTACCCTCGTTCTCACTTGTACAGGAGCTGTATCTATAAGAACAAAGTTTGTTTGCAGAAGGCTAATAGTCCTTCTCTTGCAATAGTGGACTACCCTGACCCTAGAAATCAGGGAGGGCCAAGAAGTAGGACAGTTTAGACCCAGTCAGCAAACTCTACCAGTTTCTCAAAGGAGAAGACTTTTCTTAATCTCCATAAAGTTACCTAAAATATAGTTCTATTTGATTTTTATAACTTCAACCTCAAACCATGCCTACAGTATTTAAAAGATGTAACACAAATACGTAATTGCATTACAAAATAGAAGTTCAATAACTATATAATTTGTATTGCTTTCTGATAAATACATCCAAAAGGTAGATAAGGACCTGTTCAGATCCATGTTTTGTAGCTAATAAATCAACATGCCATGACACTATGCATATAACCTGAAATAGGATTTCTGTGTTGTATTACCCAATATTCATCACTTTGACTTCAACAATTTTTGTGTGTGCTCGATACCACTAGAAGATATTGGTGACTACTGCTTAAAATACAATGCTAAGAATACTCTGGAACAATACATCTGAGACTCTGAAATGGTTCTGGCATTAAAATGTGTTGCCTGAAGGCTCTTATTCAGCATGGAAATTACTAAAGCTAGTCACATACTTAAAACCAAGCTTATGGACAAATGTGTTAAGCATCAGTGTTCAGTCACACTGCGACACTGCAAGTGAAGCTGAATGTAAATTTGAAAAAAGTTCTTCCTTTTTCTTAGGTTCCACAAGGGGCAATATATATATATATCTGTGAAATCAGCAGATTTTTGTAACATGTACATGTCTTAAATATCTAAGCAAAATAAAGTTGATGATAGAAATCTCAGAGGTAGCATAAACTGCAGAAGAAAGCTTACACTGACAAGGCTTTATCACCTAAAGCTTTGTTCCTATTTTGTCTGGTTATGTAGACTGCTTAGTCTCAAACTGTTGAGCCTTTGGCAGGAAATGGACAACACTGGGGGAAAATTCCAAAGGCAATACTATATATTACTGAGATCTGCATAAGGATGAGATTGACAGGACATCCTTCAAAGAGTAAAAACAGCGGCCCGAATGTATTTAGGTTTTAAAGAAGATTACAGTTTAAGCAGGAGCACTCTATTAAGGATGTGAAGTGAATACTTGGTATTTAAGGAATGCAAAAGGAAAAGAAGTTGAAATCAATACTGAACATCAGACAGAGAGTAGTAATCTGGCTTTCATACCTATTCGACCAGTTTCCTAGCCAGTAAAAAGTGACATTGCTTTGTTGACTCTGGAGAAGCCTGGAGACTCATAGCAGCTAGGGATTCACACCCTTGTACATTTTGATGTGTTTTGTTTAAATTAGATAAAGGATGAGGTGGTTCAGCTACTAGTTACTAGTAAAAGGGGCCAAGTAAAGGGATGGCAGTAATAAAAAGATGGGCATAGAGACAGAGAAATAATTATATAGTAATTGCTCTGTAGTATTTGTTGGGCTATGTACTCTTGATCCTCTGTAGCCAGAGTTGAGCAAGAAGACTATTCCAGTAATGATGCAATCAGAAAGCATTAGAAGCATGTAGTAAATTAACAAAAAGCTGGAATTCCTTTAAATGAATAAATATATCACAGACACATATATACTTATATAGTCAGTTATGGATGTTGTGATAAAAGTCTCCAAAGTTTGGTCAAGCTCATTTGTTATCATGGGAATGGGTTATGGAATGGGAATGGGCTATGGGAATCAACTACTGCTGATTCACTGATCTGCAGTGTAAAATTAAAAAAACATGTAAGTATACTTAAGAAGCTGTAATACATTCAACTCAGCCAGACACTAATATGTTTGTGGGCATCATCGCCACAAATACAATATGAAGAGTAGATTTAATCATTAAAACCACCTCACCTGTGTCCAAGCCCAAGTGACTGTACAAAACTTGTGACAGTTTACAGACACTGAGAAGGAAAAAAACCCCAAAACTAGAATTGGGTTAAAAATCCCATTACAAATACTTTGCAATGATTGACCAGTAAAATCAAAACAATTATCCAAGCCCTGAAAATTTGTGCACTCCCAAATAACATTATGCATCAATAGTCAATGGGCCTGCTCTCATGCGTAAAATTACTCAAGTGTATAAATTTTTCAGGATTGGGGCCAAGCAATATAATGCTAGACAACAGAGCCCAAAGACAGTTGGCAGCCATTCAGGAAAAGTGCTGGGGGCAGCGGTATCAAAGCTGCAGATAGCTGAGTAAAATTAATAAAACTATACAAATGAAAGATTAAAAAAAAACAGATATTTTTGACTTTGCACAATACCACTTTGCTTTTACAGTTTGTATGATCTTAAACTGGAAAGAAAGGGTCAAGCCCATTACAGTAACAGAAAATAAGTCAAATTTGATTTGTATACTACAGAATGCTCTAATAATCTTAAAGAAAAAAAGAAAGAAAGAAAAAAAAAAAAAGAGGACAAAGACACCAGAAAATAAGAAATCATGTATTGAGATTTACCATAGTTTTTGTCAAGTCAAGGTTGATCGTGACTATTTAAAAATAGATAGAAAGAGTTCAGTCAATGAGGAAGAATTTAAAATATTAACATGATCACAACAACTGAAAGATAGCACATTAAAGAGCAAAATGGATACAAAGAAAATTACAATTGATTACATTAAGAAAAGAAGATTAAATTGTAAACAAAGAAATTGGGTACCTAAATTAAAAGGAAAATTTGGCATATTTTACAGTCCACTTGTGATAAAGGCCTGTCTCACGTCACCTAGGACTTTTTTCACAACATCAGCTTAGGGCTTATAGTTTAGGTTTTCTGAATCTCTGCACTGAACATGCATACTTCTTTTCATTGACCATATAAGGAGACCAGATGCCTATCTCTGACACACCAACAAAGGGTCTAAAGATAGGTTGTGTGAATACTGTCTGGAAGCAGCTGCCATAGAGTAAATCTGAGGAACTGGCAACCTCCAGTTGGAAAGAAAAATCTAAAAGAAGAAAACCTAAGGAAAAACCTCAGAAGAATATAATGCTTGAAAAGCATTGCTTTTCCAGAATTAAATCTGTTACACATCTTCAAAAAAGTACAATAATACCTATGCAACTGCAAATACAGTCTTATAAAAGGACCAGGAAGGATGAATACAATAAACCAGAAGGATCCAGCATGCATGTTTAGAAGCAGGCAAGATGTCCAGCAAAAGGAAAAAATAACCTTGGATGTTTGTCTTGTGTTTAGCTGAAGGGTTGGATAGTGCCAAGAAAGGCTTTAAAGAGGTCTACCCTGAGGTTACTTTCACATTTCAGGATAGGCATTCAAATATGACCATGGACTTTCGTTAAAGATGCAACAATTAAGCAGGGTAAGATGGTGTCTACTCCAGAGATCTTCCAGGGTAAACATGCTTTATGTCAGGGAAAAAAATTGTCATGAGGATTTGACCTGTGAAGGACATTCACATAGTACAGCAGCACCTACAAGCATTTCCCCATTGAGTTAGAATCCTCACTTTCGTCCTCTGAGTTGCATTAATTTTGGCTGTGAGAGAAGGTAGAGTGAATACCCTGCTACGTGTCAGATCTGATTCACAGGGTAAGCAATGGGATGTGAAGAGGGCACGTCAAAAGTCCACAGAGTTCCATAATCTCAGTCATTCCCCGAACATTTATTTATGTAAATAGATTTGGAAGCATGCCCTGAAGATCAAAAAGTAGTGTAGTGAAATTACTTTCCTTAAAATGAGACTGGGAGGTTCAATGCTATTTGACGGATTGAAGGAAAAGAGCTTGCTGTTTCAGATATTAATTAAAACAAAAGATAGCATTAATCTGACATTTACATCGTTCAAACCGTGGGATATGTCCCTCATACCAGTATTTCCAACCATGGGTAAAGAAAGGAACAAGCTCTCTTCAGCCAGAACCTGTGATTAGGAAAGGCAATGTTGTAGGTTTGCATTCTCCCTTTCCTTCAACCCTGCTTTTGAAAGATGGTCAGTCTTGATGTTATGACCTAGGAAAATGGACCCTTATTAATGATCTAGAGCACAAAAAAATCTCAAACACCTTTATAGATGCATAGGTTTTAAAACTTATTATCCTTAACTTTTCCACAGGTGACCAAACCCCACCCTTCTCTTTACTGTCATATTTAGAAGCAGATTAGACTGCATATTTATGCTTACCTTCACTTTCTACACGATGGTTCAGTCCAGGTTTTCATAGTAACCCCAACATATATAGCAAATCACCTACTAGAATTAGTTTCTGCTTCTTCTCTCACTTTGTGGTAATGCAGGTTACTATATGCAACGTCATTGTTACTCCAAAAGTATATGTAAATGTAATGTAAAAAGAAAAGGAAACAGGGAGACAGACAGAAAATCAAGATAACAAGAACTGCAGGTCATCTTAATGGATTCTAAAAGTGAGACCTAGAAAATAATTAATAACGAGCAGTGAACTACAACTAGTGTCAGATTCCCTGCCTCTCTCTGGGATGGCACTAGCTGCCATTATAAATTGAGAAAAGAATTCCCCAAATAGTTGCAAATAGCCACTAGAGATTCTGCACACCAGCTAAGATGTGTCTGTGGGCATGCTAACAGAAGCAATTTCTTCACAAGCAGTATGCTAACCCCCTGGGACTGTTAATGAATCTGCTTTGTGGTAAACTTTTTAGGACTACATGCTACAGAGACTTTTTAAGCGTGTTGCTTTCTGAATTCTCTTATTTTCATAAAGTTCTTTTGACTAAAATTCATATCTCATTTTATTCAGGAGATTCCTGCAGCTCAGTTTTCACTGCACCACACATTTAGCATTGGGGCAGGTTTTTACAAGACTGTTAGTTGTTATCAGCAGCTGAGAGTATTATTTTCAGCTTTATTTTAAAGAAGGTTTTTTTCTTATTTTTGCACTGCTTCATTTATACATAATATTTAGCCTGTAGTGTCTCTCTCGGAGCCAGACTGCTAAGAAATTATTCTTTTCTGTTGCTTTCTGTGAATGTTAAACTCCAGCTACTCATCATCATTTACAGCCTCTCCCCTACAGAGGGCACCTTTGCCTTATTGGAATTGCTTCTGCAAAAGAGATAATCGGTGGTTATCAGAGAAATAACTGAGCCTTAAAGCGAGATCAGACTTCTCACAGATACAAGGACCTTGTTTGCCTAGTCTTTTTAATTAACCAAGTTTTGTACTATAATTCAGCAGCAAGCAATAACAATGTTACATTCTGTGTTATTACAGTCTCCACCAAGAAGTGAGGAGTTGAAGGGGAGACTGCTAGAATTTATATGAGAGGCCAATGAGATGAATTAAAGAGCGTAAGTTTGGGGTTTTTTCTGTCCATCAATAATTATGCGTTTTGTCATTAAAAAATGTTTCTGAGATGCATATTAAAAACATTGTCCGTGGGAAAACAAGCTGTAGAAAGTAAGTCGACCATTTCTCAAATAAATCTAACAGACCTCCAATTAGTAATTGCTATCTGAAAGCTTTTCAAGTGGAAGAAAAGAAGATTTTATCCTCCTTTATACGGTTAGACTATCAAAACTCACCCTAACATTCTTGCACTTGACTGCAAGACTGAGCCAAAAAGTAATTTTCTTCCTGATTTTTTGGTGTGCTATTATTTATGAAGTGTCAAGTATATCATTCATATTATCTGCTGGTTCTGAACAAAACTAGCAATACTTTTCTGTTAAATCTGTAACACAGCCTTCCTTTACGGGCTGTTTCACTAATGTGTTAAGACAGATGCAAACGTCATTGATTTGTAAATGGCAAAGTGAAAATTCTAAAGAATAATCTTTCCTCTGTCATTTTATATCTGTCTGACTATTCAAAACAAGCTACAGCTGTAAAAAGAAGCGTGACTCCCAAACAGGCCAGTACTACGTTAGTTCATATTAACTGGGGAAAACCACACAAATAAATGCATCAGTCCCTTTGCATAATGCTTTTTTTATGGTGTTCCTATCAATAAAAGTTACAAATAGCCTTATAAATTCAGCAGCAGACAACCTGTTGCAAGAAGACTCTAACTTCCCCGGGCTGCTTTCTGGGACTAACGTTGACTGTAAAGAATCTAACACAAAACCCAGCAAGGAATGGGCCCTGCCTTCCCTAACGTTTTTCTAGAAGTCTCTTATGGAAAATGCATTCACGTTAACATTTTCAGCTTCAAATACCCAGCACAAAAGCATGAGAGCACAAAAACCTGAATCTCTAGTCCAGGCTGCTAAATTAATTAAGCAGGCCCCGTATTAGTGAGTAATACTTTAATACCATTGGAAAATTGTTTTAGGGAGTATTTCAGCAAGCTCCTCCTGTGTTATAATTTTACTTCCTTTTTCTTTTCCAATTATGGGCCAAGGCTGGACTCCTCACTAATTAAGGAAACTTCTTTTTTGAAGATTTCATTTCTAGAAGTCAATAGGAATGTTGCCCATGTAAAGATCACAAGATCAAGAGCTTGTACCTATAAAAGTGTCCAATGTGAATGTATGTTTCAAAATTACTGTAATATAAAATGTTGAAGCTACATTTGCACTAGTAAATTAAACAGTGCCAGGAATGTTCCCAGGTACCAGAACATGATGGTCTATACTGTAAAACTGTTTAAAAGGCCCCCAGCACACTTCAAGCATCCTAAAAACCAATTCCTGGGTGCAGTTTGAGGAGAGGGAGGCTGCATATACCAGAGACCATTCCCAGCTGGCAGGCTGCTGCTACTACCCTCTTTTGGACAGGAGACGGGTTTACAAATACCCATATGTGCTAGTTGGCTTTACTGCATAGGAATGTTCACAGGCAAGTTTAATTTGCTAGCATAAATGTAGCCTGCGTATCTGTATTTACTGCAGCCATTATACGTCACTGTATTTAAAAGTATTCAGCTATTGGCCCTTACTTGTAAACTGTGTGCTGAGTTCGAAGTTTATATCAGTAGGAAACAAAACACTGAGGAAAACATTTTCTTCATGATATATACTGCTAGATGCATTATTTTCCTTGTAATTGTTTCAGCTTGATAGTAAAAAATAAAACTTAGAGCTGTTAAGAAAATGTTTGTTTTGAATATAGCTTTATGGTGGTAGATAGAACAGTTTAAAACAGAAAGTAAAAGCCACGGAATAATGTTTTAGAAGTATCTAAGCTACTTAGGAGCCCCACTTTTGAAACAGGACAAATTTACCAGTGGAGAGCAGAAGGTCTTCATTACCAGCATGGACTACCCCATGATACTGATAGTGAAGAGGCTGTACAGCCCAACAGCAAGCGTGGCTGAATTCAGCCCTTAAAATCTTTTCTCAGCAAGGTGACACAAGCATTTACCTGAGAAGTAAGGGAGTCTACTCGGAGGTCTTCCTCCTGCTAGTAGTGTATCGATCAACTGGCCTAAATTTTCCAAGGAAGAACCAGAGAAACCTTCACCATTGCAGACATCATATTTGATTGCTCATGTTTGATGCTACCACATGGGAAACCTGGCTTAGTTCTCTTGTCCTGTGGGAACGATAGAAGCTGGATGTGTGAAAACAGGTTTCCCACCCTGGAAAGTGACCTGCCTAACTGGTTATAAGCTGTACCACAGAACGCAAACATGGACGCAAATAGCCTCATTTCAGCTTTACCTTGCTTGAAGCCCCGCTTGTGTGAATGTAGTGAACCCAAGCAAAGACTATTTGTATTTAGGCATGGACTCTCTCTTCAAAAAAACCAGCAACACCGAGATTTGTGCTTCCATCTATATGTCCAGCCCAGGAAACCTACACACTTGGTGAACTGTGTCAACATGAGCTTATGTGCTAAGGGATTTAGGCACCTATTAAGTTCATGCGACAATTGGTAGGACGAGTAGGGCACCTCAATTTTTTTGTGGATCTTACTTGCCCTATCCCTCCTCACGTGTGAAAACGGAATAATCCTCAACTGCCTGAGAATGATCGTCAGATTGAAGGGTATAATTAAGCAAAAGCATGACAATTAAAACTCTTTCTAACCACCTAGATTAAAGCAACTTAGATGGTGATAGTTCATTTTTCTTGCTTTGAAGTTTATATTTTAAGTTTATACTCACATGTTTAGGAGAACAAGCTTTAATAAAACCAACTTGCTAATATATACTTTTGACTCAAAAATATTTTGTATGGATAAAACTTTATTACTGTAATTCACCTCCTTCTATATTTTTACAATTTTCTTAAATTCATTTCTTACTCAAATGTATTCACTGCTTTTCCCCTAAAATTTCCTTTGGTTTTCAAAATATAAGAATCAAATGTGGTTTTCTTTTTTTATTCTTTTTGGTATTTTTGTGACTCGGCTTCTTGCTTTCCAGTGTTGAGTACCTACTTACAGATCGACAGCTGTGCCTAAAGCTAAGAATGTATTGAGGAATTGCTGTCTTCATAAGTCTATTTTTATTGGATAAATATTCCAAGAGTTTACTTTGTATAAGCACTGAAATACATAAGCTTAAAGTCCAGTATTCATACTAATAAAATTCAATTGCATGTAAATCACTGAGCACTGAAGAGGAACCGACAACAGGGAAGTTATATTATTTATAAATTCAAACAAATAGTCATAATAAAAGTCTTTTGCCATTATCCATAAAAATCAACAGTGTACATTTTAAGGGAACTTATTTTGACCATACTACCCCTATTATACCTACCATAAAGATACAGGAACTTTTTTTTATGTTTTCTATCTATGCCAAGTATTATCCTGTTGTAAAATTAGTGTCTTTTTTGGAAATGTGAAAACAGAGAAAATAAGGGCTTCCTGCAAATTACTTTCAACTGCTTTGGTATTCAGTGCCTTCCATATTTATGGGTTTGTGTGACAAATTTTTGGCATAGAGAACTATTTGACTGTATGTTTTGGTGCTTATTCTTGATGAAGAAATGCATAGCAACAATAAAAGAAAAGATGCGACTGTCAAATAGAGGCAGAGAAGAGACGTGTGTTAATCCTAGCCCACCTTTCATCATTCACCAGACAGTTTTAGAAATTGAGCCCAAGGTATTTGAGAACATATTTGGAGTTTTCCTTCTTGGCTAAACAAGGTCTCAGTATCTCAAGAACTTTATACAGTGTGAACCAACGGTTTACTGAAAGCTTTTAGAGACCGAGTTAGAAGATGACAGGATTAGTCCATTGCCACCTACTTGTGACCCAGCGTGCGTGATACAACTCAGAGCTGCCTTTTACAGCTTTGGGAAGCCTGCATGGGAAATCATACTGTGCTGGGCACCATTGTAAGTGCTTGGATCTGGCTGGGAACATTATCCAGTAGCCCAGCGCACAACAAAAAATAAGCAAATCCTTGAGACATTCAGTGCCACTGTGAAAGTGTATCTTGAGCTTATCTACTTGGTATCTTCTACCCAGAGAAGAGGGCCGTGTGTCACCTTCCTTGCAGTCCATCCTCATCTTCAAAGTGAGGACAGTTTCCAAGAAAATCTAAATGCTGCCCATTAACAATCTCTGAAAAAAAAAAAAAAAAAAGGAAAACAAACCCCAAAACACAACCCCCAAACACCTGAGAAAAGAAAGGGGAAATGGATGGAGAAGAAAGATGGAAATATCTCACAGATCTTCTGTAGGTTTGCGTGTCAGGTGGGTATCCCAAACTCAGAAACATATCTAGCATTGTTCGTGTTTCCCATCAAGTCCTTGCAGCCGGGCAGGCTCTCCAATTCCTTTCGCAATGACAGCGTGAGGATGCTGCCCATGAAACACTTGCTCCGTTCACACACCTCCTCAGACGGGGGGCAGTGAGGTGGGAAGAAGCCGGGGAAAGACAGCTTCTCCATTTCTGCTCTTTCTAAGGTTCCACTTACACAATGAAGAGACAAACCCCCACCAAATCCAAGACGAGCTTAAACCTTATTTTGTCCCTGTCCCATTCCCCAGTTCTGCCCGCGTTTCCTTCCCTCCCCCCGAAGGACGTTTCTCCCCGGGGCCGGCCCGCGGGGCGCGGAGGGGCGCGGAGGGGCGCGGAGGGGCGCGCAGGCCGGCTCCCCCCCAGGCACGGGCACTAGTGGGCGCTGCAATTTCTACTAAGTTTCTCTACGCAACGATACTCCCCATTGCATCCAAGCGGTGATGGCGGGGGCGGAGGGGGGGCAAAAACTCTTGGTGCAGTGTGAGACTCCGTCTGTGTGTGCAGTCTGCAGGCAGCGGGCATTTGTGCTGCTCTGCGTTGCTGGAGCTGGGCTGGGAGAGGTCACTGGACAAGCAGGCACCAGACAAGCGGGCGAATTACTGCCTTTTTTTTTTTTTTTTTAATGCTGGACCTGGCAAAGCAGCACCCCGCGTTACAGCTCAGGGCTCAGAAATACGGTGTAGCTCCGGTTATACTGTATAAAACATCCGTGAAGTCCCCAAGCACAGCTGAGAGCTGTCGAAAGAGCCACGTTAAAATTTGAGCTTCCTTTGGCGAGGTTAGCAAGAAAACTTTGTTTTGTCTAGGCTGGGGTGGGGGGGCACTTTTTAAAAAACCTCCTCCATTGACATGTTTCTCTCTTGTTATTTAACAAAGAAGGGGTCTCTCTGGTACTATTGCAAGAGACGTGCAAAAAGCCCCTCGGCACACTACCCGAGCCTACTTAGCAACTTTCAGACTTTGTTCCTCTGCTTTGCTATCTAAATACAGTAGACGGAAATGGGAGATAACGCTCCCATGCAAATGAAGGTAACAGTTGCTCGCCCACTCTCCGTTTAGGATAGTGGAAGACACATTCGTTTCCCCTAAAGCAGGTTTTTCCCCCACACCTCCCGGTAGCCTCCTGCGGGTAAAGCGCCAGGGCATTGTCCTGGGACAGCTGATGCTTATCGGACCGGTGGGGGTATCGTGTTTCAGCTCGTGGCACTGGAAAACCTCGCAACTTTCTTTTGAAGTTAAATGGCTTCATTTTGTTTCCATGTATGAATAACTCTCCGAAGAAGTACCGTGACCCAAAAGCCGACCCCTTTGCAACGCCCGCCCAGCCGAGCCGGTCCTCCCCCGGCACCAGCAGGACCCGGCGGGGCAGCAGGAGGGAAGGGGGAGGCAGGTTCCTCAACCGGCCCGAGCTGCACCGTAACTCAATTTTATTTTATCCTACGGAGGCGTGCGAAATATCGAGCAAAATACAAGTTTAAGTAATTTGTTTGTATTCTTACCTGTAGGAGTTGGAAATTAACAGCCCCGCTAGTTTACTGTTAAGCCTGGAGAGCGAGAGATTGCTTTGCAAACATTACAGTTATTATGTCTGCAGTTGGTACTCTTTGTATAAATTATTGATCAGCCATCTTATTTTTCTTTCTGCTTAATGGATATTATAGCATAGCCGTTTACACGCTATAGTTAAGGTTGTGTCAGCACTTCCATTTATAACATCCCCCTCTTACCGAGAGTTTATAACTCGCTATAAAATTCCGCCCTGGGCTGAAACTTTTCACGCAAGGGCTCGGACTTTTAGAGTGTCCCCCGTCCCGCCCCCCCATCAAAGAACAATTAAAGAATGTTTGTCTGCTTTTGTGAAACGTGGGAATAATAAAGGTACCCCCCCCCCCGGTGTTTGTCATTCACTCGGGTGACTCGAGGAGGAAAAGGCTGCGTCTCGCAGGCTGTCAGCTCATACAGCAAAAAGAACCCAGTGCGCCTTTTTTTTTTTTTTTTAGTATTGTTATTAAGGGAAACAATTAGTGCTGGAGCGGCCGCCGAGCCGCCGCCCTCCGCCCCGCCGGGCGCGGGGGCCCGATCCGGCGGCTGCCGCCCCCTCCCCGCCCCGCGGGCGGCGGCCCCCAGACCGGCGGCCGGGGGCTCGGCGGAGGGGGGGGGGGGATGCCGCGGTCCCCCGCGGCTGCCGGTGGCGGGGCAGGAGAAACGTGCCCTGGCCCCGGCAGGGATCGGGGCGCGTACGGGAGAAGCAGGAAGGTTTGGATACCGGGCCGGCTCTGCGGCGCCCGCGGTTCGGGATGGAGCGGGGGAGCGGGCCGGGGCTGGGGGGGCACGGGAAAGGGCACCTCGGACTAGATCGCCGCTTTAACGTAATTGAATGGCAGGGGCTTTCCGCTTGGTAATTGTTGCTCTGAGCCACTTTTCCTACCTGTTGGTAGGTGAATTAACACGATGGGCTGAGGACCTCTCGTGAGAGCCCAAGCTTCACTCCAAGAGCACGGGGGGCTCCCCGTCCGCTCCAGTCCTCATTTCATTCCCGCAGGGAAGAAGTTGGTTATCGTTCCCTTCCCGTGCTGCAGCCTTCTCTCCTGGCCGTCGGTGGCCAGGTGAGTGTCAGCAGGCAGCGCCCAGCGCCCCCCGCCAGCCCGAGGAGGGAGCCCGACCCCCTTCACCGTTCGGCTCTGCTAGCTGCAACGTGACCGAGAGGCTCAAATCAACATAAGGATTATTTCAGCTACGGACTTCGAAACGTATTTTCTGAAGTCAGAACGGCGATTTCAGGGCGGGAGAAAAAAAAAAAAAATCGTAAATAAGCAAGCAGCTTAATGGGCGTTTGGTATTTGCAATTTGCATATATGCGCTTGTGCGTGGGCGTGGGTGTGTACGCGCGTGTGTGTGTGTCGGATGCCGGGGAGGAGGGAGGGAAGGGATGCGACGGTTCCCAAGCCGTCGGTTATTGCACCTCTCAGTACAGCGCGCCCTTGGTCAGAGCATCAGTTAGCATCACCGGAGATAACGCCCGTTTCTCGTGGGGATGAAGGGGAAGAATTGAAGGATACCCTCCGGGGCTAAATCCTGCCCCTGTACTCGGGCGGTGAACACCCTCGGAGGCGGTGGGGCGACTCGCGGGAGAAAAGCCGGCAAAAGATGCTCTGGCGCTGAAGCGAGTGGGTTAGGCAGGGTGTGTGCCAGCTGCCAGGCGCCGAACAATTCCCCTTCCAGTCCTGTGCTGGGGATGCGCAGCCACCGCCTTCCGCTCTCCGGCTGAGAGATGCACATTAACCAGTCAGCCCAGGTGATAATTTGCTCCCAGATTCTCATTTTTAAAGACTTTTAAAAGTTATTTTTAATAGCTCCTGAAGTTTCTTCGCTTCCATTCTTCCACCACTTTTTTTTTTTGTTTAAGCAGGCACCATATGTAAACACAAACTGCAGTAAACAGAACGTGAAAGCAATCTTGCCATGTATTCTGGACTTTTTATGATATATGGTGGACTGTTCAGAAGTGTATGCTATTGTTAAAGCTGTTTGTGCCGGGTGTGCTAATGCACTGTTTGATTGAGTGAATTAGCAGTCATAACAATCTGGCAGTCTGGCCATAGAAGTGTGCTCAAATTGATTTGTGTTATGGCTGGACTGGAAAATCTAGTGTTAGTTGTTTTTTGCCCTGGGGCATTGTTTGTACCAAACTCCACTTTTCATTTAATTTTCCAATAGATTTTTGAAAGACCAAAAGGTTTGTGATCAACGTTTGCTGCACTTTATTATTATTCAGTTATTAAAAATATCCTATGAGTACTTTCAGGTTCCCCCAAACCTTGCTTTCAATTAGAGTAAACATAATTAGCGTGACATCGTGCTTGGAATGGTAAATCTCCCTTTGTATCTATTAAGCATGTTATCTACTTGTCCTGTCACTGAAAGGAATCCAGTTTGTATTTGTATTGGACAAGGTCTGTGCTAGTTTGACTATAATGCAACAATTAGAAAAACAGCACTGCAGCATCCAGGTTTTTATTACTGGTACAACACTTCAATCTCAGCTGTATTCATCGTGTTTTCAATGTTTAGTAAGTATCTTGGTGGAAGGGGAAGAAAAAGGATCCCAATTCACAGACTTACATTTCTATGAGTCTATTTTCCTGAGCGATGCAGGGGGGATTCGGTATGAGGTCCCTCCCTCTTTCTCAGTCTTCCCTCTAAATAACAGATAGCTCCTGAAAGGAGGATTGCTGCTCGAGACCCTGGAGATTAAAAGCAAAACAGAACTTACCTTCTCTTTGCCAGTACTTGCTCCTTTCTTAGAATCTTCTGCTCAGCGGTCGTTTGCCAGAATTATAATGCAGCGTGATTAAACCTAAAACGTTACTCTATTGATCACACAGAAAGCTTTGTGAAATCATTTAGTTTCTTCTCTTCAGAAACCGGTGAACAAAATAGGTCACTAGACAGGGATAAGACAAAATACAAGACAGACAAGGTATTTCTCAGGAAAATAAATTCAAAAGAAATGCAGAAAAAAATATTGTGGATGAACTTAACATGGTAATACACTATTCATCCTTACCAGGTGCCTATCTTCTATATGCTTCCCCTCCCCCCGGTCCATTCCTTCACACACGTTCAGAAGATTAATACTTTTCTGTTTTTTCTCAATGAATTTAAATATTTAATTATCAATAATAACTGAAGAAGGGGGAGGGAGCTGATGTACTATCCTATCTCATGTCAGTCAGGTATTCAGATTCCTTAAAATGCAACAGCTACAATGCATTTTCTAATTGCGTTTTACCCTTTACAGCTGCCCTCAAAATTGAAATTTAATAAAATAGTGAACTCCATAACAGTCTTTTTTTAGAGCAATAAATTACAATCACTGTCAATACCTCTTACTGCTTTAACACACATTTTAATATACCAAAATGGTCAAAAGAAAAAAAAAAAAAGGAGAGAGAGAGAAACAGAGAGAATACCTGCCCTGAACAGTGACATGAGCAGAACAGAAACCCTGCTTCAAACAGTATTTCAGGAAAGAAATTAAAGACTTCTTAATTAGTGCAGCAATTAAGCTTTCTTGGTCGCATTTTAATCAGCCCAGGCCCTATCAAAGGACAAACAGAACGATTTGCAGGTCTTTGAATTTTAAACAGTCTTATTGATTTCAGCACCATAAGTCTTCACTTGACACAGGGAGAATTTTCAAATATCAGTTACAGTAATTTGAGTTTTGCTGATATCAACTCAGGGAGAAAAAAAGAAAACACCCAACAATATCATTACATGAAAGGGTCAGCGAGTAAGAGAAATGCAATCTAAAAAAGTTTACAAAGAGCAACCTCAGGATTTGTTGGTGTGTTTATGTGAGGGTGTGAGTACATGTGTGAGTTAAAATAAATTCAGTCGCTCCCCATATCCATTAGAAACACTTACCAAGCCAGAAGCTTTGAGGAGTCTTGAACCTTTTCATAAATCTCTTTCTTTCTAGGTTTCTAATCCCATTGTGGCACTGAAATGATCAAAGTTAACCCAAACCTGTGGCAGTAAACCCTTTCAAACTACATTTTCTTTATATGGTTTTGAACCATGAGGATTATGTATCCGTGAGGGCACACAGCAAGAGGAAAAGCAGAAGGGGTGGTGTGCATCGTGTTGTAGGGAAGGTAGAGAACAAATGAAATGGCAGGTTTCCTAATTCAGAGTTCACTCAGACCTCCAAGTGGCAGTATCATGCGTGTCTGGCTCTGTCCTGATCTTCTCGAGGATCTGTTCTGTCTTCACGAGGTGTAAGAGAAGGTGAGATGCAAAAGGATAGTTGAGGCAAAGAAAATATGGACAGAGTTGGTTTTCTACAACGGAGAAAAGAAAGATGCAGTGTATTTACATTTTTAAATTACAAGTTTTATGCAACACTAGAGCCCGCCACTGGAACTCAAGTTGTACAAGCTCCTCCAGATAAACGCTCCGAAAAACTCCCCAAAACGGCTTGAAGAAGTGTTCTGCGCAACTATGGGTACACAAGACTTCAAAACAAAAAGCCACTTTCTATTTTCTTGGATTTGCCAATTTCAAAAATTTTAGCGCACGACAGCTAAAATTCCGCTAGCAAAGGGCATCTTTGCTGGCATTAGAACACAAATTCCCGCAGAGTGAACTTGGAGCACAGTAAGCAAGTAGATCGTAGGAGACCAGTTTATGTATGATAATGTGGCAATGCCCTGCACTGGATTACTACAGCTGAGATTATCCACTCCGTGCATGTGTCATCCCATGAGTCATACCTCACGTAATAGTATACATTAAAAAAAAGCAGCTATGGGCGCACACATGCATCACACTTAATCGAGTCCACGGCGTGTATTTTTAAAACTGGAAGAGCGACGTACGCGCCAGCCCCAATTTTCGCAGACCCCCCCCCCCCCCCCCCAATCTGCGCGAATGGCCATTTCTTTACCCCTTTAAAAAGGCGAAGTGCCCTCGAGGGAAGCAGAACAAAGCCCCCGGCTTTCCCGACGGACCCCACGCACACCAGCTGCCAAACGCGCCTTAACCCTCCCACGGCGGAGGCGGCCGGCCGGCGGGTCCCACGCCACGCGCGGGGCCCGGCCACGCCAGCCGAGGCACGTCCCGCCGCCTGCGCCACTGCGCATGCGTGGGCAAGCGCACCAGCTGACTTTCCGCGCTACCTGGCGGGGGGGGGCCCGTGGGGGGAGGAGGAAGGCGCGAGCCGCTGCTGCGCGGCTTTTGCGCGGCGCCGCCACCTGTTGCGCGGCGGTACCTGCGCGGGGCGGGGCGGGCGCCTTCCCCTCTCCTAAGTTACTTCGGTGCCGCCGCAGCCCCCCCCCCGCCCCGCCGCGGTTTCCCGACGGCGTGACCCGCAGCGCCCGCTCGCAGGGAGGGCCGCGGCAGAGGTTGCCGCGTGGGGCTGCCCTTGCGCCCCCCCCCCCCCCCCCCCCCCGCGCAGCAACAAAGGGGCCTCGGCGCTGCCGCCGGACCCTCGGCAGCAACTCGCAGCCCGCCGGGAGGAGCGTTTGCGGTCCCGGGCGAACAGCAGCAGCGGCAGCCCCCTGCGGAGGTCTCCGCTTTTGTCGGCGGGTGCCCCCTCCCCGGCCCCGGCAAGGTGTGCGGCCAGCGCCCGCCCCGCGCCCCGGCTTCCCCGCTCCCGCCCGGCTGCGGGGGAACGCTGGAGACGCTCGTGTTTCTCCACAAACTGTGTTGACAAGCGACTGCTGAAAAGGGCTGGGAAAATTACATCTCGTCTCTGGTGGGGTGAAATATGAAACATGTAATCTAACGGTTCCTGAAGGGGGGGCGGGGGGGGGGGGAGAGGGACTTCTCTCCCTCTCTCTCCCTCCCTCTCTCTCTCTCTGTTTTCCTGCTCCGGGTTCCTGGTTGGATAATTTGGGTTAATACTAGTGAGTGAGCCTTTTGCTGCTTCAAAGGGTATTTCAAGTTGCCGGAGCTCCTCCCCTCCGCACCGTGTGACAACAACAACTCGTCCAGCGAGCGGCGGCGGCGGCGGCAGCCAGCACTTCCCAGCTCATTTTCTCTCTGTCATTCCCCTCTCAATCTTTGATCAATGTACTTGCCAGAGAGAACCGAAGTCCTTCAAACCTCCTCCTTTTCACCTTCGTCTTTAACGTGGTGCTAGAGCAAGGACCACAAAAAGAAACTGCCCTCCCCCTCCCCTCGGCCCCAGCCCCGCCGCCCGGAGCGGACTTCTCCTCCTCCTCCTCCTCCTCCGTCCCCACTTGCGGGACACTTTGTGCGTTTCTCTCTCTCACTCTGCCCCCTGCTCTCTCGCTCGCCGCAGCACCTGATCCGGGGTTATCCCCCCCTTCTTCTCCCCCCTCCTCCCTTCTCTCCTTTCCTCCTTTTTTTTTTAATATTTTTTTTTTTAATTTTCCCCTTTCCCCTGCGTGTGTGTGTGGGAACTTTCCCCCCCTCCCCCTGCCCCCTCCGCCGTATATGTGACCATGGCCGTACCGGCTGCTTTGATCCCTCCGACCCAGCTGGTCCCCCCTCAGCCTCCGGTCTCAACTTCTGCCGCCTGCACCACCACCACCACCACCTCCTCGTCGGCCACCTCCTCTCCGTCTCCGTCCATCGCTCCCCCGCCGGCCGCTTCGGGGACAAACCTATTCCGGCCGGAGCCCATCGCAGCGGCGGCAGCGGCGGCGGCGGCGGCGGCAGCGGCGGCCACAGTCACCTCCACCACCAGCGGCGGCGGCGGTAACGGCAGCGGCGGCAGCGGCGGCGGCGGCAGCCCCAGCCTGGGCACCGGCGGCGGCGGCGGCGGCGGCGGCAGCAGCGGCGGCGGCGGCGGCAGCGGCGGCACCTCCACTCCCAACGCCAGCGCGGCCAGCGCGGCCAGCAGCCTGCCCGGCAAGCCCGTGTACTCGACCCCGTCCCCGGTGGAGAACACCCCCCAGAATAACGAGTGCAAGATGGTGGATCTGAGGGGGGCCAAAGTGGCCTCCTTCACCGTGGAGGGCTGCGAGCTCATCTGCCTGCCCCAGGCTTTCGACCTCTTCCTGAAGCACTTGGTGGGGGGCTTGCACACGGTCTACACCAAGCTGAAGCGGCTGGAGATCACGCCCGTGGTCTGCAACGTGGAGCAGGTCCGCATCCTGAGGGGGCTGGGGGCCATCCAGCCCGGGGTCAACCGCTGCAAACTCATCTCCAGGAAGGATTTCGAGACCCTCTACAACGACTGCACCAACGCCAGGTAACCGCCGCAAGGCACACGCACCCCCCCCACCTTCGCCGGGCCCCCCCTGCCGCCGCCGCCGCCGCCCCCGTCCCACCCCCGCGCGGTGCGGCCCGGGCGGGCGAGCGCTGCGCCGCTTCCCGCTGCCACCGCGCGGGCCCGGGGGGGGGGGGGGGCGGCCCGCGTCCTGCGGCCACATGCGCTCCCCCCCCCCCCCGTCCTCTGTCCCTCGCTGCCCCGGCGCCCAGCCGGGCTTCCTCCGCAGCCGGCCGCGCCGCGCCGCTTCTTGGTGGGACGGAGGGAGGAAGGAGGGGGGGGTGTTTCTGTCCCCCCCCGCGTGCCGTGCAGTGTCGCCCCGTCATTGTCCCCTGCTCTCCCCCCGGCCCCGGGGGCTCGGGGCGGCGGCGGGCAGCAGAGGGGCGGTGGGGGGAGGGGGCAGCGGCGCCAAAAAGTGCTTTCTGACCGACCCCCCCCCCCCTCCTCGAGTTTATCCCTGGATGCGTCTTTAAAAACGGGCAGCCCTGGGAAAAAAAGCCGCCCGAAGGGTGCACAGGAGTGGGCGGGGAGCGGTCCTGGGGCGGGGGGGGGGGGACGGGACGACGGCGACGACACACAGACACTCGGGTTTCGCTTCAGTGGGATGGGGGCGCGGAGCTGCCTCCCGGGCGGAGGGCCCTATCCGGGGTGGATGGAGGCCATCAGCTGCTGTCATGTAGCCGAAGGGGCACGTGCACTTTTTGTATGGGTCTCTGAGGCAGTTGCCACATGGCGAGCGGGGTGGGGGTGTGGAGGGAGGGCGGGTAGACGGCGAGGAGGAGGAGGAGGAGGCGGCGGCGGCTGCTTTGCTTTGGGGTAGCGGGGAGAGGTGCCAGGCGGCGGGGCTGGCCGGCTCCCCGGCGCGGGGGGGTGTCGGTGGCCGAGGAGCAGGTGCGAGCAGCTCCCGGCCCCCGCCAGCCGGGGAGGAGGCGACGGGGGCCAGCGGGAGCGCGGAAGGGATTTGGCAAGGCTGAATCCTGTTACCGCGCAGAATAACGCGGGCGCGGTGGCGGGGATGGCGCCGGGGGCGGGAGGGCAGCGCTCCGGCCGCGGGTCGGGGTCGGTGGGGGGACACGGACACCCCGCGGAGGAGAGGTGAAGCCCCAAGGTTGCCACAGCCGGGGAGGGGTGTTGCGGGGGGGGGGTGGGGTGTGAGGGAGCTGGCAAAAGAGGAAATTCCTGCTCCAACAGCAGCCTGCGTTGCAACCGAGGGCGAAAGCGCGGGGCTGTTATCTCTCCATCTGTAGGTTACAGGGCTGAATCTGCTCGATAAGGAGAAGGGATCGCATAACTGCCGTGACCCCGAGATCAGAGCGGTCGGAAGCGCCTCCAGTTGCCGGGGGCTGCCCCTGCCCCGGGCGGGGGGCGCTGCTGCTGCTGCTGCTGCTGCTGCGCCGGGGGGGGGGTGTGGGGGTGCGGGGTGCGGGCACTTGGCGGGGCGCGAAGTCTCGCCGCGGAGGGGGTCGTAGCCGAAGTCCCCGCGCCACTTCCCGTGCACGGCGATAAACAGAGCGGGCTCGTTTCACTTTCCTATTGTCAGGTTTCAAGGTGCGGCAACAGCCGACACGTGGGGAGTGCCCCCCCTGCGACGCCGTGCTCCTTCCCGCCCCGATGGCGGGGGGTGGCAGCCCCCCCCGAGGTAGCTGGGGGCAGTTGGGGCTCATGAGCACGGGGCGAGGGGGAGCAGAGCTCTCCTCTGCTGTAGCTGTTGCTGGGTGGATCGCTGAAGTTCCTGAATATTCAGGGCAGCAGGACAAAACAGCCTGGAATAACTTCCAAGCGCTGACATAACTGTAGCTGCTGGGGTAACTCTGCTGTTGGTGCGTGAGGAATCAACGTGAATATTAATAGCTGCTCTGAGGCGATTGTTTTTTGTGTCTGTGTGGCATCTAACTCGTAACAACTCTGCGCGACTTCAAGATTTGGTCCTTAAAATAAACTGATGGGAGTTTTATTTTGCTACGGTCATACCGTGTGAATTGTAATTTGAACACGTGAAATTAAAAAACAGAGAAACTTTTTTTTTTGGGGGGGGGGGGGGGGCGAGTACAGGGACTCCAATTCCTGGACTTGGCAGGGCTATAAAAGGGTTTGGCAGCCTGGTTGTAACATGGGTTGATTATGTCAACAGCACAGAATCGGCCGTGTTTCAGCTGTTTCTGAGGTCTGCCGTGTTGCCATCCAGCGTAGCAGAAATTACAGTAGTGGGTTCAGAAGTGGATAGGATTTGACCCTTAAAAAGCATAATTGTAGTAGACTTATTTATACACCCATTAAGCAAATAACTTAATGGAAAGGATATACAGTAGGTATACAAAATGTTTTATTACAGTATAGACGAATAAAGCAAAGTGGGTCAGTGAGTTTTGGTCCAAATGGATGATACCCTCAGAAGATGAAACTGTATTTACTTTCTGGGTTTCCCCTCCAATACGTTTCATTCTGATTCTTCTTTCCGTGCAAATTAATTATTTCTAATTATTTCTGACGTTACAGTAATTACACAGGATATTTTGATCTACTCGGTTTAGTGATTTAAGTGACCTTTTCAGACTCTCAGTTCCTGCATACTTTAGCCGGGTGATGTCTTTTTGTATCCTGGGTGGACACTTAACTGTTGAGATGGAAGCCGTAAGAGCCAACTCCATCCTAGCGGCTAAATTGTTACACTCATCAGATTCAAAAATTTTGAACCAGCATCTTATCACTGTTATATTTGTCTCATAATCAGCTGATGCACTCGAATAACGCTAATCCCTTTTTGGAAAGCTTCATCAAGGTTAATACGTTATTTAATCAAAAAAGGCATCCAAATAAAGCCATTACTTTGTTATTCTTTAAATGGATTGAATCGTTAGTTGCCAGTTGCTGTGGAAATAATTTGTAATAACTTATTTCAAGATGGAAAAGTTTTAGACGTGTTTTACCAAAATGATACATTTTAACTGTGATATTGCTATTTAAAAAAATCAATAAAACAAAAATCAATAAAACACCAAGGGATTTTCTATTGAATGCTTAATGTGGAGGTCTGTAAAGTGAATTGGTTTCTGTGTTTATTTGTGATACTACTAATAATAACATGATACTAAAGGACCTTTTTCTAAATTAGGCTTCTGTATCAGTTCACTGGAAAAATCAGCTTCCGTTATGGAAGATGACTTTTCTTTTCTGGTCATACTGACCTTTGCTTTTATTTTCCTCATAAAAAGCACTGGTTGCCCAACAGAAATCCAGGAAATAGCAAACTGTGCATTTAGCTTACATTCCGATTAAACGGTTTGACATTAATGGGATGCTAGAAAGCCATATGCCAAACAAACAGGGGAAGGATAAAGGCAAAACGTGGAAAATATTTAGAGCTACTAGATGCCAATCGAGTCAGGTTTCTTGCATGTGTGCGTGAAAGAGAGTAGCGCACTGTGCACTGGATGTCACCTGCCTAGGATTAATGACCTGGAAGATATTGATCCCAGATTGTTTCTGGTCTCTTGTGTTTTGAGCACTTGTCGTGGAATTTTACCATGCTGGGTCCCTTCGTGGAGTTTGCCCATAGACTTAGGCTGGCTTTGGATCGTGCCCATCCGAGCAAAGACTAAAAGCGTGTGCCTTCTTCTGACCTCCCTCCTGTGGCCAGGATATGTTAATCTTTTCTGACATTTGAAGATGATTTTGAATGAGTTCATTGACATTCATACTTAAAGCGGGGAATTACTTGCACTGTTTGGAAGCTATTTACAAATTTTGGAAAACAACCTAATTGATTTTCGAGTATGAAGGGGAAAGAGGCCGAACATGAAACAATTCTCTTCAAAGCCCCTCTTGCATGGCAGTTATTCAGTCTCTCTCTGCTAGCTTCTGCTCCTCTCAAATTATGTCTCGTTTACCGAATACCGCACACTTGCGTAGTTTTTTTTCTCTTTGTATTAATTAAAGGAGTATCTCACCCAGATAGGTTAGTACAGATCATAGATATTTTAAATGAACAGGTCAGCAAGTGCAGCTGGAAGGAATGTCAAATATATAGTATCTGTGGTTTATATTGATGACCTTCCTTCTTGCCACAGATTACTAAAATACAATCAGCAGAAATATGGTAGGTTTTACAAGCAAAGACGACTTTGGGAAGGCCAGAGGATAAATTGTACTAACTATAAAGAAGGAGTAAAAGGTTTGGAGGTGGCTTCCTCAGACTTAAAAAAAAAAAACAAACAACAAACCCTGAAAGACTCCAGCCGCTCGCAATAACAGAACTTTAATAATCCATCTTATGGTATTTATTTATTGGTAAATATTATATATCAGAAGCTGAGATCTTTGGACCACACTTACTACACCAGAACGGACTGTTTATCCCTTTAATCTGGTATGTGGTCCCTGGCAGTAGCCCAGCGTCCGATACTTGTGGAAGGAGCCCTCCTCCCCAGTGAATGTTCCCCTCGTCGCATGCCCGTCGTGCAACGCTGCCCGGGCTGTTCCGCGCAGGGACGTGAGGGGCTGCTGCTGGTGATGGGCAGGGGGACGTTTTCTTCCTGATTGCTTCACATGGTTTTCCTCAAGTGTTCAATTTGATTAACTCCTCCTTTATCTTATAGCTATTCATATTGGTAAAGTTTTGTGGTGTGTGGTTTTTTTGTTTTTTTTTCTTTTTTTTTAAGAAATCTTTCCCTGGTAGCTGTAGTTGGTATAAAAATGCACAGTTTTGTTGTCAGTTTTATATCGACTTTACTTACGAGAACAGGCTGTGTGAAAGGACAGCGAATAGCTTTATTTCCACGAACCACTGCTCTGTCCGTTCAAACGCTGAGTCCGGTTTTAGGCCTCCGCTCCCTCTCTGGGGCTGGTGATCCCACCCGGGATGCTGGGAGGGGGTGCCCCGCCGCCTGCCCCCCGGGCCGGCGCTCGGGGGGCCACAGCTCCCACACCCGTGTTCTTCTCTGCTGCTCCTCAGTGCCGTAAACCAAAATGCACTGGAAGTAACCCTATTTACTGCCTGCCTGCCTCGTATTTTGTAATCTGGAGTGTGTTCCGAATGTTCGTTGGAAATGATAATTTTGTTTGACTGCCATTTAGTATTTCTTCTGTTTTCTCCTGTTACTAGATCGTTCCAGACGGCTGTTTTTGCCTATCTCTGTGATTCATCATCTAAAGTGAATTGCATACGAAGCAGAGAATTGTCATACACTGGGCTGCATTTTAATATTTTCCTTTTGAACTGTACCATAGATACATTAAATTATTGCTGCAATCTCTGCTGGTCTGGTACAGGTAAATCTCTTTCAGCGTTGCCAGTATTGCCTCTTCGTGGAGAAGCTTTACAAGTTTAGCTGTAAAAATCCATTTCTGGCTGCAGGATAGCACAGGGAGTAGTCAGAAACTACCGGCTTGTGTCAAAATTGTATGAGCCAGCGAACCGAGAGTCCGAAACAACCACGATGCCTGTCTGGTTTTAAGCAACAGGACTGGATTTAGATCGTCTTTGTTCTTTTATAAGTTAAATATGTTTTGTTTTAAAAATAACATTTGGGGCATCTGCTTTGCATTATGAGTTAATTCCATTCATTGTTTTAAAATAGTTATTAACCTTTTGCAAATTATATACTGCACACGAACAGTAATTTTTTCAATAATCTTTAAATGTGCATACTGTAACAGCGCCATAATGTGGACTGACATAATATGAATTGACAGTAAATTTTTAGTTGCCTAAATACGTATTTAAATGATAGAGCTGGAGAGTCATCTGCAAAAAGCTATTATGATCCAGAGAGTTAATTCATATATAGATAATTTTTCCAGCATGCATTAAGGAAGAATTTTTCTTTTTCCATTATCATTTAAATTATTTTCAAAAATCCTGAAACATAAACCAAAGATCTTTATATTTAGACGCAAGGTATGTCTGTGACTTGAAATGATAAAATCCAGGTTGCTTCGAGGAGTAACTTTATCCTTAACCCACTATGTTCTGCTTATTTATCTGATACGGTGCTCAGCCGGGGGCATCTCCTAACAAGTGCTGATGTTTCATTTCATAAGCAGGGTAGAATATTGAAGTGTAATCTATTAAATAGGGAATTTTAGCATTAACTGTGAATAACTGTGAACTGTTTTAAACGTCTTTTTTTTTTCTAATGGAAAGAAAAGAAAAAGGGTAGTAATGTATTTTCCATAGCATGAAGTAGAAGAATGCTGTCAGTGAATTTCGTGAGAGGATGGATCAGCTTTTGACCACACAGTTATATCCCAATTTGGAATTCTTTACTCTTAAGTCACAGATAGCGATGACCTAGCGATGACTCCGTAAATACCGAATACTTGCATTCTCTCCTGTGAATTTCCATAGGTCTCTTTTAGAGATGGTATATTGGACTGAAAGGACCCTGAGCGGTAGTTCAGGATACATTCACCAAAACTAATGAAACTGCTTGCATGAGTTGCAATTGAGGAAATGGATCACAAAATGTATTTCAGTTCACATTGCCTTAAACGATGTTTTGTGATAATTACATTTAGAGTCAACATCCTCCTGCGGCAGGTGTATGAATATATAGAATACAATTTGCAGAATTGTATGGAAAGGTCTTGTAAATCATGTATAGCCAAACAGTTTATTAGGAATAAACAGAAGCTTCCTAAAATAGTATAAACTTGGTTTTTAATATTCTTAGTATTCTGCTTTTGATGTAATAAAACAGCCTAAAGTTTCTATTGTGCACCCCTGAGAATACTCGTGTGGGTAGCACCTACATAACTTTCTGTTCATTATTCTGTTTAAAGGTACTCTGTTCACTCCAAAACTAATGTACTGTGGGTATTTTCTTTGCATCTTGTGTACTTTGCATCTTCCTCATGAAGAAGAAAGTTATTTCATATGAAAAAATATTTTTTTTTTTTTCATTACAAGTATCAAACAGTGGGGTTTTATGTCCATTGGAAGGCTGAAGTTAGCCATACTCCAGAAACAGTGGAGCAGGTGCAATTAAAATTTCCTGGTGCACATCACCACACTAACTGGATGTTCTTTTCCCATTAAAATACAAGGATGTTTTGGTCATGAATTTTTATTCATCCTTAGAATTTATAGAATTATTCTCTAAATTAGCCAAGTGGCTAAATTCTGCCTAAATTCCTTTTGATCCAAAACAAGCTCGGGTTCAAACAAAGCTTTCAGACTGGTTTTTGTATTCACATTACACTTTTATGTGATACTAAAAATACTGAAAAAAAAAGCACTTAAACATAAAAAATACATGTCTTAATAGTTAAATTTGTTCCTTAGATTGTGTAATTACCTGTGAGGGCCATTCATAGGCATGCATACAGACTACCTGGCTGACTAACAGAGTTACGTAGTGGAAGTGGATGGGGCTGGGGAGAATGGGGAAGAAGGGGAGTACGTGGGATTGCTGCAAACATTTTAGCATAATTGACAGCTAAAATATATTTGTAACATTACGATGTCATGATTGAAGTTCATAACTCTGAATCTAACGCTCATGTTAGAGTACTTGTTAACGATACCGTACTGAGAACAGGTAATAGGTGTTTTACGTTTGGACCAAAAGCTGTTGTTGTTCAGGATGTCTCTCAGAATATGTTTGTATTTACAAATTTTTGTCTGATAGAAATTATTTTTAAATCTTACTTTTGGGAAATGCTTTGCTTTTTCATCTTACATAAAACAATTGCAAGGGATCAAAAAGAAAGTTGTTATATAAAGTGAACTATAAAGGGAACAGGTAATATATAAATACATATTTTATTACTATTTAATTACATCTTTTGTAACCTTGATTTCATGTTGTTCTCATACTTACTAATGAATTATTTTTCTTTCTAATAAAGAGCTAGATCATGATTTTATGTATGGGACAGAAGAAAGCTGCTTTCAGGTTATAGGTACTGTATTGTAAGAGAAGTACAAACAATGCATTACATTTTTATCAGTGATAAAACTAGTCAGGGCTTATTAATAGTTTGAGCATTCTTCAAAAAACATTGCTACAGCTATTATTTTTGAGTGATACTTTTCCAAATGTAGTAAACATTTAAACTTAATATTTTAATTGGTTTTAGATCATGTTTTAATGGATGCTAGCATTATCTGTCTTTATGAAGCATATAATTTGTTTCTAGTCTCCTGGCCTGCTGTAAAAACCTTTATTTTTTGGAGAAGGTCGCCTGTAGGACTCAGCTATTTACATTAAAATAAAAATGCTGTGGTTTTAAACCATATGCTTCACTTTAAGAATGTGGATAGTCCTGTTGCTTTCAATAGCCTACATACATCTTTTAAACCAAGCATATGCAAAATATATTTGGAAGTGCTATAAAAGAATCGGTTGACATCTTTGGTAGGAAGCTGTCTTACTGTATACTTTCTAGCATTTGCAGGGACAGTTTGAAAGCATTGACAAAATGCTTTAGATTTAGTGTCCTGTAAATTAACACTTGTTGCATAAACTAGATTCATGATGCATTTTTTAATGTTTTTGTGAGTATTGTCTTCTTTTGTATTAATTAATTTTAGGAAATCAGGGCAACGTCTTGGCAGGAATGAGTATCAGAATTTGGTATAACCCATGGCTTTGTACCCCCTGCTGGGATTTTTTGTATTCATTTTTGTAGCACAGAAGCAGCCTATCTTTTTTTGAAGGGAATGGGCACTTCCAAGATGTGTGCCATGGCTGTCACTTTTCACATTTTAGTTCTGATACTCATAGTTTGGTGGGAAGGAAGTGAAACCATTTTCCAGTTGTTTTCTGTTTCCTTAAATTAGTGCTTAAAAGCTAAAGAAAAAAAAAATAGGAGGGGGAAGGAAAATACCTCAGGTGGTTGTAAGTATATAATAAGGACTGATAGAAGTGAAAAGTCATAAGTACTCTTTTTTTTTTTTTAAAATATATTTCTCTCTTAGCTTGTTAGAACAGTTCTTACAATGTAGATGATACATAGGATTTTATTGTTTCTCTGTGTCTGTATCTACCACTAAAGACTAATGCCACAATTCTGGGGTTTTTTTTGTTGTTGTATATTGTTCTGATTCAAAGCAGCATCAGTTGGGATTTTTTTGTTTGTTTGTTTGTTTTTTGTTTTAAGCTGATACTCATAGCTTTTAACAGGCCAGGTTAAAAAATAAACATGAAATGCTAATAAATTATTGTGTCTTACATTATTGGGTATTGTAGATAGCTTATGATTCTACTGATTCCCTTCAAAATTAATTTGCTGCCGAAATACCATGTTAAAAATATAATAGTAGAAAATGCATTTCCTGCTACTGTAATTTACAGTTTAAAGTATAGCTATGTATAAAATACATTTTTGAGAGGCTATGAGGAAAATTTCTTAGAAATACTAATTTAACAGCATATAGCTGTTGCAGGAGCGCCTTTGCCAACTGTGGGAGGAAGGAGTCATGACATTTCCTGGGGAGGGCATCAGTGAGGTTTTTAGTGGGAGTGTTTGGGTATAGCCACAGCTGTTGTATTGGCTTGAGGCCACCTCAAGGTGCGACAGGTGGGATGTGGCTAACAATTAATAAACTTTCAACAGATTTTACTGTTCAGAGTTTCTCTGGCATCATCCTGGTAGAGCGGGGGAAAGGGTGGGATTTATCTTCAGAAGTGGCCCACCTCCACAGTACGTGGAGCTCAGATTTACCCACGCTGAGAAAGTAATTTGCTTAAAGACGCTGAATTTCTTTGGTCTGTTACGCTTCCCCCGCTCTTTGAATCTGCTGTTAAGAGCTCCCCGACGGGCGCCTGTCCCTCCGGAGCGGTCCCCGTGGAGGTGGGTCTCCCCGTGGGCTCAGGTGCGGCAGCGCCTGGTGCCTCCTGCCCCGCGTACGGACTGGGAGGAGCGCGGTCCCGTACGGGGCCATGCGCATCGCGCGGCCGGGCGGTCGCGCTCGGCCCGTTATCACTCTGGCCTCGCTGCAGCGAAGTTCGGACCCTGGTGCGCTGTGCGTGGGACAGGCTGTTCCTGAAGGAACGGAGCCGCCGTGGCAGGCAGCTCCCTGCTGCGGAGCCTTTGCTGATGTGGGTCTGCTGAGCACAGGTTTCATCTCTCCCGGTGAGCCCTTCCATGATTTTGTCTCGTTGCTTCTTATTTTACATGTTTTATTGCTTAAATTAGGGTAATACAATGATATCATGAGAGGTAATAAAATAATAGTTATGAAAGGCATTGTGAAGCATACATGTATTCACAAATACTCCAAAGCATGACTACATGAGTAAAACATTTTGACATTAAAGGAGAAGGATGTCGTCAGTTCAAACTGCTGGCATGGTTATGTGATAAGGTCGTCTGTTCTTCTATTTGGTGAGCCAGCTGATGAAAGAAAAATATTTATTTTTGTAGAGGTGAAAAACGCAGGCATTTTCATCAGCTTAAATGAAAAGAGGCAACTAGTTCTAAATACTGTTTGGTGAAATGGTGTTTCACCCCCGTGAGTGGTTTTCTGTGTGGAAGGTGCGCTGTAATCGGGATGGGTCTGTCTTTTCAGCTCGGCTAATCGTTTCCTTTCACAAATCCAGAACTCATGCAGATTTGAACTTGTAGCCAGGAAAAAGTGCTGCCATGCTTCAAATTGCCAAAGGACCTCAAGGGACAAAAACTTGACCTGGTTTTATGAAACCATAGAATTACATTTATACAAGTTACCCCATGGGGAAAGGAATGAACTGATCCCAATTCGTTTCTAAATACTGCGGCCTTATGGGTCACATTTGAGTTCTCTCCTACACCTGTTTTTCTACTAAATTTTTCTGAGGACGTTTTTAGAAACTTACTTTACATTAGGTATGGGTCATGTGCCTAATATTTAACAGTTCAACGTTCTAATTCTTTAAAATGTCTAATGGTTTCTCAATATAATTAAGCTGCAAGAAGTTTAAATTATAGAACTTGTTTGGTATGGGCTAAATCCTGAAACCGTGCACTCTCCTCTGGCTTTAGTAACTTAGGCTTCATTTTCCTGCGCGTGAAGCGCAAACATAGAGCAGGCAGTGCCTATAGTCAGTACACGTTGTACGGGCTGTGGAGAAGAGTGACTCTGCAGACGGGTCATTAGGCCGTTCACCTGGGACGTGGAACATGGTGGCTCCAGGTTCAAAAAGGGTTGCCCAGCGAGACAGTTTACAAGACGACACCGAGACTCCTTTCTTCCTTCCTCCAGAACGACCTTTCTCCTTCCCTCAATTACACTAAAAATTTGGGATTTGGAAAATCTGGCTTCAGACCTCCTCTTGGAATCAATGAAAGTAATGAGTAGGTGCTACCGTGGCTTCCTTCTTTCAGTACTTTGGTTTGAGGCAGGAGCCCAAAGACCCTGCGGTGAGTGCCTACCCCTCTCTGGTGAGGGGTAGGGTACTGCAGGTGTCCAAGAGTTTCTGCCAGCGTAGTGCCAGGCTGGAGTACGCCAGCTAAGCTGAAACAGTGGGCCCTAAGGACAGGGAAGGGTTCCTTAGTTTATTTGAATATCTTGAAGTATACGCTTATAGGGTTACATTAAAATTAGAATTAGCTTGCATTTTGATTTATTTAACAAACTGAGTGCTCTGTTCAGCTTAAGTTTGCCTCAGCAATTACTATCCCACAGAGGCTCTGCAAACCTTCCAGGCTTCGCTTCCACCTTCCCATGGAAACCATTTCCTATTCTCAGGCAATCTTTCCCATCCTTGAAAGACATTTTCAGTGCTGAAATTGGCATTAAGTGCCTGCATAAGTCTGCCTGTTTCTAGTGAATGAGTGACAGATTTGGATACTATTCATCTAGTATAGCTTGCTTTTCTCCTTATATACAATCTTAACACTTTAGATTGACTAAACAGCTCAGCTGATGATCCCCGGCTCTAGACTTCATACTCTTCAATGGGGACGTGTCAGAGGAGGCTTTTATGTGGAATTACGGCTCCCGCTGTCACCTAGTCCCAAGTTTGTAGTCACTTTTTTGGCTTGGGCAAAAGGGATTGGAAGGTGAGAAATGGGAATAGCGGTGTTATCGCAACAAGTAAGAAGATATTTATTTACTCTGTTTGTTTGCTTTTCACACTGGTGAATTTTTCAGTACAGTTTATATTAAGCCATTCATGACTTTGCCAGTCTGGATAACGAAACTGTTCAGTGAGGTTCATCATCACAGGGCCGTTATTCGTGGCCCGTGCTTCCTTTGACTGGCGGAGTGAAGAGCAAGTCTTCTAAATGGTGATTACTTATCACCATTATGTATTTATTATATACGTGTACATAATGTCCTTTTCTAATTCACCTCAAAGAAGTGGTCATATCGATCCCTAAGCTCTTTTTTTTTGTCTTTCTCTAAGTCAGCTTTATGCTTTTAGCGATTTGGTTTTTGTTGATGCCATCAACAGGTTTGACTACGGTGTGATGCTGATACCCTGAGTGGGTAGAGGGGGACATTTTTTCCCAGAGAATGGTTTTGTTCCCAAATGATTTTTAATGGGAGGTAGAGGTCCAGTTGCATTCGGGGGCTTAAACATTTTTCTTAAGCACTTATTTGCTTGGCTTTTCCTTTGTAGTTCTGTTGTTCATAAGTTGGGTAGAAGATGCATTAATTTTACCGTACCCAGAATAAGTTTAGATCAGACTAGTCTAAGGCTTTTGACTTACCAATAAAACGTTTTGGCTGCTTTTCTGATTTTGGTGGTAAATAATGGAAATCTTTAAGATCAGCTGTAAAGGCAATGAATGCTTCATTGTGATTGAAATGTTTGTCTTAAATTTTCTTTGCATCTAAACTAGAGAGGAAAAAATTCCTTTGTTATCTGTTTAATCATAAAACAACAACTCAGTATGAAGGAACAATTTCAGATCTTTGAAAATCCAAACTCTCCCTTTCCCTTTGCTCTCCTTCTGTTTATTTTCTTCGTCTCACACAGCTCTCTGGATTTTGAAGAAAATTAAGATGAAAATTTACAATTCTTCATGGAAGCCCCATTTTATTAGGCACTGTGAAAACTTCAAATACAGAGGATTCTTGGTTGGAAGGAGCAGTTGCTAACCCTAGCAGTAGCAGTAGGGATGAGAGCCCTGAGGCTATGGGGCTGGGAACATGCTGAAGAGTAGCATAGTGAAGAGACAAAAGTGAAAGGCTGGTTGACAGCATGTTAAAGCAAATTTACCCAGTGTTACTATTATATGCAGCCTTATAAGTTTACATATGTATAATCAAATTTTCAGCCTTTGGATCACAAATGTTTCCTTTCTCTTTGCTAAGTAAGACTGTGTTTAGAGTAGTGCCTGGGAAAGCAAGCAAGAAGAAATAAGCTTTGCTTTGGAGTTTGATGTGGGATGACATTCTTGTGGCAGAGATGCTAGATGGGAAGAAGGTATTTGTGTTTTTATTACATACCTGAAGGAATGAATTACCTCCATCTCCTTTAGTCGCTTCTTTTCCAGCCAGGGCTGGTATCCATATGTAGATAGAAGACGTTACTGTTAGAACATAAGACTGAGTTTTGCTGATTTGCTCCTCCACTAAACACTAACATGCAAATACCAGGCATCGATTATGCCTCAGCATAGCCTCAGCAAGGAGAGAGACAAGAACGAAATAGTTTGTTAGACACATTTTCTTTTTTATTTTTTTTTTTTAGAAATTCACTCATTCTGGAAATTCTCACCTATGCTTTGTATGGTTCTAAGTTTACTTCAGAAGCATATAGCTGTAATTCCCAGGTTTCTTCATATTTTTCCGTATCACATGTGCGGCAACGAATATAGTCACTGTGATATTGGGTTGCACATAGAAGTCTTAATCCTGCAAGCAGGAAGGAAACTTTGGTTTGTGTAAGGAGTCCTGGTGCCTACAGCGTCTCAGGTGGATGATTTACAGGAATAAAATTATGCAGGTCCTTAAATATTGTCAGTATTGGTAGCCACATGGCATAGCTAGCAGTTTTCATAAGCTGGAGTTTCACAGATACCAGCAACCAAGTGTGGGAAGGATCAAAGAACATTATTTGTAATCAAAATGTGAGTTAGGTGCTTATAAAACAACTGGTGGGTGCGTGTATGCATGTGAAATTTGCTTACACGAGTAATCCCATTGATTTAAATGAGAGCATTCATGTGACGAAAACAAGTTCAATGCGGGAACGTTTAGAAGATGGTGACCTTAGAAACGAACAGTCATCTTTGGAAGTATTCAAAGGGTGGTTATTAAAACTTAAAGCTGAGAGTCGCCGTTTGAAGGCAGAATGGGCTAGAAAGACGTTTGGGGAGCTCACCTGCCAAATAATAACGTGTTTTAATGATGCCCGATAACTCTGTCTCAACTTCCTCGTACTCTTGTTTTTGGGGGGATGGGGGAAAGGATGGGAAGGAGGGCGAGAGAGGGACGGTGACAGCGAGGCTGTTTGTTTTTCCCGAAAGTTGTTTGTGATTTCAGGTACTCATGGGAAATCTCTTGATCAGATTCACATCTGTTCCTGTCAAAGTGGGTGCTAAGATACCGGTCACCCAGCAACCATGTCCAAGAGGGAATTGGGCCGATAATAACTTCAAAAAGGAATGACAGATGCTAGATTAGGATGAAAGACAAAACGCATGAAAAATGAGCTTGTTAGAATAAAAAAATTGTTCAAGCACCTTCATGCAAATTAAATGAATATTGAGCATTTGCATGCAGTAATTCCTACTTTTTCTGTTGATTGAGAAGAAATAAAGACGGTACATATAAAAACATAAATGTATTTTTTTTTTTTGCACCAATTAACATACAAAGCAGTATCTTTCTTCTAAAAATGAGATTAGCCACCTGGGTGCTTGGCTGTATCCCACATATGTCACAATATTTTTGTAATGAGTATGCTTCTGTTGAAGGAACACCTTATCTAATTCTTTGTAGCAAAACAAACAAGGAAGCAACCTTACATTAATTTTAAAATACTTCAGGTTAGCGTGGTTCTATTTTTTTTTAAGCTGTGGTTTTCAGAGCTGAATTATTTCCTGCTGTCCTTGAATTCAATCGGTATAATGTGCATTAATAAAAGATCACATAAGATGAGTTCAGACCAAATGCTAAGGTTTCCTATTGACTGGTCAAACAATACATTTTTTAAAACATGATGTCTGTCAGGGTAACATGAAAAAGAAATAGTCACTTTCCCATGCCTATGTATTAAGATAATTTAAATAATCTAACAATTTTATTATTGAAACGTTCATATAACAATCAGAATTTGGAAAAGAATGATAAAATGTTCTGATTGAGAAAGGACTCTGTGTCTTGGTTTAGCAGTGTCTAATGTGGTCACGTACAGAAATTGATTTTCTTCAGAAATTAATTAATTTTTCATATCGCCCTAAGCTGCAGTTAAAAAGAGTGCATACTTGTCTGTTTTTTCCAGAAATATTGCCTAATCATATTAATACCATTGCCCCAAGGATGAAAAGATAATTGTACAAATGCATTTGGAAATATGTATCACTGAGTATTTATGATTAAATTATGCAAATGACCCAGCTCTCATCCTTTCCAGACCCAGATTGTCTAATTAGGATTGATATGCTGAATAGATGTTCCAGAATTTGAATACAAGCATGTCCAAAGAGCAGAAAATTGGAAATGACAAGGCTGAAATGCTAAGAAAAGTGTCTTTCCCTTTTATACTTTACTAATGTGGTGTTAGCAGTTGCAGTTTTTCCTTTGGCTATATTGTGTGACTCAT
This sequence comes from Haliaeetus albicilla, assembly GCF_947461875.1. Classification (NCBI taxonomy): domain Eukaryota; kingdom Metazoa; phylum Chordata; class Aves; order Accipitriformes; family Accipitridae; genus Haliaeetus; species Haliaeetus albicilla. The sequence goes on from NC_091497.1 coordinate 20,735,557, forward strand.
GTGTCCTACAAGAAATAAGTCAGGAAAGAAAAATCAACTTTCTTAAATAGCATTACTTTGGTCCGGACTTATTTTTCTTTAAAAGTCTGCTAGTCGTTCCTCTCCCCTTTAAAGCTTTGTATCCTTCATGTTAAAATAATGATGTATTCCACATAAATTACTTCTTAATTTGGAGCACTGTTGTTTGTAGCTTGTCTCCAGCTGCCAGCTGCCGGTGCTAGATATTTAGCTCGTCAGCTTCTCATATATTCAGATGAGATTTACGCACCTAACATTTTTAAAGTTTGGTGGGGGTTTTGGGGGGTTCTTATTTATTTGAATTCACAATTCCTTCATGTAACAACCTTGTGGGTTTTGTTTTTTGGTTTTTTTTTAAGAAGAGAACCGATGTCTCATTAAGCTTGTTTATAGGCATTCGGAGTTGGAATAATAGCTATCAGCAAGTCTACAGCGTTTAAATCCTTCTTCTTCAGCGGGCTGTTTGTTCATTTATGGCTCTGGGGAAGCCGGGAGAAGAGCGCGGAGAGGAGCAGGGAGGAGCAGTGAACTGTCAGTACTTCAGCCATTGTTAGCAGCGGGAGTCGCTCCCTCTGAACTCCGCTGGCTCCTGCTTCCCATCTGCGGGATGATGGATTGCTATGTTTAATACATTTCAGCTTTTGTCTGTCATAGTGTGGATAGACAGCGCTATCAGTGATTTCAGCAGTGATTAGAGGGCCGGTTGTACCCGCTGCCATTGGGCAGGCACCTCCCAGGAATGTTTGATGTAGGAACTCCTTGGCACCCTCGCCCTGCAGGTGAGCCGCTCGCCGAACCCCAGGTGGTTTTGAACACCTACAGAAGACCGCCAGGAATTACTAAATCCACACAGCCCCCCCCCCCCCTAAAAAAAATAAATTCAGACACCCCTGCAGATGCTTAGGTGCCAAACGTGGACGCGCATCCCGAGCTCCGAGGGAAACGCCTCGTGCCTCTGGCGGGCCGGGGGTGGGAGCAGGGGTGCAGGGCCGCGACGCCGGCGGCGCTCGGCCCCTCCGTGCTTCGGCGTTTCGCTGCCGGTGGCACGGAAGGAGCGCGAGGGTTGCGTTGAAGCGATGAGATACGACGTGGCGTGCGTCGGAGGAGGATTTGCTAAGCTGTGGGTGCTTCGTGATGCGCGAGTCCACGGGGCTGAATGGTTTCAGCCACCAGAGAAGTCGCTGTACGCCAGCACAACACATGCCCTGGAGTATCTTCGAATAATTATAAAATGGTGCAGTGGACACGTAAGTTGGAAAAAAAAGATAACTCTGTTATAGGCATCATTTTAGAGAAGGGGATAGATGTTATTTTCATTGTTGGCATATTCATTTTCCACTCTCAGAAGAAATTATTCAGAATCTTAAGTGTGAAACAGTATTGTAGTAGAAACAAATAGATAATTATGCTTGCTAAAGCATATAACACTGGCTTTAAAACATGCTTGACCCAGTTTCCTTGATTTGGACCGTTGCCCGCCATGACAGGCCAGACTGAGGATAACTTTCACTTCATTTTGAACTATGGGAGGAAGGGAGGTTAAATCATAAGTTATTAATCATCCTTGATTTAGCTTTCTTACTAGAGATTTTAATTTACAGAACCGGAAGAATGAGTAACTAATAAAAACTACCAATAACAAAAGTGGAGAAATTGCCAGGCTTCAATTGTTTTCTTTACCCCTACTTCATTTTATGTTCACTCGACTGTGGCATTGTTTGCTTTTTAAAAATCTCTTCACCTTTGGTTATACCAACCTTCAACTTCCATGGCTGTGCTTATAGGCAATGGTTTGTAATTTCTCTGTTGTGCTTGCTGGAAGTCGAAGCTCCACAGCACAGTCGTGGGATGCCATTTTTATTCCTTTTTAAGATGATCCAGGCAGTGGCAATGCTCATAGGGAGGAGTGTTCATGCTAATTAAAAGCTTGAGTTTACCTTTCAAAAAAATACTGGCAATTTGCCTGGGAGAAAATTCTGTCTTCAGTCACCATTTCTAATCTACTTGGCTGTGTGGAGTTATCTTCACTTTAAAGAGTTGCATGGTTTTAAAAGTTGCCTGGATGTTGAAGTAGTTTCTTTGACATCATGCCTAAGTGCTCACTTGCCGTATATGATGAACAGAGGATCTGAGGGCTTTGTGGGAAGGAGTATCAGTAATAAGGAGGGCATAATCTTGATGTTCACAGCTGCCAGCTTTTCTCAGTTTAGGCTCCCTTCATTAGCAGTGGCTGCATGGCAGTGAAACAAGGAAACTTGAGGCAGACCTTAGAAATTTAAGAGAAAAGTGAAAAATAAATATATGTATATGTTTATAGATAAACAGGTTTAAACAGAAACAAATTTAACATATTAAACCTTTACTGATTTTTTTTTTTCTCCTTTAAAATAAGTGGCATTTGGCTAGAGATTACTGAAAGGGATTGTTCTTCTGCAGAGATCAATAGCTGTAGCATTCATACATGCACGGAGAGGACATAACAGCAACTTGAAAGTTAATGAAAAGCAAGTATGAAATAAATCCATGTATTAGTAGGTGATGTGTTAATAAATGTATCACATAAATATGATAGGCAAAGGAATCAGATAAATGGTTCCTTAATCAGATAAGAGAACTCTGTTTATATTCTTTTTGTAGAAGTAAGGCTGTGATTTACAGCCTTTTTTGATAGCAGGCTGGTTTAGATAATTTTGCCTCTCTTCTGTTTCCTCCAGGCACCGTGATCGCATTCCTGTACAGCTTGCCTGTACAACCCTATGTGACCATTTTCTGCACAGGATCAGGTCTAGGTTGAAAATGCTGCCCGCTTACCCCCCCCTTTTCAGTATTATTTTTATTAACCCTCATCTGTTTTGGGAAGACAGTTCACCATGTGTTTTCATCAGCAGTTGTGCTGTTACAAGTGAACAGGCAACAGGGGCAGAAATGAACGATGGTGGCAGGAGGCAGGGGAACCGTGCCTTCGGTTTTGCGTATCGTCATCCTGTGCGCCATGAAATTGTCCTGCATCCTAACCGCAGTGTCCTGAGCCCAGCCCGTGAGATGAACTGTGGATTACGCAGTGCGTTTAACACTGTTTTTAAAAGGAGGAAACGGGGGTCAGCGCTAACGAACGGAGAAGTAAAATCTTCGAAAGAAAAATGTGCGAATGCAGCGAACGCCGCCACGTTCCTCCCTCTTGGAAGTCTGCTTTACTAACTCTTGGCAAGCTGGCCTGCTGTGTGTTGCAAAACAAACGCAGTTGGTCTCCGAGGCACGGTGGGCTTTCGGCCTTGGGATGCCCTCCCTGCCGCGCTCCGGTGGCAGGGAAGGAGGAGGCGCGGGTGTGCGCCATCTTCCTCGGCGGCTTGTTGAGGGAGAGGAAGGCCACTGGGTACAGAGCACCCTCTGCTCTGGGGGGTGCTGCACCCTGGGAGAGCCCTGGAACGTGGGTCCAGCCTAAGCCTCTGCTGGTGGGGTGAGGTGGAGCAAAAGCCCTAAATTATTCTGCTTTTTTGAGTGAACTTTGATCACTCGTACTCTCGCCTTCTTGGGGACTTCTGTTCCCCTGGTAGTGGCATATACGTGAGTGGAGAAGGCGTCTCCTATAGCTATGCAGGATCTGACAGCATCACTTAGACCTCTGGGTTCTGGTACAGTATAAAATTACTGACTACTGTTTTATTGTGAGCACCTAGTTCACAATAGTCCTGCCAAGTGTTAATGATGATGGAAATATTCTGCTGTCCGTAAGAAAAGCTAGGCTACGATAAACTGTGCGCTTTTCGCAAACTATGTTGATAGAATTATACTAGTTTGTACTTCTTTAGGAATACTCTTACTCTATTATTTACAACAGCAAACCTGTTTTAAACACCAGTTCATTTCTTCAGCAGCTTTTTGCAGACGTGATGGAAAAACGTCTGAAGCTACAAGATCCTTGTCTACACAGAACCAGTGGGAAACTGAAAATTTCCCTGGGTAGGCATGGTTTTAGCAAAACTTCACTCTGTTCAGAATGGTCTGACTTCACTGTAAAGTGGGTTCCACTGTGCTAATCCTCTTGGAATGCAGCAATTATCACCTACCGTATAGGTGTTAAGTGCTGAATTTCAAAGGGATTATCACTTTCCTCCTTTAGTGGCTAAGCAAGAAGAGAAAAGTTGTTAGTACTTCTAAAGGGGAGGGAAGAGGGGGAAAAAAAAAGAAAGAAATCTCTCTTGTTTTCTTTCTGTGGTTGCCTTCAGTCTGGCAAAAGATGAGCAAGCTGGGGTTTGCTACAGCTAGTTACTTTGGGTTTGATCCTTAAGAATTCTAAAGGTATTTATTCCCGCCCCCCCCCAGAGTACCTTTCTTTTGTGGAAAGAGAAATATAACAGCCATTCAGAATAAAAACTGAAAGTTATGTAGGTGGACAAAATTATATAGGAAACCCAAAGTTCTCTATATCCTTAGAGTATGTTTTCATCATCTGGAGACTTTTGTCAAGCTAAGTACGTAGCAGTACTTCAGATCTTCAACGATTTGTAGAAATTGGTATCTTTTCAGTCTAAAAACATAATTGATGGTTTTACTGATGTTGCAGACAGAGCATTGGAAATTAGGATCCTAAGACTATTTTTGTGCATATCTTCTTTCCACATACCTTTTTCTTCAACTGACATACCAATATTTTGTTCTTCAGTAGCACTACCTACAATACAGATAATATTAATTTCATATGGTTGTTGGATAAGGTGGGATTAGTGTCCTTGAACCTCCCCCCCCTCCCTTTTTATATCTATTCCTAAGGATCTCTCATACATGGCTACGTCTGTAAGTGCTTGCTCAGAAATGAAAGCAGAGTAGAACCCCGCGACTCTAACAGTGCACCCTGGATACCATGCAGCAGCCATAGGCAATGCTTCTGCCATATTTGATTTTCAGATTATGAGTTCAGTTTCTGCCTGGAAATGAGCTGAACATTCCTCAGTGTCATCTAGTAATTAACAGGCAGTGTATTCAGCTTTTCCGTCTGCTGTGTTTGTTTTTCAGTTATGAGTATGAAAAAAGGGGACTCCAGTTGCACAGGGACAAATGTGTGCACTTGAGTGTACCAGGGAGGTTTGTTCTTAAGTAAATAGAGAAGCCAGAGGCTTGGGTGCCCAGCACAGACATGCCCAGCACATACGTGTTAGATGCCTGGCCTTTTGCCTCTTCAGCCTGCCTTTCTTTAGAAACGTGTAAGGGTCAAAAGCCAAGTCTCCAGAGGTTGCTTTTGTGTTTGCCGAGGTGAACTAAATGGGGAATGGTAGTTGGGGAGAGGGCGTTCACATCTGGAGAAAGATTTGAGATGTTATAGGAGGTAGAGGTAGTTAATAATGGGCAGGAGAGGGCTGCCTTATGGAGAAGTCTTACTCGTGAGGCTGCAAAATAACCGAAAGGGGCTTTTAGAGAAGGTGGCGGCATTTGGATTTGTACTGATGATGCTGAAGAGAAGGCTTCGTGGAGGGGGGATGTAGAATATCAGGTTGTAAGATTGGCTCCTAGCCTGTGAGTTTTATTTTCACTATCACTTTATTGAGATGAAGAATGATAACTTCTGTCAGAAGCGTTTGGTCTAGAGCCGGCTTTCCCAGAGCTAAGAATTTAAAGTTTTAGTACTGGAAAATGGGTTAAAAAGCAGGTTAAAAAGCGTTACAGTTTCTTCACAGTCAAATCGCAGAAGTTCATGAATTGCAGAATTAAGCTGTGTCGCAGTGTTTAGATAGCACTTTCCAGGGATTACCCCACAATGTTTCAATAAATGATGAAAATTTTCTTCTGTTAAATAAAATATTTTAGACATTATACATAGCGCTCAAAATACAAAATAGCGTATCTTGGTGCTGGTAGGATTAGTTCCTGTTACAAGAATTTGTAAGATACATGCAATCCATTTTATTGAAAGAGGACATAAAAAATTGCATTTCAGTTCTAAAGCTAACAACATTTTCCTGGGAATAACAATCTCCTTCTTAAAAGTAAAACAATTTGGCAGAAGAACATATTCTGCTAAACTTAGAGTTGTAAAAATGAGTATTCTTAATTTTTAATGAATTTCTGAAATATTAATTCATTTAGTGCATTTTTGATGGCAGTAATGGTTTGTAGACTTTATGGGGTATTTTGAACTGTAAGGAGCTTAACTGCCTAACTTTCTGTATCAAGGTGATAATATTATATACCACCAAATGTCCACAGTGGAGAGAAGGTACTTTGTGTTGTTGGAAGTGATGTTCATTCAGGTCTGTTGTGAATGCAAAAAAGGCAGTGTTTATGTCGATAGGGATTCAACATGGGCTCAATGCCAAGAGTCATCATAAGACACAGATATTTGTTTCAGGAAGTTGGGAGCACCCATTGTAGGGTGTCGGAGTATTTGGCTTGTGAATTCTGGCATTTTCCCTAATCTGATTTCATCATAATTTGCATACATTTTATATGGAATTTCATGCTGTAGAAATAACTTTACAACTTCCGAATGAAAAAAATGGGGCATTTTAAAGTAACACATTTCTGCCATTTGTTTTGCTGCCTCTTTAGTGTAATGATCCCAATACCAAAGAACTACAGCTCCTCCTTTGTCAGCAGGATTTATGATAATGTCTTGCCATTTTTGTAAATTATGTAACACACACTGTTCCTCCTTTGTTATATAGTGAAATTCAGTAGGTTGTTTTAATTGTTTGATTGATTTTTTTTTTTTCCTTTGGCATTTGTCTACACTGAAATCTAGTGTCTGAGATTTACTAGGAGGAGCAATGAGAAGAATGTCTTTTGTCTGAATTTCTGAAGATGTCAGGAGGTTTAGGAATATTTGTGATAAGTCTTTTGTTTTGTGAAGTCTAGAATTGGGTACGCAATGCTGTATGTAAGGTGTTGAGTGTTGCTCTATCTTTTATAATCATTGGCACATTTCTTAACAGAAACACATGCCAGTCTTTCACGTAGTACTGAATATTCAGCAGCTTTTAGTGGTTCATATTTATTGTTGCTGAAACAGTAATATAAAGTTTTAAACACTCTGCTACATGGGACACATAGAATATAGATTGCTTTCATCATTATGGTGCAGCGAACTTGGAGGCAATAACAAGATGCCCATAGACTTAACCGACGCCAGGTATTACCTTACTGCCTGAAACAAATAGTTTCCTTACAAAGATGCCAATACCCATTTACTAAAGCATGCACATTACTTGTTGCACAATGATAATCTGGAACATAAAAAGAGTTAACCTTCCTGCATTTTCAACGAAAGTGTTAGAAGTTAATTTTTAATAACGCTTTGGGGTAGATAGGAGAGACTCAAGCGAAAAATGGCTCAACCATTCCGGTTCCGTTTTGTAGGGGACTTGAAAAATTGGCAAATGCAAAGTTGAGATATTTTTAGACTATTTTATAGATTTTTTTCTGACTTCATTTTGGTTACTTACACAGGTATACTGAATATGACTCTTGTTCAAAGGCTGATTCTGGGATAGTATTTTTGAAAAAGAAGCCTGTAATTCTCTAGCTGCTGTGTGTGTGGACTTAACTGGGATTTCATGGATGTGACCAAACAGCCCAGGTCTGCATTTTCTAGCTTTCCTTTTCTGACAGGTCAATATTAAAACACTACCGGAGCAACTGTTCCTCAGAAGTGTTCAAAGAGAAGCTGGTTTTATGTTAATTTCAACATATCCTGTATTTAAAATGATCAAGGCCCTTGTTGGGATAATTGGTCACCAAAATTAGTAATTATATTACTACAAAGTCCAAATCTATATAGTTTCTATACTTTAAGTTTGTAGACATAATCTGTATTTTTTACTGGCTTGCCCCTCCCAAAGTTATGTTTCTCTTTGAATACTTTGAGTTTCTTTACTGATTTAGCATTTGCTGTGACTGCAAGCAAGACCTCAGCTGAAAACATGGAGACGTACCTTTGACTTTCAAGTTGAACTACATAAGAATGAATACCTGTTGAGCTGCTATAATTTATATTTCATTATAAAAGTTAGTTAGTTATTTGTTTGTTTGTTTAATTATACTGCTAGGAAGCCTTTTAAACTGTTTCTATAGGTGTAGATAGAGAGGGGAAGAGGGATTTAAGTCAATAAAGTTACTGTCACTATATTTCACCATTGCTGTTATTATTGTGATTATTATTTTATTATCAATATTCTGAGATGATGATTCATGTTCTGAAAGAGTGACTTCTATAAGGTATTGACTGACTAAATAGTGAAGAGTACGTTTTCTTTCCCTTAGTTTCTCCCCAAGATGTTCTGTTGTCTATCCAGTTTTTTTGAATGTATTGGGCTTTGAAGTAATTCAGGAGATCATGTAGACAGGCATATTCGTGACATTTATCGGATCTCTACATAAATGGACCTAAAACATGATAAAAGTAATTCTGCACTTGTTTCTGGTACTAGTGAGCTCAGACGTATGTGGAAACCTGAAATGGATGAACTGAGGGGGCATGAATGATAGAGGTAAAAATGGTATAGATGGGGTATTTGGATTAAGCATTTCAGACATCATGTTCCTGTCATAGTAGATGCATAGACTACCAATGTGGGCAGTTTCTAAGGTTAAAGTATATTTTCGTGCATGTGAATGTTTAAGTTTCCTTACTGACCATTCTATAGTGAACTAATATTCTCAAAGTCCTAGAAGGTTAAAATTGTTTTTGTTTTTCTTATTTGAGATGGCAATCTGGGTGTCAGAACCAAAAGCTGTAAAAATCATAGTTATTTTAGATTCCAATTAAAATAATGTTTTTGACTGAATTTATAGCCATTGTTGAAAATACATGTTATAAAAAAAGATAAATATTAAACTTACAGTACTGTTTCGTGAATACTCCTGCAGCTTCATGATTGTTCTTGGAAATCTAGATAATATTTTGATTGTTGTTTTTAATAGAATCTTTTTTCACCACTGCAGATCTGTGCCCATGGACCTGCTCATGAAACAACTCACAATCAAATGCTTCTTTTTATTTTGAGCCTAATTATGCTGTATTTTAGTTACTGCTCTGGAAATGTCTCGTATTTGCAAATCAGTTTCCAGAAGAACAGATTCATGTCTAAATGAGCTTGTATTTGAGGCTTCTACTAGTTTCAAAGAGTTTTATTACAGTTGTATCTCTAGTAGTTATTTTTTTTGTAAGACTTTGAAATGCTTTTGTCTTATCAGGCGCCATTCTCTGTCATCCTTTAAGCCATTTGAAATGGAGCATGCGGTTTAGATCAGCTACGATGAATTTCCTTAGATCAGCGAGTGTTCCTGTGAATCTTAAAATATTCTGCACTCTGCCTCTTGTGGTTCTGCTGCCATTTTTTCTCAAGATTATCAGAACAGAAATAATTGCTTCCACCCATTCTTAAAGATGTTGGAGTTCAAGTATGAAAGCAGTTCAAAAGGGAATTTATGTATGCACACGTATAATCATTCATATAGAAATATTCCCCTTAAAAGTTTGGTGGGGAGGTCCAAGTATTTTCCTGCATCTTAATTCACATAATTGCAAATGCAAAATAAAATAGGATCATTATTTTTGCAAACTAAAAAATAATTTTCACTAATAAGATTCTGAACTGTGAAAGACTTTTAATTGATAATTTGAAGAGCATCTAACCTACTTTTTCCTACAATTTTGGGCTTAAATATGTCCCTTCTACTTTATGCCTTTTTGCACATTATGGCAGCACACTAAAATCCCTGTAACTCTTCCTTTATCCAGACTGGCTTAGTTAGGGCTAGTTCCTAGGGCCTGCAGGCAAGTCACCTTAGTGTAATATAGGAGGTACGCAAAGACACACACTGTTTTGTGCTATTCTTTGTGCTGTATCACTTTCCAAATACTTCCACAAGCTGTTTCCATGTCTCAAAGCCCGTTAGTTCCGTTTTCTCATTTTGTTTCCAGGTATGCATCTCATCATCGATAATAACTTATCAGCATGACTTTTTACTAACTTTCTGAAGCTAGCTCAGGTGTCTTGCTCAGGGAATTTGATAGAGACATTTCTTTGGAGGTAGGGTTCCTCTTAAGAAACTAGTGAAATGACTTTAAAGATGCAACTGCAAACAGGGCACTGGATGTTCTGTATTCATGAAAAGCACCGAGACTCACTATTACATGTGAGTGAACAGGCAAAGACAGGTTGAGGCACCTTACATCTGAAATGCCAGGGGAAAAAAAAAAAAAGTAAATAAATAACCTGTCTGTGTAATACAGATTTGGGGTTTCTGCTTTAGGTTCAATAATCATTTGAACTTAAATATTTCAGAAGAATAATCAAACTTTTCTCAAATTTAAAGTAATAGGCATTCTTCACATCTCACTCTAAGTTTGTTTAATCTCTACCTTCTGTTATGTTTTGGGTTTTTTTTTCTTCTACATTTGCTTACTACGTGCTTATCAACTGCTTACATTATTGAAATTTTGTTTCCTGGGTAGGTACTTTCAGATCTTCACTCCTTCTCTTTGATAAGTTAAATAGCTTGAGCTCATTAAATCTTTTGCTGCATTTTTTTTTTCTTTGCCGTCCTTTTTTCTTTCAAATGCTCATCATGAGTAACATTTATTTTGCCCTTGTTTATACTTGCACAGCCTAATTGTTTTTGGTAAATGATGGGGTTTTTTTTTAGTGGGACTGTACAGATGTAACAGAATAAAAATTTTGGTGGGGCAAAGAGAACTTCGTTAATAATGCTGTTGCTGCAGGAACAGGGGTGGGACTCCTGCAGAATGAGCAAAGTCGTGTTAGTTTTGCTTGGTTAACAACAGTAATGAGTGGCGAAAACTGAACTCTAAAGTGAGCAAATCTTTGTCTTAATACTCCCCAAAAGCAGGTCTGTTCAGTAAGAAGATGATATTTTTCAAGTTATTTCTTGGAGTGAAACTGTTGTTTAAGAGTTGGTATTTGTTCAGGCAGAGTGCTTTTAGGATGTTGTGTACTGTCTGAAGGGATTTTGTGGATTTCTATTCTTCAGAAAAGTCAGGGTCCAATGACATGAGTAATTATAAGAATGGCACTTTTAATGAAAATCTATTTTAAGAGTATTTTGAGTAGTTCCTGTTTCCAGAGTCAAAAAGGAAGTGATTGGAGATAGGGACATTAAGTGCAGACAATACCAGACTTCCCAGGTCCGATCCTTTAACTATAGTACACTCATGCTCTAAGGTACAGTATCTTGCGACTTTTCAGGATCAAACAGCATTGAAGGACTAGTGTTCAAAAGGAAAAAAAAAAAAAAAAGCTTTTAATCTTTAGTCTGCTAGCAAATAGGTCTATTAAGTGTTAAACAGTGTGAGATAAAATACATGATTAAGGACTATTGACTACAGCTAGAGTAATCCAACAATTAATTCAGATTGTTGCATCAAGCTCAAGGAACAGTCCAGCAATAGAACATTTTCTGAAATTAATGGGAAAAAGGTAAGAAAACATCTGACCAATGCATGGCATTCTCAAATGACAAACCAGATACAGTCTGTAAACAAATTGCAGGAAAGAGCAGACTTAGGCTAAGCAAAATGTTTGTGCCATTCAGATAGGTTTGATGACAAAGTTATCTTAAAAGATATTAAGATTATGTTTGTTAATATTTTTAACTTTTATAATGGATGATGGAATTAGAATTCCTCATTAAATTTCTGTTCTGTTTATATAGCTAATTACTGGTTTCTGTTACTTTTTGAGATGTTAAGGACAGTGAAAGATCTTATGACATTTCTGAGATGTAGGAACAGGGAAAGGATTATAGCAGTAAAACATTAAGATTTGTATCTCTGAATGTTGGTCCGTTAATGGTGTCATTGGACAGGGGCTGTTTGTTCATCGGTATGTAGAGCCTGACCCGACTAATTGCAACCATAAAGGTAACAGTTTTCAAACAGAGAGCTTAAGGTTTGTGCAGACCCTGCCTGGTTTTGTGTAAGCAGGAAATCCTCTCCTTCATTCCGTGTTACTGGTGGAATATGAAGCTGGACTGTTCACTTATTCTGGAATAACTAAACTCAATTTGCTTAATATTTGCTCATCACTAGCTTGAGTTGCACTACCATACTGCTTTCTGACAGCATATCTGGTGATGAACAGCAGTAAACCTTGTGAGTCAGGCGCAGGACAAGTCTGCTTTCCCAGTCCAGAAAGACATGAAAGTTTGTGGTCCTTGTGAAATATAGGCTTTTGTATTTCGTGCTTACAGCATCACAAGAAGAACGTGCATTGGGGGAGCAAGAATCATGGAGCAAGAATTAGTGATAGCACCCAGAAAAAATTAGCCACTACTAGTTAACGTTTTCATAGCAGAAGACAAATGTGACTGTAGCAGGAGCCAGTAACTTTGCCAGCGTGTGTAACGGGAGCAGTGAAGATGTGGCAGTGTGGTCTAACAGCTAGAGTATTGTCCCTTTAAAAGCTTGTACCAAGATTACAGTTGCCAGTTCCTGATGAAGGCAGTGCAGCAGTGTCTCCACTAATATTCTCACCTATGCGAGCTAAATTAAAAGCGAGATGAATGCTCTGATATAACCACATTTTCATTTTATGTAGATCAAGACAGGCTGCAACACATTTCTGCTAGACAAGGTTAAGAACTCTCCGCTGTCCCTGAACAACAGTGTTCTAATTAAACAGGAGTATGGTAAGCAGGTTGTTTCCCTGCTCAGACCAGCTGAAAATTAATCCTTTTTTTTTTTGTTCCTTTTTTTTCTTCTTTTCCCTTTTTGGACGGACTAGTTTCCAGTCAGACCAGTCATCTGAAGTGTCTCGCTACACGGCACAAATTCTAGTGTCTGTATGGAGGAAGGGGTGGCAGTGCATGGCTTGGGACAGGAGGAAGACAACACTGTAAATTGGTGGCCTCAATGTACAAGAACTTAAGCCACTGTGGAAGCACATACTTAGATTTGAACAGTTTTAGGTAGCTATATTTCAGTTATGGCTCGGGTCCTTTTTTTTAAAAAGAAACAAAAAAAGGAAAAAAAAAGAAAAAGAGTTAGTAGCTAACACCAATCCTGAACATAGTCTCTTAGGTCTAATGAATACATAACAACTTTTGCTATTCAGATTCAGAAATGAAAAGGTAACTGGTAATGAGTCTTCAAACATGGGAAAATATTAGTTGTTGAAAATCAGCTAAACTAGGCTTATGAGGTTCCACTTCCAAGAAGACTAACTATGTCTTAAAGAGGAAAAGGTAAGCTAGACCATTGGTGTTTATTCTCCAGAGCTCAGATTTTGTAGTATTAAGGGTAAAAAAGGTTGGTTGTGGTTAAAAATAAAAATCATTGGCAATGCTGGCCAGCTGTTTCCCATTTGAATAATGGCAAAGTTTCAGCTTAACTCTAACCAACGGATTGAGGTACGATAGGATCATGGGATGAAGCAAACTGCTTCAGGACATGTGAAATGTATTAAAGGTCCTTCTACAATGGAGGAGGAGGAGACAGTTTTTGAGAATGCCAGTTACGAAGCACGTCAGAAGTTGGTATCTCCAGGACCACTCTGATTTTGCATCTCCCATTTAACACAGTCTTTGATTTTTACACCGATCTTTGCTTTTGCCTTGTAGGGAATCAAGTCAGGAGAAGACACTGATCATGACTAGTATTTCTTAGAAGATTTTTTTTACTTCTTAAGCTGTTATTAGCTGTAGAATGAAGCTGCTGGTACTAGTAGAAGATAGCTGTTCATACAATGCATTCCCTTATTCGCTCACCGTTACCTGGTTGGAGCGACAGCTGGGAGGCCAACCCAAACTGTGTACTCAGAAGTGGAAGATGGTACTGATGCCTCAGTGCCTTCCAGGCTCACAAAAAATCCCGAGTCGTGTGTTTCATCAGGTGTATGAGTCCTGTAGTCTTTGTGGGTAGCAGCTGCCAGCCTCCTGCATGTCAGCCAAATTGCAAGAGCCTGTTTTTGATGCCGGCGTGTGCTGGTGGCCTGGGCAGAAGTGGGAGGCTCTCGGTGTCCCGAGGGTGTCAGCTCTTGCAGATTCCACAGGACCACCAGTCTCTGGAGCTTGGGAAACTTCTGCACTGTGCTCTCTGAGCATCTAATTTTCCTCTCTTTGGCCTGTTATTCTCTGGTAATTATTTTTCCATCCAAAACTATAGATTTTTGGTTTTTTTAAGGAAAAAAAAAAGGGCCATTGTCTATTTTCGTGTTTTGATTTCATCGTCCAGTCCAGTCAATTCATTTTTTTCAAATGTAATTTTTAGATATGAACGAGGACAGTGGCTCTATGTTACTGTTCAGCTGGCAGCTATTTAAGAGGTTCCCTTCCCTATTCCTGCCAATGGTTCTGTCCTGTGAGTTGCATTGATTCAATTCTTTCTTTAGCTGTCTAAACTGCTTCAGTGAAATGATTGTATTTAAAAAAAAACAAACCACCAACAACAAAAGATCAAACCCAAACCCAAGCCAACACTTTTTGGACTTTCAAAGGGTGTATCTTTTCCCTTTCATTTCATGCATTTGATTTTGGAACACAGCCGGCCAAACGGTTCAACTAACGTGATTTGTAGCAAGGGACAAGAACCTTTAGATGAGTGAGAACTGGAGGTGAAGGGAGGGAATGATGAGGAAATATATAGAAAACCTCTTATAGTTGATCTGCTACTGACAGAGTAATGACATGTAACAACAGCTTAAATGTCTAAAATATCACAGAACGTGTGCAGAACAAATTTTTATGACATACTTTCTTATTCTTCACCTTCAGAGTAATAACGAATTTGTGGTTACTATCACATTGATGTTTGTCATTATGGGGTGGCTGGCATGAGGTGGAGACACTGAAAATCTTAACAGCTCCTAATATTTTAAGCCTTTGTGATAATGATGGAGAAAGCATTAAATGTGCTGTAGCCAAGAATTTCATATTTTATGGAAAAACATACGGAGTCTCTTTTTATTCACTTCTTGTAGCTATTGAATGACACATTCACCATCATTCATTTTGAAAATGTGGGTGTATTTGTCCAAATAAAAATGTTACTTTAGGAGCACAGGTAAATAAAAAATTATGACTAAGGTTACTATATGATACAGCAGAAATCCAGAGTTAAGTTTCTGAAGGAATAATGTTCTTTAGGTTGACAAAGGAAGACCTTCCAGTCACTCATTTCAGCCGAACAAGGTAAAAGACTTGTGCGTGGAGACGTTACTTTCAAGTAAGCTAACATACCATTTTAATGCACTAGCTACTCCAAATTAACTTGCTGTTTGGAATTGTAGGACACGATTCAATTGCATAAGAACAGGCATCTAGATGCATTTGAAAGGCCCTAGGGCATCTTCTCTCTTTTACAGCTGCCGTTCGGAGGAGTGCAAGTCTTTCCCAGGTCCTTTGTCAAGTCTGCCAGCTTGTCTGCATGTCCTGGATACTTCAGGGCATTGCAGATGGCACTAGGCTCCTGTGTTCAGACAGCCGATCAAACTCGTAGGGAAGAATTCAGCTCTGTTCAGACACCTCGATTTAGTCAATGGTGGTTTAGTCAATACAGTCAAAGGAAGACTCATTATTCTCAAGTAGACACCTACATTTGCTCCACTGAATAGCTTTCTAGACTTCTTTGACTGCATCGACTAGATCTCCTTTGACAATAATAGGAGCTTAGACAACTGCTTTCTAGACACCTAATTTTAGACACTCCTCCTTAACATACAGGAGATATGAAGCAGCATAATATTTTTAAAGCAGCATGACTGGGAGTGAGTTTCAGTCCTTTAGCCTCAGATGTGTGAATTTTTTTTATCTGAGCTACATCCCTTTTATAGTCAACTAGGGAGGGATGGGCACCTGCAGAAAAGCCATTAATCCATCCTTAAAGTATATGGTAAGATAGACAAGATGAATTGCATTCTAGAGGTGCCAGTCTCTATTCCTTTGACTATAGAAAGAGTCTTGATCACTAGTTTAGGTTTAGACAGCTACTAGATGCCTCAAGTTAGGGGCAAATAATCTTACTTTGAATCAGTCTCAATGAAATTGCCTAAACGCAGGCATCTAGTACCACTTGAGGTGCTCTGTGTGTAAGAGCATCCAGTGTTAGACACCTGTAAAGGGCCGGCAGGTATGACAAGTGACTTTTAGGAGACCTGTTTCTTCGAGTGACTTTTAGGAGACCTGTTTCTTCTCAGAAGCCATCATGGTACCCCACAGGGACTAAAACAAGTTTACATACCTATTCAGGCAACTGAATCCTACCTTGCATGTCTGTACACAGACTGTCCAAAATATGAAATGCGTTGTCACTACATATTCTTTTTTGCAGTCACTTCCCTGGATAGGCATAGCCACTTCTGTTTTCTTCTGACCTGAAATATGAATTTGTCTGTATTGCCCCTTTAGTTGAAATGCTTTGAAAGCATTGTACTATACAAAGGTCATTTCTCTGTCATTGAAATTACTAGTCATAAGTAAAGTGAAACACAGCATCTACATAACAGCATGCAGCCACATTCTGAGGTGTAAGGAATAATATATACAGAATCTATTTATCTATTCTTTAATCCAGAACACACTGGGTGGGAAATTTTGGATAAACACAATGTAATTTGCCAGTTAGTGTTGGGCCAGACTGTTGGGACTGACATTCAGGCTTTAGTGACGAGTGCTTTAATACAAAAGTATACACCTGCAGTGTAATCTGAGACAGTGATTAATCCAATAGATTTAAAAAAAATAGTAGATATAATGTATTTTTTACTGTTTTGCATATGAAAGAGGAAAAAGAGGGTTCTTTTTGTTTTGTTTTGGGTTTGTTGTTTTTGTTTTTTTTTTTTTTTTTTAAATTTAAATTAACAGTGAATAGGATGAAGAGTGCTTAAGATAAATTATTCCTGGCTTTCCTGTTTTGTTCTTTGATTGTTCTTCTAAGGTGGGATTCATTGCTGGCTATTCATGACTGCAGATTGGGAAGGCTTTTTGTAGTTTGTGGAATGAATGGATAATCTCTCCGCCCCACCTCCTGATATAGTGCAAGGTAAAGGCCCTATAAGGGCCTAGTTAGAAAGACTAATAAGTGAGTGGTTCAATATTTAAGTTTCTTTATATTAGCAGCTCCTACTGACTTCTCATGTTGCAATCCTAGGAATACGCGCTTTGTTTCCAGTCGCGTTTTCTGCATCTATCAGATATTTTACTTGCTAACCCCTCTTTTATCCAGCAGCCCTTGCTGATTCAGCATCGGTTTTCAGTGTTCACTTCTGAAACTGCCTTGTTACCAAAAAGAGTACTACTTAGAAACGTGCAGTAAGTATGTATTACTTAGAACAAACTGAAGGAATGATTGAGAAATGCACGGACTGCCAAACTAACTTTATCCTAAGGGACTTTTCTACATTTTAATTGATTTTTTTTTTCCCGGAGATTTTGTTCATCTTATTAAGCAAGTCCTTAGAGGAGTGAAACAGTAGGTTACCTCCTTGAGAGCAAAGGACAACCTGACTTATTTGCTACAATTATCAATTTGTCCTTATCTTCATGAAGTGAAATACTTTTTTTATCCTTCTGAAACAGCTTACAGTGATGAATAAAACAAGAAAGAATAGCTGGTGTTAACTCTAGCCTGAGCCTATTTAATTTTTAAATACCGAGTGCAATATTGTGAAGACTGCATATAATTTTATTTTCTTAAGCCAGATATTTGGCAGGTGAAAAAATTGTCAGGCACAACGGATTGAAATGCTATATTTTGTTGTCTTTACTAGAATATTGAACAGTTAAATTCTCAGTAAAAAATTGTTACATGTTTAGCTACAGTCTATCATATGAAGAAAGTTGTTGAAGTTTTGTGCGTAATTCAATTACCTATCATATTTACTTGTAGCTTTCTAATATTGTATCAAGTGGTAGTTACCTGATTTGTACTTCCATTGAAAATTGTTTTGAAATGCTGCTAGCTTAGATAGGGAAAGATAGGATCCAGCAGGTACTTAGTGGATCAGCTGAGCATTTGCTTTAAAAGAGAAATCTTGCAGCACTCGCTTCAGTGCAGATTTTGCCATTAACGGATCAAGTTCTAATTATGACCAAATTGAAACTTTTGTTCTACGGACAGATAGATCGGGGGGAGGCAGCTTCTGCAACATATCCATATACTACCTGAAGTAGGGATACCAGGGAATCCATGCTGTACAGGACCCATGCTGTGGGACGCAGGACAATTTACTGAATTCCTGACATAGCATGGACAATCGAGGGGAAGATGGTGACTCTTATCATCATAAACTTTCACCTGAGATTATACAAGGATGTCTTGCCCAGGGGTCATACCAAAGTCACTGTTTGGCTCTAATTAACTTATCTTTAATGATTAATTTTTGAATGCGTAAATCAAATGAATATTAACTCATTTTAGGAGAAGCATAAAATTATACATACTTTTAGTGCTGTTTGTTTTTAAAATGCTGTAGTTTAAAATGTGCAAGGAATAAGCACTATATCAAGCTAAGTTTTTTTAAAAATTATATTGCTAATAGATAGTAAAATTAGCAATGCTTTCCATTAGAATGAGTGAAATAAGCATACCTCAGACAGCCATTTCCTTCATAGAGCAAGTATGCTGAGCGAGGGGAAACTTCAAAAATATTTTCTCAGAGTACATTTATTTAATAAACAAGAAAATTGCATATTTATTTTAGTATTTGCGAAGTCCCTTTCTTTATGTTTTCTGGTGCACTGTTTGTACGTTACCTGCTTCTTTCTTTACTTTTTTTCTGCTTAAAAATGTTTTATGGACATTTCTCAAAACTTGCATTTAATTCTTCTATGGAATATTTTCTGTTTTATCGAGTAATACTCCAGATATTTTGTTGCTGAAGTGGAAAAAACATACTTGATAAAAAGATTGCAGCATGATATGTAGTCAGTAGTAGTTTGATAAGTTTAGAAGAAACAGTATTATTTCTATCATTAAGAGATCCAATTCATTATTTTCCTATTTAGTTGTCTTGTCTGGGTTAGGCATCAGACTAATGAGAAATTCTTAGAACTGTCCTTTTTCTGTCTAAACACCAAGCACAGAAATGCTTTCAACAGGAAAAAAAACCAAAACCAACAACCCACAAGAAGTGCGTGCAGAGATAATACGTAGCCTGAAAAACACTTCTGTGCTGACAGCTATCCAACAGTGTTGTCACAGCAGGAAGACATCAGTTGAAGAAACAGATAGCGACCTCAAAAAAAAAAAAAAAAAAAAAAAAAAAAAGTCTGGTCAGCAGTGTGGACAGGGTTTCACAAGATTATAAATCACCCCAGGGTCGCTGTGTTCCCACCATAAAGAGAGCATGGTCGTTTTATTGTAATCTAATAAGTGATGGGAGCAAAGGACAGCTCCAGTGTGAGTGTTTGAAAAAAAAAAAAAAAAAATCTTGATTACAGTTTCAAAACTATACAGTTTCCCTTGCCATTGAAGTGCAGATTATGGGGGTTAAGGCCATTTTAGGATTGGATTACCTTTTTATAGCTGTATGTTATTCCCTTGTTCATGAATCAGAAAGTACTTAAATTAAACTGAACATTTGGGAGTAATACTAATAGGGAGTGTGGTAGTAGAAAATTAATCACTATTTAGTGTTAGATGGCTAGCCAAGTAAGTCTTTGTTTTCAAGGCTTTTTTCATTGAATGAAATACCCACCTTAATGAACTGAGGAGACTTTATATCCGGTGGTTCCTTTTATCTTTCAAAAAGTTAGTTTTTGTGGTGACTCATGTACAAAAGCTAGTCAGTAGGAATGTATTTTTAATGTCAGATTTAATCAATTTATTCGCACCTTCATTGTGGAGTTTATTCTATATCGGGTAAAATTGGGCAGAGGAAATTTTTGTTCTTGGTCTTACTTCTTGGGGTTACACGTTTGATACATCTTACCATCTTGGGTAATAGCCTTGATCTGCACACAGAAGAATCAGAAATGGGATTTCTTTTCTTACCTTTCTGACTTTTTGCATCTTAGCCCTCCGATTCTTTTCCTGTTATTTGGGTAAGTCTTCCGGCACCATTGATGTTTTTCTCCGGAAACTTCCAGATGCTTGAAGCCGCCTCGTGAAGCGAGTGGCTCCAGCAGTGCGGAGGTGGGATGCTGAGCGGCAGGGCTCGGGATGGCCGAAGCGGGAAGCGGGTGCAGAAGCCGGTAGTGATGGAACGCCCTGGCGGTTCCCCGCGTTCGCGTTCAGGTGCCTGCTGGCCTCCTCAGCAGCCTGGAGCTATCAGCCGGTGACCCGTCCTGGTGAGCGCTGCCCAGCCCTCGCTGCTTCTCGGTAGGCACCTTCTGTCCTCCTGCCGCTACGGGCGAGCGGGTGAGAGGACACCAATAGGGACGAAGCCAACAGGCCTCCGTACGCTTTCCGGACCTCCCTCCTCAGGCTAAGAGCTACTGTTCTTGGTTCCTCTTGATGGCCGTGTTTTCTAAACCAAAACCCGGGCAGCCTTTCCTTCTTGGCCATTTCTTTTCTTGGAATGCCCTTTTTTAAGTAAAGATGGCAGCAAATTTATTTCTGCCTACCTCCTGCATCCACAGGTAGGCTTGGGAAAAGAATAGATCTAGCACTTTGGGAGTGTAAAGCAAGAGGGTTCAGGAACTGTTTTCTCTGCACTGTTCTCAGGCTTCACATTTTCTTCATTGCTTTTAATTCCTCTTGCTCATGCTGACGTCCAGATCTCTGTTAAAACCAAAAGTCCTAACACCCAGAGTCAGGCCTGGGTTTGAAGAAAAAAAAACACCCTATAGGCCAACTTCTGAGGCAAAACCCAGGAAAAAACATTTCAAATAAACTTCTTTTTTGCTGACATTTTGGGGGAAAAAAAAAAAGTTTAATATTTTGGTGTGGCATAACGTCACTGGAAATTTTTTCTCATTTTTTTTGCTTATGCTTTTGTATTTCAGAGTAAATGTTAATCGGTAGGAAGTTTCATAAGACAAAATAATTCAAATTTGAATTTGTTAGTGGTATTTTAATTTCAGATTTTTATTTCCCTTCTTCTGTGTGTCAGGATGTAAAGTAGCATCACAGTAACTCCTGAGGTGTACTCTGTCAGATCTGGGCAATTTACTGAATTTTGTATTCTAGGAAGCAGCCTGGTATCATGAGGAGACCTGGAGTGCAGGTGGCTGCTTGCTTCACTGTTAATCTTGCATTTCAGATTTCCGAACTTAAATGGATGGAAAGGTTTTTGTTTGTTTGTTTCTTTGTTTGTTTGTTTTGCTATAGCTCACAATTTTAAGGATATTTTTCAAACATGTTCACTGTGGTAGCATTACCAAAGGCCCATATATACCAAAGTATGTTAAGTGCCACCTTCGTTCAGAAACCTCACCCAATCATGTAACTGTTCCTGCCTGCTTTCTTGAACAAAATGTGAGTATTAGTTTTCCTCAGATAGTGGATGATGATGATGAAGATGGTGATGAAGATGATGATTTGCACTTAGACTTATAAAGCGAACGTTTGGTCCACTCCAGCTCACTTGTCTATCATCGTTCCTGTGTTATTCCATGATTCTCACCCCCTTCAGCTGTTAATATAGGCAGCTCTCACCCTGCATCTAGTAGGACTGACAGAATCTCCTACCGCTGCTATCGTGTCATTCCTTTAATTGAAAATGGGGCATGATTGATGGCTGTGCAGGTTCTGCTTCCCGTTGGACAGAAAGCTTTGACTGCTTGGCTTTCCCAGCACATTTTTGGTAAAGAGAACAACGTCACCGGAGTGATTACTACACTAAATCCAACATGGTGCACAGGATATTTGAACTTCCCATCTTATCATATTAAATGCACAAAAGTCATGTTGCAACAAAACGCTTCAAAAAATAAAGAAGGGAAAACGTGTTTGTGGATCTAACTTCATTTCTGCTCTGTATATCCATTGAATTGTCTGAGATTCTCCAAAGTATCAGTCAGGTGAGTTCAGTTTTTGTTTCGTCCAGTTAAGGAATTTGCAAGGGGTTTTTTGCCCCTTGATGGCTAAGTTTAAAAAAATTAAAAAAAATAAAGAGTGAATTTCTATCACTGTGTTATGGAGAATTGAGTTGGTCAGACACACTGTATTTAACAAAAAGCAGGATGTTGCATAAAAATAATCTCAGGATTCATGAGATGTAGCGGGAAGAAACATCTTCCTATCCTGCTTCAGATAACAACAGTGCTAGTTCCCACATAAGTCAAGCTATACTTGTTATTATTAGAAGAAAGGAATGAATGAGTTGTTTTACATACGATGTTTTACTACTTGCAAAATTACTCATGCTCTCAGAATAAACTACAGAGTGCAAATGCCAGGGTGATTTTTTTGTTGCTGTTGTTGAAGGCATAGGGTAGATTGGTTAAGGTAGAGAAACAAATGTAGTTGCTTTGATTTATCACTTGTGACATTAGCATGTACTATACCGTTCTCCTGGAAACAAAATGGTTGCACCTGAGGACAGTGATATAAACACTACTTTGATTATTTGAAACAAACCATTAGGCTTTGATGAAAGAACCATTACTTTAGTAGACCTTGTACAGAGAGTGCGCTTGGAGATAATGGATGAGCAGCCTACAAATTGCTTGCTCTGAATTTAAAGAAGTCACATGTTTGTTTGAACTTCATGGCATAAACAGATATCTAACATGAACGAGACAAGCTAATGGTATACTTACAATGTAGCTGAACAACACTCTTGCAAACTTTACTTGCACTACTTTAAATACTGTATTTTAGAGTGTGCATTGAAAAAAATCAGCTGTGTAGCTGATAGTTTTATATATTGATGTGTGTACAGCATACGCATTTGTATATACATGTATTTGTATACTACGTATTTGTATTAAAACAGTAAGTTTGATTTTATATATTTGCTGCATGTTTTCATAATGAAAATATGTATTTTGGAGTACTACGCAACTAAAATGGTTGTAAAAGATGTCAAATTTGAGTCTATTTAACAAGGAAAGCCCAAAATATATTTAAAATATTTGTGTTCTGTGGTAGATTTTCTTTACCATGTCTTAAATGATTACCTAGAAAGTCGTTTCTTTAATTCTGTGTATGGTACCTTAGGTAGAGCTGGTCTCTCTGGCCATTCCTGTGCTGTAAAATAGCTCCCCTATTACTTCTGGATCCTGATTGCCCACACTCCACCACTTTTTGTGTATTTTGGGATAAACCAGCTACTTTCCTCTGAAGCAAAATGCAGGTGTAGTTCTGGTGATAGTCCACTCTAGGAACTATTTCCCAAAGGCACTATGGACAAGAGAGCACTAGGTTTGTTTTTTTCTGCTTCACACAATCCTCCAACGCTACTCCAGAAAACTGCACTTTCTCATACTTCCCTGTACTCCCATGCTGTTTCCTAGATAACACGATACATACCTTACACATCAGCCATAATTTGGAGATGGAGGAAATTTCGTAAACATCCAACCAGTAGGACCTGTACCTGCAGACTTCAAAATACTTTGATCTGCAGTGGTGGAACTGGTTGATCCCAATTTACATCTACAGTGTACAACTCTCCATCTGAACCAATGACCAGTGATCTTTGGCTTGATAGTCAAGGAACTGTATTTGTAAGATGTTATTCACTTTTGTTATAAAGAAGTTCAAAACCGGTCACGTGAAGCAAACTGTAGAAGTTCCTGCGTTGTACCATGGGTTATGAAAGAAGTATATGGGATGGCTGTGCCGCCACATGGGTGTTTCCACATTGCAGTTATTTAAATCTAAGTGAAAGGAGGGCGCCCCATTTGTAAATACAGTATGAGTGAGAAAGCTTAAAATTGCACAATAAATTCATAGGCCCTTAATGTGTACTGTTTGTAATAGTGGGGGGGGGGCAGTGCTGCCCATTTCTGCAAATAATCTTTATCTGCCCATACTTTTAAAATGAAGATTATGAATTAATTTATTTATTAATTACTTACACTATCACTAAAAGTGCCAGACTGGAGTCTCTCCCTTAATATTCCCCCAAATAATAGTCTAGCCTTAACTGCTGTTGGAGATGGAAAGATAAACAGAAATTGAGAAGATAACTCTAAACCCGTGTGACAGCCAAGGACATACAGAGCCTGAATGATTTACCTTTGCATTATCGTAGTCATGTCCCGGGATCCTGTTTCATGTGACAAGTCAACAAGCAGTAAAAAATACAACACTTGAATATCTGACTGTTTTTCATGTTTAATTTCAGGAACAAAATAAATACTGGTTACTATATATAGAACATCGTGTACTGGTTATGGAAAACTGAGGACTGTACAGAATAGTGGACTGCATTTCCATAGTCCATATACTGCCTGGTAGGAGAATATGAGCTCTCTTTTTTTGCTTCCACAGATAGCTTCTTGATTTATTAAAATGTTTCTCCAAGGCATAAGCACAAACATGGTACCGTAGTCCAAGCCTCTCTGTGTTGTGTATTTTGAAATGATTGCATTATCCTGCAAACCTGTGAAATGTTCAGTGTTTAGACATAAACATCCTAAGCAGGTTCCATTTTGTGAAACAAATATTTATTCTGCTTAACTATTTTGAACTTTTTATAGGCCTGTTAAGTGACATAAAACCTTTAAATGATCATCCTTTAACAACTTTATTTTCTTTTGAACTTCACGTATTTAGCTAGCATTGCCTTCCTAAAGCTTTTTGTGCTTGATCTAGTAGACTTTATTAGAGGTAATGAATTGAGAGCAAACTTTCATCTGCTATGGATACATTCTCTTAACTGTATTACAACTGTAATACACCCCACAAACTACTTCTGTCCTGATTAAGGACACATTACCAAGCTGCTGTAGAGCTTTTTAATTGTAATGAGTACTTTTTTTTAGGTTGTGTTCATTTAAATATTGATTTTTAAAATGCCCTTAAATACACAGCTGGTAAATCAAGAGGTTTTATAAATAGTTTTATGGAAATGCATACAAAGATGTAAACCAGTAAAATTGCTCAGTAGTTTACTAATGAATAAATTCAGGACATTTTTGAAAAAAGAATTTTCACATTTCTGAGCCTGAATTCACATTAGCAATTTGTGGTTCATTGAATTAGTTGTTTTCACTTTTATGAGCAGCAGAATTGTATTGTATGAACCAGCTAAACCACCTACATTTTGTTTCATTCTCTGATAAATGATGAATCCGGTATCAATAGTGAGATCCTTTTATTCCAAAGCAAAACACTGTGTACATGAGAAGAAGTAACAGAGAGGTCGTTTTGACTCCTATTGCTGCTCAGTTTAAACAAGTTAATCACTTGTCTTTTTATGACATCTTTCATGGCTTGATAGCCCTCTGAAGTTCCATTGTGAGCTTTTAGTATCATTATGTGCATGCTGCTTGGATATCAAGGGGTTTTGTTAACTGATGAAAAGCTTTTTTTCAAATTCAGTTTTCATACAGTGACCCATAATATTTTTTTCTCATAAAGTTTTTGAACTCTCATCAAATAAGAATTCTATGACGGTGATGAATTTAAGCAGTTTTTAAAGTTAGGTTTTGTTTTTACAGCTTTAAAAAGTCAGTGCCTGTTTTAATCAGAACAAAAATTCTAGTTATGTTCTGCTCAGGAAATGGGGAAAAATAAGCTAAACATGGCAGCAATGAGGCTAGCTCTTTCTAATGTTTGTAATTTCAATTAATGAGAAGATATTTAGCTTCTTCTGAACTGAATATGCCCAAAGAAATAATTAACTATTTTTACACATAAGAGGCTATATATATATATGTATGTATGTATGTATATGTGAATTAAAGCAATCCTATAATTGCATGTCTTCTTACCTGATTCAGAAACTTTGTTGTATTTCTTTAGGGGCTGCAAGATGAGATAGCAAGATGGGGTATTTGGTTAATTAACTTCCCTATTTTCTTCCTCATGATTTTGAGACTGATTTTGAAGATGTTTGCTGAGTTGCTCTCACTAGTTCATGTAGAAGGTTGTCCTGCAAAAATTTAAAATAGACACGTGGCTTTGTCGCTTCTTGTCAAATACTGTCTCAGGTAGGATTCATCAGGCCAGATTTAGGTATCTGCTATTCAGACACCAATATTTGAGCTTGCTGCCTTTGTACGGAGTGGAAAGAAATAGGTGCTTCTCGGACTATGATTCACCTGACCTATTTGAAATGACCACCAAAGGATGAGATGATTCATGCCAGGAGTTGCTTGTTTCTCTCCACCAACTGGAAAACACAGCGCAGGGAGCTAGTGTAGATACAGATGTGTACCACAGGTCAGGTATTTCCCATCTCTTGGGTATGATGTTAGCATATAGTGCAGCTCCAGTCAGAGTAGGGCGTTATTTGGGGTAGCTTGTTCATTGTGCAAAGAGAACGAGTACTGTTTGGGGTCCTTTGTGAAGAAACAGTATCTTCTGCTTTCTTCTGCCTGGAAAATAAGGTTGAAAATAATAAACCAGTGTCCTCTTCCTGCAAAATGTTGTTGTGCCAGTGGACCGTTACCCATTTAATCTCCAGGAAAAGTTTTTCTGGAGGAGCTTCCCCTCTCCCACCCCCAAAGTATGGTGTCTAAAATGACAGGCTAATTTCAGATTCAGCTGTGATTGAGCACATGCCAATTTTTACATGCTTTACATAACTAAAATAGAGCTGTCTTTAGAAATCTGTATATTAGGGAAATGAGCTCTAATCAGTGAAAGCTTTTTTCATAAGTGGATATATTCATATAATTTTTACTTTTTTTCAAACATGTAGCACTTAAAATTATATTAGGAAACTTACAGAATTATTACTACATGGCTCACAGCAGCATATAGGAAATAATGGAAATGATAATTCTGTTATTTTCCCTAATAGATAACCACTGATATTATATCAGTTGCATAATCTTTCTCAGTCTAAAACATCTGCCTTTCATTTGAGAAATATTTTTTAAAGATGAGAGAAAATAAACTTCCCTAAGGTTTACAGGTATACGATGCTGTTGTTAAATTTGATGGTTTTCCTTTTTTATTTGTCTAGAGTAGAAGGACTAAAAATGATTAGCCCAGATTAATTGAAGTGAAACTTTGGGATTCTTATTAAGGAATGCTTTTCTGTTACTTGCATACTCTGCAAGCTGAAATATAATGTTTTTCATACTAAGAATCTGAAAACCAGAACTGATAAAACATACAGAACTTGGAAAATCGAATTTGTCCCAAATCTTACTCTTTATGTGACTACAGAATAGAATCACACCACTGCCACTACCGAAAATATAGTTTATGGAGGAAAACTGAGTAAAGAAGTGGACCTACTGCTGCTGGCCTTTTTCAAAACCTAATTTTGAAAGAAATATCTTTTAAAGATTAACCGACAACAAACGGAACTGTCTTTGCACCATGGTGCTTGTAAATGTAGTAAGAACGAGGATGAAATCTTACTTTTCTTTAGTTTGACCATGTATTTCTGCTGCTATGTAGGAAAAAGCTAAACTGAATTAGCAGATCTTTTGGATTTGATAGCTGGGTTAAATGGTATTCAGAAGTGTATCACTGCAGACCCATTAAGTCTTGAGCATTGCATGGGGAATTCACACAACAGACTTTCACCTCATGTTTCTCTGTGATTGTCTCTGCAGCTTTTTGGTTTCTGTGCTGCTCTTTGTAGATGATGGGTGATGCTTTGAAAGGATTTCTAATAAAAAGCATGTGTATCCATGGTCATTTGACCACATGCAGTGTTGTGCCATGTAATGGAAAGCAGATAAATACACAATTTTTTTACCATTAATTAGAATATGACACAACCAAGCTGCATGAAATAATTAGGTATAAGAATACATAGAAGGGGATAAATAACATCACTTACATGGCTTTGATACCATATGAGTCGTGAGAGCATTGTTCTCTTTCATGGAACCTAAAGATCTAACTGAATCCTGGAAAACAAAACAATAATATTCTGCATACTAATATCCTTCTTCACACAGTATATTCTGCTGGGTGGTCATTTACAGCCTTGACTAGCCTTTTTTGTATCCCACACTCGGTTAGGAAGCATCTGGCCTTAATATTTTTCCTGTTGCCTTTGACTGCTAATAGGAACTGTTAGCTAGCTGGTTTTGAATAATTGTGATATACTGTACCTTAAAGTGGTCAAATTTGCCATCTAGATCAAGAGGTAGACACCTCAGTGAGCAGCTTTGCTAAGCCACTCATGTAGACAAGCTACAGGTGTTCCTTTCATGACCCTGTAGATGCCTGCATAGAATAATTCTGTGGTAGATCCTACTGGAAGCCCTGAGGAAGAGATTCATCTGCAGCTGAGGTATGTAAAGAAGGAATAACCACTTCCAGAGCACTGCTCATCTGCTCATGATATGAACGCCTCAAATAGATCAGGTGAATTATGCCTTAAAAGTTCTTGTTCCTCTCGGTTGAGAGTAAGGAATGATTTGCTCAGATGGAGATGCTTACGCTTTAGACCTCTATGTTAGGTCTGATGAGTCTGGTCAATACAATTTATGATGCAAGTGTGCTTCAAAGAGTGGTGTAAAGGGTTTGGCTTATTAGAATTGCATAGTTGGGACAGAAATTGCACAGAGCTGTGACATTATAGAAAATCAAGTTATCAGCTCACATAGAACAAGGAGAATAAAAAAACTGGCAGGTAGCTGAGACATGTAAACCCAACTTCAGTGCTTCATGCAATTTGAAAGCTTTTCCCAAAGATATCAAGGAACCCTCCATAGAGTTGATCTCCACTGATGCACTGTGGTAATTGTAGCAGTTAACGTTCAGCAGAGTTAATGTCCGATGTAATAACTGCTCTGTGGTAAAAACGGAATTGGTGAGTGGTGTTACAGGATGTTAATGCAATCCAAATAAAAATGTATTTAAGAATCTGAGTTAGGTGTCTAGGATGAAAAAAAGCCATTTGAATTTACGCCTTTGTAGTATTTCTTCCAAGAATCACTTTTGTCCCAAGTAGGAAGGCAGATATTACTTTTGACATTATGTTTTGCTTTAAAGGCTATTTTCCCTTGCTAAGAGAATTCTTTAGTATTTAGGATTATGTTATTTTTTCTACAAAACCCTCTGAAATATATAGTCATCAACTTGCATGTAATTCCTGTGTAATGTGGGGACCTCCATTTTAAGGAATAAACAGGAGAGTTAAAATTTTTGAAAACACACCTTTGTAACAATACAGTAAGGCAATGGATTTGCTCATGTTAATAAGGATTTGCAAACCTGGGGCTGCTTTTAGTTTATGTGTTTTCCATGAGCATGACAAACTATATAGTAAGTGCTGGCTAAATAAAAATGTTGTTAATGCTGTGTCCTACATTTGGTTGTGTGATGAGAAAATTAATTTAGTTTAGGAAAGACATACCAGTGTGTAGCATTGATTCTAGACATCAGTTTAAACACAGAGATGCTTTTAAATGCAGTGTGTCTAGTGCTTCTTTCTTTTATAGATACTGTGAACACTGTTTGAAAATGCATTATTTCACGCAGAGGGTGTCTATAAGTGAGTGAATATGGTATAGTACATCAAGTTAAAGAGTTATTTTAGATAAGGTGATAATCCTGAATAACAATGTGAAACCTTTCAGCAGTTTCCTTTCAGTCAAAATCCAGATTTACTGGAATGTTTCAAAGTCCAGAAAACCCAGTCTCTGCCACTTAAACAGACTTGCTCTAAGGAATATGTGGACATTAGCATAAAGGTTGCACATGTTATACAAAGTGTAATTAAAGAAGCTTTGATCCCCCAAATGTCAACTAGCTTGCTAAGTGTCATAACAAAGTGTCAAGCATCTGGTATACAGTTAATTTGTAGTCATTAACTGCGTATTGTTGATGTGACAGTTTGTTAGCAAAGCAAGCTTGACAGTTTGCATTTTGTTATTGATTGACACCTATAGACCTCCCCACCCGTCTAGTTTACATTCCTTATGAGAGTTCCTCAGGTTGCACTTTTAACTAATTAGTTTAGTTAGTTGGTCCAATATGTTGAAATGGAGTGAATGTATATAGGGAGCCCAAGACCCCTAATATAGCAAGAGTGTTTCTCGATTGCACGTATCTTAGTCTGTCTTCACTGGATTAGCAGTCAGTTCTACAAATATGCTTTTCTTTTGGTATTATTGGTAATCTACAGTTTGCATTAACATGTACTATCAAACCCACCTATTTATATTTACACAAAGCACACTTACGATCTAGATTGCGATATCTTCTAATGTGACTTAACTAAAAGAGTACCTTTCTACTGCGTTCCATTTTGTACTACGCAGCATAAATGTATTTTGGTTTGTATAGCTTGTTAAATATTCAATAGCATTCTGCATTATTTTGAAAGCTGGAATTAATTAAAATAATTAAACTGCTTTTTGGTTTTGTTTCCAATTTCCTCTTCCCCCCCATATGATATGAAGGCAATCTATCAACAAACTGAGCATGCTAATGAGCAGCAATAAATATTATGCAACTATTCTTATATCCAGAAAGAAATTTCTGTGTATTTTTTCTAACGGATGATGAAAGTGGGTTATAAAAGAAGTAATATAAGGAATACTGATTCAAAGTAGTTAGATGTTTTGACGTTTTTCAGGCACTTCCACAAACTTCTGAATGTTGTTTTCTAAATTCATTCAAATTGTACTGGTTGCAATTTCAAAGTTCATGCTTATGACTAAAGAGAGAAATAGTAAGGAATTCCTTATTTATTGATTCGCTTTATTTATCAGTCTTCAGATGCTGAATCTATCACCCACTCCACAAAAAGTGGACTGGATTAAATTTCTTTCAGAGCCTGCCACCTTTGCTTAGGCTGATGCTGACATAATATCAGAAGCTAGATACAAAGCTTTGCTAGGTTCCATAAGTTATGTAGACTCTAGTCTACCATCCTGGTAGTCCTCATACCCGTGTCTTAATGTATGTCCTTGGCACTCGCTTCTGGAAGGGTGCTAGCTCATGGTACTCTTCTTGTTGTATGTCGTATGCATGTGTGAGTAAGAGCACTTGTTTTTCCATCAATATGCCATTTTCATGCCATACAAAAATTACACACAGATTTGTCATCCTAAAATTTCAGACTGCCTGAAAATCATAAGAATAATTTTGGATTTCAGTCTTTATCTTGCTTTCGTTTGGTTCTTTTTTTTGGATTTCAGTCTTTATTTTGCTTCTGTTTGGTTTTTTTTTTTTTTTTTTTTTTGGACCTTTAGTCTTCATAGATAATGTGCACTGTAGCTTCTCAGACTTTGTTTTATTTAGACTTATTTTAACAAAAAATGAGATACCTGATTTCATGATCAGTGGTGAAATTCCAGAATTCCAGATATGGTGCTTGAAAGAAAGATGGCAGGCACTTGAGGAAGCAGCAAATATTTCAGTGATAGCACAGAATTGACTTTATATTTTAATTATTATGGAAAGGCAGTACAATGAATAATACATATGGAGTGCTTGAATAAATGGGAAAGGAGAAGAAACAGGATACATTTATTGGTGCTTACACCTTTATTTGTGGTGCTCTGAAAAGATTCTTCATCCACTGCTGTTGGTGGTATTGCATGGTGCTGAGGGACACGCTGAGTGGGTAACACTGAAATTTTCTGCATGGAGGAATTAAGAGCTTTTTTGGCATGAACAAAATGTGAGATCCTGGTGATGTTAAAGGCAACAGCAAAATTCCCATTGTCCTCTTTTGGGACAGTATTTTGTATTGGTGCTGCTTCCAAGTAGATGACAGTACCTACGTAAAGCCACTCAGTGGTACTAAAGTTAGGAGCTGATTTTCTCCTTTTTTATTCTTGCAAAAGAAAGTTATTAAAACTGCATAAGGAATAGTATATTAGTATTCTGACAATTTAAGGATATGTAAAAGCACAAATAATGGAGAATGGTAGAGCATTTTTCCTTACTGAGTGAACAATGAATTCAGAGAAGGGTGGAACATTAGGAACAAACCATTCTTTAAACTGTCTTTCTGAAAGAATTTTACTACAGAAAAATTAAAGTGTTTAGTTGGACTTGCTTCCTTTTTATTGATTCCTTTGTGGTTGACATACTTAGAGGTTTCCCATAATTTAAAGTGGGGAGGATAGCTCATTGTCACATTCTCATTCAAATAACTACTGTGGTATTCTTTGTTTATTCTTTAAAGGCATTATGTTTTCTTTTCTATAAAACTTTGAAATTTTAGAAAAAACCTGACTGTGTAAATTAGAACTTCTTTAAGATGGCTTTAAATTGTGTCCCTCATGTGTACTCAGCAAAGATGGCTGGCCTTGGCAGAGACTGTATTTTTATACAGGTTTATTAGCAAGGAACAGTTTCTTTATTGTGTTAAACAGAAAGATGTTTTGGACTCTAGCAGTATGAATACAATGAGTACTAAAAGAATCCAGTGCTTAAACATGAATGAATTTTTATTGTGACTTAAATTCATTTAATAGAAAATCTAGCATTTTGTCTGTACAGAAGAAAAAATAATGCTATTTTACGCATATTCAGATTACTAGAGTGTGGTCCAGTTTTTGTTTAGAATGGTTGAAGAAAGCAGTTTGAGTATCTGCTCTCATTTGCTGGGCTGCTGTTCCTACATGGAGGCTGTTCCACTTGCTGCCAGTTCAACCTCTATGAAATGCTATCACAACGTTGGCAAAATGGTTTCCTTACTGACTGCCTTTTATCAGAAACAGCGTGGCAGTCGTATCTTATAAGGTGATCGTCCTTGAGGAGGCTTGTCTAAATGAGAAGCTGCATTTCAAAATGCATTTTAGCTTGGTATTTAACAGAGCATGAGTGTAATGCTTGGGGACAGTTTTGTAGCTGGTATAATTTAGCATAAGTTCATTGCAGTCTGTGAACCTATTATAGTTTGCACCAACTGAGAATCAGCACAGATTTTTTTTATATAGGGATGCTGAGCACCTCTTTCTGTAGGTGATTACTTTTACTTTGTCAGATATGTTACCCTGTTTTTTATTTCTTTATATCTGTAGTCATTTAGTTCACAAACTTACCATTTCTGGTGGTTAGTTATTTCAAATACATTAAATAAATTATTAGATTTTTAGACTACATTTGAAAGTAAGTGTTTGAAACTTCCTGTACTAGTGAAAGGAAAAATTAAGATAGAGTGTTAAAAAATATGGTTGGATGAAAAAAGTTTTTTTTAAAGGATCAAGTAATGCACTTAGTATCCTTTAGTAATGCTAGCTAAAATAGAGGAGATGTGAACTTTTGCTTTGTTTTTTTCTTTATTTGTGGTGAAGATTGATGCTGTTCAGAAAGCTGATTCCTAAGTGCTTTTAGGTGGGTACTTCTTAATCTCTTTTTAAACCCTTCAGGCCATGTATGTTATGTGTATTTTTAGCCTGGTTTCTTAAAGAAGTGAGGCCTGTATATCTGCCTGTTTCTCCCTCAGACCTCATCTCTCACAAGATGTCTGTTCCTGTGTTGGCTAGGTAAGGCATAGGGGTAGGGTATTCTTTCCAGGGGAAATATTCAGCACTGGCTAAATAAAAGGACGTAAAAGCATGTAAAAAGTAGAATGACTTTGGCTCCCCAACAGCTGCTTTTCTTTTGATTTCCACTTTTGCAAATGGAATCTAGAAATCCTCCAAACTCCAGAAATTCAAACACCATTGTTTTTCAAACTGTTCAATGAAAAAAATTTAAAAAAATCTTCACCTTCCTTTTGGATTATACAAAAAAATATTCCTGCACTTTCCTAAGATGTATCCCATTGGCCAATAAACATAATTAATCCTCCTTCTTGGAGTAAATCAGGTCCCTGCTTGATAAATATGTAATATGAAAATCCCGCTAGCAGATGTGAAAGATGAGATGTGCACTTTCCTCAATTACTGTACTTTCTAGAAGAGCTGGTTCATGTTACCTCTGACGCAAAGGAGACCTACCCAGAAGAGAAGTGTCCTCTTTGGGGAATGCTTCCTTTAGTGGGTACATTTACGTCAGGTTCAGGTCCCTCGACGTGAGCATCAGCCTGATGCCAGTAACCTTGCTGACACTAAGCAGGATTGGGCATATATACTCATGTCCCTAAACCTAATGACTTCATTACTGGTTTGCTGTTTCTTGGTCCAAGGTAAGGTGAGGCCAAGAGGCCTCGTCAAGCAGAACTCAGAGGGCCAGACATTGGAAAATGTCCATTAAGGAGAAGCAGGTGGGAATCCAGATTCATTAGTATTGATTATGAAGAAGTTGCTTTTTAAATTAACTGCCTTGATTTAAGATAGCAGTGAGGACAAAGAACTGGCTTGACTTTTGGCAGTTTTAACTAGGACTAGAAGCCAGGTTTCAATCTCAGGCTGCTTTTCAGATCCTGAGTACTACTTAAACTTAAGTTGTCTAATTCAAGTTAGCTAGTGTAGCTTTTTTTTTTTTTTTTTTTGGCACAACAGATACACCCCAAAGCTTCTGCCAAGAAAAAGTTACGATTTTCAAGTCAGACCTGGCACTAACCAAGATGCTGGTGCTTGTTCCCAGACATTTACCTGCAATAAGACAGTCTTTGAACCCTCTTCTTCCCAGGGATGCTTTTAAAACCTTTGAAACTTCTTTTTCCCAGGGACAATTCTGGTGCAGTGTTTACTTGACACCGGAAAATTAATACATGATATTGCAATTAATGTTCTCCTTTACCCCCTCCAGATCCTCTCTTCTGCTCCATCATCTCAGGCAGAGACGCCTCTCCTCCCTATGCCAAGAGAAAAAATATTAAATTATATCCATTACCCAGTGCCGAGCCAGGGGAGGCATAATAGATATACTGTGTGCGACAACTCCAGTACCTTTTTCTATTTGCCACCGTTATCTCAGATACAGTTCTCTTTACTGTAAATCAGGGGAAAGGACTTTTCTCATGTCGTTGTTAGTTGGGCCACCATTAATAGAACACAAGTTTGTGAATGGGGATTTTAGTACTGAATTTCAAAGGATTATCCTTAAAATTGATGAAGAATTTGCCTACACCATTCACCCAGCTGTGGACAATGTAAAATCCAAAATTTTTAGGTCATGTGATAGTATCAGTGCACACTTCTATTTGTTCAAAATTGTGAAGTGTGATTCCAATCAGGTTTATGGTCTTTAGCAAGAAAATGGTAGCTTAGTTATTTTGCTAGTAAATTGATGAAATCTTCTGTTGATTTTATAGGGAATCTGGAGAAGGTTAAGAGTCCATTGGGAACGTCTGCCTTTAGCCCTAAGCCTCTTTCCAAAGATCAGTGTGAGGGCACGCCAGGGTGTTGATTCATTGTGCACCGTTTCTATCTTCTCTGCTTCACACTTCCCAAGAAAATGACGTGACTCCTGATTGACGAGTTAGCATAGATGATATCCTCCTAGCATATCCACCTCTGGATGGCAGATAAGGATAGTTGAGTGAAACACAACTGCTGATGTAGCTGTGTGAAGTGTCTACTGGATTCTCTAGGAATGGCTGTAAGATGGATTTTGCAGACAAAAGGCTGCATCTGGTATCTGGACC
The DNA here is from genome assembly GCF_947461875.1 of Haliaeetus albicilla. Lineage (NCBI taxonomy): Eukaryota > Metazoa > Chordata > Aves > Accipitriformes > Accipitridae > Haliaeetus > Haliaeetus albicilla. The sequence continues at coordinate 20,771,046 of NC_091497.1, forward strand.
CATTGACTAAAAGGAACCCTTTTAAGGTAAAACAGATGAGAATCTGGCATAAAATCATGAACATAGTGTTGAGAAGTATGTAATTTTTCTTTCAGTTACACTTAATTTTTTTCCTTTTGTACATAGTTGGCATTTGTGAGTATTTTCTTCCATCTACCTGTTGGTTTGACTATGTGAAATACTAAGCCATAAGCATTTTTTTCTTTAAATTAGAACACAATAAATTCTGAGCTTGCTCAGCAAAAGGTTTTCCACAAAATGCCTTGCTCCAGGAAGAAAAAAAACCCAACAACAAAAAACGCCTCTCCAGTTTCTGGTTGCATTTATTTTTCATCATGTTTTTTATTTGCATACTTACCTTTGAACACTTTAGCTTTCTCAGTAATCAAATACAGATTATCACAAAGTCATTCACAAATCAAAGTGATTAGGAAAGAATTTATATTTTGTTAAAACATGGCTAATATTCCACTTCTTTTTCCTTCTAACTAAATTTAGAAGGTACAGACTGTATTCATCAGGCTATTCTGCAGAACCCTTCTGGATGTGGTAGAAAAGCTGATTTGTATGCATGAACTCTCATTCTTGTGTTTGTGCTAGCTTTAAGTAGCAACACAGCTTTTAATTGTGAGGTTTTAAGTTCTGCAATTAAAATTTACCCTTTCTACTGAGAGGATTGAGTGATAGTTTTTTGATTTACTATAGACAGTTTAGACAAATTATATTTAAAAGCACATAAAGATGCACGATGCATTTCCTGACTATAAGAAGGTCAATATGTCTTAGGCACATTTGCTGGAAGTTTTACTTTGAATAGCTAATGATTTTTTTCTACTGTATTGCAGAGAACATGCTAAGATGCTACAAAGAGTTTTCCTGTCAATCTCCTCCAAGGAATCAGTTTTCTTGAAAACCATGACTAAAAAGACCTTGAAGAGTTTAGTTAATAAATTTACCATTGTGTAAAGTTTTGTCAACAGCATTCATTTTATTAGAAGTCTAAAAGCCAAATATGCACAAATTACCAAACTACCTTAAGGGTATTTTCATATTTATAAAGTAGATAAATGACATTTAAGAGGTATGGTTATATGATCCAGGAATCTTGAGATAGATAAGGTAGAGTTCATACTGCAGAGTTTTGTAAATGATGTGTACATGATGTCTTCTCATTAGAAGACAAAGGAGTGAGTATTTTGTTAGCTTTGGTTTTAAATTTTGTTAACTGTATATTAACTGCAGGTGTGCAAAAATAAAGTACCTCCTCAAATTGGTAAATGTGTAAAATTACATTGAAATAATATATGTAAGTTCATGTCCTGTTACCTGCTTATGGTAACAGAGACTATTGGATGTCCCTTAGTTTATATCTGCATGAATGTATCTTCAAGAAACTTGTCCAGTCTTGATTTTAGAAGTTCTTCTAAGAGTATTAGTCTAACCTGTGATAATTTTATCAGTAATCAAAAATTTGCTTTGTTTATATGAATTTTAGATTCTAGTTGCTTTTTCCTTTTCTTTAAAGAAGTATTAAACTGTTTACTAGCTGGAAAAAGCTCCTATTTTGATTTTCCTGTATTTCTGTCCTATTCACATCACTGTTGTTTCCAGAAGTCTTCACTGTGGACCGTTGCACTACTCAGTTCAGATATTCAGTCCCTGCCCCAAGGAGTCCTTGGTCCAAGTATAAGCAAAAGACAACAGATGAATGCTGCCATATGGAGTATATGCAAATGAGATAATATTGATCAACATGATAAGCATGCTGTGACTCTTAAACTATATGTAAACCTTTTTTACAGTTTGCAGACAACTTCTTCACATTCCCATTTCAAGTCTTCTACCGAGTATATGTACTTCATGGTCACAGCTGCAATAATAGTAATAAAAAGGTTAATAAAGAACCTCCAAGCTGTCAAGAATAATTTACATTGTAAAAAAAAAATCAGATGTTGCCGATGTCTTCAGAAGTACATACTTTTAACAGTACATTGTACTGTTGTGTAGACTTAAAATACAATATTAAATTATATTTCCCTGAACAGTATATGATTTTAAGGCATCAGTTCTTTTATTCTTAAAAAAATGCTAGTACTCTAGCAATCAAAGGACTGAACACAGATGTGTTGGTGCATATGTTTGCAATATGTATGACCATGTTTCATGTTATAAAAATTAAACCATATTCAAATTTTTAGGTGATTAGTACAAATCAAGAAGGAAGTAATGTACAAAACAAACAGTAGAGGATTTGAAGAATTCAAAGTGTGACCTGGAAAAAACAGGATTTATATATTTAGAGTAAAAAAATTCCTTTGGTTTCATACATCAGTGAAACCTTATGTTTTATATTAGCAGTATTTGCTACCATCGTATGTTTGATTCTAAATATATACAAATTTTATTCTGGTTGGATCCGAGAAGGTGACATGAGTGTGGAAAACAAGGTGAACACGTATAGAGTTCACTTCTCATTCATCTAGGTTACTCTTATCTTAATGTTTAAATGTATCCTACTGCAGCAACAGACAACGTTGCTTTCCATGTTGTGTTCCAGATAGGAGCTTGCTATTTTTAGGAAGTTGGTAATCATCCCGAACTTAGCTTACGTGCTCGGAACGATGGTTTGGCACATCATTTCTCTCATGCTTATTGCTTAAAAACAATATTAATCTCATGAAAACTTGAAAATCCTACCAGGATGAGGCAGCTCTGGTCTTGCAGAGTTGGGTGTCTCTTCTCTGTTACAGGTATTCAGTGGCCCATGGGAAATGAGTCGGTAATTTTGGCATAATATATAGTAGTTGTCCTGACACCGAGACTGCTTCTCAGTTCCAGAAGTAAACTGAGGAGTGAATGGGCATGGAATTAAATTCAATTTCATCTCTTGGTGAAAGCAGGAGCGGGATTTGAACCTTCTTTTTGTGAAGGCTGATATTGTCCCTGACTTCAGGTTTTCCTTTCATAAAATGTCATGCAAAATGATGGGCCAGCCTTTGGCATAGTCTTAAACTAAACCCAACCTTCCAGCTTACTTTTAGTGCTGAAAAATAGCTTTTTATAGAATATGCTTTGGTTTGCTTCCTTCTCTAGCCAAAGCATGGGAGAAGGAGGTAGGTGTTTGGGAGAGCAGGGTTGGAAGGGGAATACAAATTGATCAAGCGTCTCCATGGGATTAGTTCAGTGATGAACTGGTGCCTTCTTTCTTTCACTAAAAGAAAAACTGCTTTACAAGTGTTACGCTAATGTAAGTGTTAACGTTTGCTTAGGAGACTAGAAGGAGGCTTGCTTGAGGCTATTGGAAGAAATAAAAGATCTTTAATATGAAAAGTGGAAGAAAACATGAAAAATGCAAGTGTATTAAATCAGGAATCAGCATACAGTAGGTATGTTTGTGTGTAGGATTTCTGTATTGAAAATGCCTCAGTACTAACACCCCTAAATTTTTAGAAGCACATTCAGGAGATTTAAAAATGTTCCTTGGATGAAGCATTTCAGATACTTAGCGAGGAATTATTTTTCATTATTGTTGTGACTTTAACCTCTGATAAATGGAAGTAATCATCTGTTCTTATTTATTGCATTTCTGAAAATATTAGGTGTGGGTTTTTTAATATGGCAGTTAGGCAATAAAGTTGCTTTACAGGATACCAAAATATCATTCAGTGAAAATACTACACATGGTTTATATTCACGTTCTTCATTGTTCAAAATTCAATTTTCCTCCACCCTCGTGCATTATGTTGATGGTGTTGACTTTAAGGGGTACATTTTCAAAGTCTTTTCTTCAAGATTTATAGCTAAATAACTCCCATTAATTTTAATGGTAAATGTGTGGCTAAATCCTGTGTACTGTTTTTGAAGAATGTGTCCCTAAGGTTATTGTTTTACACACTTCTGTGTAGATCCAGCTATCAAAGTTTATATTTTTCAGCTGTTTTATATCATACACACATGAAAGTGTAACATATGTAATAACGTTAAACAGATTTTGGTCTAAAGATACCGGCTTTTCAAAAAATCTGTTTATATATTTTTCCAAAAGATAAAGCAATATAAATTGCAGTCAAAAGTTTCACCGTGTATATTTTATGCAAATCAAATTTACTGCTGTTTTGTTTGTTATTCTTATCTTGGTTCTGTAAATATATGTTCAGTTAGGCAGTTCCCTCTTATACTTACCATTATCTGCAAATTCAACAGTAAGTAACCTTTGAAATAACAAATTCTGCTATTTCTCATTAAAATGTGAAGAGTTAATTATGTATTGTATTCTATTCACAATAATATTTGTAATGTTTCTGTGTTAATCTTAGCTCTCATTATTCACAAATGCCTGTGGCATCTATGAGTTATTAGGGCCGCCTTCTTTTGTGGTATAAACATGCTCTCCTTCTGCAATGGACATCTGTGTGGCTTGTACTAATACAAAAATCATTTTCTTTTCCTCCACAGAGGTAGAAAATGTGTGCAAAACATAGTATCATCATCTTGTGCAGTTACAATGTGGGTTTTTTTTATTTCTTTATCTTAATCATAATGAATTCAGTGTTTGGAGGAGTGTTCCAGTGGATAATCGGAAACTAGCAAGACAAAGAGTATATGTTGCTTTAGCTGAGCGTATATTAACTATTTTGTTGCAATTTAAAAAAAAAAAAAAAAAGTAAGTTCAGTGAACTGAATAAATGGGATAATCTAACTGGCCACATTGCCTGGCCCAAAGTATACTTGTATGGTTAAAAAGTACGTTCTTGTAAAAATAAGTAAATGAATTAGAAACTGAATTTCAATTTCTTTTGGAATAAAAATGATAGCAAATGGGGAGGGGAAAAAAATGATGGTAGATATTTACTAAAAACCACAGACAATATGAAAGGATTAAAATGCTTTAATCAGACAGAAAAAAAGGCTTTGGCTACTTGATTAGGGCTGATTTCCACCATCTGCTTATACTTACTGAGGATCTAGCCCTGACTGAACACTAATTTGTGCACTTCCTAGAAATTGAAATCTCTCAGCAAGCAAATTAACAAGAGCAGGGATTCAGCAATAATGGAGCTCCTCGGCTTTTGTTTCCCTCTGACAGATGGACAGGGTGCGCTCAAATTGAATTCAGCTTTAATTGCATTGTGCCATTTAAAATTTTATCTGCTCCACAGATTTTGTTTACAGGTTTCAGGATTCCAAACCTTTGGAAATTTTTTCAGCCCTGGGTGAAATAAAGAGCACTATAATTCTGTGTGACTAGTAGGTGTTCATTACCACTCTTTGCCCTAAAGGGTGGCGTGCTGAAAAAAGGCAAAGAATTCTATTTTCAAGCCTTAAATTGATGGGTGGAGAAGTACAATTTTTCTCACTGTAAATGCTCTCTTATTGAGTATCTATTCATAAATAGAAATATTGTTAAAAGCTAGGCCAGAAAATAAGTTATGTTGGAGCTGCTTTGATTTTCTCTTTTTATTGAGGCATCCCAAACTTTTCTCAACTGTGAAGTCTGTTGCCTAGAGTTATAAATTTTTTGTGCTTTAGAGATAAATTTTTACCAAATAAATAATGACATTGTAAAACTTTCTGCCTTTTTCCTGACTGAAGGTTGGTCAGATTGAAGAGGCTAATGAGAACCTGTTCCTTTTGGGTGAGGTGTGAAATATGACTAAATATTTTACTTAGGTTCTAAACATTCCCGTGACGCCAATGCTGGCGATGCTTTTGTAACAGAATTGCTCGTCAGTCTGTGAGCTCTTCTTCATAGATCTGTGGCTTGGTGGATGCTGAACTGTGGCTTTTCTGGTGGTGAACCAGAGATCTCAGAAATTGAGTCAACCATGATAACTGATTTGTATTTTAGCTTCAGCAAAGGCTGAAGACTCTGCATTGCTGCCAGCGATCCAAGTTTCATACTCTGACACACTTTATGTACATGTTCTTCTCTTTTTATTTTTTTGCTGAACATCTGCAGCAAGGATTGCTGAGTGATGATGGGGAGTATTGGAAACTCATCTTGCTTCTTTGTACAGAAGTACGAGAGTGATTCATGCACCTACAAGCTGGTTGTTCCAGAACTAAGTTTCTGGCTGTGAGAAGTACCACAGTTCCCATATGAACCAGTGGGAACTGTGATATTAAAAATATGTTATATGAAGTAAATTCTGTAGTCATGGATGAAATTTCAAAGTCTGAGGGAAAGGGAAGAGCTAACTTACCTTTCTTTGAGTTGCAGAATAGACTTACTTTAGGGCTAACCTAAATTTCCTTTTTTTTGTTGTTTTTTTTTTTAAAACAGAAAACCAGAAAAATACATTTCTTTTTAAATCAGTTATTTGCATTTATGGATGCTAACCAAGCTATACATGTGTTTAAGTGGGTTCCAACAGGGAAAGAATAAAAAAAAATATAAATGTGACAATCATGGCAAAAGGGAAGATTTTGTAAAAACTTACTATATGCAGCTTCATGTACCAGGAGGACAAGTCTGTGATGTTAAACTTTCTTCCGTTAGCTTGGAAGGTCAGATGTGAGCAAAGGCAGTATTGACAGAGATTACCACCTGATGCTGCTCAGTTTGTATACAGTTACTTTGAGTTGCCAGTTCCTTTGAGCAGATCTTTGTGAGGATTTTTAAAGAACAGTGTCATACCTGGAACCCTTGTTGCAGTGGTGGCCCTCCAAATGTCGTCTTTCAGGGACTAGGCATGTTACTGAGAGTCTCAGGGAGATCTGGCAGGGAATTGCCCTGGCAAACTCAAAAGCAAAATCCTACTGATTTCAGTGAAGCCAGGTTTTGGTCCATGAGCTACAGATACCAGTTCTGTTTTTAGCGTCTGATAGCGATCTCAAATGCATTTTGTGATCCTTCAGAAGCACTGAATTCTCTTACTTAAAAAATAAGAGAAAGCATGACAAAGAGATGGAGTGAGTAACAAGCACCTGACATTGCTTCCCTTGAGCATTTCTAAAGGGTTAAATTGAGAATTATAAAATTCCATTTTAATAACTTTAATATTTTTCCAGTCTTTTATGATTTGAGTTAGTAAAATCTTGAGAAATACTCTAAGGAATCAACGTCCTTACCTGGTTTTGACCTGTACTGAAGTCTTCAAGACAGTTTCCTGTGCCTTTCCTGGCGCAGGGTGTTGAGCAAGTGTAGTGATGGAATATCGTAATTTTTTTTTTCATTACTATTTTGTACTACAGTAGTACTTGAAAGCACTAGTCAGGTACTGGGACTGTATTGTTAGATGGTATAGAGATAAGCTGTTGCTGTTTTGAAGAAACAGTGAAGGTAATAGAAAATATTAGAAATGGACTTTGAGACTTGGAGCATAAGAGGTATTAAGAAACATTGACAGAGATGGTTTCTTTACAGTCGATGAGTTTCCTAGGATTTCCTCAGTCTCTGCATGACTTCAGTCCATTGTGTTCTGCTTAGCAATAAAAGTCCAAGTAGGTAAAAGTGAGAAAATATCTTCTGGCTGAGATAACAAAAACCTTAGAGGATACATCCAAGTCCTTTGTGCTGTACAGTAATTGGGAGCTGATGAATTCTTTTGCCAAATTCAGGAATGAAGGAGTCAGTTGGAGTTCTGCCATTGTCGTCAGTGGAAACAGGATCATGCCTATTCTGCCTTAATCAGTTATGATAAGCGAGATTTATAGGTAGGAAGTATATACATGACAGTTCCCAGCTCAGTGAGTTTACACTTACAGCTATAAGGTTTTTGGCTAATTCCCTGGAGTCCTTCCATCACATTTCTTCTCTTAGGTCAGCTGCATTAGATTCTCTGGGATTTTAAGTAGGAAGCTGTCCTGATTTTGGCTGGGATAGAGTTAATTTTCTTCTTAGTAGCTGGTACAGCGTGTTTTGGATTTAGTGTGAGACTAGCCCCCTATGGTGGCTTGATTGTTCTTAACACAAGATGGATTTAGTTTATCAGCTTAAGTTTTTGAAAGGAACCATGAAACTGTTAGTATTGGCGTCGGAGTCTACTATATGCTAAGGACCAATATTACCAGGTTTTTGAGACACACTCTTAGACCTCTCCCATTCCACACAATTAGGATCCAATTGCTGCTCTGATCTGGTCTCCTGTCTCTACGCATCAAGTAGCTGAGATTTGGTGTTAGCAGTTTAGTAGTTGGGTTTTAGAATGGCTATCTACAGTATGTTTTCTTCTAACAACTTAGTTTACTGAGAGATAGTAACAAAATCCTTTTTCTCCCTCAAAGTGGAAGAAAATCCAGCTAAAGAAATGTAACCGTGTTAATGGGCATGTATCACATCCACAAATACTTATGTACACCTAGGTTTAACTTTAGTAAGGGATTTATCAACAAAAATGTGCTTAACTTCTGGAGCAACACCCAAGAACATAGTTTCCACATGTAATAGGTGAAGGTGTTTGTTTTACCCTAGAAGAAAATTTAGGAGTGGGACTGTAGGCTACTAGTGAGTGCCCTAATTCCTAAGTCACGGATTATTTGTGATCATGAAAAGTTAAATAATTTTGTGGCATGTGTCGCTCAGTTTGACTTAGAGCCATTTGTAATACTGATTGCCTGGCCAGTTGTCTGATGTGTATTTCCGAGAGGTGAACTGATGTGGGTTTGAACTTTCTCAGGTTGAAGGACCTGAACCTTTCCATCTCATTGTCTAGACAAATTCCCAGATCTCTGAAATGTTCCAGAAAAGGTGGCTTTGGGGGAAGAAAACCACAGAAGGCCACTCATGGTGACTCTTTCAAGGAATTTAAGCCATGTACTGTGTGCTAAGGCTCTCCTAGCGTGCCAGTTTGGTTGAGTTCTTTAGAGAGTGAGATGTCCACCAGTTCATGATCCCAGTTGACTTTATAACTGGGTTGAGTCTTTAACGTATGTGTATTCAAGAAACTGGAAAAAGTAAAATAATAAAGCATAGGAACTTACAGGACTAGTTTCTGTTTTAGAGAAGTCCTCAGTTTAACAGCTTTCAAATTTACATTGAAATTCTGTCTAAATTGCCTCAGAAGTTTCAAGTCAAATGACTTGATAGGTTCTTAAATGCATTTCTTTTCTTTTCAAGATGAATACTGTAGTGATTGTTAGAAACTTGGTTCTATTAAAAATATTCCTGATATAAGGGTAGTTTTGCAAGTCTTTTATTTTCTCATGGTACTTTTTTTCTAAACAGGAACGCAAAGGAAGTATTGTCTAATTCAGTTTAGGTGATTAGGAAATTATAATTAAGAGTAACTGTGTCTCGTATGCTGGCATTTTTTTTCTTATCCCTCTATTGAAAAAGATTGATTATACTGAATTAAAGTTACTCGATGGCTGCTAGTTGTGTTTTTTTCACTTAAAAAAACCAACCTTGAAAGTATTTTTAGTTGCTTTTTCAAGCAGTGGCATATTGTGTTATTTTCTTTGCCCAAGGTTTTTTACATTTTGAAATCAAAGTAGATATTTCTAATGTCACTCATTTTAACCACAAACATTTGCTTTTATCATGTTGTTAGTCTTGGTCACTTGGAGTTAATTAAGATTTCAGATGTAGAGTTGCCAATCAACACACTAAATGTACCTCTCTCTTCTGTTTTCACAAGCAGGCACCAGGAGATTCAGCACAGTAGTTGATAGCTGGTATGTGATATCTGTCTCCTGGTTTATAGCCTGGTACAATAATGTCATTGCCCCATGTGGCAAATGGTGTAAGCTATTGTAAAACTGTTTGTCTATGTGATTAAGACATTGCAGCAGTGTGCAGCACCAGCCAATTACTTTTTTAATTTAATTATAGCAGAAAAAAGAGAATAGCATAATAGAAATTCTTGTCATAGGGAATATGTAAAACGTAAATTGAAGAGCCATGAAAATTTCATGCATTGGCAGGCTGATTTGTTCTTATTTTCAACTTGTTATGAAGACTGAGTTTCTTAAATGCAATAAAACAAGACATAGCAGTGTTTAGTAATTACTTAGTTCTACATCAAAATAATTATATACAGTATGTGTTTGCAATCCACTCTGCTGCGTATGAATGTAAAAATGAACACTTCAGGGCCCATATCAATTTTGTCTTTTAGACAGTGTAAATAAAGCTGAATCTTCAACTTTCAAATTAAAACTGATAACCTTGGGCAATCAGGGCTTTTATAAAGAAGGGGAAAAAAACTTTAGCTTGCCTCAGAACAGGTTGTGTCTCTGGAATGCTTCTGGGACTAAAGAGATCAATTAAGTGTGTATAAACAAACAGTTGGAAAAAAGCTACTAAAACAACAGAGGAGAAAGCTCTCTATTGGGCTCCAGGGGCCTGGGGGAGCGAAGTTTCATTAACTGGATCTGAAGTCCTATGGCCTTCTATAAACAGGCATTAATTAAAGAATGTAAAAAATAAAGTTTCAGACCTTGCAATATGTTAATGATCATATGATTCAGGGCCTGGGAAGGAGAGGAGCAGCAGAGGTCATAAAATAAGCATGAAGCATTTAATATGAGTGCTTGGCAGGGATTTCTGCAAATTAGTTGGTTATTTGCTGGTCCAAAGCAAATTAAGGTGATTTTGCTTCACTTGCTAATTTTTTATGTGCATGCTTGGCAAAATGTTTTTCACAAATGGATGAAGGTTATTGTTAATGGCATAATGAGAAATATTAACATATTTAAATAAACCAGTGTATTCTGACATAGGGCACAAGCGCTTACTTTTACATGTGTATTTAAATAGATCTTCTGTAGCATAGCAAAAGCATTTTGGATAAAGTTCATAAAAGAGCTTATGTTATTTGTAATATCTTGTTTATATGTTGTATTATTTAAATCCAACTAACACCTGAAACTTTATCTTTCTGTAAAAGGACATTATCCTTCTGAAACCTTAAAGGTACACTTACAAGTTAAAACTCATGTGTTAAATACCATTCTTTTTTCTTGCATACATTTAAGAAAATCTTAATTTTTATAAATCTTAATTATTATAATTGATTAACAAATTATTTTGTTTTCAGTGCCTGCGATGTTTGCTTTTTGTGTCACTTCCAGCTTTTGAAATGCCTTAAGTTCTTTGTTATGTCTAGGAAATTTAAAGATTTTTGAACCCATGGGAGCATAAGTATATTTGTGTGTCTATTTCTTCCTCTCCACAGCTGTAAAATCAAATCAGGACCAAATGTAATCTCTTTCTTGTTTACTATTATGAGTAGAGTGAGAGTGATGGTTGGTCACATCTCGCAGCAGCTACTGTCGAAAAACAAAGCGCAAAACAGAAAGTCCAAGGAAGATGACAGGAGTTGACTATTCTTAATTCTGGGTAATGGGATTCTAGCTCTAACTTGTTCAAGTAGGACATTTTTCTTCTCACTTGTTGGTATTCTTCCGTTTCATCTGTTCAGTCACATGCACTACTAGTTTCTTCCCTGTGGCATCTGATTACTCCCTTTATCTGCATTTATTTTATATTTCCCTTACCTAGTGGATTAAGAAAGGAAGTGCTTGAGGAACTGTTTAACGCGTAGATGGAAGAAGCTCTGTGTCTTTAAATTCTCTGAAGTTAGGAGGTGGCTGTGGCAAGAGTGTGTAGTTGAGGGAGGTAGTATGAGTAGGAAGCTACTATTGACATTGTTCTGTTGCAGCAATTTTAGATGGACAAATTGCAGTTGAGAAAATTTCATGACTCGGTAAAATGAGCAATGATGACATCTGTGGATGCAGGTCTGTTCATATCTTTGCAGAGCCTTTAGGGAAATAAATATCTCGGAACATTCGGTGAAGTGAAGCTCACTCAATAAATCAACCTGACACAATAACACTTCTGGCACATGAGCTCTACTTCTCCTCAGCACCACCTACCCCTCTGTGTTCCTGTGCTACCAAATGGTGTCTCCCCACAGGCCTCTAAATCAAATCAGAGCACACAAATACAGTGAGAATTTATTGGGAATTGGTTTTGTTCGGCAAAAACATTACTTATTAGATGAACTGAAATGATAAATTTTGACCCTTTAAGCGCTGAGGAAGTTCAGACACCTTTCTTAAGTAGAAAAGGGAAGATAAACTTTATGCTAACTTATGGAAGGTAAATGAATAGGAAGATAAGTTTACAGTCCGGTTTGTCAAAGCAAATATGTAAGTTCCCCCGAATGAGATAAGTTAGCTTTTGAACTTTTAAATTAGTTGCTCTGTTTGGAAATCAGTTGGAATCTGCGAAGTTCTAGCAATAAGAATAATAAACGTACCAGCCTGTTGCACTGGGACAATACAACAAGGAGCATCCCACCCAGTTCACAGGTAGATGCTATTCTTATATAATAACATTTAATCACATTATTTCTGTGGACGGAAGCCCAAATGTGTAGAATAGTGTATTCTGTCCACTGATTAGAGTTACTGGAAGCAGAAGGCAAAAAGGAAGAGTTCAATCCTTTTTCTCTTATTCTTTAGAGATTTGGAACAGAAACATTTAGAATAAATGAAGAGGCCCTGGGTTAAGCAAAGTAAAATAGGGCTTGGTAAGTAGTTTTGATAAAAGTGTATCACTTGGCTGGAAAAAAAAGTCTGTGGTATATTAAATCTTTGTTTTATTCTGAAAAGAAAGAATACTTTTAAAAATTACAGACATTTCCTGGAGAAGTTGCAAAATGACATTTTCATGAACTTAAGGATGCAGATATACATGCATGCTTAAAATTATATGTCTATAAATAAATATATACATATGTACAAACATGCAATAATTAGGGAGGATTGCCACTGGGAGTTGTTTCAACAGATAACTTTCTTATTTCACTGTGATTAACTTGTTAAACTCAATGATTTAAGAGGTAAGCTGATTTTCAAAAGAGCAGTTGCTTAAAATGGCACTAAAAGATGGGGCCTTATTGTGCTGCTGTTTTGCCCTCCATCTAAAAAATCTAATATCCTTTTAGATGATTATCTAATTAATAAGATTTCTTTCTAATTAGGTTGAAATTGTAACATTTCGTGAATGTCCCCTTACTAAGCAAGACACTTCTTAGAATACCTGCACTCTGGGGAACATGAAATATCTTTTCTTGAGGGAATTGTAGCAACCTTAAGATTGTTAAACTGGAACATCTGATGGATTTCTGATTGAAATGCCAAATGCTACTTTACAGAAGTGGATTTAAATCTGAACAGTATTTTACATCCTATCAAGTTAAGAAAATACAGAGATGGTGTAAGTCTGATTTTTTTTTTTTCCTTTTATATTTCATTTTGAACCCAGGAGAGTAAGCTAATGGACTTGTTCTCTGTATTTTGCTGAAGATCTTTAAGTTCTGATACTTCATTTGTTTATACTGAGCCAGAAGCTGTTTATAGCATTTTTTTACAAATTATGATGTCTGTCCCACTCCATTTTTTTATAGGAAAGGAGGTTTTAAGGAAAAGAAACAGTGAAAGATCGGGCCTTATATTTCACCACAGTTCTGGCAGAACACCAAACTTTTCCGTACATCAGTTGTCCTGCTTGAAATGTATTAAAGCAAGAAGAGCTGTGCAACCCACTGAGTGGAATGCAGTTGTATCATTTGTACTGTTAGAGTTTGTTTCTGTACCTGGAGGGGAAGCAGCACAGCGATAACCAAGGCTTGTCTAGCCCAGACAGTTTTGTTACTTCAGGATAATTTTGCAAAGCTTCTGTTCTGTTGTGCGGTGTGAATGCAGCTGCATTGGTATGAAGGTGACAAAATGATCCGAGTTTTCTATCGGGAACCACTGTTCCTTTGTCGGCATGACTTTTACATCGCATTGAGATTGGTGTCTACTGAACATGCTCCTATTTTGGTGCAAAGTTGAGGTAAAAATAGTTGTCTTGCACTATCATGTAGATATATTCTTGAGAGACGCTAACCCAATCAGTGATGACTTTGTGAACATGTGCCAGGTAGAGCAGGCTTTTAATAGAACCTTGGTAAGGAACAGTAGAAATTCTAACTGTAACCAATACGGTTGCATTTGTTTGTGTGAAGCAGACTTAAACTGATGAATGAACATTTGTCTTGAGATTGGTTTGATTGTCAGATTCTCCCTTTTGTCCTAAAAGAGAAGAGAGAGGTTGTAGTACTTGAGAAGTATAGAAGTACTTAAACAAAATACAGTTATGCAGGATCACACTGTGAAGATTTTTTTGGGGTGAGGGGGTGTGTATGTAGCATCACAGAGATGGCAACTCCTTACAGGGGTAAGGGCTGTGATTTGGTCCATCGTCTTCGCTCAAGGCACACGCTCCCTGATGCAGGAGGTCGCTAAGTCAAATACTATGGAAGAATTTTTAAAAGGTCTGAGTAATTGTGTGACTACAGTAACAGTTATAGTCATGCGTGTTAAAATACAGACAATCCGATCCCATGCTTCAGGGTATAAAATTACGATGATTAGGGTTCTGGAAGGAATTTCTCCCCTGCACGGCAGTACACAACCCCCTGCGCCTTGAGTTACTGATGTTTCTTGGAGGCTCTGGGAATTTACTGGGCTCACTGTGGTTACATTTCATAGACTATCTACATCTGATAGACCGATAGCCCAAAAGCTGTGGTGAATTTTCAGCTGTTACACATCTGCCTATCTGTGTCAGCTGCTGTTTGTTCTACATTGGCCCAATGTAAGCTAGCACTGCTGTCAGTAGGGGCTGGACCAGAGGACATCCAGAAGTCTTTTCTGATACAAATAATCTACAACTGCATGTTTCTGGGGGGGCTTTATTGTTGGGGGTTTTTGCCAGTATATAGTATAATGGGCATAACAATATGATGCCATGAAAAATATAAATTCCAAATAATCAGACTGCAGCATGATTTCTAAAAATGTATTCTTCCTTGCTTCCTTCTTTTCCATCTTTGAAGTACATGATTGTGCTTCATCTTCATGCTTCATCAATTGTTCTGCTGTATTGGTCGTTCAGCCAAACTTCCTACTGAGAGAACTTTGGCTTTTAAAGTTAAGTTAAATTTTCATTGCTTATAAATTTTTACTACATTTTCTTTGTTGAATGTCTCACATACATAGGGAGCAAGTAAATTTTTTTTTCCCTTTGGAGAAAAACGTCTGAAGAATTTTCTGTAGAATGATGAAGTTGTCTTTCCGTCCTGTCCCATCTTCAGGATTCCAGAGAGAGCATCCTGTTACCATTTTCATACCTGGGACACTAAACTTGGTCAGCACCTATCATTCTAAGAGAGGTCTTAAGTATGAAATAAAACTACCTTCAGAAATGGTATAGCCTCAACTAGGAGCTCCGTTTGTTTTTCTTTTACACTGGTTAAAAAAAAAAAGAAGGTCTGTTTCAAATCCTATTTGTCCCTTATCTCTGTTTGTTCAGTTGTTTTTAATATCACGTACTGAAAGAATTTCAATAGCTGTTTCACCATGAAGTCATTTGTTATCCTTCAGCAGGCCTTTGCCTGCTGAATTGTAAAGCAGCCTCGACTATTTGCATCCTCCAGATGGAGCAGCATATAAACACTCCCAGATATTTCTGGTAAGTATGAAAAAATATCTTATTTGTCCTTTCTGTGAATAAATAAGAGAATGTCAAATTTTATAGACTAATAAATTTGTATGCCGGCACTGACATTGAATCTCTCATGGCCTGCAATGTCACAGACCCTGAGAAACACAATTTTTTTGTTTTCAGATGTATACTAAGTCAAATAGAAGCTCAATAAAAAGCCAGGGAATTTGATTGCATTGTTTATGTCTGCCCAGTAGTCTAATTCAGTTGCAATTTGCTATGAGGAAACACAATTTACATTTTTCCCAGGCTTATTGCATAAGCAATCACTCACATATACATGCATGAGTGTATGTCAAGGAGAACTCAAATAATGGGTTAAAGTGTCATTTAATAATATATTCTAATGTCTGTTTTTATAACGAACAAAAAACTTTGCTGTATTGCAATGTATTCTCCTAGCTACCGAAAATTAATTCAAATCTTATCATTATTAATATTTTTTATTCCTCTCATTTACAACATATCCTAAATCTCAATTGCTTTGTGATACAAATGTATGTATCAAGTATCACCACACGCAGCAGTTCCAGACATCACTGTAAGCCTACATTCTAAATTCTATTTTAGTTCCTGAAATTAATCTCAATTAGAATTTTAATTTATGTATTTCTAATTTTAAACAGAACACGCAATAGAATAACTTACAATGCTCATGCTCATCTAAATAATGAAGCCTGACAGTATCCTCTGTGGTTGAGTAATAGGCTTTTTATATTTGCTAGTTTTCGTAGTTTGTTTTTCAGTTTCTTTCTAAATTAGATCCAGACTTCTGGAAACAGAATAAAAATATACATAGGACATAAAAGTCAATGAATGTATAAATTGTTAGGGATGGAATTTAATTCACTGTATTTACACATGATAAAATACTCCTTGATTGAATGCCTACTGATTATTTTCTGAACTGTTTGATTTTCAAAACAAAGTTGTAATAAGTCGTATGCAATATTTATCTTGTTTCATTAGTGCCGTTAAATGGAAATTAGTGTGATTTACTTGCGTTTTCCAGCACCAGTCTAATTCCTTGAAAATTAACTTTACTTAGTAGGTTTTTACCTAACTGAAGTGAAATGTTTAAAATCAATATTTGAGTGTTTTTCGAAATAGTGCTCGGTAGCAGCAACAGCTCATCAGGGGAGATGGAGGGGGCGCTATCTTATGCTAAGAATAAGCATACTTTTTCACTGTGATGGTTACTGGACAACTTTTCATTCAGGACATGTTGCTGCTGTTTTTCTGGGAGAAAGTTGCAGAAGATGCGCAGTTTGTATGTATGAATATAAGAAAGGCTTTAATTTGGTTTTTATCTAATTCAGTTTTCTTTCATAATGATAGCTGATTTGCCATGATTTATGTCATAACTGGTTTGCTTCAGTTGTGTGTATGCTCGTGTAAATAGAAAGCAAATAAGCTATATATTAAAAGGTCAGTCCTGAAGTATTGTCTATCTTAAAAGGCTTTCACATGAAGCCAGATGAAGTCCTACAGAACTTGCAAGTCTTTTTGCAGATAAAACATCCATTTACTTAAAAAGTTCTTCCAAAGTAACAGCTGCAGTATTTGCTTTATTGTCATTATAAGATAGCATTATTATTGTTACTTTGATAACAAGAGAGATACGATATAGAACACAATATTGTCTGGCACTTTTTTTTTTCTTCTCCTTTGGTATTTTTTTTAAACACAATGTACTCTTTACTTGATAAAAAGTCAAATTATTACAAATAGTAGAAAAGTGGGAGGCTGGTAGGAAACAAAAGAGATTGGGATTTGGCATATTCTGCTGCACCAGGACTCCAGCTGAAAAAAATGAGGCATTTTGAGGATGAGACTGGGAAGAGGAAAGAATCGCTTGATTCAGTGGATTGCTTCCCAGTGACATTGGAAGACATGTAGATGGAATCTGATTTTAATTTCCAAAACAACGTTATCCTCCAGTTTCTGCAGAATAGGCAGCAGATATGGATACAGCCCTGACAATACAGTTCTTGTGAGAGTTACTCTGCTCATTATCACCCAGAATAGTCTGATAGTGGGATTCATCTCGCTAACTTTGGTCATCTAGGAATTAGTCGTCTAGTCTCAGCTCGTCATCTGGATTCTCTGAGGTCATGGACTCTGTTTTTAATGGAGAGAGACAGTCTCAGAGGGTGTTGTAAGACAGTTGTGATGAATTGCTCTCTGGGGGTGCTTGTCTCTGTCTCCTCCCTCTCCTTCTCTCTACTTGTTGACCGCAGAGGGAGCTTAAATGACTAACTTGGACCAAATGCTTCGGATTCTCATGGATTCTCCCCTAAGCATCTAGTGGAAGCTGGCTGGTTGGGTAGAGATGAATTATCATCTAGGGGTGCCTATCCGTTGAGTTGAAAGGAAGTGCAGGCAGATAAATTAATGAGGTAAAGTAAAAGTTTTTGAAAATAGATAGAACTAATATTAATGTCAGGCATACAACTCACAGAGTGTGTGTATGTGTTATGGCCAACAAACATCTTCAAGATTTCTCACCAGAACAAAACCTTTTCTTTTTCCAAAGCTCTTTTTTACATTACTTGAAGTGTGTTTAATTCACTTCAGTGCTTTCACTGAAGCTTCATCTTCCTTTCTTTTCTCCACAAGCAAGTTTTCTTTTTCCGGGTCATACTCAATCACTCTTTAATACATATGGGTCCCAGCAGAATGAGTAAGACTTTGATGACGTTTGTCACAAAGAGCCGCTTAGAAACTGTCAAGCAATGCTGTGTACTTGTCATCGCTTTCCCGAGTTCTGTATCAAGACTAGGAAAGCCTCAAAGGTTTGAGGATGGGTAATATGTGCAAATTTTGAGATATAGAAGAATTGTTAACATTGCTGGCTTGATGTAAAGAAGGGCTACTACTTTTCTGAGTGATTGGTGTCTTCAAAGGAAACAGAAGATGGGATTAACAGAGGATTGTGCGGACCTGCACAGGGAGTGGATGCACTGAAAATTGTATGGTTTTTTTCATGCACGTCTTGAAACTGTCCTAATTATCCATGCCACTAACATGTGTTTATTTAAATGAGGATGAGGGTGAAGAAGAATTAAAGGTGTGGACTGAAAGTAGGGCAGAATGCTGCTTTTTGTTGAGATCAGTAGTTAAACTTCCCCTGAGTTCAGCAAGATCAGGAATAGATGCATTCACATTAAATACGTGAGATAGCAATTACATTTTTTGCGTTGCGTATTTGAACACATAACTTGAATTCTCTCCTGCTAAAACGTCAGTGAGCTAGACTCACATCGCTGTGCTAGCTGTACTTAAAGATCTTAGTTTTATGTTTCTGAAAATGTCATCTATTCCTTCAATCACTTGTAAGCCCCCTGTAATCTCTTTTTAATGTAAGCGCACTGGAGTTTTCACTTTTGTTTGCTGCCCTTGCATTATTTACTTTGATCCGCTGTGAGAAAATCTGAAAGTGTGTTGTCCTAAATGCTAGCATCTCACCAACAAGATTTGAGGCCTTGTACTTCACATTGAAGAAAAAGGCTCTTGTGTGAAGACGCAGGTTTTGTTTAGTTCTCTGTCCCTGGTGGGAGCCTTAATTGCATTTTCTCTCTCACACAGTGGCTGGCTAAGGAGTGCCTGCCTTCCCTGCTGATGCTGGAGTTTTCAAGCTCTATTACTCTGTGACGGAGAAAATTCCTTGGTCCAAGAAGAAAAGACTCAGATTAAAAAAAAAAAAAAAAAGTAAAAAAAAAAAAAAGTGTTTAAGTATTGTCACTTTACCATGTGTGGTAAACAGAACAAACAATAGACTTGCTTAACCTTCCTCCCCACCCTCTGAGACTTCTCTACAAGTTTTGTATGACCTACTTCATAGAAATCGCATCATATTTAGAATGTTAAATATTATGGAAAGTATAATTCCCTAGGGCAAATAAATTAGACTTCTTGGGAAAAGTGGTAAACAGAAAATTATAAATGCTTTGTGTTCTCTTAATCTGTGCCAGCCCATTCTAATGCATATTTTATAACCTTTAACTGGAGTTAAAACAAAGCAAAAGTCCCCAGTTCGTTTTTAAATTCTGTTTCATTTACACTGGGAAAATCTTTGAGACTTCAGATGTTGCAAATAAATATTTAATATTTGAGCATGGTTGTGACAGAACTTTTGATAAAGAAAGAAGCTTTGCAACAGATTTTAAATTGCAGTTAGGACTCATTTGCACTGAATGTTTCCTAACACACTGTGTGCTGTTCTGTGCTGCACTGTGCACTGGACAGGGCTCTCTAGAATAGCTGGAAATAATGTGAAGAATTAAGGGCTATGTCATTTTAACTTGTGTGAACATGCTGCTGGATGGAAGCATGCTAATATTCAAGCAAGCTTGTATATTTTTAGTAGTCTTATGCCTGCATGTGTCTACGACAGCTTGGTGATTTTTGCACTTTGATCTGCGAATTCATGCCCCACTTAAAAATTCCGTATTTTGGAAGGCAAAAAACCCTTCCTATGGCAGGGGAAAAAGGCCTCATCTTTTTTTTTTTTTTCTGAAATTTTGGCATGTTCTTCATTGATCCATGGTTGCTAATGGTGAAACAATGATGTCACAGGTAGGAGATTATTTTTTTCCGTTAGTGTTCAGCTGTAAAACTTTTTTTATGTTTGCCTTGCATGTCCATGTCCTCCTTCGCTCAGGATTAGAGTCTGCAGAACTTAAATTCTGGAATGATTAAAATAAGTACTTATATTTTTAATCCCGGTTATCCTGCACTTAACAAGAAATCATCAAGACCTTTGAGCAAAAACTTACTCAAATTTTGGATAGAAAATTTGGACTTTGGGTAGCCCAAAATATACCTGCCTGCTAATGAAGTTTCTGATGTTATACAGATGACACACTTTGCTTTGTACTTTTCATTGATGGGCTTTTGTTTCCCTGTTTGTTTTTCCAAGATGTTTTAATTCTTAAACATGATTTATCTTAAAGAATTATCTCTCTTACTGTACATCCTGACAGTAGAGATCACCCAAGATGCTTTTGATAAACAGCTCTCGGGTGTGAGCCTGAGGCTGTTGAAAGGATTCTGAGTTGGGGAGGGGGAGGAAGGGCCAAGCTCTGGAGTTCACTTCTGTGATTAGTCTCACAGAATTTTTTGGGGTACCTTACAAGATCTATCTGTTTACTTAAGTTTCTCTGGGAGAAAGTAAATTTCTCCTGTGATTTGGCAGAAGTCTGTTTTGAAACAGAGGGGCATTTTAAAGGCATCTTGCTACAGAGATGCCTAGAAGAATCCCAGAAGAAGCCATCTTCAGACGTAGTTCTGGAAGGGGCAGAATAATTGCACTTTTCTTCACTATCCTACTCGGAGGGTGGCTAAACATGTTTTTCTACACATAGATATCTGTTGTTAGAAAGGTCTTAGTGCAAATATTAACACTTGATAAACATCTTGATGACTTGCGTTTTTTTCATGTAGCATTCAGAGGATGCTTAAGACAGTTGTCTGCTCTGTTTACTGAAAATACATTGAATAGATCTGAAATAGTGTATCCTTCATGGTCTGCTATATGTTTTTAGAATGTACAGAAAGGCCAGTTGAATAACTTCCCATTACATGAGGAAAAAAAATTATTTTTTTAGTAATTCCAGCCATTGCTAAATATACACATACTAGAAGAATTATATACTTGGGTCTTTCTCCTCTCAGTTCTCTGGTCTCAAAGAATATGTAGTTTATCTAGTTCTTCAGCCTTCCTCTGCCCCCATCATGCGTATATCCGTGCCCAATATACCAGGCATTTATCCCGAACCTCAGTGAATGTGTAAAACTCCATTAGATTTTGAAGATTCTGAACATTAGATTTTGAAGATTCTGAACATTTTCACTGAGGCTTTAAATCAGTTCTAAGATATTCATACAAATAGCTTATTATGTAGATCCTTTTGTCTTCTCAAAGTATTTTTAATAGTCTTAAGTTCAGTCTGGCTGAAGGAAGATATCTTTCTGTTGTATGAAGTATTTCTTAATGATATTGAACTAAAAAAGAGGTTCCTTTACATCTATGCTTTTGGAAGACAACAAACAGCTTGATGTTCTTTCTCTCCCTAGTTAACTCATTCTGAAATAGAAAAATAAAGGAAATTAGTTTCTTGTTAGTATCAATGTCCTTTGTAGGCATTGTTAAGGTTTATAAGGTCCCAGAAATGTGCCTTATATAGGTATGAAGAAGACTATTACATAAAAGGAATCCTGTTTCTCAGGTGAATCACATGCATTTGCATTAACTCTATTATTTTTTAGTTGTTTTTAAGAAGATAAGAATAATCTGAATGGTATAATTATAATTTTTCTATTACATTAAGAAACACTGTAGCTTAGATGCTGCTTTATTCATCAGATGGAAATTACACCTGAACAGAGCCTCGAATTCTCTTCCTCTTCTGTTACGTTGGTGATTTCCATCTTTTCCTTTGTTCAGAGCCCATTCCCTGAACAAGATGTAAAAATCTGAACTATACCTGTAATATTTTTTTTTCAATTACCACGTGGAAAGGTGCTCTCAGCAAACCTATCCTAGAAGGACCTATTAACTTTGCTTATACTTTCATTCAGTTGTTTTTCTGCTATTCCATTTAGATGTGCTTCCAGTTTTTATTTATTATAGTATTATAGATAAGACATTATTAACTGGAATAGCAATATTGGGATCAAAAGGATGGTCAGCCACAGGTTTGCAGTGCTGGCATGGAGGATGCTGCATAGGAAGCTGCCTGTGTACCAACGAGAACTCTCAAAGTGTGCCGAGACATTTTACAGCTGCTGTGTTTCTTTATTCTTTTGTTAAATGTAGATGAGTCTTCAGGTTCCTTACTGTGAGCAAAAGCAACTATGCCCCAGATTAGCTGAAGCATTCAGATAGCAAGAGATAATATTTTAGGAAGCACCTAAAATTGAAGACAAGGTAGCTTTCATGAGCAGCTCAGCACTTAAACACAGCTTTAAAATTAACATCTGGTGGAACACTGAGCATGTATTTTGAGCAATGTAGATCTGGAAACCTTTCTCATCTGTGGCCTTTATAAGCCATGTGACAGTGGAATGGTGCAAATTGAAATTTTTTCCATCCCAGTTTTACAAAAAAAGCCCTGAACAGTTGGGTGAATATGGATATCTGATAAGAGTGTGTGCTTATAATAATAATTAAAAGAACAGTAATGTCTTAAGTCAGTAATATTGCCTGTTTACTTGTAAGCAAGTGACTAACCCAATCTCAGTTTCGCTCTCCCTTTACATAATTACTTGTTGGAAGGGCTATAATTTGGTAAGAAGAGAAAAAAGACGTGACTTGACACCGCTCCTCATAAAGGTGGGTGGAACTGAGACTGAGGGCAAAAGTCTGTTGCTCTTTTTTTTTCTTGTGCTACCTTATTTTGATTCTTGTTTTAAGCATTAACCTTTGAAGACTACCTTTGCTGATATCATCTGTTTGTTTCTGCTGAGTCAGTCTACCAGCTTATAAAATTTATGTATACAGAAACTCATGTAACCAAAGGCACTGTTCTGTTCTAATTGAATTCAGTGGCAGATCTCTCAACGATTTGATTAGTTGGTTGAACTGTATAAAACAACATCTTCCACTTTTTGTAAAAGAAATTCTTGCAACCCTTTTCTTTTTCTGCTTGGTTTGGCACCTTGCATCTATCTAAGGAAAGATGGCACATTCACATAGCAATATGCAATTGGAATTGATTGTCTATGTCCAGCAGGATAGTTTTTCCCAAGGATTATGAGTAGATAAAACATCTAGTCAGCTTTTGTATAGGTAGATTACAAGTCTTTGAGGGGAGAATGTTTGTCATAAGTATGTGAAAGGCCTTTCTAGCTGAATTATAGTATCATTTTTAAACAGTGAATCATAAAATCCATGGTTAAAAGGACCTAGAGTAATGATTTTAGTCCATCCCTCGCCCAAATACATGATTCGTGTTCCTAGGCCATTTCTGAAATGTTTGTGTGACCTATTTAATACACACTGATGCAGCAGGACTATTTTCAAATGTGTTAGATTTCTGAAAGTTTACAGTTGGTCTCCAGAAAATGACCCCCACATATATAAATACAGAAGAGAAGAATACATAAGTTGACTTAAAGTTCAGATTGTAGGCATGAAAGAAGTATTTTCTCCTTCTGTTTTTCTGACCTATATGTTGCATTATAAAAAATACTACAGAATGAACTTCATCTACTACCTAAAAATGCGGAGGCCTGCATTACATGAAATTCTTAGTCTGTAGCTGATTTTGTAGGACACAAGAAAAACTGATGGGATGTGCATTGTGGACTTAGAGATCATTGTTGCAAAAGAGATGCTCACTTTGGGGAATTTTCTGACCCTGGGTTGATATAGGCTCCTTGGATAACCATGTGTTTATGTCCTGCTATTTTAAATACATCCGTACTATTCCTTACACTAATATAATCTTCTGGTTTCTAGTTAAATCTATCATGCGGTGAGAAATTTGGAGTTTGTTGAATTCCATTTTCAGTCCACCTTACCAGTTCATTCCAGAGTGGGCTGTCAAATAACCTTAGGAAGCTAAAGAAAAATTGCTACAACAACTGTTAATTTATTGTAGAGACATCACATTATGTGACTGAGAGGATATTATCTGTAACTAGTGAAAGATATATTTTGTACCATAACATTGCTTTAGACGACTCATACATACCTCTGATGGTATTGGCTTCAATATGGGAGGAAGTCAGGATCCTGTGAAATACTCTTATCGTAGTAACAGTTGGCTCAGCAGCTCAGAACATGACTTTCATTTTCTTCTCTTTTAAAGTCTTGGATGTTGAATATCAATTTTCAGGAAAGCGTTTTCAAAAATGTTTCATAGTGTGGTGATGCTTAGAGCTTAGCAGCATTTGATGTTTCATTCCTGGCAACATAGCTAAGCTCTTTGTGGAGAACTCAGTGATGTTTACTGTGCTGATCCTAAACGTAAACTTGTTTGAAAACAAGGTGGTTTAGTTTGCAGTCAGATCATTGTGATTTTTATCACTATATTTGATGTATTACAGACTGCCTAATTCTCTCTTCTTAAAAAAACCTTGTGTGAAAGTGTTAAGAACTTTCTGCATTTTGAGCATTGTGGCAGGAACTGAGAATTTTGTGCAAAGAAAGATGGGAAACCAAATAAATGCTTTTTCTTGTTGGTGTGGGATAGCCAAGACAAATGCTTTTGAAACATACTGTCTTCCCTTTTCTTGATTGTGTTCCTCAAAAATAATTTATTTTGACCATTGTAATGTAGGGCTGGTAGATAGTCAGGAAAATGAAGAAAAGTAGAAGAGGATCCTCATAGCAAATCAAAGTAAGCATGTGGACTCAGAGGTCCAATTCTGCCAGCTTTGAGGGGAATCTCCAGAGGAAGGAAATAGAGGAGGACAGGATGAACAAGACTCTTCATAGCCTGGATCAGCTAGACCTAATCTTGTGGCCCCGATAATTCATTTCAGCTCCTACAACCTTCTGCTGCTTATTTGAAGGTGATGTTCAGTAACTAAATATTTTATGCAATGATGAAGGCTAAATACTCAATTAACTCGGATGTACTGTGAGGCAAGAGTGGCATATATGTGTATATGATTCATATTACAAAGCCAAGTCCTTAGAAGTCCTGAACACCCAACTTTGACTGCCCATGGAGCATTTGCACTCAGTTGTTATTATTAGGATACAGTTTTTAATTTATGTATCATATGCAATTTTTTATTTAGCATCCATGTCTATTTCAGTGCACAGGATGGTTGTTTATAGGAACTTTGGCTCATTTTCTGCAGGAACTGGAACAAATCGGGGACTGCAAAAAGAGAGAGGATGCTTTTGTGATTGAGTCAAGAGAAAGACACTCTAGCAAACCCAGTTTTGTCCCTGTTTCTGTCACAGGCTGTCTGCATGATGCTGAGCAACTCAATTAAAACATTTGGCAGATGGCCACTAACTGCATATAATTCATTTTCAGGGTGCTCAGCTTGAGATATGTGGGCTCATACTTACAGCAGTTGTTATTCTCCTTACAGCCGCTGAAATCAATGGAAGTAGTGGCTGCTCAGCATGTTCGTTAGCGAAGTGAAGGAATGTGCACGTGGGGGAAGTGAAAGGTCCTGAAGCCTAGTGCCATCTTTCTCACTGATTCTCTCTGCCAAGATAGGGAGGCCCTCCTGTGTTCCATTACCAATGGTTATTTTATGCTGTATGTGAAATATTATGTATAGGTATATATTAGGAGAAGAATGTTCTTGTTTCAGTTGGAATCTGTGAAGTTTATAATGAACATCTTACAAAGGAGTGCAAGAAGGCAATTATTTCTATATTTCTTGTCTGATGAACTGTGAACAAGGTGTAGTCTACCAGCTGGATGATGCATACAAAATTACTGAATAACTGCCCCATTTCCCGAGTTGGCCCTATCCAGAGTGTGGGCTAAAACATAGCAACTTTAGGAAAAATGCCATGTGATCACATAATTAAAAAATTATTACATAATGTAACATGTACAAGGATGCAGAATTCAGATTACATCAGAAGCCATCTTCTGATATCGCTCAATTTCAAAATGCTTGATTTGACAACCTGAATATTGTTCTGAGTAATGTAATATATGGTATGGGAAATTAAAGTATGGCTGCAAAGCTATAAATACAATTCACAGGCTAAAAACTACTCCTATTAACATTGCGACTGAAAGATATAAATCAGTTCATAAATATGAAATTACTTGCATGCTTGAGTTTTTGCAGAATCGAGGTCTAATTAGCGAAAGGCATGATCTTGTGAAATACCGGGCTGGGAGTTGTAGTTGCACCTTCTAGGACTGGGCTCTACCTTGAAATGATTATAACTATATGTCTATTTATAGCTAAGTAGAAATTTAAAAGAAATATTTGTTTTATTTGTATAGCGTTTTCATTGGTTTACCCTAAAGATATATGCTAGATGATAATAAAGTAATAAAAGATTGTTTTCACAGCTGTTTGTCTTTGATTACATATTTCTTTGAAGTATTGCAATAAGACAGACTTTGAACCTGGAAAGAGATCAAATAATGAATTGTTCTGCTTTGTGAAGCTTAAGAAGGGATTTTATTGTTGAAACATATAGTGCAACATAGTTTTTTTTCTTCTAACAGTTAAATAATGGTTGAAAGTACTATGAGATCATTACAGATGGACTAGATTAAAGAGCTTGGGGCCAAACATTAGGAACTGTGTTAGTACTAACTAAAATAATTTCTTAAGTTCTGTCATTACAAATTTATTTTTGTTATTTTTCTTTTTGAATCAAAATAAAGTTTCAAAGAAAGTGTTTTAAATCTTTTAATTATCCATTTACTTAAAGCAAAGGATGACAGGAAACTTAATAAATGTATGAATCCTGTGGGATTCTGTTTGTAATATGGATCATTTGGCTACACTTTATACCCTGGATGATATATTTGGTGTTAAATTGGAATAAAAGTTGTAGAGCTGTGAATAAACTTCGTAGGGTTTTCTAAAAGTGAAAGGATTATAGCATTTAAAATGTGTCTGAGGAGGTTCAAGTAAAATATTCAATACAGAATTTGAAAGCTTTTTGTATTGCTTTTGCTCAAAACAATATTATATATGACATTAACTTCACTGCCTCCCCTCATGAAATTCATCTTGAAAGGAAGTAAGTGACAAATACCTAAGTGACAGAGAAAGATACTTAGTTTATTTTTTTCAAGGCTAGTGAACAGTAAAATATCAAATAATGCAGGTCAGCATTTCACATGATGTATTTGAGTTCTGGCTGGTTATGTTGGAAGAATATTTCTCTCTACAAGAAATACCTGAAAGTTTATGATCATATATCTTAGATATATAAAAATGTTAAGGTGTATATTTTTAAAACCCCTGAAATGTTTGCACTCTCTCTATCAGTCGACTGAAATTAGTTGTTGTGTTATTTAGAACAAACTTTTGCCTCTGTGGAAGAGAGAAACCTTTCAAATGATAATTTCAATAGAAACATTAGACAAAGGAATATTGTAACTTTAGAGATTTTTATGATGAAGGTGTGTTTAAGAGATGTCACTTTGATATTTTTACATTATGTCCTACATTTGTCAGCTAAAACCAGGATATTGCCTCAATGAGAAAAAGCATGTTCTGCACTTGTCAAAAGGCAGTAAGTAATGATTAAAATAGCAGTGTGAAACGCTGGGAGATTAAAGTGATGCTAATGATAAGTGAGAGAAGAAAAGGGCAAGCTATATTTTAATCCCTGAGAGAATGGTTAATGACTTCTATTGCCTGAGATTAAACTAAACCTGTCTCATCAGCTTTTTCTGCCTGGTGAAAAAAAGCTCTCTGCACTTTAATTTATTAAAGTCTTTTAAGGAAGCACATTGATCCACAGAGGTTAAACTTTAAAAAATTGTGCAAAATACACACTAAAAATGCTTTAACAAAAGTGTGACTTTGTTGCTTTAGGCAAGCTCACAGTTTTATAAAGAATTCATTGTCTATGGCTTGGTGAATTTAATTAAGGAATATTAATTACTTAAACTGGGAGGTTTGTTCCTTTTTAAAAGAGAATATTTTTTTTCAATTCTGGTGCAGGAAAGGTAGCTAGTATGTTTTAGAAGATATCAGCAGAAAGGGACAGACTAAGTTACAGTTAAAATTACTGTATGATCTGTTATGATAGTGGTATCGAAAAGCCATTTTAAAAATGCTTTTCAAAATATATGTACTACTTGGTATAATGTAATGAGTACATTTGTTTATACTGAATTACTGTTAATCTATTTCTTTTAATAATTCTTATGACTGCAAGACAGTGTTATAAAATCATCTTTATATTGAGAAGCTGCCCAGTTCAGCATTGCCTTTTCAACAAGCGTGTAAAGTCTTTCTTCACATTAGAGAGGGATGGCAGGAGAATTGTTAATTAGACTATTTTTTTAATACATGTGATAAAACTGTCAAGTCTGAGTTCTTAGGATAAACTGCAACATTGCAGCATGCTTGGGAAAATAAGATTTTCCTCTGAGGCAGCTTTGCAAGGTTTTGTCACTTTTAACCTCCATCCTTTCATTGCACTTATTTCACATAGTGTCTGTATCCTCAGCCTACAGGACAGACAATAGGTTTAGAAACAGAAAATGGAAAATGTTCAAGCAAATATGCATGGCTTGCTTAAGCCTTAGTCAAGTTCCAATTCCATTTGCTTTTTGCTTTTTTATTTTTTTCTCTATAGGTAAGAACACTGGAAGTAAACAGTGTGCTTTTGTCCTCTTTTGCAAGTTCAGTACCCACAGTGCCTTTCTGGCTCCGTACTAGCAAACTGCAGCATGCATCCCAGCTCGGGGAATAAATCTGGTGCTCGTGGATACCAACAGTTCTGCTCTATATCCTTTCCCTCCTGCCTCATGGCAAGCATTTTGCCTCTTCAAATCTCCGAACCTCTGTAAATAAGGAGCCCATTTAGTGACTATCTTATGTGATGGTTGTAATCCAGGTTATTTTTTAAAGCTGTTTTTTAAGTATAACTTGTTTGGTAAGTGAGTTTAAACTTGATTCATGCTTTGATGTTAATGAAACACCAATTTATCGGAAGGCCCTGCAGCCCTAATGAGCAGTTTCTTTAAAAAGAACATTTAATCAAGGTTTATTTTTAACTTGTTTAAACAGATCTAATAGTTTGTGCTGATTTCATTTCAGTATAATAATTGCTAGCAATCCTATTAGTAAGTCGTGGTACATGGAAGTTAACACAAATTCCATTCTAATGAGCGTAGTGTAACAGCAAAACCCTTGTAGTCAAGGAAAGGTTCATGTTCGGGAGGAGTGACAGAGGCACTCGGACGTTTTGCTGACAGCAGATTATTTTTGTTTTTATACAAATGTCAGGCATGACTTGCTAGTATTTAAGTGGGTTTTGTTATTTTTGAGAGGTGAAGCATTTTCATATTAACTTTTTAAGGTGAAAGGAGCCACTTATTTCCTGACGTTAGGCAAAGTACCTGATCTGCTAGCGTAACTCGTATTTGTCTTTATACTTTACCTGTACGTGCGGATTTAGCTGTAATATGCTATTTTATGAGGATAAATTCCACAATCTAAAAATACAACTTGTGGCATTTATTTTAATGAATATAAAATCTTGGAGGCAATTCAGTGTGAAAAGCAAATGAAATTTCAGCGGTCAATTTATAGTTAAGAAAAATCTCTAAAAGAGCAGATGAAGCTGAAAAACGTGTGATCATCTGAAGTACTGTTTTTAATGATTTGCTTACAGCTGCATCTGTACATACTGGAGATTGCGTAGCCACATTTTCATTGTGACTAAAGTCTTAAGTCTAAATTCTGGTTTATTGGCAAAAAATAAAGAAGAAAAACAATTATTGCTTAATTTGAAAATAAAATTATCCCATCAGTATTTTCAGTCTGAAATACAGTGTTCAGGTGTTACTGGTCAAGTTCAGTTATTAGCTTTTAAACTTTTTATTACTTAGTCTGACACCATGACATTTAAAGTATGAGGAAGTTTGGAGATAAATAATACGGAGTGATTTAGGATTTGAGAGATGTACTAAAAAGTGTTCCGATGCACTGAAGGGCAGCTGTAAGTTCCACATTGTTTATAGGTTTCTGGGTTTCTGATTGGAATCCAGGAGCCCCATGTTTTACGAGCTTTGGAGCTGGGGTGGAAGAAAATATCTTGAGAGAACATTGATAATTAGATTTCAGCTGTGCGAGAAGGAGTCTTGGAAGCCTTTACAAGTTCAGGGGTCCACCCAAACAGGCAGCTTGCAGGGTCAGTACTTGAGCCCGTCATTAGGTAGAATAACTAACTCCTCATTATTTGCATCAGCATCTTACTGGGAAATTATTCAGTGGGATTCTTCTACCTCTGGGGGCAGAGAGGGAGGAATATCTGCATTCGTATCTGAGCTCTAGCTTGCTCTTGTGACACTAGTTTCCTCATTTTGAAAGTCAGAGAATAACAGTAATGATCTACTTATTGTACACTTCCCCCTTTTTCTTCTTTGCTTCTCTGCATACGGAATAAATAACCTGATATGCTCATAGTACTTATGCGTGTGACTTCAATTATATACTGTCCATATTATTTAGAAGATGTTTGTAACCACTACAACAGAAGATAATGCAGCTGCTTTGTGATGATATGGGCGATATGGAGCAGATCGTCTGACGCTGATGTATAAAGACTTTTTCTCTTCTCTTGTCCTGAATATCTCCAGGATATCATTTTTCTCCGCCCAATAGACTCCACTTGTGTGACCTGTGTTTGTGCCGAGGAAAGGATGCAGTCCTGGTTTTCTTGGGGAAAGAATAGTTGTAATATTTACGCATCTTCCCGATGTTGTCTCCTTGCTAGAAGAACACCCGTGAGCATACAGTATGTTTCAAGAGTTACCACAGCTGGCACGTCTGTGCAGTTCGTGGGGAGCCGATGCTTGGGAAGCCGTGTCCGTGGGTCCCTTGGCGGACTGGCCCTGGCTCGGCTCTTGGTCTGGCTCTCCTCAGCCTGGCACCCTCTCGCTCCCAGGGAAAAGACAGGGCGGACTGCCTTAGTGAGGTGTTGCAGGGCAATCTTGATGTGAGAAGTGTTGCCGAGTCCTCCTCCCACAGCTCTTCTCGGGGAGCAGGAGGCCTGGCTACCGTCACGGGGAGTTCTGGTGCTCGGGGCGCTCGGGTGTTCGGTACGATAAGGAACAATTGCCTGCTGCGTTGAACGCGTGAGTAAAAGCAGGACACCTCCACAGTTAAATTTCACGATGGCGTTTTAAGAAGGAAGGAAGATTTTGGAATGCATATTCTTTGGGGCTTCTATTTTGGGGACCTGTTATGAAAAAAACTAGCATGGATGATTGCGGGAGTCAAAGCACAGCACCAGCTCAAAGGCTGCTGTGTTAAGCTTATTATTCGCATTGATTTTTGAATGTGAATAATATTGCATACCTTGAAATACTTTTAAAGGTATATGTTTTTACACAGATAAAAATGATCAATTCTGTGGTGCAAAACTAAGGTGAAGAAACAACTCCATCTGGTTTAGGTCCTCAGTTTCTGACAGACTTCTTAAAGGGAATGCCAATTCACATCTAAATACTCTTTTCTAATGGAAGTTTGGAGACTTCTTTAAAGACGAGGGAAATAAATGGGGACTCATCTGTTCATTGACAAATGTATGCTCCAATGAATCACGTCATCTGACTTAAGTCCTTTTTTCTGCCTTACTAAAAACAAACTCATGCTATTTGTACTTAATGCTGATACACACTGCACCCTGAATACTAAGTTGGAATGTATTTACAAATGTGAAAGAACCTGTGGTCCTTTCATGCATCAGGTTGTCATAGAAACTAATTAACTTTCATTTCTGTGTCAGGGCAAAGTAGTGTGATGCAGATGTAAATTGTAGTTCAGAAATCACCACGATGGAACTAGAGAAAAAGAAAACATCAAAACCTTCAGAATTCCTGCAGGACATCGGGAATGCAAAATATGTGATGGGAAGTTACAGTGTTAAATGCCTCATTTCACCAGGTCTTTTTGCATAATCTGCTGCTTCAGAAGTGCTTGGAATGTTACTAAACTGACAAAGCAGTATGGTTTATGTATATTACGTTTGTGTATGTATGTGAAAACGGATGGGTCCAGAGAGTGTGTATATGTGCACATGGAGTAGTGAAATTCTGATCAGAAGTGGTGCCTAAAATATAAATGGCAATTACAGACTACTAACTGCTAGAAGAACTTTAAAAACTTATAGTATAATCTTTGCTTTCTCAAATGAATTAAGCTGATTTCTCTCCAGTTAGTTTCTCTCTCTTTGAGTTATTATAATTTTACGTGAAATCTGAATACATTAATATTTTAACTGTGAGAGGTGTACTTTGACTGGCTTAAGTGGTAAAGGAATGTGATTACAAGATGATTTATTGGAAGTCATTAAAAATGATTTATTAAGAGAAATATGTTGTGTTACTAAAGCTTTTTTCCCTCTGCTGAAGATGGGGTTATGCTGTCACGTTGCCTTCTTCAGAAGAGGAAAGCAGCCTGCAAAAAATCAGGAAAGCATTTTGCTTTGTGGGTTACTGACATGAATAGATTGTAAAGAGGGCCAGCTTGCTTTTACAACAGAGATGTAGCGGGCCTTGTCCCCCGTCGCAGATTCACTCTTAATAGGTCCCAGTCTTACGGGGAGGACTGTACGCATCTAGCCGGAGCAGCGGGGCTGGGCAGCAGTTTCACGCACACCTCCAAGAGCGGTGGCCAGCCTGCACTACTCTCGTTCCTGTGCTGCTGGCTCCGTTTTATGTGCTGTTTGTGGGGCTGCGCTGTGAATCAGATTAGTAATCGATCCAGATTAAAATATCTTCCCCCCCCCCCCTTCCCCCTCCTTCTTCTCCGCTGCCAACCCCCAGCCCAATTCTGAGGAGGGCCATACAAAGAACGAGTTGGAGGGAAGGGATGGGCCTTTGATGATTTTAAAAGAGATGGCTTTCTTTAGATGACATTTCTTAGATTGGGAATGGAAGAAAAGGAACGCAAATCTGTAGCGGAGTTGGTGTGCAATTTATACTTTAATGAATAGAAGAATCTTGCTCTTGCGTGTTCTCCCAACTTGGAGTACGAACTTAAAACAGAGTTGATAATATTGCACTTAGAAGAAAAAAAAGTATAGAGGAAGATGTGCAATTATGCAATTTTCCTATAGTTGATTCCTTCTCACAGGAAAAAAGGGGAAAATATTTTTATAAATGAGAATCGTGGCAAAGCTAAAGACAGTCGTAGAACTTGATTGTTTTTCAGCTAAGGCAAAAAAATGTGTGCAAATGGAAGGTACACGAATACCCCACCCCAGCAAAGAAAGAAAGAAAGAAAGAAAAAGAAAAAAAAAGTTGGAGGATTGATGATGTAATATCTCTTTCGTGCTCACGTTATTTGTTAAGTGGGATTTTTTTTGTTGTTGTTTTTCCTTCTGGCTACTCTGCAGTTTCTTGTTCTTATGAATAGCTTTGTTTCATTGTTTTGAAGTCAATGTACATTTCTTTTGAAATATGATGTAAAATGAGATAGAGGAGAAACAATTTATCTGTAAAGTATGTACTTCCCCTATCTTTTTTCTCTGTGTGTATATATGTGTTTCTATATTCAGGAAAGTCATTGGCAACTCTCCAGTTGACTTCAGCAGGACAGGACCTGGCAATATAATTAGGCATATATTATTAAATGGAGCAGTCGATGTGTCACAGAAGAGTAATATGTCGTTTGCGGTAGATGTTGTAGAAGAAAGGTAATATGGAAAGAGATTTAAAGGAACAGTAGGCTAGATCTGTTGAAATTTTACAGCGTAACAATCAAGTCATGGCTAATGGCAGACATTGCTTCCAATCAATGCCTTGTTGAACTTGGCCTAATCCTGTCTGTTGTTCCATAAATGAAACAGCACATACTCTTGTACCAGCGGCCCCCAACTTCTGTGTATATGGATACAAAAATAGCTTAACTCTTGTGCTGAGTACTAAGGGATTCCTGAAGCCAAGCTGCTATTTGCACTTAATGTATTCCATAGGAAAACTTAACCCTCAAGTCTTTTTTGGGGCCTTAGGTTCAAGGTCTGCAGCTGAAACATCTGAACCACCTGAGACTACTGCTCCAGAATTTAGACTTACTTAAATATTCAAGAGGAGAAGACCAAAACGAGTCTGTTACCATAATGAAGTTTCAGGGATGTCCACTAAAGGACCACTGTGGCTTCAGATAAACAGATGCTCTTCCACGAATCTG
Source organism: Haliaeetus albicilla (assembly GCF_947461875.1). Classification (NCBI taxonomy): domain Eukaryota; kingdom Metazoa; phylum Chordata; class Aves; order Accipitriformes; family Accipitridae; genus Haliaeetus; species Haliaeetus albicilla. The sequence continues at coordinate 20,805,373 of NC_091497.1, forward strand.
TTCTGTGTGGAAGGAGCATCCGAGGTGGCACTGGTGGTGGTGCCATCAGACTCAGCAAAAACTCAGAGGGAGGGAGGAGTGAGTTTTATTTGTAAAGAAATCTGCGTAACAGGATAGTGTGGCAATTGGGAGGTGAGGGCAGCAGTCTTCAACATCTCTGTCACAGCAATACTGCTTGCCATAAAATCCAACCAGGCAAGGCATTGGTTACATCTCAGAGAATATAAAAGCCGCATGGTCTGATACTGCATCTTTTTTTTTTTTATTATTCTTCAGTAAACTAAGGGGCTCTTCAGTAACCTTTGTTCTCTTTCCTGCTTCCCAGAGCAAATTAGATAGTTACGGGCTGACTGGATAACTCCAAGGCATCCGCAGGAAATTCACATTACTATCAAACAAAAGATTAATAAAAAAAAGTCCTTTGTAAGAGCGGTTGTGAGTGAATACAGTTTGAGAGTGGGCACAAGCACTTGGTGGTATGTTGAATCTTCCCACAAGGCCATTTTACATAATTTATTAACAAGATCATTTTACTTTCTGATTTAAAAGATTTGTAACTATAAGCTCCTGTGTTTTCCCTGAACAAGTCACACAATGCACACAGTAGGCAAAGTGTTAAAGGGCTAGGAAAATATTATTTCATCACTCCTGTTCCATTAGAATTCACTTGGGTGGCTGAGAAAATGGTTTATGGATTAGAGAGAGAAGAACAAGCTAAAACATTTCATACCTTCATCTCTGATAAATTCCCCAAACTCATTCTTCGCATCTGAGCCATAAATAACAACCATGCTTTTTGCTAAAAAGAGCTTTTTTCCTGTACCAGGTCTTTTGTCTTGGAGATGAATGCTATAATAAATTTGAAGTCTTAGGGGGGGCATTGTTTGAACTATAACATTATGGTTTACAACTGTTGCTTCTATTATGAGGAGGATAAAAAGCGACTATGAAGCTTGATCTCTGTCATAGAAACAGATTAATATTTCAGCCTTCAGCTTGGGTCAAGTGTATGATTTTTCCCAAAAGCACCTTAGCAATTAATTATTATTCTGTTTGCATTTAAAATCTTACCCCTTTAACCACCTTTCAACCTTATCCAAATGTTATGCTTACTTTAATTCTATATTGAATGATTTTTTTAAGTTTAAAAATTATGCTATAGATAACACACGTAGGAAAGTTTTAGACGAAAACATTTTTAGAAAACAGATTCATCAAAAGGCATTAATTTTTTGGAGGTACTCTTTCCTTATAATTGGACGATATTTGTTTAAAAATTAAGATTACACTTCTTCATGTCAGTTGTGTTTCTCAGAAGATAAATTCAAACAGCTCAAATGTTTACATTAATAAGCAAACGAAGCATGATTGTAACTATGAATTAGAATAATGAAAATTACTGTATCCATAAGCTCTAACTTTCAGAGATTTTGGTCAAAATAAAGATCCTTAGGAAGAAACTAGCATGCCTTGTCTTTTAGCTTCTATTATGCTTTTGCTGCACAAGGTGAACTGCTTGAATTTTTAGCTTTGAATAACCTGGGTTTGGTACACCTAGGAAAATTGAGATCGGGTGAAGGTCCTACTTGACTACTCTGCTCACCTACTGGCACAAAATCAGCTGTGGTGTAGTAGTGCAAATCTTCTGATTAAATATACCAAGAAATGGTGAAGAAATGGTTGGTTCCTCTCAGTACCAGCAGGCTTTCTGTGCCCGTTTGGTCTTGGTTATCCCCAACACCTGTGAGTTTCATATTTTGGCTATCAAGTCCACATTTACTAGTCATCTTGTCTGGATCTAGCCCTACAGGTGTGAGCTTGCAATGTACTAGTTATCTCTTGTGCGAAAAGTGGGTTCAGTTTTGATGAAACTGGGGGAGTTGGGCCGTCCTGAGAAGCTCCGCTTGGAACTTCTCGGGTCAGTGCCGAGGTGGCTCGGGTTTTAACGAAAGACTGAAGACGTGCAGACCGGATGAGTGCGTGGAGAGATGGAGAATGCTACTTACATAATGTAGTATTTTGTGTCAAGTATTTTTCAAAAGTGTAATCAATTTTAATTGCAGCTTCTGAGACATCAAGCCTCATCTCTTTTCCACCTACTTAATTGTATTGATTATGTGCAGCTCTAGTATCACTTGCCCAACCCCGAACACCCTTATTCAAGCACTCGTCCTTAAAATACCTGACTGTAGATCTAAGGACTTTCTTACCGTTTGACTGTATGAAGACCCATATCTTTATCTTCAAGTCACCTCTTGTGTATCTCAGAGTGGTTTGCTTCAAAATTTATTTGTCTGCAAACATAAAATCAAGTTATCAACAAGTAAGGAAAGAATACCTTTAACATAACCAAACCTGATATTAATTTTATCTAAAGATACATAATTACAGCTAAGAGCAGAATAAAGGGAATAGTATGTGAAAAGTTGTATTGATTACATCTTTTAAGAAATAATTTCTAGCTATAGAATACAACATTGTGCATTCCTTGGTGAGATGTTTACACTCATATATTGTTTTGTGTATCAAAATTTTCAAAAGCTATGCAATAACCAGTCAAATTTATGTTTAAGAAAAGACAGTAAGAGAAAATGAAAAGCAACTGGATTTTTCCAAACAGTTTTAAAGGAATTTAAAACAGTGAAATTGTATTAAGAAATTACGGTTATTTTTCATTTTTTTTCTCAATACTTTATATTCTATTTTGTTTCTTCATATGTATGTTTGTTGGTAAATATTTTTTGTATGTTAAGTCAGTCAAATATATATACATCTTAGCGCTATAAATATATGGAGTATGGCAATGGAAACTATTATAGTGGAAAAAGATAATCCATGTTGCTTGTTCTGTGTGTTTTTAAAATTTATTTATTTTTTTAAAAAATCACAATCATTTGGAGAAGAGTAGCCACATTTAAAATAAGGGGCTAGCCTGAAGTTGATAAGCTGCTCAACTGTATGGACTTTGTGGTTACAGTGGGGTTTTACCCCTCACTTTCCCCACAATCCAGGCTGGAACAGGGTGGATCCATAGCTGTTGCAGCTATGTTTCTGAACAGCTTTCTTTTTTCCACTTCCATCCCTCTATTTATTGCTCTATGAAACTAAAATAAATGTAAAATGAAATCTGATTTGTCTTGTAATCTGCCTTACTGAATCTGTTCTCCTTTTTAGACTCCCAGTACATCCTATATGAGAATTTATTTATTCTTTTCCAAACTGATATAGCATTTTAGATTTACCAGGGAAGAACATTTGCCGATTTAAGAAATATGCTTTCTGTACTCAAAAAGTCTAAAACTGTGAAGTCTTAATCTTTATCTAATGCATTTTATGAAAGAATAAATATCTTTGTAAATATCTTGCTGTATAATTTTAAGTCAAACTCAATTTTGTTAATTTGAACAAATTAAGAAAGTCTCTTATTTATATCAAAGTACATAATATAAAACCAAATTTTGAATCATACCTTAGCTTGAAGTTCATCAAAGGAGTTACCTGGAAATGAAGGAGCTGTATTCCAGTTTTTAGTTTTGTTTATAGGTCATAAATTCTTTTTTCCCTATCACAGCCTTTTCAATTAGCAATAGGAAAAGGAGACTAGGAACTCTTGGCATTCTCATTATCACATATTTTTGGAGCGAATATTACCTTCAATTGAGAAACTGTAATACTTTTCTCCAGTGAAAATTCTACTTTTATCTGAAAGATCAGCATTTGTTTAAAACAATGTGTCAGGAGTCAAAAACCAAATAAACCATTAAAAATGCCCTTTTACCCAGACTTGACCTAATGGTTTGTATTATGTTTGAATATTCATATTTAAGATAAGGAAATTATGTTTAGCACTTTAAAGCATTCAAGATTCATTTCACCATTGATTAGCAAGAGTTGAGGGAACTGTGCCTGGACTAAAATCAGACTCTTCACGTAAGTCTTGTGATTTACAGATGTGAAATAGTGAACTGGCTTTATTTATTTTTTTTCCTCTTCCATTGGAAAAGCTGTATATTTCTGTACCATAGTTAAGCATTGAAGTGGAAATGAAAAAGTGAAAAATAATTTTGAAGGGATTAAAATGTGTACAGAATAACTGAAGAAATAAAGACAATGCAATCTTTGGGGGAATACTTGTGGTAAATGACTTCTTTCCTTTAATTCCTGTAGTGGATCCTTACTGATTGACATCTGAATGGCAGTAATTTGGGGTAATGGGTAGCTACTAATTGAGGGTGAGCTTCACTACTTTGCAGAAGAACATTCTCAAGACCTTCCAGTATAACACTCAAATCCTGTTTTAAGTGCATAAATTGGTATAGGATTTTCTGTTAGCCTTCTCTGTACGGGTTAATTTTATCAGGTCCCCTTATGACAGGCGCTAAAGTGTGCTTGAAAGATGTCTGTATACATATGGTAATTTCTTACTTGTGGCTCTTTTTCTGTATTTATGCAGCGTGGTATCTACCAGCATTATGGCCAAAGATAGGTTTTTATTGTGCTATTCTGTCAGTGTTTCCGCGACTATTTTGTTCTAAGAGTTTTAGATGGGTATTCTGTTTCCTTATCCGTAGAACTGCATGGTTGCAACCAGTTATGTCTATCATTGCATAGATAACTGGCTTACATAGGTGTGCTAGAACACTATTGAGAGATAATACTGCTTTTTTCAATGCAGTTCTCAAGCAGTTGACTTACTAAAACTTACTTAAAATTTACCTCCTTGAAATGGAGTCTCTGAAATACTGTAATTGGGGGTTATTTTTTTTTGGTACCAGCTGATTGTAGGTGATGATGTATGAGGCAGAAATCATCTAGCTTGATTCCTAGTGTTTTGCTGAGTTTTCAGGACGACCGCACAGAGCCCAAAATAATGCCTTGTAGGGGTATTTTTAGCATTACACCCTGGGTTAGTGTTGGGACATGTGGATGACATGGGAATGTGAGCAGGACCTAAGGAGACTGCTCAGTGAATATTTACTCTAGGGAGGTTTAAATTTTACATGCTGACTTACAGCTCTCTGCTCTGAGATCTCAGGATTTCTTGTATTTCTCCAAGAGGCACTGGGTTTCTCCTCTGTGAACAGCTGATAGAAGAAAAGCCCATTTCATTTGTGTCAGAAAGAGAGGGAATGACAAAGAATACCCCCCCCCCCAGTTGAATGGGAGGGGGGAAGAAAACGAGGAGGGGAGTGGGAAAGTCCTCCAGGAGAGAAGGGCAGGAGGAAGAGGACATCTCTAAAAATTTTCTGAAAAGAGATGCAAGACATAAACTTACAGTAGCGCTCTTCCTGTGGTAAAAATTGTGGATAAAAAAGCCTGGCTACATTAAGGGTAGCCCAAGTTAATCGAAGTTTATAGAAGGGGTTTTATGACGTCCTTGCCTAAAATAGCAGGGGATAGCGGTGCTGCTGTGTACTGCAAAGTGGGTTTGTTACCTTTGCCTTATCTGAGCTAGGAAGAGGCTTGGGGTCCTGAAAGAACTGCTGCCCAAGAGGCCCTGTTACCTGTCATTGCCTGTCTTGGGGGATTGTAAAGGTGCAGACATCTTCCCATATTAAGTATCCAGCAGAAATACTACATGCGAGAGTAGAAAAAAAATAGCGGGGAGGTTTTGAGACTTCATGAACTTACTCTTTTTTTTCCCTTTTTTTAAAAAAAAAACAACCCGTAACAGTTCTATTAGACCAGTGTTTAATGAAACTAGTAAGCCTGGGTTCTGAAAGCTGCCAGGGAGCTGCGGCTGGATGCGACACGTGAAGGGGGCTGTGGGCCTGTGCCGTCCCTCAGCCGATTCCCAGCAGGTACCAGGATGGGGCCCAGTGCACAAGCAGTAACCGGTAAGAAAACGAAGGTGTTTTTGACAGCTGAAGAATATTTGGAAAGACAAAAAGGTCAAAGTGAGTAATAATATCCCCGCTACCCCCCCCCCCCCCCCCTTGTGAATCTGCTGGGGAACCTTTTTTTTAAGGTTATTAGCAGACAGGCCTGTGTCCTTTCCTTTGATGATGGTAACAAGTTCCCTGACATTGCCACTTCGAGTTCTTGCTTCATTAGATTGGGTGACTGTTTATTTGAAATTGTAATGAAATATTTACTTTATAGAGCTATAAGGATTAGCGGCGATAATTGAGTGAGGCTGATCCGGAGCTTTCAGTGTAATAGGGCCCCCTTGTTTGAATACAGAGCGCGGGGAGAATGGCGGGGCGAGGGAGCGTGTTTCTGCCTGTCACTTTCCCTCTACATGTTGCTTTTTCTCCCGGAGATAAGTGGGCCTAATGCTGAACAAATACTGGAAATCAGAAGCCACTGAGAATCATTCGCCTCTCGCTTTCCCATGGCAGCGTGATAGACGCCGGCTCAAAGGAGCCCCCCCCTCCTCGGCGGCCGGCGGCGGCTCTGTCACCGCCAGCAAATCCAATTGAGGAGGCCGCGGGCCGGCGGGGCGAGCGGGGCCTGTCAGCGGCCGCCAGCCCGCCTGAAAGGAGGCGGGAAGGGGGGAGCGGGGCAGCTGGTGCCGCCGCCGCCGGCCCTGATAGGCCGCCGCCGGCCCTGATAGGCCGCCGCTTTGTGCCGCGGAGACGTGCGGCCATTTGCGGGTATAATGGGAGAAATTAATGCAAATGAGTGAATGGAACGAAACGTATTTTCATGCAGATCGGAGGGGCTCGCGCGGGCTGCTTGATAACAAGTCGCGGGGAGAAAAGGCCGACATTGTGAGGACTCATTTTTTCCCCATTTCTTCTCACTAGTGCCTCATAAGGGCCCTTTGTTCTCTAAGTAACTCTTTCTAAACTATTGACATTGCTCATTTATGTGGATTTCGGATTTTTTCCCCTTTCTTCTCCCCCCCCCCCCCCCCCCCCCAAGTAGCCTTGGGTGATCTGGGAAAGCGTTAATTGCAAGAGGACAAGGAAACTGGCTGAAACAAGAAATGCAATCATTAAGCGTAATGTTGCAGTTGTCCATGCCTCATTATAACATGCATACAAGGCAATAAAATGCGTGTTTCACAAACAAATCTTTTAACAAGTGTAGTTCAAGAGCCTCCAGCTGCCCAGATTTACACCTATTTCTTTTCCCTTTTTTCAATCGTTATTGCAAATAAACTTTATGCTATTTCAGAAGATGAATTTCTACAACAACAAACTTCCTGCATTCAGAAATGACTTTTCACTGCTTCTTCATTAACAATTAAAAAAAAACCCGCAAACCAGAAGAGGGTGTGGGGTGTGCTCTTTCAGGTTTCCCAAAGAAACCCGGTTGCCCTAAAGAAAATAAACTCTCTCCAGCCCTTTTCTAGAAACACCCCGTATCTTTAGCTGTGCACTTCATATACAGAATATGCCTATTAGACTTGCGGTAGTTAAACCCGTGGTTTCCTCAAGCAAGCGCAACTTTTAAAGATGGAAAACACTGTTGCTAACTTGATGCATTTGTTTATTTTTGAAGTCTTTTAAAAAAAAAAAAAAAGGAAGAGTAGCTAAATAATCAGATGTAAAGGTCATCAAGCGTAAGTGCAGCTTGGAACCGGTGAACTATCGGACCCAAGAGTAAAGCAGCCAGAAAGAAAAAAAATAAAAGGTAACAGATTCAGCATTGTCCAAAAGTTCCAGACCAGTGATTAATGTGTAAGATAATGGACTTGGGAAATGAGTAAACACTCCCGTGCTCCCTGCTTTGTGCTTGAATGACTTGATGACAAGGGCAGAGCAAGGTGAGAATTTAAACAGGACTACAGGAAAAGAGACAAAGACTGGCGACAACAGCGTGGGAGGGGGAGCTCCCTGGGTTGCCTTGCTGCAGTGCACAGGAGCCCGTCCTCGGGACGGAGGCCCCGAAATGTCATAATTTCAACTTTCCTTTTTTTTAAAAGGCGCAATAATTAGCCAGTCTTTTTTTTAAGAAGCGGCATTTGGGCTAAACCCCAGATCTTGCGCTAATCAGAGATAATACTCGTTTTAAAACTTAAGCTAGAACTAGTGATGGTTTCTCTGAATTACGCAACTTTGATACACTTCACCTTAGATTTGCGTACTACTAAAGAACTCCTAAATTATGTTTTAACTTAAGCTGTATGATGATGCATTATTAGATATTTTGATGAAAAACGTACTTGGAGTTTATGTGCCATTACATGATGTTGCATTCGATGAACTTTCCTAAACATTTACTGTACTATTCTACAGAAATGATATTTTATTAGTCCATGACATACAGATAACTGGCCTCTGCCCATTTAGGAATCACTAAAGGCACAAAGATGATTCGAGACAAAACAATACTTAATAGCAATCATAGTATTTAACAAATCTTAGACTTTTGTCCCAAATTGGGTTTGCTGCTACTAATGAAGGTGGAGCCTCCTGTTTTTCTAATATTTTTTTTCTCCGATACATCTTAGGTCTTCTCATTCATTTAAGGGATTTAGGATGTAGATCTTATAATACTTATCTTCCAGTGTTGATGTTACTAATAACCTATTGAATTTTTTTAAACTATAGGTACTTAAGAAAAAAAGTTAGATTTAAGAAACTGGATTTTTTTGTTTGTTTGTTTGTTTCATATTATTTTGTTAGGTGATAATATTTCAGGGTCTTTCAGAAATGTTAGTTAATTTTAGGAAGAAATGTTTAATGAAAATTTGTGTAAGAATTTCAATCATTTGAGCTTTGCAGATGTGTCACTTACAGTCATTCAGATTTGTTACAATACTGACTTGTCATCAGAGCACCACAAAGCCATAGTTGTAGGTCTCATTGTACTAAGGGGCTGTAGAAAACCTAAATAGCTTATATTGTAAGGGTAAAATCCTGATTGACTGAAGTTTTTTTTTTCCTTTTTAATATTTGACACTATGTTCTAATTGGTGTTTTAGAGAATTTGCAAGTCTTCCATGGAGTGTCTCGTGTTTAAAAATGCCCATGTTAACTTAGCACACATACTGCACTTAATCAGTGTATACTGATTATGGGAAAGTTCTTATAATTTCTTGTAAAACAGGTTTTATGGTATTTTGAACAGTACAGAACAAAGGAAGTGGAACCAGAAAGGTTCTGTTACAGTAGCTAAGGGTCCATAAAGCTATAAAACTAACGCAATCCACATTTAAGCAGTTAGGTATTTTCCTAAATGCAATACAAAACTCGCAGCTCATAGTGGGGGGTTTTGCAACTGTGTAGATAAATAATACTACTCCAGGTTTTTCTTAACTTTTGGTTTCTTCAGTCCAGGTTTCTTCAACCTTTGAACTGAATATGTCTGAATTTGATCTCAGAATGGTTAAATGGAAAACGTGTGTTTGTTGCTGAAAGTTTCTTATTCTTTAGGTGTTTATTCCCCGCTTTCTTTATGTAATTATTCCCTACCAGGGGTTTAGTTTAGAAGTTGAACAAATGACAAATTTTGATGTAATATTGTGCAATATGTAACAGAGTTATCGGTATTGTTCCTTCCTTACTGTAGAGTATTTAATGAGTTAGATCTCAGCTCTCTAATGCCTGTGCATGAATATAACTTTTAGCAGTCTTGTCAAGTTAAATGAACGTATTTATATGCATGTATATGTATGTATAAAGAACCAGCTTGATTGATCATCTTGCATTCTTTTCATCTTCTGTAAGTCAGCCCCACCATCTTTCCCGTTCAGGACGAGAACTTTGCTGTTAGAGCAGTGCCCAGAATCTGGGCAACGCTGTACTGTAAAACAGAAGGAGCAACTATATAAGTAGGGCTTCAGTCCTGTGAATGGTGTCATTGCCTTGAAATATGTACAGCTTCTCTATTGCAAATTAGGAAGATAAAATTTTAGTTAGCCTGGTAAACGGACTTGGTGGTAACTTTTACGCTTGCTTATGGGCCAGATTTCTTGGATGCTGCAAAGCATGCATGGGAAGAGTCAGCGAGTGACTTGAACCATGGTTCCTAGCCCAGTCAAACACAAGTTGGTATGACATCGGGTGGTTGCTCATACGTAATCAAATAATCACTCTTTCAGTGAGAGTATATTTACTCTTTGGTATACTTTGGTATTATATTCATGTGCGGTTTATTTCTTAAAGTGAGTTCAAACCCTGTTACTTTATACATTCTGCTGATTATTTCTTTTGTCCTACATTTCATATCTATTTGGCTTCCGCTTAGAGCATTGAATTGTTGCTTCTTCCCCCTTTAAGTAATGCATACACAAAGTACATACAGAGTTAGAGAATCTGGGTGCCTAATTCATCATCATCCCCTCATTTGTACGTCCAGAAGGTTAATGAAAAAGGGACCAGCACTGTAAATAGGTCATCGCTTTCATGTCTTCCACTTAGTAGGTAACTTCTGTGCTTTGAATCACATTAACAGAGACCAGAATGAAGCCCAAGAAGTTTTTTTTGTTCTGGCGGGGGTTTTTTGCTCATTAATTCTATTGTTATTTTGTTGTAGTTTTCCTTCCTGAGTTTTCGAATCCTTTTCCATGAAAACTCACTTGCAGGGACTTCTGTTACAGTTTGTATCCTCCTGTCCTGGAGAGACAGCTGAAAAATCTGAGTCTTAAAACTCAGATTTTTGATTCATTCTGAACTACAGATTTCTCAGTCCATCTGGATTTGGTCCAATTTCATACAAGAGTTAAAATTTGTTGTACCTTCTTGTAGGGAACTCTGGCACTTGATACTGTTTGTCACAATTATTGCACTGGTGATGGTCTGTGGTACATAGTTATGTATCTATAAGCTAGCGATGGAGTTAAACAGTTTGGCCCTGGTCTTTCTCGCTGTAATAAAATGTTCAGCTTCTCTTTCAATATACCGTACCACAGTTAATTTTCACAAAGTCCTTTTAACTACACATTAGGAGTGATGTGATATTAACTATATACATCATTAATTTTAAAAATTAATTTTACATTACATAGTAATTTCCACTTGTATTTCCAAACACTCTGTATCATTTAAGCAGTGTTACCTTTGAAAAAAATAATCCAAAGGGAAAAGAGAGAGAGAAAGTGAAAAAAAGATGTAAAATGTCACATAATCTGTAGGTTTTCTTGAATGTGACAGAAGTTTAAAGTAGTCTAAATTTTGACTTCCATAGTTTATATTCGAAAGGAGAACAATCACCAGGAATTAAAGACAGCTGTCAAACAACAGAATTAATTAATTTGATCATTTGTGTTACCTTCCACATTCCCAGAGCTAAAAATAGCTATATTATTTTACCTGTCCTATACACATTAGGTTATGTACAAGACAGGCATTTATGGCATTATCAGAGTGAAATAAAGTCCAATATTATTATTCAGACCAGAGAATTTTTTTTTCCCATTAGTTTTCTTCTGAGAATACTGGGGAAGATGAAAAGCAAACACATATTCTGATAATGTCTGTTTTATAGTTTCTTTCTGCTAGCCTTGAATATATTATTTTTACCAAGGCATCATATTTGTTTTCTATTTTGAAAGCTACAGTAGTTGCTATAAAAAGGTTAAATTTGCAAGCACTTATCACACAGCAGTAACTGAGATCTCCCACTCATTTCCTATTTGAAGTACAGGGGAAAAAAAAACCAACTGTGATTGCTGTTGGCAAATGAAGACTTTTAAAATGGTACCCGCTGTAGCCTCAGTTAGAAATGTTCCTATGTCTTCATAGAAAAAGGGGAGAGAAGGGACACACTGACTTGCTGAGAAATGTTTGATTAATATGTAATCTGCTCCTGAAGAAAGCTATTCCTGAAGGAACCACGCAGCATACATAAAACCCGTTACTTCTCCGTCTCCAGATATGTTTATCGTTGTGTTTGTGGTACACATAGGTAGATTAATAGATACATACATAGAATCCCACGCACTTACTGCTTTAAGCTATTGCATGTTCAAACAGATGTTGAAGCCAAGATTAGCCTTTTTTTTGCATGTGCTAGTAGTGTGCAAACCTTTTAAAGGCATCTATGAATTATTGCTTTGGTTCGGCATGAGTGCAGTAAGAAGAAATGTACCTCATCTGTAATACACTGTGTAGACTAATATCAGCTTCTTTTTTTCTTATATTGCAGTGAGATATTGATCTGGTAAAATGGTACCATATTGGAGCTGTCTGTTGTGGTATTCATCATGCTGTCACATCCCTAGTGCCTTGGAGTTATTGAAAAGCGGAATTGAGGGAGTTCTGTCATTGTGTGTTGCAATCCATTCATAAGAAAGTTCACTAAAACATCTGAAGTAGTATTCTCGCTTATTTATTTATTCACCTCTAGTGAGAGCCGTTTCACTTCTTTGGAGGCACAGAACCCTCCTATTTCAGGCACAGGGACGTTAATAGTCTTGGTTACCTCTTCTCAGGCGTTTTTCTCTTGTATAACATTTGTTCTTTAGTCAAAGCTCACACCTGCTGCCTTTACTGATGCTGATGCATTTGGGTTCTGTCCTTTGGGAGTAATATATCTGAGCGCTGTGGCTTCATTGCCCTTATGCTTTTATCTGATAGCTGTGAGAAGGTAAACGATGAACTTTTATATGTAGAAAGCTTTTAGTTTCTTCCCACACTAAAGTATCAGCTAATGTTAAAAGAGCTTTCAAAAATATATAAAGATACTGTCAATCTACACTGAGTAGATTAAACAGTTTGAATGAATTATTTTTGTTTTGGAGTCTGCCTGGCAACCTGATGATGAATTTAGAAGGATGTCATGTTTTCTGTAAGGCCATGATGAAAGAGGGATTTATTTATACATATAAGCAACAATCTGACTATTTAACCCAGCGAAAGTAAAGGTCTGCTCTGCAGCTACAACCCCCTGACTTCTGTAGTTTATACATACACTGTAAATAATCACCCCCAATTAAAATTCAGTATATAAGAGATTAGCAGAAGAGCAATTAAATTGTCATTTGCTGATTTTAAGAGTTATGAAGAGAATAAAGGAAAAGCATAGAAATTACAGGTTGACTTCACCTTGAAAGGTGCTAGGGACATCTTGTGACTCTCAGAGGGCTCATAACTCCACTCAGCTACGGTGGGGATTGGAAGTGGTCATCAGTTTTCTGAATTGGTCACAAAATTCTTCATAACTCTATGAAATGTGTTCATTCTTTATATTCAAACATTTTAAGAAAGAAAAATTAGAATACGTTTGTCAATGTTGCAGTTCCTAGAGCTATAAAATTGTGTTAGTGTTACTGGAGTTTAAATAGGCATTGTTGCTTTCATATTTTAATAAGAATTTATAATGTGTTTTGATATTGGTGCAAAACTGACTGTATTATGGATCAGTAATAGCCAAGTGTGCAGTATTTTTTAATACACAGCCACAGCATGCTCTAGAGTTGCTCATAAGGAGCCTTCTGTGCTGCTAGGATGTACGACGTGAATGCGTATTAAGATTTATCCATGTTCTGTGTAATATTCCTAAGAAGTCCAATAACTTGACAGAAGTTAACGGAAGGCATAGAATTCAAAGCACATCGCTATTACTTACTAATTTATATGCTCCTTTTTTCCCCCCTAAAAAAATGGTTCTTTAGGTTTGCAAATCAAAACAAAAACTTACCTTAAATACCCCATAGGAAATTAAATTTAGGGCTGAAAGTACACTCTTCAGGCAGGTCATCTATGGCTGGGCGACACTTCAGATTACGTGACTTTCATATGTGGCTTTGTTGATTTAAACAGCTCAGCTGTGTCTATGGTTGTAGAGTTGGAAGAATCACCAGTTGAGCTTCTGTGAACTCTTGTATTACCTTCCCATTGAATGTGTGTAGAATTTCTTTATGTTCTCTTGAATTCTGTTCTGTGCAACCACTGGGGAGAGAAATGTTTAACTTCTTAATGCTTTTGTAGCCCGTCTTTTAGTCAGTATTACTTAGTGGTCTGTTTTCTTTTGAAAACTTTTTATTGGGTTGTGCAACCTATGTCACTTCTCTGCTTCCTCCCTCTGTTTCTTGCTGCTTCTTGTACCTTACCCAGAACACCTCTCATGCACTACTCAGGCAAGTGCTGTAGCAAGATGAGTTCTCTAGAAGACTGACTTCTTTGCTATGGTCCATCTATTTTCTTGGGGCAGCACACAGTCAACGTTTCTAGTCGTTTCCATATAGTTGAGGGAATTTTTGCTGCAGTGTAGAAAAATGCTTGCATGGAGTCTGCTCTGTGACATGTTTCAGGCTTTTCAGAATATGGCTGTCAGATATGGCCATGTCAGTCTTCTCTTTGAACCCCACCTCCTCCAGTATATCAAGCTGATTTTTTTTTTTTTTAAATTCCCTCCAAGGTCCTATCTAATTGTCCTTGGCTCCATATCTCTAGATATCTTTCATCCCTCCATCTCCTATCTTTTTAGTTTTCAAGAACTATCTCCCAGAACTATCTTCACACCTCTTCATGCCTACTAAAGACCTTTTCCTGGATGGTCGTCAAAGGCCAGTGTTGCTCTTGCGAAGTTTCCTTTGCTTCAGTCCTACGAGTGCATGTTTGTGGTTCGCCAGAACCCCTCTCTTCATTTCAGTGGTTTGTGTGAAGACTTACTTGTCTGTATGGGGAGGGGAGGACTGAATACTGGCTGTGAGGAGAAGAAAGGACAGACAGTTCAGCAGTACCTGGAAGCTGATGAGGGAAGAAGGAGGAAAGAATGAACCGTAAGAGGGTAAACTGAGGGGAGCTCAGCATTATAAACCTCAAAGATAACGGAAAAGCCTCTCTCCCTCAAAATAAAAATAGCGAGGCTAATAAGACCTGTGCTTCTCCATATTACCACCTTTTTGTGGATCTCTCATTCTTTTTTCTGCCTCCCCTGCTTCATCTGTCATTGTCTTTTTATATGTACGCTGTCCGGAAATGTGTCTTCATCTGTGTTTGGAAAACATCTACCATACTGGGGGGTGTTATCACAGTGTAAAAAATAACTCCCAGGACAAGATTCTATTGCTGTATTTATAACCGATTTCAGAAGAAGGAGGATCAGGTTCATTCTTTATGGCTTTTTCACCATGCCTGTATATTGAAGACATTTGATTTACTTAACATATGGCCAAGCGAACTGTTGGGCATATTGGGAAAAATATGTGAAACTACTTTGAAATGTTGCAAATGTGTTTGGAGACCTTTGTGCCACACTGAGCGTTTCTGTTGTTATTCAATTACTCTGGTTTATTTTTTTCTTTCTGTTCCTTCTAAACACTGGATAATTACATTATTTTTTTGAATCTTACCAAATATATTGGTACATTAGCAAAATATTTCTGTACTTCTTTGAGTGATACCAATTCATCTCTCTCTAGCTAATCTATCCATCTTCTAAGTTCTCTCTCTTGTCCAGTGAAAATGTGTATGCTGCCATAATGAAATCATTTCCATGTCCTATGGAGTATTTAGATCAACAAGACCTTCACTTATTAGAAAGGGCAGAGTAGTAATGCTTTTGGCAAAGCCATTATTGTGGTATTGGTATTCACTAGAAAGGACAGAAATAGAACAACACTGGCCTCCATAAACAATTTCAATTTGATCTGTGTACATGATAAAATCTTGGCTTCTCAGTGCATTTAGGTGCTGTCATAGCTGTTGTTGCCAAATAAGAATGCAGTGTGATGTTATTATAGTAAACAGCACTTAAGCACAGCTGGCAGAATTGATCAGGGCCACATTAGAGTGAACTTCAGCAGATGACTGACGCAGCAGAAACAATAACTGAATATGCAAACAGTTCTTGCAATGAATGCTCTGGGGATCAGGCACCATTATTTTTGACTTTGAACAGGGAAAAGGGGCAGATTTGTAACCTCCTTCCACACAAAAGGGTTCTGGGTATTCTGTAAACATCTGACTGCCATTTATAATAGTAGCTAGTTACAAAGCAAAACTCTAGACTCCCTTGACTATTTACATTTCATTAATTATTAAAGAAAAAACATAAATATCAGATAAGTTTGTTTAATGTTTCACACAGGATTCTTTTTTTTTTTTTGCTAGAAAAGCCTTTTCTCAATTAATGTTAATCATCGAGGACTTCCTGTTTAAATTGCACAGAAATGCGTGTTTGCCTCAGTGAGGGCTTTTTTCCCCTTCTAATTATTGTAAGAGCTAATTATGTGACCACATATTGCTATTCTTTTATTGTAATAATTTGGATTAGTAAAAATAAACAGAGGATAAATAGTGTATGAACCTCATTCTTGCACAATGTAAATCAGAACTTCTCTTCATATCTTGGTAATTTGCACACTGCACATTACCAAAATATTTAAAATCCATGTAAACAGCCATTCATGATTGTACTTTTACATTGTACAGTGTCATCTTTTGATTTATTTGACCATTAATGCAAAACAAAAAGCTCAGCAATCCAAACCAAAGCAATAGAAAACTTCTTTTTCTATGTTTTTAACTGAGTTTGTCTACTCATATAATGAATTTTTTTCTTCAAACAAGATGCGCTTTAAAAATGAACATGATTAAAATGGAGGGAAACAGGAGGTGGAGGACAAGAAAGAAATAAAAAAAGGCTGTATTAAATGAATGCTTGAATCTGCCTTATGCAAGGCCCTATGAAATATTTTAAGTTTCTTACTGACTCTCCTTGAGGAATGTGGATGGAAGCTGGGGTGAGGATTTCATTCAAGTGTTGTGTGATATGGAAAAGGCTGTTGATGGAGACTCAGCTGAGTCCAACTTCATAGCCCCGTGGCCTCAAATTCTGTTCTGAGAAGCACCGAGAGGCTGCCATCGCTTTGTCATTGCCAAAATTAGACTAAGATGCATACTGGGGCCTCACAGGGTGCTTGTGAGGTTCTTGTAACAGTCGTTAAGTTATCCTGCTTACTCATTAACAACTTATTATAGTCAGCCTGGGCCCCCCCTCCTGTATTCTGGGAGCAGAAATAAGTAGCTTCCAAAATGTACATATGTAATGTTTCCTGTTAATTTTACTTCAACTTTTTATTTTACTCTAGTCCTCTGACTTTTACAGAAAAGTCATAGAGACTCATAAAGAAACTGGAGTTTCTCTTCTAATTTCTCGTGTCAGAGGTGGGATTTGCTATAAATCACACAAAGTTTGCCCCAGAATAAATGCTCACAATTTTATGGTCATTTTATGGCCTCCTCCTACCAAAACTAATTTCAGTCATTCCCCCAAAAGCAGTTTTACACAAATGGGATATTCTTACTAATCATGAGAAAACATTTGAGCTAACCTCCTGACCGCTGTCATGTTTTACAGCATTTTGTTTCATAAAACTCACTTATCGAAAGATGAGGGGCGTAGAGATGAGTTACAAACTTCTGGAAACAGTTGCACAATGCTGTGATGTGATAGAACAATTCAAGCCTTCTGTCTAGGTGCACATAAAGAAGCCATGGTCCATCCCTCTGATACCTGTTGCTAAAGAATATGCTTTAGCATGGGTGTCTTCCAGACCGACCACCAACTCACAGCCCAAGGAGAGATGTTCTCTTCAGAGTAGTTTTATATTCATCCAACTTGAAGCAGGAGAGCCTAGGGAGACAGCAAGCATGTTTTAAGGTTTCAGACTTTTTCTTTTCTGTATGGGATGGTCAAAATCCTGAATAAAGCCAGCCAGTCACATGGAAATGACTGTAGTAGGTCTACAGACTTACCAACACTGTGATTCACTAGTTGCTTTACTTCAGGATTGCATGTTGTGCAAGATTATGTGCAAACAGAGTAATGAATCAAAAAATTGTAATCTGGATTGAAAGGGAGGAAGAAAAAATGCTTCAGAAAATGGCTGGTTAGAGTGTGAGTGTGCCTCCTGGTCCTTAGACTGATGTAAATAGAAGTATTACACTAAATATTTCTCACCAGCCTCATGACCAGAATTCATGAAACACTGAAACAGAAACTTTTTTATGAGCATTCATCGTACAGGTGCTCCCAAATTGTTTGCTCAGGCCTATTACAATCTAGAGATGTAGTCATTTGGGAAAAGGTGTCTTGTAGACTGCTTTCTAATGCTATATAGAATAAAGTTTCTAAAGTTTCTGTTGTATGACAATTTTTTCAGCCTATGAGGTTACGTATTAGATTACTTAATCAGTATGAAAATAAGTCTTTTGGTAAGTGGGATGTGAATGTGCGCGCGCGCGCACACACATCTGTATATGTATGTATGTATGCGTACACATGTATGCACTCACTGTATACTTGAAACGTGTTCTTTCCACGTTGGAGAAGCCCTTCCGTTGCAAAATCCTATACACTAACCTGTTTTCTCATCCATAGGGTTTTTCTCAGCATAGGGGAAGTTTACGCGGTCCCTGAGAAAGCATCTGTAATCTTCTGGAGCTTTGACAGGAGCAATGCATATATTTTTGTTTATGCTGAGGTCCTTTTTATTAGCTGAAGCAAATATCATTCAACAAGCACAAAATTATAGCATTGTATTATACAGGTCTTCACGTACTGAAAAAGTGGCTGCACGTTTTTCCTTGGCTGCCAGTTCTTTACTGGAACTGTATGTCCAATTTGGGGCTTTTTGGTTTTTTTTGAAGTCATATATATGAGCATCAGTATTTATTCTCAGTTGGCTAATAGTCTTACGCAAACCTTCTGTATTCATTATCTATTTATTTGTCAAAAATCATGGACTGCTTCACCACCTGAAATTGTAAGTCCTTGTTGGCTGAAAATGACCCCAGTTGTGCATTTCCCCTAGAAATAGCAGATGTGGGCTCGAACTGGTAGTGCTGTGGACATCCCAGTTATCAGTAGTAGCAGTGGACTGATGTTGAACTTCAAAGCTACTGCAGTCAGTGTGTTGGTCTTATGATTGCTTTGTCATTAGAGAGCTTTTCCTTTTGTCTGAGGATTGTGAATGTTGCCAATCTTATTAAGTTGACAGAACCATGATTTTTTGGGGGTATGATCTGTAAGGGAGGTGGAGAGTGCCCAAATTTTGCATGGTTTGGCATCCTTTCAAAAATCTCAACTGACTGAGTCTTTTTGCTTTCCACTGACATTTGTCAATACCTTCCACTGACATTTCATATAGAGAAAACCAAGCTGATCTATCCTGGCAAAAGGTAATTTATTGTGGCTGGACCAGGACATTGATTTGTCCTTAATGCAAAGCCAGGAAGCAATGCATTTTCCTGGTTTAACTTGCATGTTTTGTTTCTCACTAAAAGGGTCCAGCGCTCATGTTACAAGTTCAACATTGGTATCATTTGCTTTTTTTGGCAGGTCCTGTAATGACAGCTGACAGTTGGAAGCTTAACTGGGTAAAAGTACTAATCTCTTCAGTAGTTCAAGTTCCCATAAATATTAAGTTAGTCAATTTTATCTGCCTTTCCTTCATTACTGGATCTATGATCAAATTAAAGTAATAAAATCCATGTCCATTATGCTATTTTGTGGTCTAATTTTGATTGCCAGTGTAGATACAACTCACATAGACAAGCATTTATGAAAGTCAAAGTGAAATACTTGCTGCTTTTTTCCTAAAAATGTGTTTCTTTTACCCCCCCCCCCCTTTTGGATGGCTTACATTTTAGAAAACAAAACAAAACAAAAATCTATCCATATGGTTTTTTGTTAGTAATTATGCCAATCCTGATGTCAATGAAGTAGGCAGTTGCCTTAGGCTGCAACAGAAGAAAAATGAATTGAATGAGTGTATTGTTAGGATCAATGAAAATTTCTGTCACTGATCTGGTAGAGGATCAGCTGTGTTCTGCATTTGAAGATACCTCTTCAGGATCTAGGCAAAAGGGTCTCCCATTTTCAGATATCCAGTATGATACATGAACAGTTAGAACTTTTCAGTGAAATGTCTCTTTTAAAAAAAAAACACACCTTTTTCTGTAATTAACATTGTGGAAAAAGGTCTCTATTGTATTTTTTGTTGTTGTTGTTTGTTTTCGTTTTAAGGAAAGAAACACCACAAGTTAATTTGATCCAGTTCTAGTTTTCCTTTACCCCCTTGAATATTGGTAATGACATGATTACTGTCAATACAATCCTGGAAGCTCAGTGAAAGATCTTTTGAGCCCAGTTTTATAACACCAGTGGAAAGGCTGTCTTGAAAAACCACATATTTTAGAAACATAGATGTGACTTTGTTTTTTGTGGTGCAACATTTCCACACAAACAGTTTTTGCAAGGAGCTAGTGTGTATGACATACTGGAACACAATGATGCTGAAACTAGGTAATGTAACATTCAATAATTTCAGAAATGCATATTTAGATAATAGAATATGACAGCTAGTGTTATTATGGTCTCTTTTGTCAGTCTCAGAAGTACCTGGATGTATCAAGAAATGGTTTTATTTTTCCTGTATTTTTTTTTAAATTTCAACAGATATAATAACAATTTAATTCAGTTCCCATTAAAAAGTGAGCAGTTTATTTTTAATTTTTCTACGCATTATTATTCTATACACGTTAGACCATTTTAATATATTGTGATGCTAGTGAATAACAATCACATTTCCATGTGATACAGTAACAAGGACTGTTTTCTTCCTGTCTGTTTTGATGGAGGAAATTCCCTGTTTATATAGGCCAAAGTATCAGAGTTTTTAATTTTGTGCCATTATATGTACCATCATATTGTTTTTGATATCCTTCTTTAAAATACTGGTCTTGGTTTTAGAATAGGCTGCACCAATACATTTAACTTCTATGTGGAAAAAAATAAAAGAAGAACTATTTGTTTAACAGTATTTCTTCATCTTCATTTGAAGATGTAGGAAGTGCATATAGCTGGATGTGAGTTTCTGCTTAAAAAAGTTAATTAGGAACCTTTAACTCATTCGTCAAATTAACAGATGATAATATAAAATTAAACTATGGAATAGTACAGATTAACCTTGTGCAAGCTAAGTGTAAAAACATGCATGCCTAGTGAACTTAGTAAATCTGCTTCCCTGTGTAATTATAGTGCCTCATGCACTCACAGAGAAAACTTCCTTGAATTAAAAAGCCAGTATTTCTGTTGGGTGGAAATTAAGCATTTTTGGATTGGACAACCCAGTTTTTGCCAGAGCAGCTTCTTCCTGTCTTCCATTATCATCTCATAAAAGGAAGGACAGAGATTTATCTAATCCGGTACTCTTTCTGCAGTATTTGCCAGTAGGGGCTGCTTAGGATACAGATCCTTCCACGTTCGCACACACTGTATTCAAGCAATCAGTGATTTACAAATTTCCAGGCCTGAATTGTATCTTGACTCTCTTTCTTAGCTGGATTTAAATTGTCCAGTCTCTGTCTGAGCCAAATTAGAGTTTGACTGTCAAAGAAAGCATCCTCTGGCATTGGCTTCCATGGGTGTTGCTGAAAAAAATATTTCCTTAATTTGCTCCAGACCTGTTGCCTGATGTTTTCAATAGGTACTCTCAAGTTCTTGTGAAGAATTATGAAAGAATAAGATAGTTCCCTTGTAATGCTTTCCACCTTACTCATGATTTTATGACTTCTTGTCTGTCCTCATACAGGTGTATCTGAATACCTGGTTGCTGTTTTTTGCGTCTTCTGTAGTTCTGCAGTGTTTCTCAGTGGCATGGGTTATGGAAGGGGTTTTTCACATAAAAGCCAATTCCCCCCCCGCCCCGCAACTTGCCTAGGAAAACTTGCAAACATGAACTGAGTGCATAGTGAATCATTTAGCACCCAGGGGTGAATAGAAAGACCCCAAATATACTTTTTTCTTATTCTAGTTTATTGTACTGATTTGGGATTGTGGTCTTTGAAGGCAGGGTTTGTTGATATTGCCAAGATGAGATGGCCAGATGAGAGAGTCCTGTTGCTACAGGCTCCACAAGACCCAAAGGACAGTTCTTGTCGCGGCACAGAGGATAAGTATGACTAGACAAATACATACGCGATTGCAGCTGCATAGAAGGGAGAAGTGAACATGCCCCTTGGGAAAAAAAACTTTCCTATGCCATGTAAAAGTTTCACAGTTTTTGCTCCATAAATGTCAGAGTTCTGTAGGGAAGCAAAATTACTTGAAATGTTGAAGTAGTAAATAAAATTTCATTGGTAACCAGAACAGTATCAGTTGTTTAGTTTTCTAGCGTAATCAGAGTCTGTCCAGTCTTTTGGAGATTTCCTGTTGATTGAAGGAGCTGCCCATCTTGTTTCAAAGTGTTTGGTGGCACTAGGTTTAGTTTCACCTGCCTCTCAGTTGGTTTACTTTCTTTTTTAATTATTCTGAAATTCTTCTTTCAGTCTCAGGTCAAACCTTGACATTTAGAAATAAACTTATCATTTAAAAAAATTAGTTGCTTACATGTAATAGTCAGAAGTAATTGTAGCTGAAATCCTCAAGAACTCAGGAGAAACATAAGAAAATTCAAAAGGCTACAGCAGTTCCAGAAATTAAAAATAATTAAAAAATGTCTAATGTTAAAGCCCAGTTCACCTAAGGTCTGATGCATGTGCACAACTCTATGCATATTCTTAAATCCAGTGGGACCTCAGCATATGGCCAAGTGATTTGCTAAATTGGGACCTAATTAAGAACAATTGTAAAAGTAGCTGCTATTTAAGCAATTATGGAATCTTCAGTTAGATTTTGACTGGAACTCTGAAGTTAACAGCAAAGTCTTCTAAAATCAGCATTTAATCTGTATCTCTTTTTGTTTAAAATGAAAGACTAAGTAAATGAAATACATTGTTATTAGTTCAACATTACTGACCACAATTTACAGCATTATGTACTTCTAAAGGATTTCACAAGTATTTATTTTAAAAAGTTAATATTGAGAAAAGTATTTTCTACCAGTGAAAGGAAAAAAAAAACTGAGCGAGAAATTACAGTGATGTATGCTCTTTGGATCACTGGTGCAAAGCTATGATTCCTTAAACTGTTGACATTTTAAAGGTTTAATGTCTTATATTTCTCTGAATTATTTACAGTGTGATGTTGTCACTTACCTATAAAATATACTTTTATGAAACTATGTTAGAATTTAAGCAAAAATACAATTTTGTAATGTGAAATGATATGACTGAAAGAAGTAGTGCTTTGTAACTTTTAGGCTTGAAGCTGTTTAGAATCAAGGAGTTTTAATCTTGATATTTCTTATAACTACTTGTAATTTCAGTTTCTTTCAGAATATTTTGATATCCAAACTTTTCTTCTTTTTTTTTTTTTTTTTAATAATTTTCAATAGATTTCTCTCATATTATGGAGTTTTGAAGCAATTGCATATTGTGGAATGCAGACAGAAGTAAGACTTTTCTCTAGTTTATCATAGTGGGTGATATTAAATTAAGGTATAATATCTGGACTGCTTGTCCTAGTTTTACAATACTGGAAATAAGCCTTGCAATCAGCACATCCCATTAGTAGCTCTTCTTTATACACGCTTTCTAAAAATGTCTTGTAGTTGAACTACTACGTCTTCTAATGTAAGAAATTATTCACAGACCATTTTGGTAGGCATAGCATAAAACCTCATCACATAACAGATAGGTAAATAATAAAAAAAGAAATACTGATATATATGCTGTTCTTTGTGAGTAGTTTTCACTGTTGTGCTGCTTCCAACACTGTGACTTGGAGCAGCCTGCAGTTTCTTTCTGTGTCTGAATCTTCCCTTACAAATCCATCAGACCTTTCCTGTGGTTGTGAAAGAGAATAATTATATCCCACCTCAGCCTTTGCTTTTCCAATACTAGAAAAGTCAAACTCTTTCAACCTTGTCTTGGAAGCCTCCCCATTCTGTGATCATGCTTACGGTCCTTCTCTAGACCTATTTCTGCGTGAATCTATTGTTCTGAAGATGGTTGACTAAGGTTATTTCAGGCAAAATATCCTATTGATGCCTTACACATCAGTCATAGTTTCTGATCTACCAGAAGTATATTGCCTGATATGTTCAAGAATGGTATTTGTCTGTTTCATCGCTGTGTCACATTGGTGGTTCATAATCATCCAGGGATCAGCTAATAAACCCAGATATTTCTTCTCCTTGGTTATTCCCAACTTATGAGTTCTTGGCTTACAGCAGCTACTCCTATTTATGGTCCCTGAGTGAGTGACCTTGCACTTTCCTCCATTAAAATTCATCATTTTTCCTCAAGACTATCCAGTTCTTTCAGTGTGATGCTCAATCCTCTTCCAACTTTGTGTCATCAGCATGTGTGTTGGACATTAGTTAAATTATCGAACAAGACTGATTCAAAAAATGATTCCTGATGAACCCTGCTATTAGTTTCTCTCCACTCTGACATGTCCTCTTTTCAAGAAGGTGATACTTTTCATTCTTTGTTTACTTACCTTTAAAATTAATATCTTTATATTTTACTGCTGAATACCTATCTTTTCCATAATTATTAGAATGCAAGCTTACCTTTCAGATCTGACAGCATAGGAAGGAATAATTTTAAAAAACTGAGATAATTTTGAAAAAGCCATGACTGTTTTGTCACTTCTGTTGTTGTATTGCAACTCAATTTATTTTTGTCAACTATGGCCATGATTTTGACATTATATGCATTCTTTTATGCAGAACTGTATTTTCAATTAAGTTATATAGCATGCTTACACTGTAGTACTTGCTAGGGGATATCACAAAGGATTCTAGTACTCATGAAACAGAAAAAATAATGGAAGTCAGTAGTTATTAAGATACTAAGAAAAATGACAAAGCTTTACATGTTTTGTAGGCATGCAAGACTAGCCATTGCTAGAAAGAACCTGGCCTAGCATGTTGGCTAATAAAGAATGGATCTACTTAAAAAAGGTGAAGGGCTGAATGCACATTAGTGGGACTTCACATAAGAAGTCAAGAGAATTCATTACACCATAATACAGAGTTTAATAGATAATCTTTAGCTCCGTCTGTCCTCAGACAGCCTTAAGATGTACAGTGACTGGAGATCTAGCTGAAAAAAACCTATCCTTGTGTTTTGGTATGGGCATTATGCCATGAAAATAATAGTTTTGTTTACTGGGAGATTTTGGCTTTTTTTTTTAATTAATTTGTGTCTGTATTGTGTATTTTTACAAAGAGTACATTTTAAGTACTGAAATGACCTTCTGTGCTTAATAATGTCTAGCTCCAATTCTTGTTTTATGTTTTGTAGATTTTTTTTGTTGGGTCAAAAGTAAACCAAGTTTAGCCAAATGTAATTTTATTTGCTTACTGGAATCTGTAAAAAACACAAAGGCAATTAATTTAAAGTAACATTTGGTGAACTAGCTCAACCCTGAATTTTGTGCAGTTGTGTTAGCTGGAAGCGCTGCATATGATGCTTTAAGAGACTTCAAAACTTGACATCATCTTTACCCTTTCAAGTGCTCCTATAAACCATTTCATTTTTTCCTGTTTTTTTGTCTGAGAAATTTTTACAAAATGATTTGAAGTTTTTTAGGCCTGTAAACAAGTTCTAAGATGTGATATTCCATCAGTTGTCCCATGTTACAAGCTGTTTTGCAGTTGTTACTGTATCTGGTGCAGCAACTGTCTGGTTTATCTCTTAAACACATTGCTTTGTAAATTACTCATTTTAAAATACACTCTGAATTATGATAATTCATGAAAAATATGAAAATATATGAAAATAATCTGAAAATACAGATAATTTTTATGTAATATGGCCCCAAATCAATAAATGTTAAAAATTTTTTTCTGTATCACATTTCATGACTGCAAGTCAAAACACATGAAATAAAGAAAAAAAACACAAGAGAAAAGTAGAGTGCATGTCTACATCTGTGCATAACTGATCATGTCTGACAGAAGCATAGATGCTGTTAAACTTCCCAAGAGCGGGATCTACTGACAGAGATGTGTGAAAAATAGAACAGTGTCTGCCTTATTTTCTCTGAGTGAGATGCAAAGATACACCAGGCTTTTGAGATGAAGGTTACATATTTTCGTAGTGTGCAAGTGGTTCAAAGAGATGCAGATAATTTTAAATGTACTGATAAACTTGCTTACCTTTTTATCGTATTCTCTGTATGTTTCATTGAACTCTCCTGGAGCTATTTATACTCATTGTATATAAATTGAAGTTGTTGCCCTTCTGAAAAGCTGGAGGTTGATTTAGAAAAAAAAGTTAAATTTGCTTTAATTTAACATGCAGCAATTTTTTTCCCCATCTCCTCCATTTAAGTTGGAACAGATTCAAAGCTGATTTAAAGGAAACACATAATGGAATGATACTTACTGCAGGAACTTTGCCACCTCAGAAGAAGAATTAGTAATTTTTAAGGCTGAGAGGCTACTCTGTGCAAGGCAAAGCAGCTCAGAGTACAGATTCCACCACTTTAGGCTCCCCCTTGACTTTAGGCCAAAGTACAATCAGTGAATTCAATTTTGAGAGAGCAAGGGTGATACTGAGCTTGCTTAATCTCTGTAGTGTACAGTGTAAATGTCTACA
The DNA here is from genome assembly GCF_947461875.1 of Haliaeetus albicilla. NCBI lineage: Eukaryota > Metazoa > Chordata > Aves > Accipitriformes > Accipitridae > Haliaeetus > Haliaeetus albicilla. Next base: position 20,831,709 of record NC_091497.1, read on the forward strand.
TCTGAGCTCGACATCTAGACTCCACATATAGTCAGCAGAGAGAAATTCTAAAGAGCAATTAATAACATTCTCAGGTAGGCATAGAAAATAAGTCAAGTGAATTCTGACATAGAAGTGCTTATTTCTCAACATGGATTACAAAAAGATCATAGAGTGACAAATTCAAATGGCAACATCTGCATTTTAAGTGTCTACACATAGGGAAGATAAGAGGTCTTTTTATTGACCTATCTGTGAATGAACTGTATACTATATGTTTATTGAAAAGCATGAATACTTTTTTCTGTATGCTGAAAATGTGAAGTCAGACTTTTTAATAACATTTTGAAGCATTATCCATGTTAAATATTATCTGTGTATTCTAAACTACTATCAAAATATCTGATCTTCACTTTGAAAACCAAAAACTTTTTCTAAAGCATTCAGAAGGTTTTTATGAGTCAGTCATTCAACTGGTAGATAGTTTTCTGGCATATTTTGTTTTAAGGAATTTTTATTTCTATATGTCGTCTTCTGGCTCTCAAACACAAAACTTTTTTCGTCCTCATTTCATTACCTGAAATTGCAGTCATTCTTTCTTTCCTTCAGAATAATTAATTTAGAAAAGCATTATCTGAAGAACAGCTGTTTCTGCAGAAGTATCAGTGTTTCAGTAGGTAACTGGAAGTGTTATTCCATGGTGGATTATCTTAGACAAAGTAGAAGTTTTACATGAGCTACACTGTTGAAATTTCTGCAATCAGTGAAATAGGTATACTTGCATTTCACCAAGGGGCTCACTACAGCTTTGAAATGCTCTCCAGGCTTAGGGCAGTAGGGAGCAACACCACTTCAGGAGAGACCTGAGAGTCAAAACCCTATTAGTTGTGAGAATAATTTAAATAACGAGTGAAGCTAGAAACTGTATGTTTAAACATAGGAATGGCTGTATGTTCCCTAAGCTCTGCTAGAGGAAAGGAAAACTGTCATGTGATTGAAGGAGCCTGAAAACAATTAACACCTTAAGTTGCCTCAGCCACAGATGATCAAAGTCTTAACATCTCAGACAGTGCCACCACTAATGCTGCCCTCCACGTAAATCTGTTTTGTGGCAGAGTAAGTCAAAGATGTGGCCTTCTTTCCTTTTGCTTGCAAGTGTTCTTCCTTGTATGGCTCACGGGAAGAATTAGAGTTTGACCCTACTTGCTGCCTCCTAATACTCTATGAATTCATGAAAAACACGGTGTAAGTACAGCACTGAGTGCTTTAAGCACAAAAAAAAAATAAAAAAAAAAATAGCATGCATAGCAACCAAGTCATCAAAGTTCACAGGCCTGAGCTGTGCTGTTATTGAATGCTTTTGATAAGTTCTACTCAGTGGTTTCCTTTGGTTGAAGTCATTCATCTGTGTGTGTCACTGCCTCTGATGGTATTTTGGCTGTTTCTGAAACTGTAAGTATTGGGGAAATTATGAATTGCTCTTTAAGTCACATTATTCTTTTAAAGTATAGAAACGGGAATTGAAAATGACCCTTCTAACCACTGGCATTAGTGGTTCTGAAAGTTGATTGACTTAACAGAGACAGGTGTAAAGCTGTGAGTGAAGAGAGAGTAAAGCCAGCAGTGGAAAGTCTGTAGATCTGTGACTTTGATGGGGATGTGTAGATGAACAGAATTCAAGGTGCTGAATGGAGAATCTCTGTACTAGTTTTTGCTCACAGCATCTTTTTCAAAATGTTACGTTCAAGATATTACTTTTATGAAATTGCTTTTCTTGTGCACTGTATATTGTGCTATGTTTGAAGTCCCTACAGGGACTTCAGTTTAATAACCGCACTGCAGATCTTGTTCAATTCCTTAAAACTAAATTCATTCAAATATTTGGGACTGTTGCTTTCGGTGGTTGCTGTTGCTGTGCTCGGTTCTGACTCATGCATACGGAATTCAGAGGTTTAAATAGTTCATATGTCTGTACTTTGTAGAACACGTTTGTAGCCTAAGAGGATACAGTTTAATGCTCTTTGGGACTTTTGGGGCCCCTTGTGTTTCTTACTGTCTTTGCTTGTTAAGATTTCTCTGGAGATAGGCAGCTTCCGCTTAGAGAGTGTGGTAATTGTTGACATTCCATAGGTAGGCGTGATGAAACCTTCAGCACTATATAGTGTACTACGTTAGGCTGTCACCTGACAAAGAAGTTTTCTCTGCAGATGACGGGTTTCATCATAGCCTCACTTATCATATTAGAATTCAAGCAATCATCAATACCCCAAAGCTAACTTTTGAATGTTTGAAATAACAGAAGAGGGAAAGCTGTCCAGAAGTTCAGAATAAAAACGAATTGTTATCTGCCATGTTTGGTCATGAGCATTACAACTATTGCCCTAAGCTTCTTGAATCTCATATGAGTCATTGGTACCAAAGTTTTTCCGCAATCTGTTTAACTGTTGTGGTTTTAGGAAGACAGAGGAGGAGGTCATTTGTCTTTCCAAGACTGTTTTGGATATTTCCGGGCACTCTGTTTCAAGCTTGTTATTTTAGCAGTAATGATAAACATGTAACATGCTTCCATGGAGACCACTTATCGTATCCCATTGCATAAATGCACAAACATGCCACCTGCGTGTGCCCATGTATTGTGAAGTGACATGCAGCAGCATTCGTTTAATTATCAGTTTAATACAGTTTACCATTTCTGCAGCTGCCAGTAAGGTGTTGGGCAAGTTTAAATAATGCTTGACAGGAAAAAAATTTATCAATATAAAGAAGCTTTTTTTGGAAGGAATTTTACTAATTGTTACATGAGTTGATACTTCATCCGATGTATTACTAACAGATTTAGTGTGATTCAGTTAGGATTTAGTTGTGATATGTTAATACCCAAGTAGCTATGTGGTAGTTGCATCATAATAGTAGATGTTACTCTTTAAAGATTCAAAAGTAATTTTCTTGTTCTTTGCAAAAATAACCATCTCTAAAGACAGTTTTACATATTAGCAAACTTTCTTTACTCCAGTGGCCCACTTGCCTAAAGTCTAAGTTCCAAATCACCTGTGTTTATGAGTATCAACATAAACTGTAAACCAGATAGTTCATTTATCTACTAAAAATGATCTTTCATTACCATTGTTTCCTTACTTGTTTTAAATCTCCCCACCATTTTCAGTGAAACTCCATCATTTTTTAAGTAATAAGTGATATTGAGTGAATCTTGTTTACTAGTAATATATAATGAAGGATTGTAAGTAGTTTGATTTCCTGTTCAATTTCCACTTAGTTGAAGCTCCAGCAGTGTAAAGACAACAAAAATGCCTGTGAAGAGAGAAAAGAGAAGGTGGCTGAGGTGGAGGTGCCTATGATTTAGCACTTCCCCAAAGTACATTTAAAAAAAAAAATAAAAATCTTCTCATGCAAGATGCATCTAGTCAGCCTTGGGCTCTTTAAGCTGCAAAGGAAGTTTAAGGCCATATTGTGTTTTTATTTTCACCATGAATTTAGGATCATAATGTAGTTTTCATTCAGAAACTAGTTCTTGGAAAAAATGGAGTCTTGAGTTATTTTAAATTATGTCTTTTTGCAGCTGACTGTGATGGCATGGAAGAATAATTAACAAACACAGATGAAATGACTGTTCTAATGAGTTATATGATTCTAGGTATTTTAGGTTCATGTGAGTGTATGGAGAAGTATTCAACTGGTATTTTTAATTTTAGTTAAGATAGTCACTCTGTGAATAATGACTTCATATATACTGTAATTGCATCTGTATAAGTGGATTCCTTCAAAGGGGAAACAGGATTGCATAATCCCTGAAGAGGTTTCTAGTTTTGTATATATTTGTATATATTTTTGAAAATTTGAGGATTAGAGTAGGAATACGTGTAAATTGTAACAGAAATAAATAGCAAAGCAATGTGTGGCATTGATAACCAAGCGGTCCGATTTGTTTCTCAGATTCCAGCTCTTTAATTATTTAAAGTGTGTAGAGTTTTTGCAAGGAAATGATAATGTTTTGGTGAGGTTACAGGAACTCCCATGAAATGCATTTTCAATCCTATCTTGTTTTAATAAAGATTTTATCTAAAAATTTCATAGGTGTTTGAACCAGCTCCAGCATTTAAATCTCACTGGCACTGGATTGGCAACCACAGGAGGGGTTTTGTGCTTCAGCAGGTATTATCAGACCAGAACTTCTGTCTTGCAGACATTCATGAGCTAATGAAAAGGAAGGAAGAAGGTGTTATATCTACACAGATTTGAAAATAATTAACAGGAATGGAGAAAGGGAAAGCTTTTTTTTATATTAACAGTAGAGGTGCCTACATAGACCTAGGTCTAGTGCCTGTATGTGTAACATGAAAAGATGATCTGTTTTCCTTTGTTGCTCTACCTGGGTGGTTCAAGAGGAATAATTTCCTCTTTTCCATATACTTAGTGCTAGGTTTACCCTCCCCAGCTTTCTTCCATTATATTTACAGAATAGTGGGGGAGAAAGAAAGGGGCAGATAAAGTTAACAGTTAAGTAGGCTGAAGAGACATGAAGCAAAATAACTATTTATTTACAAACCTTTTTTCATAACCACATATTCCTACAGGTTTCTTATTATTATTTTTTGAGATTCATACTGTCTATAAGAAGTTGCACCTCTCCTCTCTTAGGTCTTCAGAGGCATAAGCCTTGTTTCTGATACATGCTTTAAAAATCTTTGCTGTAATCATGGAAATAGGTAGGCTGATCTTGTGTGTAGGCTGATCCCTCTTTCCCCAAATATCCAAGAAAGGCTGAATGAGGCTTTTCCTCAATCCAGAAATCATACCAAAGCTTGTCTTTTGAAGTGTACATTTAAATAACAAAATGAAAATGTTGACAAATATAAAAGGGGAAGTTTGAAAAATAAAAAGCCCAGAGTAATGTTAAATAACTCTTCTTTTTATTCCATTGCCCTCATTCCACTGGATTCAAACCGCATTTGATCTGTGATGATGTCAAATGTAAAAATTCAAAGAGATTGTGGAAGATGATCTATTTTATAGTGGTAGGCAAAGTCCAATATTAAGTTTGGAGTCATGTTTCATCCTGGACACATTTGCTTGTCTTTGTGTATCTTTCTGGAATGTAGTTTTGTAGATGTGCTATTTCTTATCACTGAGATAGGTGCTTGTAGTAGACTAGTCATGAAAATACTGTAATAAGCTGATTTGTCCTAGATTTATACTTTCAAAGTTAATATAGTTAATTTTAACAACTACAAAGATTTGGAGGTTTCAAATTAAAAGACATTCTATAGTAATGTATTACTGTAGAGTCATTTATTGCTGTTTATCTCAAAATCTCTTGCAGAATTAAATTTAGAAATATTTTGAGTAGATTTCACATAAATAAGAAACTCACTTGTAAGATCTGTTGAGAATTTTATGAAGTGAACCCCATCTGACCCTGGAGCCAAGAAGTTGCTCCATAGGTGATGCTTTTTATTGGACTGAGTTTGAAGAAGTTGCAGCTTCATTCCGCCTGCCTTTCATTTCAGCATAAACGTACTGAGGTAGTCAGTTGCCTTACAAAGCTTTAAATAGAAAAAATGAACAGGTGGTTTGGGTTCAGGAAATAAAATAAGCTATATTATTGTAGACAGGGAAAATTCTTTTCTCATTACACACTACTTGGATAGAATTAAGCAGACAGCTCATGCTGAGAAATTTGAAACTCAGAGAATGCAACAGTTAAAAAGACAGACAATAAATGCGGTAGTAATTCAGGGATGGACCTAAACAGCCTACAGTAGAGCAGCTAACTCAAAATAAACAAACCAAAATAATAAAAAACTCCTCTGTTATGTTATCTTTGACAATGGAAATCTATTTTATAAACCAAGCATAATGATGACTTCATTTCTCTGATTAAAGTTAGTCATCTGTTTATTTTTCCAGGGTTAGTTAACTTTATTCGCATGGGATTATGTTAGCAATTATGTTTAGAATGGAATCTCTCTTCATTTTTAAACAGATTTGGGGGAGGAGAGAAGAGAAAAAATATTTGTTTGCCACTCGGTAATCCAGTCCAAATGTTCAACAGTCCCTCTGTGGCAAGAGGCAGCATATGACTTTTAAGCTAGACTTGGTGCTGAACACATTTGAACAATAAAAGCTTAGATCACTAATATTTGAAGTATTTATTTCTAATTTGCTCACCATCTGCTCCAAGATTCTTTGGTTTATATTACATTTATTTAAAGGCCCCAATACTTTTTATACTGAAATTAAAAAAAAACTCTGTTAACTTGGTCTGGGAGGTAGCACTATGAAGTGTTACATGTACTTTCTAAGAAGTTCAGAAATGTTTTGTGTTGGATTTTTATTGTTTCATAGCTTATCATCCTTTTATTTGTTAAACATATCATTTCTTGGAGGAAATCGCAACTTTATTTTGGTATTTTTATGCTACTTTTTTACTAGGTAATTAACAATATAAAATGAGCCAATAAATTTAGAGAGAGCCTTACGAGTAATTTTAGACAGTGCTGATACATTCATATATTTTAATTTAGAAAATCCCAGACATGAATGAGTGTTATGCATTAAATTCAGCACCTGATCACATGTATGTTGGAAGGTATCCAGAGACTGGGCGAGCAAAGACTGCTACTTCCTAGTTGTGCCACTGAAATTAAGATTAACTCCCTAGAGAAGACAATTGAATTAACACAGCATGTTTTATGTGCAACAAAACCAAACTTACCTGTATCACTACTTTGCCTACAACTTTCAGAAGTGTAGTGAGGTACACACTGCAGTGGCTGTGAATAAGCTGATTTTTCACATTAAACATTTGTTGTCTCTTCTTAATTATATTTTAATGTTAAATTTTAATGGTTTAATTATGTGCACATTACCATTACACTCTAAGAGAAATATTCTGACTTACTACTGATGGCTGTTTTAAAGGATAGATTTATAATTTGGTATTTTTTCTCATTGCTTAGGTTTTTTTATGAAGCTCAGCTAAGCAAATTAGTGATGTTAAACAGAAAAAACAAAACCTGAAAATGCTAATCATTTTATTTTAACTCCGATGTGTGCATTGTGCATTTATATAAAGAAAACATTCATGCCATATCATTAGCAAACAAATAATAATCAGTCAGACATGAAGTATTATTAAAAGACAAGAAGATTTTATGATGAAGACAGGAGAAATAATAGAAATTTGCAGAAGGGCTGTTGTTGTATCTTGTAAGGAATAGCTAGAAAATTAGATTAATCAAGGAGCAGACATTTGGAAGAAAGTTTGTGTGAATGCCTGACAGTCTTGCTCTTTCCCTCATTTCAAATGTTGGCAGGGTAGCATGCAGCTCCAAGGGAAATGTGCTCCTTTCATACTTGAGTAATTGATGAATTGTATGCAATATGCAAATGAGAATCCATAAATCTTATGAATGACAGCTTAATTTATGTGAGCCTTAATGAATGCAGGATTAGATTTTAATTAAATATCCTCAAAGGCACCCTGAGTAGTAGGTTTTTTTAGGCCTTGTTTTTTTGAAGACTTGTTTCACATGCACTGCATTTTATGAAAGAAGAAAATCAGGCAAAGAACTTAGTAGAAATGTTCTTGTGTTTTAATGATAAGCATTGTTCTGTTTTGTGAAGCAAACAGTACTTCAACTGATAATAAGCATTTAACAAAATATCTACAGATCTTTTTTGTACTTCCCACACAATTTCCCAAATTTGATTACCTTTAATTGCTGCTGGCTTCTGATATTGTATGCTATTTTTAATTACCGGAAAAGTTATTAAAACTTTTCCAAAAATAAACAGTATCTGCAGAAGAGTTCATTAAAGTTTGATTGGCTATATGAATGTTTTAAATGCTAAATCTAATTCCACTAAAACAAGGTGTTCCCACCCCATTTTGAAAATTGCATCTCTAGACAATACATAATGAGATAAAATGATAAATAACACAGAAGGTTGTAAATAACATTTAGCAAGCAGAATTCTAAGATAAAAGTGTTCTGCAACAGTGCCTACTATTCCCAGCTGTCTTTGGAATAAGGGGACTGATCCTGTTCCTCTCACACCTGTTAGAAATTAGCCACTAAGAATGTGGCTAGAATCTGCTTGAGTTGGGAGAGAAAGTTGAGCAAACTTCAGAAATTCAGGCATTGAAGTTGTGCAAGATGTGGTTCCTCAGCCTTATTTCACTGATTGAGTTTGTCTCTGTTACTTGGTAGTGTTTACGTGGCCAAATCCCCAGTCCCTTCAGGTAATTTTCTACTATGCTGTAATGTGATTCTTGCCTTTTGATAAGAATAAAGGCAAGGGCCTCCATTTATTGGCAAGATCTGATCTTTTGTTTGGTGGTGTTTACTGCTGTCAACTGTGAAAATTATTGTCTCTTTCAAAAAAAAAAATCTCTTTCAGTTGACAACTGTAAGCTTTCCTGTGAAATTCAACAACTTCAAAAAATCCAGAAATTCATAATTTTTCCTTCCAACTATAGCAGTTTATCAGTAACTCCTTTTCCAGCTTTGAATAGTCAAGATTCTTCCTCATCAGTATCTCATGGGTGCTGCTCTTCAAGGCTTTTGTCCACAGTCTGGCTGCAGTAATGGCAACTGGGGTGATCTTTCTTTTAGCTGAAGTAGTAGCAAGGACATGGAGAAGGGTAAGGAAGAATTAGTCTTTTCCGGTTAATGAGTAGGTGTAGAGGAGTCCTGCACATCCTCTCATCTCTGAGACCTCTTCAAAGTCAGCTGTGGGTGGATGTGGAGAACCTCTGGGAGAAGTGGACTTTGCAACAGTGCAGCAGTGCTTACTTCTGGATGCCCCTGCATAGCTGGGAGCGTAAATAAAAAGCTATACAGGAATGTCAGTAAAAGGAGGTATAGGACAAATTGACAAGATGAATCCCAAGGGCCCAGTGACATTCTGGTTTAAAGGGAAGTCAGGTATGAAATAGCCGACCAGTTAATGCAAAGATGTAACCTCCTGCTTAAAACTCTATTGGTGTCGGTGGAATGGTGGCAAATAGGATGCTCAAAAAGAGTCTTAGAGGGTGTTCAGAGAAGACCAGGAAGTCTGGATTTATACTTCAGAAATAAGTAGAAAGAATAATGCTAGTGGGCATTAGATAAATATGATATACTGGGGAAGAGTCAACACTGCTTCTGTAGATGGAAATTCTAAAAGGATTAATAAATATGCAAGAAAGGGCTATCCAGTTGATAAAAATTACTTGGATTCTCAAAAAGCTTTTAGCAAGGTTCCTCAGCAGAGGTATTATGCTGCCATAGGTAATTTGGAAAATACCTGGTTAAAATGTAGGAAACTAACCATTTTTTATTTGTTTTGTTTGCTAGTTGAGGAAGATTGCTACTGAAGTCTCATGGTGGTCTGTATAAGACCTATGTTTTTCAGTATCTTCATAAACAATGTGGCAACAAAGGGAAGTAATAGTGCATTAAAAATTGAACATTAGAACTTTTCTGACTAGAAAAAAGGTCACTGGAGCTGAGGAGCAGAGGAGCAGAGAGAGTGAGGGAGGAAGGGTAAAACAGAGGTCTGTAAAATTAGGAGTGGAGTTAGAAGGTCAGAAGGGAGCATTCTTCTAATAAGAGAACTAGAGGTCATCAAATGAGACTAACAGATGGTAGATTTAACAAAAAAAAATTGAGCCACTTCTTCATACAATTCATACTTAAGTTGCCAGATATACTGCCACAGGACATTGTAGGTGCCAAAAATTGGTAGAGGTTCAGAAAATTGTAATTAAAGTTTGGGTAAGAAAAATCCATCAAGGACAGTAAAAGACCACTGCACAAGGTTCAGGAAATGTCTGGGATGCAAATTACTGGAGGCTGGGAATGTATCCTGTTACGGTATCACTATATGGTTTTCCTTTTCTATAAATCTTCCTTAGGCAGCTGGTACTGGTCATCATCAGAGACAGGATACCTGGGTAGATGGGTCTTTGGTTTCACCCAGTATGGATGTTCTTTGGTTACCGTGATACGTGTTGCATCCCTTGTGTATCCCTAGAGACATGCCTGGGATATAAAGAGAAAGCATAGAGCATTTGTAATTGAGTGTGCACTCTCAAAATTCTAACATGCAGATGAATTCTCAAATTGTTTGATGGGGAAAGGAAAAGAGAAAGTGGGACTGGCGCGAAGAACAGCATATTTGGAAAAGAATATATTTGTTGACCACTATCCAAATATAGATGATTGCTGTCTGTAATTATCAAGACAGTAAACAGATCTGGCAAATGCTTAAGTAGGAAGTTTGAATGGGTATTTGATACCAAATTGGAGTGTGGATGACATGTATTTTTGGACAGTTGAAGAAAAAGAAAGGGAAGAGCAGGAGGTAAAAGTGATTTTTCATTTCTATTCTCTCATTCTCCTCTACTAAAATGGAACCTAGATATGCATCCTTTTCAGAACTGTAAGTAATTTGCAGCACTTTTTTTGTTTTAAAGACAGGTGTCGGAAGACATCTTTTTTCAATTATTTTATCTGAATGCTGACATTTTCTTTTCACAAGCTTCAAATGGTGACTGTGTCAACAAAAGGGTGTATGAGTCCCTTCAGCACCCTGAAGAACTTAAATAAGCAGCTCCAGTAATGACCCCATATGTGGTAATAGTTTATTAGTTAATGAACTTGCAAAAGGCAGGGAGGGAAGATGTTCTTTTTTCTATGAGCATAACTCTTTACAGGAAGTATGTTTAATTCAGCAATGTCAGCGTTACACAGGCTGTATGAGCTATTTCAGGCATGGCTTTGTGTTTACAATATAGACTTTTATAATGTCAGTTAGGCTGGGCTTTACAAATGAGCTTTGAATGATTGCTTACTGTTATTTGCCTAGAGACTCTATTCTGGTTAGTGACTTCCATTTGTGAAATACAAGTGATAGAGGGAAATGGAAAAAAAAATCTCAACTTTTATATTGAGTTAGTTAACGCAGACTTAGATTGGTTTTACGAGTGGATGCATATAAAATAGAAAGACCAGTAACCTCCCTAGAGAAATAAGCAAGTAAGGTAGCTGAGCCACTGAAAGCTCAAATTTCTTCCTATTGGAAGATTTATACCTGTATATCTATATACATACATGTATATATAGTTTCATGTATATTATCCATCTGTCTATCTATCTATCTTCCTATATTTCTTCCTAAGGAAATCGTAGAAATTCATACAAGAACTTTGAAGCCTGTAGTTAGAATACGTGCATATATATTTTATTCCTTGTATACTGATTTTATTTACTTGCTCTTTCTATGCTAATTATGAACACTCAATTTGATCTTAAAAGTAAAAAGGATGGATGAAGGTGAAAGAAAAGGGAGAGTCTTTGAATTCATAATTATGAGATCCAAATAGAGTTCCAAAAGATAAAATGTCTCTGTAATCGTATTTAACGAACTGTAATTCGCAGCTCAGCTGTATGCTACAATTTGCATCAGATTCACTGCCTATAATGCATAGTTTTTTTCAAGAAGACCTGTATGAAGTTTATAACAAATAAATTGTTTAAGTGGAAATATGTATAGATTCTCTACAAAGCATGAATTGCATGTTGTGAGAGGAATCAGGCCCAATATATCTTCTGTAATTGTGAGAGGTAATTATAAGATCTCCTTGAAAAGGACGTTTTTACAGATCTCGATTTGGCTTTCAGCATTTATGAATTTGAATTGACATCCTCAGCACAGTGCCAATTCCGCATGACTAGATTCATTCCACAAACGGAGTTTTAAATGGCTGCGTATATACTGCTAAACTCACCAGGGCAGGGTTTCGTGCAAACATCAATTTGTTAACCTGGTGTGGTTTTTGGGAAGAAGGTGGTTTTAGCTGTGTTGTGCCATTTGGCATCCTGACCAGAGAAAAAAAAGGGTCTGGTTTGTTTACCAGTATAGACAAAGCCAGGTCATTTTAGACTCAGGTTAACTTCTAGCTGGTTTGCATGGAGTGAGGAACCACCAATTTTTCCAGTCTCACAGGAGCAGAATCATTCTTCTGCGCCTGTCCTTGCCTGTGGAGGGAGCAGAAAGATCTCCGCACTGCTTGAATCCCTCTAGATCACACGTCTGGGCCTATTTACCACCTGACTGAATTTACACTATAAGAGAACTTTCAGCCCACTCCTCCTGATATATTTTCTTTCAAAATCCATCCTCTTCCAGTCAAAAGAAACATAACAATTTTTCTTCAGGCAGGGATTCAACCTCCACCTTGTTATCTGAGAGTTTTACTGGTTTCACAAAGATAAGCCCGAGAACTAACTGAAGTAAGTCAATGGCCAACATGAGCATGCTCTTGCAGTGAAGATGGCCACCTGATCCTGGGATAGCAAGTGTGTAGCCAGCATGTCAAGAAAACTAACTGTTCTCCTCTCTTCTTCAGCACTGGTGAGACTGCACCTGGAGTACCGAGTCCAGTTTTGGGCTCCCCAGTATGAGAGAGATGTGCATGTAGTGGAGCGAGTGCAGTGGAGGCCACCAAGGTGGTCGGGGGCTGGAGCACGTGGCCTGTGTGGAGGGGGTGTGGGAGCTGGGGCTGTTCAGTGTTAAGATCAGAAGGCAAAGGGAGGATTTTGTTGAGGTCTTCAGCTACCTAAAGGGGGGATATAGAGAAGACAGAGCCTGTCTTTTCTCAGGTGAGTGCTGCAAAAAGGGGCCAAAGTCCCAAGTTGCCACAAGGAAAAGTCTGTCTAGAGAGAATGAAAAATAAAGTTACCATGAGAGTCATTAAACACTGGAACAGATTGCCAAGAACGGTTCTGGGTTCTCTAACCTTGGAGATACTGAAAGCTCACCTGGACAAGGTCCTGAGTAACCTGGTCTTGTTGATATTTCCCTCAATAGGGGCTGGACTAGCTGATCTCCAGAGGTCCCTGTCAAACTAAAATGTTCAATGATTCTCAGTTAGGACTAGATATGCCTTGTGCCTCCTTTGTTTGTCTTTCACTGTTCAGATTCTGTTCAAACTCACTTTTGATTCTACTCTATTTTCATGATAAAAAAGTTAGTTTTGGTAAGTTTGAAGTGTAATGCAATATTTTCTAATGGGTGGAGTTAAAAAGTCTGTACTCCTTTGGCCACCTGGTGAGTCCATCTTGTTTCAGTTTTGTGTGTAACCAATAATGTTACAGCAAGCAAAAATTGAATTTAGTTTTGTTGAACTTTGCAATTTTTTAATGTGCTCAGCTTTTAGAAGGGGAACAATAAGCAGTGATATTCACTGGAACATATTATTCCAGAAGTTTGGAGAATGTGTCTTGGTTTGTGTATATTATCTGATTGCTTACTTTTGCTCTAGGCCTCAGTATGTTCACCTCTAAAGAGGTAAGTGCTACGGAGTTGTTTGATTTAGCTTTTGATTTTGCCTTGATGTAGTTGCAAACACAGAATGTGTTCTTGCATACAACAATAATATCGACAGCCTACAACATATGCATTGCACGTAAAGGATTTTGAAAAGTTATTGTAGGTGATACTGTCTGTGGTAAAGTGTCATAAGCCACCTAATAATCTGATCATAACTGACATGGGAGATGCTTTTACGATATTTACAAAACCATGATAAGGTGGATTAATACGACAGTTACATTTTAAGCATCTAACTGAAATCTATCTGAACAATTGTTAGCAGTGATGGTCAATTAAAGGAGACTCTAAATGGAAGAACCCTAGAACCATAGAAGAACCCTGAAATTAAAAGAGGTGTGAAGGTATTATAACAATTGTGGAAGGTATTATAACAATTTTGGACAAGTCTTTGCAGTGATTATGTGTTTTCATGGATAGGTCATAGTGTCCCATGTCTTTATATACGTATGAATTTTAGTTTAGGAAAAAAATGAAGCAGGTGACTTAAGTCATACTTGATTTATGCTACCAGTACACATTTCAGTGGATAACTGTGTTTGTATACATCTTTTATAAAATAATCTTGGTTGGCTTGCTTCCTTTGGCTTTGGAAAAGATACACTGATATTAGAATTGGGCTTTCATTCTCCTAGTTAGCTGTGCTGTGGTGCTTGAATGTACGTCCAGTGCCAGTATTATTGTGTTATTTAATGCCAGGTTAGTATTTTCAACTGGTGTTTGTATTGTAAACCCCACTATTATATTACCATTATTGTCAAAACTGAGTATCGGACCCAAGCAGTGTTGGAGACACTGAAGGAACCTGAATAAACCTAATTATTGTTAGGTATGTAGTCACCGCATCCCAAATGCATGCCAAGTTACATTATTTTTCATGAGCCCTCTCTTCTTCCTTTACTCCTCTCCAAGCTCCAGAAGCATGTGTGTGATGAAGGTGAGGGAAAAGCTGGCCTTTGTTGCACAGCTTCTGTAACTAAGAAGCTCACTGATGACAGACACATCGTATCCCATGCTATAGTTATAGCCTTCCAGCTATTTAGTCAATGCGAATACTCACATCAGTAAAAGCAGAGTTATTAGGCCTTATTGGCATGTAGAATATTCCACGAATTGGTGCAAAATATAATCAGAACAAGGAGAGTCCAAATGTATAAAAAAATCAGCTAGCGATCCTGATTTTTTTTTTTCCATTTAAAGCAATATAAATAAGCTGTAATTACATTAAGCACCAATAAATAAAATTCATACTGCAGAAGTGGATCCAAGTAACAAACCCAAAGCTCTCGGTCTTGTGAAAATGCTCCAGAAATTATCCTCTTCAACCTACTGCATTGGTAACAATTTCAGGTACTGGCTAAAAGTGAGACCAGCACTTTCAGTGTGGTCGGTTGCTGCATAGAATGGAAAGGTTTGTGAAGGTCTGATAGGTAGCTTTGTTTTCAGTACTGCTGGCAAACAGCATATATGCAGAAGTGTTAGGTCAGAAGGTTTGAAGCATTTGTTGAGTAATCAAAATGTAGTAATTATACATGCAATTTGGTGTTTTTAACGGCTCTTGACTTGCCTACATCATATAGGACTTGGTTGGCGCCAGGTAGGCTTGGCAACAGCTCTGAAAGGTATGAGTCATGGGAATAGTTGGCAGATCTCAGAGATACTAGTACATATCTGAGAAGAAAAAAAGTTCTTGACCTCTTTCAAACAAAGCAGAGGGAATGTAAAGATCAAAAGTTATAACAGTTCCAGCCCCTTTGCTATCCATATTTGGTATTTTTTCAATTTCCTGACATCATGTGTTACCTGCTTGTTCAATGGCCATCTAAATTGAAAGTAAAGCTTATTAAAAATCAGAATACGTTACTGATATTGCTAAGGTAACTGTTGTCTTGCAAAGCCATGGTGGGTTGTATCACCCACTGTGGATATCTCTATCTGGTACAATATAACAATTTTGGTTTTGGATTCACTTTAAATGGAAGATTTATCACTTTATTGTAGAGCAGACTGATGTACAGAGGTTGGAAGCTGCTATGCAACTGCCATTGGCAAAAGACAGAAAATGTTTCTCACCATGCTGCTGCTGCTGTAGGCAATATAGGGATACCTGCTATGATTCACTTAGAAAATGTTATGAAACATAACCTTAGAAGATCTATTCACAGATACCTACAAAGGAAGTTGCAGGGACATGAAAAAATATTTCAGTCTTCTTGTAACTGTTGTTTCAAAGCAGATGAAACAATAAGTGAGCAAAAGAGATTTTTAAAAATCTATATCCAGAACACTTGAGTACAAAATTAAAAGGTAGCACTGCTTACTTCATCTGTTTCTAATTCATGTTTACTTAACTATTTTCTAAATTTCTCTTGCCCTAATATTGGGTCAGATGCTTCCTTGAACCTACTGCTGTGTTAATTAACTCATTAAGAATTTGATGTGAGATTTATGCACTGTTCTTTTACAGTCATTGCCTCACAATCAGCAATGAAAATATGATGTAGTAGACTCATTTTTTAAATTTTGTATCCAAGGGACAGAGTGTGTTCAACCAGGTTTTGTATAAAATTCTGGATACAAATTGTTACTCTGTGAAGAAAGAGCTTGATTTCAGAGTTTTGGAAAAAACACATTTGTTACCAGAATGAGTACAAAAACCCACTTACTTTTGTAGTCCTACGGTACTGAGACTTCAATAGGCTAAAGATGTGTTAGTTTTTTATATGCCCTTCTGATACTCAATTTGTATTATTGGATCATGGCTGCTTCAATTTACCTCTGTCCATACTAATTTCTTAAGTTTTCACATGAGCAGAAGAAAATACCTACTAAATATCCTGTAGATTAGGTGCAGATTTATTGTGATTGAATTGAAACATTAAAAAAAGCCATCCTATGCAAATGTGTATGAAGGTATTGTGCCCTCAGTTTTTAAGTAGAGACCCCTTTGGTTAATGGGGAGCTTTGCTTTAGAATTATTGGTATAATACAGCTCACTCAGGTCCACTTAATCGATTTGGCCATGATAACTGAACTTTTTTTTTTTCATGAATTTTCTTTATTGTTTTGAAAAATGTATGAAGAATGCATTTGGTGCTTTGCATATGTGGTGCTTTCTATATATACTACAAAATGCTGACAGGGTAATGATAAATTTGCTTCTGGCATTGAAGGGCTGTATCTTGAGGTGACTTTTCTTTTTTGGTTCTTTATTCACATAATGCCATTAGTATTGTTTGTTGCAATGTAGGATATTTATAACAGGAAACATCTGTGGAGCAGTAATAAAGAATAGTTTTCATAAAGCAGTTTTACATTATCCTTCTACCAGTATCTGATAACAGTCACATTTATCTGGGTGTAGGAACGTTCTGACAGGTGTAAGGGATAACTGATTGATATAAACTCACTACTGCATGAAAATGAACCTTTTGATAAAGACATCTTAGTTAGAACTGATAAGTAAAGTACAGAGAACATAACTGTCTGCTATTATGTATCATTTTATTACCTTTATGTTGATCTTGATCTTTTAAATGGATAGTAAAGCATTGACAAAAGATGACTGAATATAGACATTTGTATAATGTACCTTTAGCGGGAGCATAATCTTTAGATCAAGGACAACTTAACAGGCAAAGGGCTCATAATTCATTAAAATAGAGACACTATCTAGTTCATAACATGGAAAACTTAAACAATGCGGTATTCTAAGGATTCAAAATTAATACTTTTTCTATTTCTTTAAAATATAACTCTATTTAGATTTTGATGGATTGAGAGGCAGATGAAAGTGTTGGCTAAAAATTAAAAACAGTTAAGAAATTTATTTCCTGTTTTATCAGTTCCCAGAGCTTTTATGGGCTTATCCATGTTAACATCTCTCTGATATTAAGTTTTGAGCAGATGGATGCCGTGAAAATTATTACTTCATTTAATAAGATAGAAATAAAAGTGTTTCTCCACTTACGTGTTTTCTGTGAACATGTTCTGACTCTAAATTTTATTAATACAGAATTCTGTTATTTTAAAGAAGAAAATAAATGGAAATCTATAATAATCTGAAATCCTGTAGAATCTAGAGACCATTGTCTTGAATATGCAATAGCATCTTACGTCAGCATGTTGTTGGAGTCATGGAATAAACATCAGGAACTTCAATATTTTGACACACATTGATTTAATTTCATATAGAAATAGGGTCAATAAAAATAGCTAAGAAAATTCTACGTAATAGGAAAATGTAACAGACCAAATCACAAAGCAAGTAGGTAGATACCCACAGTATTTTATCACATGCTAGATATTATTTCAAAATGTTAGTGTAAATGTATGTAGCCACACAACACTAATTTATGCTTATTTAGTAAAATAACCACAGTTATATCCAGTCCTGTGTGCTTTAAATAATCTCTTGGTATTCAATATTTGTGATTTACTAAATAATCTTGCCATGAACCAAATATATTTTTTCTGTGTCTGAGGCTAGAACTGTTAACTGCTCAGTACTACTAAGGTGGAAAAGGGAATAATAGAATGTAAAAATTAGTAATAATTTGTGCTATTTCTTAAACACTTTTGATAGTTTTTTCAATTTTATCTAAAAAAAAGTAAACTTGAGAAGAAAATATATATTTTCTGTTGTAGATCTTTATGAACTTCATTATTTTAAAATAGTAAAAGTTCGATATTATGTATGCATGGATGAATATACATGTGAATGTTGTGTTTATTGTCAGCTCATCAGAACCTTTTAAATTGTGTGAGATGTGGTAGTCCAATTCTTTATTTTACTGTGTTTTTATTTTAAATAAAAATAAGAGGAGTGTGGTTTTATGGAATGTACTCTTGGTCTGACTCACCCTTTCAATCGTACAGTGAAAGTGGCCTCTTAAATCACTGGTAGAACTTTGGCATTTTATTTTTAATCAAAGAGATTTTCTGTCCTAAATTTAAAGGAATTTATGCACATGATTAAGCAATTTCTTGAATGAGGGCCTTTATTTTTACCACGAGGATACTTCATATGAACTGTAGTCTGTGCTGTGTAATTAAAACATGTTATCAGATTTAGCTTAATTAATGTTAAAAAACCCCAAATGCTTGATGCTTCCTTCAAGGACATTAAAAAAATGCATTCCCGCTATTCTTGGTTTGTCATGTTGTGCCAATGTTGAAAATTAATGAATTATGTTACTTGCCATAGTGACAGATTCTTTTACCTGAAATGTTGTTCTGTGTATAGCACTTGTCTGAAATCAGTTGTTCATATGCTGGAGAAGCCCATGTACATCTTGTATGCAAATTATTATCTTTTAATCTGTTTGTGAATACAGCAAGGTTGAGGTAACAGAGGTCTGAAAAAATTAACATTGCATTATCTCTGTTTTTGTGGGGTTAAGTTAAAACTTTCAGAGCATGCTAATATTAATTGTGGTTAATTTTCCATATATTTATGGCAACTGAAAAAGAGGGGAGTGTGGAGCTGCCACTTCAAAAATGTACCATTTCTGTCCAAGACAGTATGTCAGCGTCTCGGTGAAATTTTCACATTTAAGAAATGACTGTATGATCCACCTCACGTGACCCTTATCTCTTCTTCTCCAGAGGCCAGTAGTAAAGTTTCACTTGCATCAAATGGCAGGAGAACCATGTGACTGTTTATATAGGTTGTTCAACAATCTTTGAAACATATCAGATATGCATAATATACATTATTTCTTCTCTGAGATCTTGATCCTTCTAAAACATGTTTAGTATCTGTGTATTGTTTTAGTATTTATGTTCTGAGCCCAATAGCAGTAGTAACATAATATTTTAATTTTTTTTTTTTTTTAATCCAAGGGGAACTATGTTGATAAATTCAGTTTTTCACATCATAGAAAGTATCTTCTCCATTGGTGATACATGTAGTCTCAATAAAGAGGCTGAAGTCTAAGTAAACAGTACAGCTGAATTTCTGTTGCACTTGAAATCCTGGTCCCTTTAATTAAGGAATGAGACTTACCAGGTATGGGGATAGAGGACATTGATGTACATAGCTGTTAATCTGGCACCTTCCATGAAAACTAAAATGTTATTCTAAAAATGAAAGTTTAAAACACAAAACAGAAAAAAACTAAACAAACCCAAATTAACTCTTCATTGGAGAAAATATTTTTGACTTTTCAAAATGGAATTCAGCTTTTTGAAGTAATTTTCTTTAGAAAGACATATAATATCCTGGTTTGAAACAGTACTGATCCACACCTCTGTAACACATCATTAGAGTGCTGGCACATTTTCAAAGTGAAACTTCATGAGAAAAAAGAAAAGAAAAAAAAAAAGAAAAAGGAAAATCCTGTAAAAGTATAAATGAGAAGCAAGCCAAAACCAAACCACACAACTGACATTTTAGAATTGTTTAGTGGAATTGCATCCTGGCACAGGCTGACTGGAATAAATGAACCTCTCCTGACCATTGACTCTCAGTGTCTTAGAAACTGAATTCTGGAAGCATAACGTATTAGCTTTGGTGCATTTTTTTTTGATATTTACAGGTCTTGGCAATATCTGAGAGACCTTGTTTTCATTTCTGGTCACCACCTCAGCAAACTAATCAATGAGGCATGAACTGCTATCTGCAGAGAAAGAAATGAAAAATAAACCAGAGATAATCCTTCAGTTAAAAGGTTATTCTGTGCGATAAAAGCTATTTTGTTAATTTATTTACTTACTGGTACAGTGAGATAAAGTGAGGGAACAATTAGGGAATTCTAGTTGAAAGGATTTAAAAGGGCAATGACGACTTAATATTTTAGGTTATTTGATTGACAATATAGTTACACAGATTTCTTAAACTAAAAAAAAAAAGTAGTTTTCAGTGAGTCAAAATTCTGTTTGGTTCAATTAGTATTTTCTGCTAATAATTTCTCTATCAATTATATCTTCATGCTCACAAATACTAGTTTTAAACTATATTTTATTTTTATATGGTAATTTGGTTAAACTAGGATAACATGTTGTTTGTTTCTATAAAGTATCTGCAGTAATAATTGTTTCCATATTTTATCCCTATTTTTCATATTTTCATATTTCCCATTCTTCAAAATGTACTAAGATGCATAAAAACCTTGTTAGTTTTGACCTATATGTAGTCTGGTAGAGGATATTTGTAGTATGCAGACTGTTATACATTATTTAATTTAGTTTTAATATTAATTTTAATATTCAGATAGTTACTTCTGAATATAAACACTAAGTGTAAGAAAATGATTAGTAAAATCTGTACAAAACATGTTGCAGTAATAGTTTATTTCTTCCCAGTGTTTTTTTTTTAAATTTTTTTTAAATTGATTTATCAAATCTTCCCAGTGTGCAAGTATGTATTTGGGGATGTAATTCTGTTTAGTTGCCAACAATATTATGATAAAATGAATATTTTGCATGTGCATCTCTGCTGATTGATTAATATTTTGAAAAGCCGAGATACATAGGGATATCTGTCTTTCTCCAAGTCTATCAGGAGGGTTTGATCTATGCTTGGGAAAAAGTAACAGCGAGCAGCCCCTTCACCTTTTGGAAGTGGACAAGGCTTTGTAGATCCTGTACATGCAGAATAATCCACCTTTAAGAGATTCAGTCTGTAGTTGTTGATACTTTACAACTTAAGTCATTTTACAGGACTGAGGAGTATTATTGCCAAGAAATTTTCTGTTTCTCTTGGATCTTCATCTTTTGCTCTGCATAAGGATTGGTCTTTCCTTTTCTATTCTATTTGGAGAGCTGTTTTTCACTCTGCTATTCTCTCCTCAACTTCCATTTTCATGAAGCCCATTTTTTTCCAGAACCATGAAATTTGCACCTTTTTTTATTCTAGCACACGAAGAGAAAATATTATATGTTGCTCAGTTCTTCTGTTCTCTCTGATTTCTTTTAAGTCCTAGAGACATTGACCAAAGTCTTGCAAGTTAGAAGCACTTTTTGCGGAGATGGGTTGACCCTATCTTCTGTGAACTGTCATGGGTATGATACAATTCCCACAAAAATCAAAGGGAGTCTTTCCTTTGATTATGAAGAAAAGGGCTCATGACGATTGTCACCAACAGTGGCACAGTAACGATGCTGGAAAGGTATCAAGCAAGTCCTCTTTTATGCCAAATCCAGGCAATGGAGATTCTAATAAATTCCTGTGCAACCTTTGCTCCATGTGTCCTGGTTTCAGCTGGGATAGAGTTAACTGTCTTCCCAGTGGCTGGTACGGTGCTATGTTTTGAGTTCAGTATGTGAAGAATGTTGGTAACACTGATGTTTTCAGTTGTTGCTCAGTAGTGTTTAGAATATAGTCAAGGATTTTTCAGCTTCTCATGCCCAGCCAGGGCACCTGACCCAAACTGGCCAACAGTGTATTCCATACCATGGGACGTCCCATCTAGTTTAGGAACTGGGAAGGGGGGGGCAGGGAATCGCCGCTTGGGGACTGGCTGGGTGTCGGTCGGCGGGTGGTGAGCAATTGCCCTGCGCATCATTTGTACATTTCAATCCTTTTATTACTACTGTTGTCATTTTATTAGTGTTATCATTATCATTATGAGTTTCTTCTTTTCTGTTCTATTAAACCGTTCTTATCTCGACCCAGGAGTTTTACTTCTTTTCCTGATTTTCTCCCCCATCCCACTGGATGGGGGGGGCGTGAGTGAGCGGCTGCGTGGTGCTTAGTTGCTGGCTGGGGTTAAACCACGACACCATGCTACAACACAGAGGCTCTTTCATGGTCCTGAGCTTGTGTTTCCAAGGGAAGCATTTCAGTTTTCCTCCTCTCTTTGCTCACTGCCTCCACCCCGTGGAACTGGCTCACCTGCCACTCATTACAATTTTCCAAAAAAGCGATGAACTCAGAAGAGGCAGGACAGGTGAGTTCAACTTGGTGAGTTGGAAGTAGAAATGGATTGTCAAAAATCAGTCAAGCCAATTTAGAATTTCTGAAAAAAGGAAAAAATGGGCAGCTGGAGAAAAAAGTGCTAAACTGCAGTTGGAGGAAGAGAGTTGTTATAGACAAAGGCTGGGAAACTGCAATGAAATGGGCATCTTCCAAACTAGTAGTCACTGGCTGCATTTCACAAAGCATCTCTTCTCACTCCTCCCTCCCCCCTAAAGCATCTTTGTTTCCTATTTAAAATCTATGTTTTTCATAATAATTCATACTTACGTTAGCATCATTGTGTGTTGTTTTCCAAACATACTAGACCAGAAGCTGTTCTGAAGAACTACTCTCTAACATGCCCAGACAAACAGGACACTAAAAGAAGATACTGCTGGTATGTGTGTATGCTCAAGATGCTAATATTTAACATTTACATTGCAGTAATAAACTTCCAAATTTGGGTCTCATTTTGGTAGTTTGTGTTGTACCTTGTGCAATAGAGGATTGCCCCTGTATATTGTGACTTTATTAGATGAAAATTCATAGGCATATGCAGAGTAGAGAAGTGCAACAATTTAAGGCTAATTTGACCTAAGTGTTTTCAGTGATGTGATTGCTGCTGCTGCTGCAAGCCAGCATAAGCTTTAACAGGTTCTCGTTCTTGAACAAGTTTAAGCAAATATAACCCCCTTTTGGGCTAGAGTTTGCATTTTTCTTCTGCTCAGAGTGGTCACACACTGAACTTGATTGTAACCTGAAGAACATTAAATTCCTATACACAATTACTGTGAAGGATGTGGTACATGATCAGAGCATGTGTACTAAGTGTCTGCAGTCTCAGCGGAGTGGTCACCACCTTCTTTAACAACATGGTTACAGAACCAGAAGTATGAGAATCATAGAATCATTTAGGTTAGAAAAGACCCTTAAGATCATCAAGTCCAACCATTAACCTAACACTGCCGAGTCCACCACTAAACCATGTCCTGAAGCTCCACACCTACACATCTTTTAAATACCCCCAGGGATGGTGACTCAACCACTTCCCTGGGTAGCCTGTTCCAATGCTTGACAACCCTTTTGGTGAAGAGGTAGAGGTGGAGACCCTCTGCTCTCCCATTGCAACAGCTTAGTGATCAAAGTGGGATGTGGGGGACCCACTGGGTAGCAGTAAGGTTGACTGAGAAAATGCAACCAGTTGGTCAGCAAGAAGACTAATATCACAAATAGGCCATACTTACTCTGGGGCAGGACACTCTTCATCCCTGTTGAAGCTATTCAGGTACATGGAAAGGAATGAAAGATTTCTTGGACAAGAGAAAAAAATGAGTGTGAGTCTGTGCCATGATGATAAGGACATTCATCTATAAGGCGAAAAAGTTGAGTGCTATTCTGTGCTTAAATAATGTCTTAATGTAAACTAAGCAAAATCTGTAGAGCACAGCCAGAAATCCTCCTCCCAAATGAATAGTCTTACTAATGTTACATTTATTCTGAATAGTCTTACTAATGTTACATTATTTTTTTTCCCCTCTTTGTAGTTTAGTAGATCTCTCAGTCTCTTCTTCAGTCTCAATAACCTGCCTATAGGATGATGATTAGTTTTCTTTTTAAGAGAGTTGTATCCTTCTGCTTGGATTGGGAAAGTCTGTCTGTCTGTGTATTTCACATTCTGGATAAGTAGTCTAGACTATTGTATACAAGTTAGTGGCTGCTTCCCGTTCTGTAAGGAGCTGTGTTAAAGGTGAGAGCTGTAGCTGCCTAATGGTTAGGGGACTATGGTTTGTATATAACCACTGCAGCCACAAACACATCCCAAAAGTGATTTATGTCATCTTAACCTAGATGACTTAAAAGAGAAGGGGATGAATAGATCTTGGAGGGTGTTTCTCACTCTCCAGAGAAACATCGTAAGTGACTAACTTTGACTGAATACTTATTTCTGGAAAGTTTGGGCTAGTTTAAATTAGTATTCCCCCTTAAAACTTTTTTTGAAAAATCAATGCCTGTAAACAAAAAAATTTTGTGAAATTACTAGATTGTGTTGTAATGAAATGTTTACTGTTTAAAGATTGACTTCTTCATAGCTTCAAAATAGTTTTTACTTGCTTTTTGCCTGGACACTTAAGTCTAGAAGTGAGCTATTCAGCTTCCAAAAAATAACTGTATATATTTGCAACATCATCACAGTCTTTTCAGAACTGATGGGAAATGGTGCCACATCTAATACATTATTTATCAAGCTACGATTGCAGGAATAACAAATATCTTAATTAGTGGAATTAATCAATTATGCCTTCATACATCAGTTGCCTGTAGTCCTCTATAAGAAAAAAAGTTTCTTCTTTTATTCTACCTTTTAAAAATGTGGTTATCATGCTCTCCTTCTTTCAAGCATTTAGAACAAAGTCCTGATAATTTAATTACATGCCTCATTCAAATGCAGGATCATATGAACCTGTAATGGCTCAAATCATCTGTTTACTAATAATTCATCCAGTAGTGCTTTTTTTTGAAGTGAGAGGGGAAGGGAGAACCTTATCTGCAATTTCACTTTGGTACAGTATTATAATTATAAAAGAATAACAATATACTTGTACAGTCTGCCATTTAGTTCAATGTTTTTGGGTGCATTTAAGCTATTGAATTAATCTCACTTTTAAACAATAGAATATAATACTTTAATAGCTTGCCTTTGCACTGGCTTTGTGGGACGCTGAAATTAGTATTATAATGCACTGTGTATAGTTTCTGCTGAATCTGATTGCTTTAGCAGCAGTCAGTTTGATAGTATCAGGTTCCAGCTTGCATTGCTGGGTCAACATGGACCCAGGCCATTAAAGGAGAAAGGTTCAGGGAAAGTTCATTTCTATTGTTTTACCATGGTTACAAAACAGAAAAAAAAGGAGAAATCCTGCATTTGTAACATATTGCTTCCTTGGGCCCTGAAGGTAGTATGATCTTTTTTTCCTCTTAAATTGAACACAGAAATATAAACCTCCTGATTATCTGCAATGTAAACAAAAGAGTATTTTCTGATCACTTTTAAAGTAAAACACAGATGTTCTGCATTGACTGCTGATGTCATTAAACAAAATGTTTGTATTCATTTAATTTGATCTCTCAAACTGCTAGCGTTTAAATTTGTTACTAGGTCAATAGAAAAAATTAAAACTTCATACTGGCTGTTATAATACTGACTTTTGTTTACATAATTTTTGCTTTAATTAACTCACAGTAAGCCTGTTGAAATAAGTACGTTTGCTTTTTCTTTAAAATATAACCTGTCCATTGAAGCATTTTCTTTTTATTGTGGTTATAAAATACAGAAACATTTTCATGAAAAAGCGTGATCTTAAATGTCATCATATGTGTTTAACATTTACGGCAAGGTTGTAAACCACTTGTGAGGTACCATTATGAAAGGGTTTAAATTTTAAGATAAACGTGTTTGTTACATATGTAAGAAAAAAGAGAGAAAGGATGAAGGACTTTTCACAGCATTAGTATGTTTTACCTGTGAACTGTTGAAGAAAGCTAATTCTACAGAAATGAGTACTTCATTCAAAGAGGTAAATCGTGTAATGGGTGTGATATAGAATCAAATTTGCTATTTGTGCCAATATGAAGAAACTCTGTAAAGCAAAAGGTTGCACAAACATTCTCTTAATGGAAAGATTTGCATGAAAGTTGAACTCTGAAGGTTGTGACACAGCATAATCTTCAACAATATGTTTTTATTTATAAAGGCCTTTATGTATCATTCCCATAAGCCACTTTTTAGATAAGTGAAGCTATTTGTAGATCTGACTGTTACACAAGTCAAAGAGATAATGGCATTTAAGACAGCGTTAGTTATGGAAACTAGCTTACAGGGGTGAGTGTATATTTGTTATTTTCCAGAGTTGCCTGCCTCTATTATTATTAAATGTGATCTCATTAAGAAAAGCAAATTTCACATATGCTAAGCTGGGCCAGGATGAATGTGTATTTTAATTTAAGATCTTTGGGGAACATGCAGATAATATTGTTGACTTAGTGCGTGTCATTAATCTTCCAAGATGGTGGTGCAAGACATGTGCTCTTAGGGTCTGTCTACCCAAAGAGGTTTGCAAGAGAGGTCTGTGGTCATTCGAAAGAGTCATCTCACTATGCCATTGCTATTGACTGAATTGATGTTTGAGTCTTAACAGTAACATTGTGGAAAGGGAAAAAAAAATAAAAAAGGAAAATAATACTTGGTTGGTTGGCATATGTGAGAGTTAGGAAACTTTATAGGGTGCAAACAAGTACTAAGTAAACTCTATTACTCTCTGTTTACCCTTGACTACAATTCTAGGTTTGATATCCCATTAGCAAATGACAACTGTTTTTTTCAATTGAATATCATGCTCATTTTCTTTCTTAAATGATTCTGTTAGTGCTACTGTGCCCTGCTAATCACCTGAAGGGATTGCAGTCTGTATGTACACATAGTATACAGACAGATACACACACATATGTGTATATGTGTTTGTGTATGTAGATATTATAATGATCAGCCTTCTAGACTGTGGTTCTGTCATGATGGGGAGATTGGAGATACTCATCTTTCACCATTTAGTACTTTGTGAAAGAGTCACAGAAGCTAGAGTTGACCCTTTTACGTACTATGCATTTCTCTAGCTCGACTGGTACGTAGTCTCACAATCAGGTGGGAGAGAAGATGGCAATCAGTACTTACTAAAGATAGTGAAGTCTAGATTGATTCCTCCTTTGCTTTAAGGTGTTTTGGGACCACAACATTTATTGCCTTGGGAGTATCAACCTAGAGACTCCTGTGTGTGGAGAGCGTGCCACGCCATATGGTCTATATATACATGTATATAAGTGTGTGTGTATATACATACACACACACATACTAACAAACATGTATCTCACATAACGAGTTACTGTGTGAGAGAGAAACTTTTCCGAGGACTAAATCTCCTATGCCCAGGAGTCCAAGGCATGTGTTGTCATCTTTTTTTCTTAAATCATTGAATAAATGGATGAATTGGAACAGATGACTGCTTTACTGTTCCACTTGCCAGACTCCTTTAGTATATCTGAGCCTGTATACTTGGAAGATACTGCTTAAAAACTGTAAAACTTTTATCTCTTTTAAAAGACAGTATAATAAGAAAGCATTGTTACAAACATATTATACTTTGCCACTTTATTCAGTTCTATTAGAATATATCTGATATCCAAGTCAAGAAAATTTAGTGAAGGATAATTGTGACAAAATTCTTCTGATTTGCCATTTTATTGCAGTACCCTCTTCGTCAAATATTGTTAAAGTTTTGGAAAAACTGCATGAGCTCACTGTCCAGCTCAAGCTTGTGTGTGCTTTTTTACTGGCAAGCTATAAAGTTGTGAAGACATCGCTCTGACCTTCAGCCAAGCATGTAACCAAGCATGTTTCTGGACAGGATAATGTCTAATTTGATTCCTATTCTGTAAAAGGGATAGTCTTCTGGTGATTTTTTTCTTTTCCTAAGAACTTGATCCATTACCGCAGAAAACTACCCAGTTCTGCCAGAAGTACTTCTTAACAGCATAGAAAGCATGTGGTTTGGTCAAGTAGGTGTTTCTTTGGTATCATCTTTAGTACTGGAGTGACGCCTGAAACTGCAAAAGCTAATATGAAGTCTCAAGCAAACAGGTTAACATCTTGGGGAAAACATTAGCATTGATGAAAATGTCCCTCTTAGTTTGACCCATGACACCTTGATCAGTGTTTACAACACCTAACATTCAGAGATCATCAGCCAGAACAAAATGAGGAGAAAAAACCTTTGAATTAGTTTATTTGATGATTTTGGATTATTTTTGATTTCTAAGCCCTTAACTTGCATGTGGCATAACATTTGCAGAGCTTTTTCTGCACGTAAGCAAGACAGAGTGATAGAAAAGTAAATTTTTATTGGTACGGGAACAGAAACTGAGGTACTCAGTTTTTGAAGCTAAGGCTTTCAGAACACCAGAAAATATGAAGAGTCAAAATACAATTGTGAATTGGCACCTGCTTTAACGTTTGCCTAACTTGACTTTGGGCATGGAAAGAAAATTTGTTTGTAATTATTATGATTAATTTGTATTTCATTATCATCTTAATGCTCAGTCAGCGTGAGCTTGTTGTGCTATGAGCTATACAGACACAGCCAAAAGATAGTTCTGTGTGCATGTTACATATGGAGATGTTCCAGGCACAGACCATGCCAATCAAACATCATATGGATGTATATACTGGCCAGCTGTAGTATACCCCAGGAAGAGTGTGCTGCAAGTCTGTGGTGCCATTTTAACCATCTTGGAAGTCATACTCCTATATAAAATTCTCTTATATGAAATTCTGCTGTATGTGTCCCATGCTGCTGAAGATGTGAAGATCATGAAAGGAAGGATGAATTGAATTAAAGGTGTCTCAACCAGAATTCATCATAAGAATACTTTTACAAGCATTAGAATAACATGATGAATTTGATCTTTTATTTTGGGCTTTCTTTATTTTGGCTAATGTGAGATGTTTTTGAGAAACACACTTAGATATTTTCAGACGCAGTGCAACAGTAATTTAAATTAATTTCAAAGTCTAATATCTCTGATATCTTTACTTGATAATGTACTATGGAGATGGGAAGTAGAGGGACTAGAGCATGTGTAAGTTTTCCAGTCACAGAGTAAATACAGAGCAGATCCATAGTTAGGCATGTTAAAGTACATATTAAAATAAACTTCTCAGTAATTGATTTATGCCTTTCTATAAAATAGTTCCTTTGATATTTTCCTATGTAATTCTAAAGATTCACACAAATGGAAATACCAGAATTACAAAGAAATATAAATAATAATTAAAAAATCTTATCAGAAGTAGATACATTTGTCAGCTCTGTTGTCTAAAAACATACTACTTGTACTACTTAACAGAAATGAGTGATTGACTTTCCAGTGTTTCCCTAGGATAACAGATTAGTAGCAGACTGTTATTTCTGATAGGGCAAACTTTACATAAGATAGTTATGGGACAGCTTTGAGCACTGGCTGTATTTCAGGCCTGCAGATAACATACCTACAAACACTGACTAAGGTTTATGGCAATAGATTTTAGGATATCACCAGATTTGATCCTCTGTAGCTTGATAGCAATGCACTGAGTGACTTTTAAGTTGTTGAAAGGATAACAAATAAAAGTGTGGTTGGATTGGTATAATATTTCCACTTGGACCTATAGTACTGTCTATTTATTTTCTTCTATTTTTTTAGGACTTGGGATTCTTGGATTGGTGTTATGTATTGTCCAAATTACTGTAGTACTACTGCTTAGGAGGGAAAACTGTACTACTATTCATATGGTTATAGATGCTGCTCTGCAAAGAAAATGGGAGGTTGAATTTGAGTGATTGTTTCTGTTACTTGCCTTGCACGAGGAAAATAAAATATAAACTTATTTTACAATATTCCATAGTAGAATATAAAGGCCAGGCGGCCTACATCTAGTCTTACAGGGTTGGAACTCTGAAGCACACCTGGGATCTTGATTTCACAAACAGATTTTGGGGGACTGGGTACACAGATCAGGGTTTTTTCCTGGAATATACCATAATTCATTTTTTCCCTGTGAGTTCATGTTTTGCTGTGTTTTGGAAATAAAGTACAACTAGAGTACACACTAGAATTTAATAATTAAAGGGTATCTACAAGGGTAATCACCCCTCTTGTATCTCTTGGTCCACATAGGGTTTAAGTGATGTGTTGTGCTGGGTGTTGCACAAACCCATTGCTATACTGATAGCTGGTTTCTGTCCCAAACAATTTGAAGTCTGAACAACAGAGATGAAACTAATGATGTGCATACCCTTTAACTTCTAGTTTAGGACTTGCTTACTGATATCAGACAGAAGTTCATTCTGTCAGAGAGTAGACTTATTTCACCAGTGTTACTTGTACAGTGCTACCCAACATAAATATCTCACTTGGACCCTAGATATTGTCTGCTCAAAGAAACCCGGAAGTTTTAGTGCTCAGTTGTGATCTAGTAGATTCATTCATAGATTTGTATTTATACATATATACAAATACAAACCACCTTATCGAAAGGTTTAAATTCTTGATTTTAACGGATACTGTGTTGTTACCATTAATCTGTGTGCATCAGCTGTGCAGTTATAGCTGTACAGACTGATGGAGTCTTTTCAGTATTTCATATCACTACTGTTACTCTCAAATGTACAATAAAAGTAACTTTTAAGCTTTTATTTAGGTGGTTCCAGCAATTCTTTGGAAGTGTACGGTTAATGAGTGTGGGTTTTCAGAATTAAAAATAAGGTGAATAAAGGGCAGTGAACATTAACCACAGTCTCTGGCAGAAGCTAGAATAAAATTTTTCATTTTGAGTATAAATAGTTTTCTAAAGGGCAAAGGGTTTAAGATATAGGCAGCTTCATTAAAAAGGTGACAGTTCACTTGTTTCAGCATTTCATGCGAAGAATTGTGGCCAATTAAGTGATGAATGCATTCAGATATTGCAGTGGATACACTTATATGATAGAACTCCATTATCAATTGTTATGAATAAGAGTAGCATATTAACTAACAAACTGCCAGGAGAACCAGAATATTTGCACAACATACTTACCTTGAATAGTACAATTTTTTTTCCTTTCTTATTTGAGCTTAAATCATCACTGAAATGTTTATGTATCTTAAATTTAATACAGGTGGTAATGAACACCAGCTCTGTGACCCCTTGAGCAATGGTGGGCTTGTTTATTATGTAGGTGTTTTTTCTTGTTGTGTTTCTGTTCTTTTTTTAAAATGGATCTCAAAATGGCAGCTGCTGACCAGTATGTCCTACTGGAAAACAAATCAGGTGTTATTTTTCTAAACAAGTTAAAAATTTCTTAAATGAAGATATTCACTTATGTTATGGATGTATGGTTATATATGTGTTCAGAAGAGGAGTGTGCTACTACATGGCCCAATTCTGCTTTGAGTCTAATTGGTTATTTGTACATGCAATTATCTGATTTATGTTCACAAATTTGTAATTACATGTGCAAGTTCTATGCAGAGATGAATGCAGATGGTTAGAAAACAAGCCTTGAAGCAGGACTGTTCATTCCAGCTAAAGTTCATACATTTAAATCATTGTTTCAGGCCATCTGCAGACTCTAACAGACATAACCACATCAGTTACACTTGCTTCACATTAGGAATCATCCCAGCAACTTGAAGTAGGAACTTTTTAAAAAAAATGAAAGCTTAAAATTCTTTTAGATTGTGTCATTTATGGATCAAACCTGCCTTTCTGGCCTATTTGCTCCATGCTTGACATTTTTATAATATACATAGTAGATGTTGTTTTGAAGGGATGCTTTTTAGAATTAAAAGCCTTAGAAAAGATGAAAACAGTTGAGGAAAAAATAGGCTTTGCATCTGTTACAGTTTGGGGTTTCATGTGGGTGAATAACACTGTTAGAAGGAATCATTTAGCTTGCATATTTAAATTATGGGTGCGGTTTATGCTGGAAGGTTGAGTGAAATGGGAAAGGCGTCTGTTATAACTTGACAGAAAGAGCATTTATGGGAAGAATGCACTTTAGAGCACTGCTTTTTTTACAGGTTGGGTTAGGTTTTTTTCCTTTTTTGTAGTTGCAAGAATTATTCTGAAAAGAGAGCAGT
The DNA here is from genome assembly GCF_947461875.1 of Haliaeetus albicilla. Taxonomy (NCBI): domain Eukaryota; kingdom Metazoa; phylum Chordata; class Aves; order Accipitriformes; family Accipitridae; genus Haliaeetus; species Haliaeetus albicilla. Next base: position 20,863,693 of record NC_091497.1, read on the forward strand.
GTAAATAGAGGAAATAAATATGATTTTGCAAGATTTTCTTGTGGCTATTGCCAGTATTCCTAAGTAACTTTCTTCAGGATCTCCAGTGCTGTGATTTCTCTACTTCTCTTGGATATTCTGAGTACTCTTTCTGAAGCAACGTTTATATCCAGTGCAAATATATCAATATGGTTTGAATTTATACATGAGTTCTGTATAATAATTGCATTTCATTGTTCATTCAGACTTATTTTCTACTCTAACTTGTATGGCTTTCATCATCAGAGGCTTGTGTTTCACAGTTATTACATAGTCACAAGAGCCAACATACTTAAATGTTTTAAGAACTTTCAGGCAGATCTAGTGTTTCAGCTAATTAGATGAAGCAGTGAACTTTTTGGCTTAATTTACTTCTGACATCATAATTCTGCCACCCAACATAATTAGATTAATTTCTTATCTGTTTTTCACTTTCCAATAGATGGCTGACTTACAGATCTCAATTTCATTAAGAGCACAGTCACATTTCAGTAATATTTTAAACTTATGTACAATCACAGCAGTATTCAAATCTGGTACTGTAATTTACTCCAGTAACACTCAGATTTCTAACTGGTTTTATTTCCTTTCTTGCCTTTTGGGTCATTTATATATTCAAGTAGTATGGTCAATCAAGTAGAATCTTCTTAGATTCTTTAACTGTGTTTGTAGTGGGACTTTGAGCATCAAGTAAGAGCTGACAGGTGTTGCTGTAATATATATTCTGTATATTCTTGCACTCATGTACCTTGTATCTTGTAATCTTGTACTCTTGTGTCAAGAATATTCCTGATCTTTCTGAAAAGCAGAGTGATTTGGGCTGAGGAAGATGGAAGTGGCATAATGTTTGCATAACTGGTCTGTTAGGGGAAAAATAATTCAACAAGGTCTTCTCTAAGCCCCCAAAAGCTCAGTATCCTAGTGGTTGTGTAAATGGCGTTAGAATGGGATACGGAGTGCAATATATTTTCTTCCTTTTAGCTTAAGTATTTGAACTACTGATAACTGGTGCTGGGTTTCTGACCAATTATCCATTTTTGGCCATTTTGGTTTAAAAATAGGAGTAAAGTGTTCTGTTACTGAAATGTAGTAATATTTTATCAGTACGCTTCCTTCACTGCTCACTCATATAACACAATCTAATTCTTTTGAAGATCATTCCTATACTTCTTTGTGAAGATTTTTAAACACATCTTTGTATTTATTTTTATCAGCGTTGTTTGCTGTCTCAGTAACTTCTTCTAATATATCATGAGTTCAGCCCTAATTATCGCATGAGAACGTTTTCTGTTTAACTGTGAGAAGAAAAATAAATTTAAGGTAATTGCACTGAGAGTTTCATTGTTTTATACGACTGCTGCAAGTAAAAAGGACATGGTGTGATTTCTAATGTTTGTTTTACTAACTGTCAAGATAGATATATGCCCAGTCTTAGAATTGCATTCTCCTGCTTTGTTCTTGAGTGGGAGTAGAAGGGGAAAACTTAAAATAGTAAAGTATAAGGTTTAGATCGATGTATGTTGTCATTTTTTTTCCTTTAAAATGCTAGTTCAGTGCATTAGAAATATTTATGAAGGTTACCTTGGCAAGCAAGTGTTTTCCAACCAAAGGAATTAAATTACACAAAAGGTTTAGTCTGTCTTCCTAGACCTTATTTTTCAGAATTGACACGCCCTTGGCTCAAGTCTTATTAGCGTGAAGGCTGCATGTATGATGCTGAGGGCAGCATGGAAGCTATCCCCAAACCCACATATATACCATGGAGGAAGAGTTGGTTACAGGTTGTCACAGGCCATCCCTGTCTTAGCATTAACTCAGCAAATAGCCTTAGGCTGTGACATCCTAAGCCCTTTTGCAGTGGCCAGTGTATGACAGCACATAATAACCACTTCCAGTGGCTGAGGGGACGTAGAACAACTGAGAAATAAAGCCTAGATTTTCAATATGTACCTAAATGAGATGCATAAATGCTGATGTAGCTAAAATTGATATTGATATTCAAAGCTGTTCTAAGCAGTTCCAAGAACATAAAAAATACATTAAATAAATACACCAAATGCTTGTTACAGATTTGCTGCCTATCACCTCCGGAGTGTAACTCTCCCTGCCACCCCCCAGTATTACTGATTATAAAACTGCCTGGCCAATGGCAGCTTCACTGCATCATGTTTGCTCAGTTTCAAATGAGGACAATATTTCTGTGCACTAAACTTGCTCACAGACAAGGTTAAAAATAAAACTGTAAATGTAGAAAACTAGCCCTGAGAATAATTAGTTTTGGCTAGAAAGACACTTTGCCTTCTTACAGCTGGCCAGAGTTGCTGTTTTCTTTAGGGATACTTCACGTACTGAATAAAAATAATTTTAAAGAGTGACATTTTGCTCATCTAGAGTTAATTTTGCACAATTACCCTCAAAGTCAGGACATAAGAAATATAAAACACAGCATTATCTCAACTTTGTTGCACACTCTTTTCATTTTATAGTGTATATTTTGCCATCCAATCAGTCATCTATAAAATGCTAGTAACCTACTCTGAGAGGTATATACTGAAGAGTTTCAGGTGTTTTGGAACCAATACCTTCCTTGGTGCTCAGAACTTTAACAGAAATCAGTGGGAGGTCTATGTGTTTAAGGCTTTCAAGGATGAGACCCTTAAGTTTTAAAGCCGTGGCTGTCTTCTGACAGGTAGTGAAAAGAGCTGAATGAAAAGTCCACTTACTTTTAAAGCCTGCAGATAAACCGGTACCTATTCTCCCTTTGTCTCTTCCCATGTGATTGTGCAGGACCAGATCTGCTGATTATGTCTGCTTTTGATTGTTTTGCAATATCAAAGTGATTTCTAGGAGCAAGCTCATACTTTGATAATACAATTGGAGGTGTATAAAACTTTAAAAGTATAATCAAAGCACATTTTAGCTGATAATAACCACTGATACTTCCATTTTTTATTCTTTAATTCAGCCATCTGTTGTTGTCTAGATTTGGTTAACAGGAAGGATGTAAGACTAATGTATAATCGAAAGACCAAAAAAGAACTACTTCAGAGAACTTGCTGTATTTTAGGACAATATACTCTCAGTTTTTTCTCATGTTTTGTACCTTTCATGCCAGTCACAGTACAGAAAACATATACACCCTTTCCTTCAAAGATGAAGTTGCTAGAGCCTTAGTATTCCTTGAAGTATTTGCGAAAGTTGAAGGGATGAAATACAAATCTGACCAAAACTTTATGGATTTATGTTCAGTGGTTCTGGAAAGTGTTCTGAATATCTTAATAGCTGATTGCAATGAAGAAAATATTTCCCTCCCTTTGTGTGGTGGGGTTTTTCGGTAGCGGGGTAGGGTCTGCAGGGCTGGCTGCTGCTGGAAGCTGCTGGAAGCTTCCTCGGCTGGGAGCCGGACCCGCCTCTGGGAGAACAGATTCCAGAGGGGAAACCTGCCGGGAGTCGGGGGATCAGGATGGGAGAGGAACCCCTGTGCAGATCCCGAGGGCAGGGAGGAAGGAGGAGCGGGGTAGGAGGCTGATGCCCCCGCAGCCCGTGGTGAGGCGGCAGGCTGTGTCCCCCCAGCCTGCGGAGGGGAGCAGGAGAGCAGAGGACCCCCCAAGATGGCCGCCGCTCCCTGGGGAAGCCCGCGCTGGGGCAGCCTGGGACTGAAGGACCGCGGCCTGCGGGAGGGACCCGCGCCGGGGCAGTTTGTGAGGAACTGCAGCCCGCGGGAGGGACTCACGCTGGAGCAGTTCGTGGAGGACGGTCTCCCGCGGCGGAGCAGGGGAGGAGCGCGGAGTCCTCCTCCCCCTGAGGAGGAAGGAGCGGCAGAGACAAGGTGTGGAGAACTGACCCCAACCCCCATTCCTCGTCCCCCTGCACCGCCAGGGGGAGGAGGGAGGGCTGGGGGGGGAGCTGTTCTAGGGTTTGGGTTTACTTCCCAATATCCTTGTTTTGATTGAATTTGTAGTAAAGTAAATGGGTTTTGTTTCTTCCCCAAGTTGAGCCTGCTTTTTGCCATGACCATAATTGGTGAGCGATTCCTCCCTGTCCTTGTCTCAACCCACGAGTGTTTCTTTATATTTTCTCCTCCTTGTCCCACCAGGGCCAGGGGGGAGGAATGAGCGAGTGGCTTTGTGGTGCTTTGTTACCAGCTGGGCTTAAACCACGACAACCAGTCTGCACCTTTAGTTCCCCTGTCACATAATAGTATATTGTAATTGTAAATCGTGATAATTGTCTACAAACATAAAGCTCACTTGTCTGTGGGAGTGTCTTCTAAGCCCTGAAAAAAGTCTGCAAATTTTGATACAAAGCTTACACAAGCCTATATAAGGCAGACAAGCTTTGAGGGAGCTAAATGCATTTAGGTGCTTCACTTCAAAAACTAAGTTAGTAGTATGTGGTCCTGTAGGAAGCTTTCATTTTCTTCTTCAACATACATTAAGATATCTCGCACATGAAAACTTCAGTTTTAGAGAGGAAAAAAATCTAACTTGCATATTTATGTTTCTAAAAGCAGGAAGAGTGACCATGTTTCTATTACTTTTTAACGGGTAAACAAGGAACTGGTAAATTCCCTTTGACTTCACCCCAGATATTTTAAACAGTTAAATCATTGTGGCTTCCTCAAATCTTTGTTGAAATTGTCTAATTTCTGCTCCCTCTAATTTAATCTTCAAAGAATGAAATGGTAGAGAGGAAGACCAGCTATGAATTCCAGATGTATGTCTGTTTCTTCTAGGATCTTCTTGTGGAGTCCCAAAAGACTCCTTCGTTTCTCTGTACTATGACTGTCACAAGACTTACGTTGGCTTTTTGTGTTTGGCACTAAAGCCTGTTTATCCTAGCTCTAAAAAATCCAAACTGTAGTCATTTTCAAAATCACAATGGGTCAGCTTTGCGTAGTTTACCCATTGAGAGAATTAGCATTGCCGTAAGAAGTCAAATGTGTCTTCAGAAGAACCAGTGTTTTTCTTGCAATGATTTTATTCAGATAAAAGTCAAAATCTTTCAATATCTTTTATAGGTCTATAAAAGCTTATATATAAAATCTGCATTTGAGTAAAAAGAGTATTATCAACAGTTTTTAAATGATGATTTTTGTATCTCAGTGGCATCAACTAGAAGAATAATTTACATTGCTCTGGTGTTTTTCTTTTGCATAACAAATCAACTCATACCTATTTATATTTTATTTTCATACCGAAGACAAATCTACTTATTTTGATACAAAATAGGCATGTGAGTACTTTGAAGCAAGCTTCTTATCTTGGAATGAAAGTGAACTTGTCCTAATATAAAAATAAGTAGGTCTTTATGCATGTTTAGGAAAAATACCAACAAAATGATTCATTAAGCTATCTTTATCATTCTGTTTATGATAGTTAAACTCATTTGCTATGCTTTTAATGTTTTTTTTTAAGAGTTTATCATATAGCTATAAAAATGATAATGAACTACAAAGCAACATGCAAGTTTTCAGATAGAATCAAAGCTATTATTTTTTCAAAGTAATTTTTACATACCATTTTTTCCACAACTTTGGTAATGATTCATACTTGCAATTCTTATAATTTGAAAATAGGTCTTATAAAATGGTAGTATTTCAGGTTAGGAATTTTGTTACTGAAACAAGTACATAATATAAATAACAAAACATCATTGTCACTTAATCAGTTATTGGGGACAATCAGTGTGTGCTTATTTTAACCAGTCAGAGATTTGCTCATTTTAATTGTGTATTGCATAGTCTGCCGTGACTCTAGATTTTACAGACCTTAAGAAATAATTCTTACATGTGTTTTTCTGCCTTGTCATAAGGAACAAACATTTCTTATCTATATAAAGGCCTTTTCATAGTAAACTGGAGTTAGTGCTTTGTTACTTAAAAATAATATCAGGATAAAAGAGGTTTACTTCTCAGAAATTCCATTTAAATATTGTTAGTTGTATTGGAATTGGGAGTTTAGGACTTCATGAAAACACTTATTTGGCAAAGTTTGGGATAAATCATGGGGTAGAGTTGGGTTAATGGGCTCATTTATGGCTTTGAGTGTGGCAGCCCTTTTGTACAGAGTAGTGCAATCAAATTGCTTGTAGAAGGTGACCAAAGGAAATTTTGCTTTGGGTATCTCAATATCACTCACCTATAATATGGTGCTGACCTTCATTTACAGATTTGGTCCATGGGCATCTTCTCTCAGGCTTTGAAGAGGGGTGGTTTAATTCCTCAAAATCAAAGACAAAAGCATTCAGGCTTCACCATGGCTGTAACTGGTAGTAAGCATTGAAGAGAGTCTTTGCAGGTGTGAACTTGTTGGTTTTTAAAGACTTGAAAGTCATGGGTAGGTTGTGCATTATGCCATAGCACCCCGCTTGTGTTTTTTATGCTGTTGTCAGACCCTTCTGTACTCATACCACAGCAGTGATTTGAGAACAGTGCATCATCATAGGTATTTACATTAAGCCATTAAAATTTTGTTATATAGTGGCATTTTTTTGGTGGATGAATATATTAGAAACACTTCATTTAAATCAGATCATTTTTGTCTATAATGTTTTTATCAATTTTATGTGTATTCATGGTATGTTTATTTTTATTGTAAATCACAAAGGAAATTACAAAGAAAAACAGAAGACACTTAATTTCATTCTGTGAGCTGGAATAAGACAATAGTCTTTTTCTGCAACTGTTTTTCTTGTAGTTGTGAACATGTGAAAATTTTGTTTGTATTAAAGAAAATAAAAAAATCCCAAACCAATCAAAGAAATTATCAAGCTTATAATTTTAATAATGACCTCATCTTAGGACATTAAACTGGGAATTAATGATCAGTTAAGGTTAATGACTCAATGCCTTGAGTCATTAAACTCCAAGAAAATGCCCTGTACTTTGATTGTTTTTGGTTTATTAAAGCTAGGTTGTAGAAGTTGCAAAAAAAAAAAAAAAGGGTATTTCCAAACAAAAGGGGAATGAATATGAACAGAAACCAGAAGTATTTTATTATCTGCCTCCTTCTGCAGTCCCAACACAGCTAAAAATGCCATAATCCTTCATTCGAGTTTTGTTAGCATGAGGACCTAGGGAGCAAAACCTTTCATAGCCACTTTCCTTTTCTTTCTTGTTTTGAAACAAATGAAGAACCTCAAATGTTTGGTAAAGCATAGGTTAACACTGTAGTGTTAGAGCTGCACATCACCTTTTTCTGTGAAGTTATTCCACAATGTCCCCTAAATAAGCAGTTAAAGGATATTGCAATAGTACTATGCTGTGGTCGGTACATAAGAATACAAGCCTTTGGATATGCATTGTCTGTAGCAGGTACATATTTGCATGTAAGTGGGTAATAAGTATTTTCATTGTAATCCGTATCTAATTTGTATGCTACTTACACGGTCCAGGAGATGGAAAGTTGTGTATGTGAGCATTTAACAGACAAGGAGTGCTTAAACCTGAAGCCCTTTATTTTTCCATACTGGACAGATGTAAGCTGCTACGATGGCAGTTGCTCAACAATATCTTAGAAATAATTCTGAGTCTTTTCTGACATAAAGTAGTATATTTAAAGTAAGGTGTCTTAGTGAGATTTTCACTTTAAATAGAATAAGGGTTAAATGATAACTTGACTTATCTTTTAAATGACAAAAAATAAAGAAATTGCAAGACCTTTTCACACATTAGATATGTATTGTCATTTATCATCTAGATATCAGGCTAGCAGTGCGAAGTAATAAAACATATCATCGAAAAATGTGCTATAGGTCTGAATCACTCTTTCATTCCACCTCCCAGCTAACTGTAGTATTAAATCAAACAAGCAGAACATTTCCTTAGGCAGCCATTGCCTTTTAATTTCCTGAAGAACCTTAAAATATCATTCATTACAAGTACTACACATATTTGGTTTTTAAAAGTCTCATAAATCAATAGCAGGCTGACTGTAATAATTATTACAAGTTAGTGCATAATTTTCGTGCTGAAGGCTGCATGCAGAACTTTAGCATATGCAAACGAGGCAATTCAAACTGTGTATAGATATTAATATGAAGAAGCAGGTAACGAGGTGCAGGCTATGAATTATGCATCAAGAGCGGCTGATCTTCAATGAGGAAAATGAATTCAGCATGTAATCTAATTAGTGATGGAAGTCTATTACATCTAACTGCAAAAGCAACCGTCCTTGAAACAAATTTATTTACAGTCCATGTTACCACTTGAAACAACTTTGAAATGATGTGTAAGACAACAGCTTAATTGTAAAAATTTTTTTGTTTGTTTGTTTCAGTTCTAGACCTGGAAGGCCTCCTAAGAGGACTCAAAGTGTCACCTCCCCAGAGAATTCTCATATCATGCCACATTCTGTCCCAGGCCTAATGTCTCCTGGAATCATCCCGCCAACAGGTAGGATTGCTAGAAACACCTTCACACAGGCAATCTTTTGAATTCATGGCTTATATCCACTTGTTAATAAATTAACATTCTAGGAAACCAGCACCCAAATATGACAAAGGAGTTCCTGTAATGTAACATTATGGCCATATAAATGTATTGTATGTAATGGAAATTGTGGCAGCTCAGTACTTTAAAATACAAATAACTGAGCAGATAATAATCCTTTATAATTTCCCCCCCTGTTCTTTTTCTTTATAAACATAAAACCTTTCAAGGCATGAATTACCTATCATTAGACAATAATCTCCCTATTCATTTTTAATAGATCAGATATCTTCTGATTTTTTGCTGCTTTGCTTGATTAGATAATGTCATCATGAATATAGTTGCCTGAAGAAACCAAGTTAGTTAAAATAACTCTATGCCGCACACATGTCTTTCTTAATTTTTCATCCTGAAATTCTATTTTTAAGTCTCCTGAGGCCTTATACTAATGTAAAGTCCTGTAACAGTCTGTTTCTCAAACTACTATTTTCTTTTGAAAGTTACTATAACATCTTCTAGCAGTGACTTGCTCTTAGTCATAGTTAAATTAAGAAAGCCTGTGTTGCAGGAGGGAGATGAACAGAGCCACCTGAAGATGGAGGCACCCAGCAGTCAAGCTGTTGATGGTGGTGCCACATTCTCTCTCCTCATGTTACAGAAGAGTTATATTCTCCCACTTGCTTCAGCAAAGCTCACCTGAGCTTCCACTTCTTCCCCAGTTGTTCCCCACTTGTTTGCACAGCTCAGTCTCTAGCATTGATTTTCTCTAAGGCAAAGGAAAGATAATAAACCAGACAGATCCAAATAGAGAGGAAGATTACTGGGTCTTGGAGGTTGGATGGATGGGTGGATGTTTGAGTATGTGCCCATGATCACATCTCTGTTTAAGTATGAGCATGATCCTTGGCATGGTTTTGGTCATAGATGATTAACATTCTCCAAAAAGAATGCAAAGTTCGGAAAATATCACATGCCAGAAACTGTTGGCAGTTTGGATGCAAATGTCTTGTCTGGAGGAGGGAGGAAAGTGGAGAGAGTTTAGCTCTGTGGACGAAAGTGGGGCCATGCCTCTTGGCCTTAGAGCTCAAGAGCTGCTTTACATAGTGAGATAGACAAATAGCCAGAAATATTTTCTTAGAAATTTATCATTTTTCAAAAGGCTAAAGATCAAGAGAATTGACAAAATTAAGAGAAGTCAGACAACTAAGGCTGGTAAGAGAGACTTATAAAGTAAGCAGAGGGAAGGAGGGGTGAGACTGAGAGTGTAGGCAAGCATGGGAGGGTGTCAGGCAAGTAGGACTCACAGTGGTAGTCTGGGTAGGTGTGACCAGCAAAAAAAATGAATCATGATTAAAATACCTTACACAATAGGATTTACAGGATAAAATCTAGTAAAGGAAGTAGAGTTGGTGCAGAGTGAATGCAATGTGAGAATAATAAATAGGGTCTATGTGGGGAAAGAACAAAAGTTTTTATAGGGCAGAAGCATTCATTTTTATGAGGGAAAGATAAAAAATTGCAGAAGAAAAGGGAAATTATTTGGGGGAAGTAAGGCAGGAAATATCAAAGAAAAAAAATGCATGTGAAAAGGGGAAAGGAGATGACATGAAAGAAGTCAGAGACAAATAAGCAGGCCCAAAAGCGGGAGACAGGAAAAAAAGCTTGTCAACAGTATCGTTTGGGAGTTTGTGTTACAGTTCATATATAAGAGCAGGTTGCCTCCTGATACAGTATCTTCTGGGGGTTTTTTTGCATTTTTTTTATTCTAAGAAAGCAGCTTAAAACCACAACTAATGCCTAAAGTATCCAATTCCTCTCTAGTCCTTTAAAGCTGGTCATAACAAGTTAATGATAAAAATATATGGTACTAAAAACACAGATCCAGTTTCTTAGGATATTAACCCACAAAACCAGATGTAGATCTTTTTAAAATGATGATTAAAAAAAAAGAAGAATATAATTCAAAATTAAAGAAAATAGGCATTTGTAAGATTATAATTAATTGAATCCTTTTAGGATGGTAATGCTTTGTGAGTCTCTTGCAAAAGAGGAAAGGTTTAAATGAAATCGCTATTAAGTTTGAACTGGTTTTGCATTACATGGCTTACCACAACAGAAGGGGTGAGCATGATTTTTTCCCATTGTGGTGGTGTTGAGTCTCAAACAGCACAAAACCTGCAAACACTGACACTGTTAGAAGCAAGCTCTAGGGTATAACGTTCCATGGAGTATGGCTCAGCAAAGGTAAAGGAGCATCATGACAGCAGCACTACATGACAGTTATCCGAGCATTTTATGGACAAGCAAGTATAAAAATAGGCTTAAAATCTGATCTTATGAGTTCAAATCTATGAACATTTGTGCATCTACATTGTGAATAAGTACCAAAACTACTGTAAGAGCCCTACCAAGAAAGAACTGCTATAACTGCAATAGATGACATGGGTGCCATTATTATTACCACATTAGTTGATACTAGAAAATTCTTGCCACTTGTGAACATTTTCCTCCATGTTTTCACTGTATACTCATAGAACCACAGAACAGTTGAAGTTAATAGGCACCACTGGAGATCATCCAGTCCAACCTCCCCTGGTCAAAGCTGATCACACAGAGCAGGTTGTTCAGGACTATGTCCAGTTGGGGTTTGAGTATCTTCAAGGATGGAGATTCCATGATGTCTCTTTGCAGCCTGTTCCAGTGTTTGACTACTCTCAAAATAATTTTTTTCCCCTTACTTTTCAATGGATTTTCCTGTATTTCAATTGTGTCTGTTGGGCAACACTGAGAAGAGTCTGGCTCCATCTTCTTTACTCTGCCCCCATCAGGTATTCATACACAGTGATAGATCCCCCCTGAGCCTTTTCCAGGCTGAACAGTCCCAGCTCTCTCAGCTTTTCTTCATATGTCAGGTGCTCCAATCCCTTAATCATCTTTGTGGCCCTAAGATGACTTTTTGTTTGAGAAGTTTATGAAGTTTGGATTTCCTGTTAGGATCCAGCTCTAAGCAGAAAAAACTTAAAGCACCAGATTGTTAAGTGCTTTTCCCCGCCTTTCTCTCTCTCTTTTTTTGTAACAAATTCTTCCTTTTAAGCTTTCTGATTGATTTAATAATCTGAGTATAATAATGTAAGTTTCCTTCCTGCCTACAAAAGAGTATAAGTGATCACACAAACAATTATGTGCTATTTAATGCTCTTTAAGTAACAGAGATCTGCAGTTATTAGTTATATCCAAGATATACAACTCTATGATTTAACACATGATTTTTACTTGAAAATTTTCCTTTTTCTGAAATCTGCTGCATAATACATAAATACACATTTAAAGGTGGAAATCCTCGTTTCTAAAGGGGCTGGTTCTGCATGCATTGTTTATGTGTGCAAATAATATTGGTAGAAAACTGTATGCAGAGACTTCTCATGAAAATTCAGGATTGTATATTTTTGCAGGAGGCCAAGTTAAGGAACCCTTTAAAATGTATTCTATTACTGGTCCAATCTGAAAACCCATGCAGAGAATGTTGCATTATCACTTAGAATGGATTTGCTTTAGGGAAGTGTTTAGGGACTAAGCTGAGATTTAGGGCCTATACTGAGAAGGAAAATGAAAGGGAAAAAAGGAATATTCCAGGGTTTTTTTAGGGAGCATAAACTGAAGTGACTATCACCTCTTAGGTGATACTGTGTCCATTTTATCACAAGATTCATAAATATTATCCACAATTGCTGATCTATCTACTGTCTTTCATTAGGGTCAATTTACAGAATGTTCCCAACTTCAGAAAAGACTGGTCAGCTGACTAAAGACAGTCTTACGTTTATCAAAATAAATGTAGGACTTTTGAAGGTGTGACAAAATGAGAAATGTGTAGTAACAGGAAATGAAGAGTTCTTGAATTGTCCAGAGAATTAAGATCTGCCTATGTTACACATGATGTAGCCAGAAAAAAGAAGAGTTTGGTGTAGGTTCAGACAGGTGTACTGACTTTTCAGGCTTATCTGGATAATACCTTGAAGCCCTTCCAAAACTAGATGGCTCATCATAGTTAATTTTGATCTGCATATCTCTGTGTACTGCAGATCTTTTCTTGGCTAATGTGCTTAGAAGGCTTCGAAAGTTGTCTAAAGTTGAAATGGTAGATCATTGTAATTAATCAGAAAAGCAGTGCTGTAATTCTAGAGCAGAGAGTATGATATACATTGTGCTCTATATTTTTATGTCTGTAGTTGCTATATAACATATAAAATGATATTTCTGTTATTTTTCATACAAACTTTGAAAAGCAATTCTCTTCACTTTTCAAAGTAATGTTTTTGGTAATTATTCTTAAGGCTTTTAGGTTTTGAAACTGTTTTGTAAAGCTCCTGACTTAATTCTTCTGCAGCTTGGCCTACTGAGTCTGTAATCTACAGGTGATGAAATGAGTTAACTACAAAACTCTTGTGCTTATTTCAGGAACTGCATCTTTCTCTCAAAGATAAAATGTGAATATAAAGTACTTTTGGAAATCACTATTATAGGGCATGATAAGAATACTACTTCATATATCTATATCTATATATCTCTCTTTATAGATCTATCTGTCAATTAAAAAAAAGTAATTTCAAAGAACTTTACATGTTTAATTTATTATGTTAATTCTACATTAAATTAATCTCAGTAATTATTGTTGCTATTATTATTTTGAACAGATTTGCTTTATGATAGGTACTTCTGTCCACTTATTCCACATCTGATACCAGGCTCTTCTTTTCCACTGTAGAGATACTAAGCTTCCTCTGAAATGTTTCATGTGTATAATTTAAAACAACTTTCCTGTATTAAACTCCTATTCTGTTTTTTTCTCAAGTGATAATCTGAAGATGTAATTTCTAATCTCATCCTTATTTTCTCTCTTGCTGTGTGACTGAATCGATAAAAGTATATTCCAACTTCCATGCTTTACAAAACTCTCTGAGCCATGAAGCATTTTTATGGGGGGTTAGAGTAAGGAGAGAGTTGAAAGGTTTTGTATAGATTATTTCAGCTTAGAGGACAAATGGAGTTCACAGATGCAGCTGTTGATAAAGTGTGGCAACGTTTCTGCTAAAGTAGAAGATGGAATTATTTGGTGTTTAAAGAGAGATTAATCACATAATTAAATAATTTCATTTTCTCTGGCTCACAGTTATTGATGTTGTATTAGGCAGAACTGAAAGAACAGTTAAAATACAATTATCATTGTTATTATATCCACATTATATTGGATATTGCCAAGAAACAAAATCAGTAGTTGGAAGAGTTTTCTCCTGGTAGACTCAATCCTGTAAGGTCTTAAGAATGTATTTAACTTTTCATAGTGAATAGAGTTGATTTATACAAGTACTCCAGGGTCTAGAAATTAAAAGTTTGAGTTACATACTTAGTAATTTTGAGAAGCAAACCTATTATTCAGTTATTTATTTTATGTAGTGTGTACGTTTTGTGATCCTGTGTTGGTTAAAAAGATACACATTAATAAAATTGAGTGGCTATAGCTTACTTCTTTGAAAATGCACTCCATGTTAACACAGTGTTTTGATTATTAGTGTTTAATCTTTTTTAACGCTACCATTGCTTTGATTGGTGTTACAGGATGATATGCTGTTTATCTGTTGGGGCTGAACTAACTTACTGTAAAAATAAACAACGAAATCCTTTCAGAGTGATAAACTGTAACCTAATTCAAGAAACTGAATCAGATCACACAAACATTTTTGCACTTCATTAGGGAAGTAGTCATTACAATTAATGTGAAAGCTTCAATTGTGTTCACTAGTTGATGTATCAATGGGAAGATATACTGACTCAACTCTGTAAATATATTATTTCATAGCTTCTAAAATCATAATTAAGGTGTAATTCAGGCCACCTGTCCTCTTCTGAAAACACTTTCATAATTTTGCTATTTTATCATCCTGTTGAATCGCTGACTATCTTCTTTATCGCAAGAGGCTTTATCACTGAAAACCAGTTCTGGAAGCTCGCTAGTTTAAGTTCCGATGAGTCTCTTACATTCACTAGTCAATAATTAAGTTGATTTTCCAGGCAGCCACAAATTTTATAAAAATCCCCAAATTACATAATTGTTTCAGCACCTATTAGGGTAAGAATACAAGACACAGTGGGAACTTGAGTACTTAGCTGTATAATCTCAGGCATATGCAAATTCATTCTTTTCTGACTTTTGATATTTCGCTCCTCAACCTGCATTTTGTTGTGTTAAAATGAAATTTACTATAGTACTTGAGCAGAAAATACTGCCATATAAGAATTTATTTTGGGGTGCCAGTAATCAAAGGATCAGACTCCTGTGAACATTCAGTCACTTCAGTAGCTCTTTATAGGAAAATAGGGTGTGACTACATGGTTTATTATAAGCAAATGTATGGAAGATGCAGGCAGATTATAAACTGTCTCTGAATCGAAATCTCCATTTTACCACATTTGTTTCTGACAACTATTTTCTTTCTATCCATTTCTGATCATGAGAAGGCTTTGAGTATCTTTGCATACAATAAACCATGGAGACATAGCTTTTTCAGTCATAAAATCTTTTTAAAACCAAGAATTACTTGCAGAAATAGAACCTTTTTTATTAAGAAGTTTTAATCAATAAGAAATTGTACATTTTGCAGTATTATACCATACAACACTACATATATACAAAGCCTACAGGCTACTGTTGGAAGTCTGTGTAAGGCAGAGAGTCAAACCTCATGCAGGTTCACCCCTGTTGAGAAGAGTCCCTGGATTGAACTGTTTCCAGAAATGCTCCCAGCTTTTTTGATATAAAGGGAACAAGTTGGTTCACTTCAAAAGAGACTCTGAGATTAAATATTTAAGCAGTGAGGATAGTCAGGTACCTTAACATGCTCAAGGTACTCAAGAAGGAACTGAGGAGTGAAGTTATTTTACAGTGTAGTTAAAAGCTAGTGAATCCTGTCTTCTACTTGCATCTTGTGACTACTCATTTAGTATTAGGTTGTGATGTGCACAGATTTATTACCTTTCAGTGGAAAACCTGAGATAAGAATTTTTTGTTTCTTCCTCGTTCACAGAATAATTTTGCCTTCTGAAGGCTAAAGGTGTAATGGCATTGATTTGTGAATTTCCCCATAAGAATGATATTTCTGTACCAGTTATGTAGGATCCCAGTTGAAGGACCATATTCTGTGAAGATGAACTATTAGAAGGTATTCGTAAAGCTTCTGATGATGTGTGGTAGTTTTCATATATGTGTATCTTTGTTAAGTCAGGGTAGATTTAACATAATCAGAAAAAAAAAAGTGTCTCTGACTTTATAAATGACCCTGATGCAAATTCCAGTTTCTTATTTCAAATCATAAAATTATATTAAACATCTAGGGGAGAAAGACCCCCACTTTTCAAAATAAGGTATTTTATCATCAAGGTTTCCTATAAAACAAATAACATGCAAACCAAAACAAAATAAAAAAAATCACTGAACTCTTGATGCAAAAGAAAGCAATTAAAGTCTTACTCTTAAAGGCAAGTATGTGGTGAAGTTATCAGTGACTGAATTTGGACCTGGGAATGGAAGTGTTTACTAGTGATTACGGTAGCTTTCTGAATGCCAACATACTATTAACTGTATTTGAAATGAAAAAGTTACTGAAAAGATACGTATTGTACAGTACACTGATTTTTTCATAAAATTAAATTATTGAAAACTTAAGCTTACCAATTGTGGGAAACATTGAGATAGTCTGGTAGCTCAGATTTCAGGCAGAGTCTTTCAATAGAAAAACATCAGGATAATCATACTCCTATGTTTGCAGTTTTTCTTATAATAAATCTGATATTTTCCAACCACTCTTGCTTTTTAGTGAGAACGTTTAGCCAAAATAATTCAATACCCAATCATTTCATTTCTAATTGGTTCAAAACTAACCTTTTACAGAGCGAACAAGTACATTGCCATTTTAAACATCAAATATGGAGTATTATTTTATTGAACGCTGTCACTAGAAATGAACCTGAGCTCCTGAATTTGGAATAATATCTCAGTCTTACAAACACATTGGTCTCCTATCTGAATGATGTTAATTGCGATAGAGTAAGATGGTACTTGTTAGAGTAAGCATAGCAAGATCTGGTACAAAGCTGTTTCATCCCATTGCTAACTATCGTTCTGCATCATCGTGATAACATGAAGTTCTTGAATGCTGTCAAGGTGCCTATCTCCTTTCCTGTAGAATTAGACTACTTATGTCCTTGCATGACATGATCAATGACGGGTGAATGATTTTTTTCTCTTCATTTTATGTTTGATCTGCTACCAGTGCTACATACGGCATTCAATAAAAAATGACTTCAAATTTATATATTCCAAAGTTATGGTCCATGATTTCATTATCATATATTTGGTGATTCTCTAAAGTACAGGAAGAAACTGAAGTGTAATGTATTTAACTTGGTTTGGGGGTTTTGGGAGGAGGGAGGGCGGTGTCAAATGTCAGTTTTTAGTTTGATTATCTCCTGGTTAAGAACAATGTGTGCTGTGGAGTTTTCCAGATCTCATGCAAGGACTTAAATATGAAGGGAATATCTGGAAAAGATGTCAGGTAGCCCAGGTATTTTTGTTATATGAGAATATATGAGATAAATGATATATTGGAATTTACTCAAGTAAATGATATATTCAAGAAAAGTATGCAAGCAAGCATTATTATATCTGGGCAGCTTTAGAAGACTACAACTCAAGAAAAAATAGAATGAGCCAAGTACTATATTAATTGATTTTATTAATATTTGTTTTAAGTCATCTGTGTTTGATAACAGCTTGGAAGGGTCAAGCATCTAATGATCACATCATATCTAACCTTTCAGGTAACAAGCTTATTGAACAGAAAATGAACTTAGTCAGTTTTCCAAGGAGAACCAGTCTCTATGAGTTGTCCTTATGACTTACAGCTCTACATTGCCTGCATGAATTTTATAAGACATGATAGCATACTATCAAAATTATAATGAATCCACTATCAGTTGTTCACAGTGCACTGTATTGTTGTTATTACTAATGTTGTCCTATGCAATATATTAGAGCTATCATAAAGTCTTAAATGGGAGAAGGTTTTTGAAGAGGAATGTTGTTCTGGTTCTGATTCAAGTCCTGGGTTCAGGATTCCAAGGCCAGAGTGTTGTTCAAACTTGATTCCAGATCATCTGCAAGTTGCTTAACTTTCTTCTTCTTGTTTGGAAATCAGAGAGCATTTATGTCAGAACTGTGTTGTGTTGTGAAGTGAAGCATGTGGAAAGATGCGCTGGTGAACTGTATTGCAAACATAAAATGGTCTGTCAGTTATTGCTCATGGAGCTGCCTCCAAGAGCTTGTGGTTTATGAAAACTCGAGCTGTTGGTCTGGCTTTCCATGCATTCAGACTGCTAAGTTTCAAAACCTCTTTTTACTTTCTTCAGGTGAGAAGACTTCTTTTATTCCTTCAAGATACAGAAATAGGTAGCTATGTTGGTTGGTTACCGTGTGCCTGAGGCAGCAGTTGGAAAGGCAAACAGGGTGGGATAGAAGGAGATAGGAAGGGGGATTAAAAAATTGTGTGTGTGTGTGATGGAGAGAAAGAGAGAGAAAGGGAGGGAGGAGAGAGAGTTCTTTATGAGTTGGTATAACCAACTTATTTAATGTAACACAATTTAATTTGTTTGCTATTGTCTATTAATTTGTGACTATTGAGAGTTTACAAAGCTATGTTGTTACAGTATTTGTATCATTGCTTTCAGGGGTCGTCCTCTTTCAACAGTGGACGTACAGGAACCTGTATTTTGTTTTTCTGAAATGTTTTTTACTAATGAATGTTTTACAAAGAACTCTTAAATCATCTTTCAATCCAGTCTTAATTGCAATGAGATACTGTGTTTGAGCTGTCAGCAGAGATGAAACTGTTACTGCCACTAGTATTAGACACATGACTACTATGGACATTTAGAAAAAAATCTTAAGTCTGAGGAGAAAGTTACTGTTACTACATGGCTTTGATGAGGTCATCAATTAATGATATATTAGTTTCTGACTGTGAAAACAGTAGCATGCTAGGACTGAGTAAGCTGGGGAAAGGAAAACTGCACCTAGTCAAGAAAAAATTAATAATGTCACTGAGTCGTTTAAACTCATCAAAATCCATCGCAATGGCAGATAGACAGACAGTGTACTGACAAGTGTTACTGAAAAGTAAGGTTTTGTCAACATTACCTTTTCGTTAGGTGGTGGCTGAGATTTAGATTGACATAGGGGAAGTAGAACAAATTGTGGGGAGTGTTTTAAATGGGCAGATGCATTGACTAAATTTCCTTTTCTCTATATTCATTATGCTGTCTGATATCACAGGCACTAAGACCACACATATGGCTTGAACAATCCAGTTGCCCTTATTGAGAGGAAAGGTAATAGAACAGCATTGCTTTCTGCAGACTACTTTTTTTAAAGAATGTTTCGGCACTTATAGTGGAAGTGCAGAATTCAGAATATGAGGTGGTATCTACTGTGTATTCCAATAATCTCCATTTATGATTACATCAGGTTACTGGAGCTACCTTGCTAGAAACCATGAAAATCAAGGGTAGGATCTTAGAAAAACAACATCACTACTAAAAAGGATGATGTCACTTTTATGTTTTCTTTTGACAGTAAACTAATTTCTTAATTCATATGCTGTGATGCATCAATCCAAGATATGAAGACCTAGATATAATTACTATATTAGAATACTGACTCTGTAATGTCAGTTAAGCTTGGACTTCAGATAGTGAGAAAAGCTGCTTAACACAGTGCAAACAATGTTTTCCCTGTACCCTTGCTTAATAAATGTATGTGAATGTGGGAATAAAAGGACTATGTTACTTGGGTGGTTTCAGAAGCAGGTACCTTACTGCATCACAACAGTACATTCTTTTTGCAAGTACCAGACTACCAACAAAAAGAAAAAAAAACAACCAAAAAACCCAAATGGTTTTCAGCATCCCGTCAGTATTCAGTGCAAATATTTGAGAAGAGAAAGGTGATTTCTTGTGAATCAGTACATTTGTTTTGAAAAGTATCTCAAAAGATTCTAGTAGATTAATATTTCATTCAAGTGGAAGAAAACAGTGGTTCCTGTGCACTCAGTCACTGTGTGACAAAACAATTTTTAAAGTAATTTTTTTCCTCTATTGAAAGCTCAAATTATATTCGGCCTTTGAAGTCTCAGATATACAGATGCTGAACACACTGAAGACAACATGCTCCTAGAGGTCAATGACAAAAAATATAGCACTTTTGCCTCTATGGTATATAACAATGGGAACTTCATGTTTATGGTATATGGAATAACTCATTATGAAATAAGATTTAGCTTTTTTTTTTTTTTTTAAATACAGCCATAAGAACATTTTTATATAACATGTAAATGACTGGGATTTCTCTTTAAGTTGATTTCTGTTATCACCTGGGCTAAAATTTTATATGGAAAGACTGTTATGAGGAGGTGACATGTATGTAGAACCAAAATAAATATTATCATAGTAGATAACTCTTGAGTTAAATGAGAAGAACCCCAAATGGTTATACTGCAGGAGGGTCTAGAAAGAGATGCTACTATTTAGGCTACTATTCCTGTAAAGAATATGACTTTTATGGCTGCATCTGTACCAATAAATAAAACGGTTCAGAGCTGTTCTTTGTCTTGGAGGGCAGGCTTGCATCCTGCAGCTTACAACTGCAGGTCTAAACTCTTATTGGAATCTTTCCCAACCTAAAAAAAAAATTCATCCCTATCTTCTGAGGACATGTTCCTGGCCAGTTCTGTTTCTCGCACTGTCCATGGCCAATTACAGAACATGTTTTGTAGCTATACTACAAAATTACTACTAGGATGAATATTTCATTTGTTGAGTTTCTAGTATGGTTTTTGTTTAAAGAAACTAGAGATAAAGTTTTTATGGAAGTTTTATCTTTTATTAGACCAAGTGCCAAAAATTTACAATCTTTCGGAACACAAGCACTTACTCATGTCTGCTGAATGAAGTTAGTCACTACTAAGATCTAAAAGCATCTGAAAGCAATTAAAAATGCTTATATGGAAATGCTGTTTTAAGTATAAGCAACTTGGTTTCTCCACCTTCTGCTCAATAGCTGGGTACCGTTTCTCCAGTGTGGGTTAAAGATGATGACTTTTTTTCATTAAAATCTCTTGCAGTATAAGTTTTTTTGGATTCTTTAATTGCTTTCTTCTTTACTCCAGGAGAAAACTCTTGATCTTTTGAATTTACCTTTCCTCTTTTTTACTCCTGTTCTGGAGGCCCCAAGTTAACTTTGTGATGATGAAGAAGAAAAAAACCCATACATTTTTCTATATGTATGGTGCTGTTATCCCTGGGCACAAAAAGAAACACTCAGTCCAAACATGGGATAATTACGATATCCACATCCACTCAGAAATTCAAGGAATTGTTAGCTGATTTTGCACTTGGAAACAAATCTTTTAAATTAATCTTTTTTTGTGGAAAATTTAAGGTCATTGTGAGATCAGCAGTTATACCTACGTGCCCTGTAACTGCTACTATCTGAGTCTTTAAGTTATGGATAATTATTCACACAATTTCTTTCTTAACAGATTTCTGTCTGCGTAATTTTCTCAGGAAAAATATTTGCTTTTAAATTACTTCATAATTGTTACTTGCTGTCTTTATAGTGTCTGTAGAGTTTGTTATTATTATTATAATAGCGTTTTATCATGTGTTTTGGTGGTGTTTTGTTTTCCATTTATTTATTTATTTACTTATTTAAATCTCCACTTATATTACCAGGAGTGAATTTGCTGATATCAGTCAAAACATTAGGCTTGGTATTGAGACTCTGTATCATCTCAAAATATCCTGAGTTCCAAGTCAGATGCTCTGAGCAAATATTTGCTCTTAATCTACGTGAACAAGTATTTCAGAGTTTCCTACAGGTAGTCTGGGATCTCACCTTTGTTTGTGACTTCTTATTTCCAACTCTCTCCTGAAAACTGGTAAAAGGACTAGAATATGTAACTCTTTATCCATCCTAATTTGAGACATTTTCCTTAATGAGCAATGGAAATTTCACTGGTTTCAGATTACAGAGATTTAGCCTTGGCATGGATTTTGAACTATATCAACTCTGCTTTAAAAACTCACAGAACTGTGGTAGGAATGAGTATTTTAAGTTATCTTCTTCCTGCTCCTTTCTCAAATCTACTTTGTCTTTATTTAATATTTAGTATTATTTCATTAAATCTTTAATAATGGAAATAAATATTTTTGGAACAGGTAACAATAAATCAAGAATAACGGTAAATCCTAACAAGATTTTCCCTGGGATGTTTTCTCTTACCATTTATTCCAAATATTTAATTCCGTAATCCTGTCTAGCTGACCAGGCAAGAGTTTCACAGAACTTTCTTTGGCCAATGGACTGGTACTTTAAAGGTTAAAAAGAGTACCAGGATTTTTTATTAGAAATAATGATGTACTTTTTCAGAATTTTTATTTATTTTTCAGACTGTCGTTTTTATCAAGTGACCAAGTAAGTTAATAGATTCAGTAGGTAGCCCAGATTAAAGTAGGACATAGACAAAACAGAAGGATATTTAATGTAGCCCTTATATAATTTGTGATCAAGTTGGGTGAAGGTTATTGCCAATGGATTGA
This sequence comes from Haliaeetus albicilla, assembly GCF_947461875.1. Classification (NCBI taxonomy): domain Eukaryota; kingdom Metazoa; phylum Chordata; class Aves; order Accipitriformes; family Accipitridae; genus Haliaeetus; species Haliaeetus albicilla. The sequence continues at coordinate 20,885,849 of NC_091497.1, forward strand.
ACTTAATTTCTGTCTCACATCTTAGACTGTTTTAATTCAGTGTAACCACAGAAACTGTATTTGGTCTGCCCTTGGAAAACCTTTTTTTCTTTGTGTAGAAAATTTGTGATCAGTGGTCGTGCGTTTTTTGTTGTTGTTTTGTTTTGCTGTATAATTCAGAACTGTTTATATAACCTCTGAGATAACACTGTCTTTTGGAGTTGTATTTGAATCTGCTTCATGCTTTTTTTAGAATTATTCATGATTTAATTGTATTTATTCAGTTAACACAGATCCATCTGTGGCCTGCTCCCAGTAGAAGGCTCCTCATTTTATCCTCAGTCACTAAATGCTAACATCTCATGCATTGCTTAGCTCCATCTCCCTTTTTACATAGTGTTGTTCCTATGGTTACTTAAAGTGATTCTTTCTACCAAAGTTTACCATATAATTGTTTCACTTTGTATTTGTGCTTTGGTATGGTTTCTGCTGCCCTGAGTTTATCTCTGTATTCAAAAGTCACTTTATCTTACATGATACGCTGTCTTCTACTTCTCAACGTATTTTTCAGAGACGTGAAAGATTTTGAAGTTGATTATATCTTAATAAACATTTTCTTGGGGTGGGTGGTAATTGATACCATGGGGCGTGGTATGATGGTTCCTCATTTCTTTGAGTAGTTTTGATGAGGCCACTAAATTTTGTCCACTACTCTGTCTTTTAAATAGAATATATATACACCCGTTCCTCCCATTTTTCAAAACTGAGTGATTTTGAGATTCCTCTGAATTCTTTCCCCTTTAAATTCCTTTCTACTTTACACTGTTGTGTTTTCATCAGACACAAAGCCAAATTAAAGCAAAGATGCTCAGTTAAATTTCACTTACTGGTTTTACTTTTAAGTCTACAATATACATAAAATATAGAATAGAATACAATAGAATAGTTCAGTTGGAACAGACCTACAACAATAATCTAGTCCAACTGACCACTTCAGGTCTGACCAAAAATTAAAGCATGTTATGTAACCATATTCTGGAAAGATTATTAGTTTCATTGTAGACACCTTAATGCTGTTGCTTCAAGCTCAACAGATTTATTATTTCCCTTATTCTTAACATGTTGACCAGTCATGAATCCTTTATCTCACCAGCCTGGCTAATCTAGTAAATTTGGGAGGAATGCCATTAGGTAATGTTCTTTTAAAGAAAAAATGAAAAACGAAACACTGATAAGTTGCAAATGAAAAAGGGTTTCCAGTGCTAACATTGCTCATTATTTCTCCTAACTGCATCTTATGTCCATTTTGCCAAATGTCCGAAGCAAATATGGACTTGAATTCTTACCCCTTTTTTCCTCAGCTTTCTCCTGCTTCCTAGCTGCTTTTCAGAATTTTTTCAGACCATGTAATAATTCTGATTTGCATTGTTTTTCTTTCATATACTGCATACATCTTCTAGAAGAAAGCTCACCATCTGAGAACAATGGCTACTTTATGAGAAATCCTTAGCTTTGTATAACTGCCACAAGAAAAAAAGAACATTTCAAATGACAATGACAAATATATCTTCTTATGCTGTCATTGCATGAGGTGTTTACAATAAAAAATTGTTGAAAAAATACCTGCTAAATGAAGAGTCACGATTTTATCATAGCATGAAAATATTATTCATGGTGCACAGGGCCAAAAAGGACTGTTCACAGAGCCTGTCCCATTAAAGATCATCTATAAAGAGAATTTTCACAGTTCTTTTAAAGTTGTAATTACAATGAAAAGTTTGCCAATTTTTTAAAAAATAATTTCTCTTTTCTTCTTAACGTAAGTTTCCCATCCAGTTTATAGAGCTGGAATTCCGTAATTCTCACCAGCATGCACAATGGGCACCTCTCTGATGCTGAGGTTTTCGGCATTCCACTCTCTATGTTTGGCTGTTACCATCTACTTTTTTCATGTGAAATACACTATGTAAGAGCACTTTATTTAGAGAGAGAGGACGCTACTGAGAACAGAGCTTTCTGGGCACAGATGTTATAACAGTTTTAGCCTGTTCTGAAAGCCAGAAGCAGAGGGAAAGCTGGTAGATTTTCATAAGTTCTTTTCAGAGTTGGAAATCATTTCAGATACTTCTCCCTCTTTGTTCTGCCACTGCCTTCAAGAAGGTGGAATTAAGAGCTTATTTACAATACAAAAGAGGTTGTTCATTGTCAGCCTGGGTGCATCACTATTATAACATGACAAAAGAGCTTCCATTCCTGATTTAGTACCCCTGTGCGGTGCATGTACCATGTGAACATGCTAATTCAGATATCTTAGTACTATGCTCCACTAAATGAAATAAAGAGACCCATAATCATCACTGAGTATGATCCGTTTAGGTTTACTCAAGTGAACAGAACTACATCTTTCTGAGCATGTTTGAGATTCTCTGTATGCTCTGATGAATTCATCATATTTTCAAGTTTTTCTATGCAGCAATAAAAAGTACAAATAGTGATAGGGTGGATTCTGTATTATATGAAAGCGGCTGGGAGGGACAGCTGCTGATGTCCTACTCTGCAGCTGATTTCTACCCCTAGTTCAAGACTTGGCAATAACTTTTGGGACCAACCACTGAACATGTTCAGTAGAGTTCCTACTGATAACCCTGTCACTGCTGATGTGGGTCAGATTTCATCAGTAATCTAGCTGGGAAGGACTCAATCCAGTAGATGCTTTGCATTCTTTAGCAGTATGTACTCTGACATTAAATCTAGGTTTTGATTAAAAGGTGAATGTTTATGTTGTGAAATCAGCTTGCCTCCCTAATTTGATTTTAATAGGAAGTGGAACAACGGGGGGGGGGGAAACAAACTGGCAAAATATTTGATAAAAACTGATAGAAGGTAAGAGAACTAGTAGAGCTCAAAGTGAATTTTATTCTGTCATGTCCATCAGGATCTATTTTTTAAATTTTTGTGTAAAAATAGAGTCCTTGAAAGAAAGAAGGAAAGAATGTTTAATAGAAATTGTTTTCTTCTTTAAAGAACAATACAAAACATGCATTGTTTTGAGGCTTACTTTATTTTGCTGAGATGTTAATGTCTAAAATGTTTTAAACTTTTATAAAAGTAGGGTGTTTTAATCAAGTAGGTATAAAGGATGTTGAGATAATTTTGTAGTAGTTATTTATGAGCATAAAAATAATTTTAAAGGAAATAAATACATACCTAGAAATAGAATTCCAAAGCAGCAGATTCACTGCATTTCCTTAGAAACGGCAAGAATACAAGTATATATCTTCACTATTATTTTCACTGTCTGAGGAAAGAAACTCATTTTCCCTAGCGTTAGCCATCTAAGAAGTTAGCTATCAACGAGGTGATTCATCCGCTAATATGTCTGAAATGTAGCTGTTGAAATCTTAGCAAGTCATCTCCTTTCATAGCCAGTGGAAAGTAGCAGACATCTCTAGAGAGTGATACATCTCAGTATAAGATAGGCCACATGAATCACCCTCTGGAAATGCCCATGTCTCTTCATTGACTATAGGCAACCTAGATGAAGAGTTTGGACTGAATGCTTAAATTTTGGAGGGTTAATGTTAAATTAGATGGGTGAAGCTGTCAATGTAGGTAAATTATTTTAAGTGTGGATGCAAAACTGTGTCTGTACATTGTCCAGTAGATGAATCTGTGGAAATGATTGATATGTTTTAAAGTAAGCTTTTGAAGAAGCTTAGTATGTTCTGGGTATAGTAATAAAAAGAAATAAGAAAATTTGTATTTCTTCATTTGCACAAAAAGTTGTATATCACACACATACAATTTAGCAGGCAATCAAATCACATTTTAGTCAAGGATTGAAACTTACGATATCCCTCTGGATTCACTGTGAATTGTGTCTGTTACTGGGCTCTGGTAGCTGGGTTCATGACATAATGTGTACATATTTTAGTGCACTTAAAAGACTGATAAATCTTTTCCTGTGATAATGACTTAGTATGCTATTTAAACAGCCAAAGACATGGTATTTCATGATGTTAACTCCAATAGGATTGCTAGTTTTAATTTTAGCGTAAGAATACTCCTCCGGTGCTGTAAACAAGGATAAATTAGTATAAATATTTTGCTTATTTAGAATGTTCCAAAGAACTAATCTTAATCTTACTAGAGTTTTCTGAAGTAGGCTTACTACTATCATCCTGCTCCCTGTAATCTGCTAAAGCTACAATGCCAGATTCTTTTAGAACTTGCATTTGCAATGATGCAGGTAACTGCACTGTTTCCTCTAAAAAATATACACTATTCCCAAAATAGCAAAAGTCCTGAAAGACTTTATTTTTCAAATCTGAATCAGCATTACGTGAACTTGGAAATGCAGCTATCCAAACTGGTCAGTGCTGAATTCCATCTTCCCTTGCTAACTCTAATATTTCCTCCTTAAAAATACATCTTTAAATATCTTATTTGGCACAATGTCTATTTTTTTTCCAGTTTTATATGGGAGGGCTTTAATCTCAAAATACATAATGTCCTGCAGTAATTTTCAGCATGTTGAAATGCTGAGAGAATCAGAAATATTTATAAAGATCAGATGTGTCTGAGCTCTCTAATCTGTAGTAGTTTTCCACATTCAGTTTCATTTATTAAATATAGATTTAATTTTTCATATCATTGTCAGAAAGAAAATGCTGATAATCGTAATGTCCAGTTTTATATGCTTAAAAGAATGTTCAGTCTGAATAGTAAATCCTAACACCTTAATTGTACTAAAAGTTTATTGTCCTTTTGTTTTTATAATCTTTATTTTTTCCACAGACACCAGACTAAATTTGACTGCATATCTGTTAAAGGGAAAACTTATATTCATTTTTGTGTCAGTAAGGATATATCTTATAATCCTTAAAAAAATTCACGTATAGATGATCACTTCTTAGACTACAGATTGCTTTAATTTTATTTTGTCAGTGTTTTGAGTCTCCTAATCCATATTTGCCTACTGTGTTTCAAAAGGGAATCAAATTGGTTTTGTGGTACATTAATGTTTTATGCAATATTCCGTAGAGAACATTAAATAAAAATAAAAGAAAAAGGTTGACCTCTAACACTTACACCCATTTCTTATGTCAAACTGGGAGATGTTGAAAGCCCTATATGGTCGTAACCCTTCTATCTAACTGTGACCCTCCTTAACATTAAGCAGGTGACTCGATTAAACATAAATCAGGCATAAAATGCCCTGCATGAGGCAGCACAGTGAATCAAGCAAATTATCAAATGGCAAAACTCATTCTGTGCTCTGGGCAATGTAAGCTGCCAGCACTTATACATCAAAACTTCACTCAATGTAAGATTGATTTTATTTTATTTTGTTTATTTTAATTCCCTACAGCAAGCTGTGTTAGTCGTGTAAAACGCTGTCTGCATCATTGCATTCCTAAGAAATGTTTTTCCTGTTTAGCAAAGGCCGATCACAATCTTAAGCAATGTAATCTATCTAAGACTAGATATACTGCACTCTGTAGTGGGTTCTAGTGGAGCTGATATTTTGTGTGGTAATACTGAAACTTAAGCTTCTGTGATTGTATAGATTTTTTTCTGTTTGTTTGTGTGTATACACACACTATCAACTTTATCAAAAAAATGAGCACCAAAGGGATAATGTTATAAAGTTGAATCACCAGTCACCATTGAAGATATTTTCCAGTTTCAGTAAAGATGCTGGGATTAAAGCATGTAAGTCCAATCTTAAGGCAAGAATGAATTTTTATGTAAGATGATACATGTCTTCCTTTCACAGTTGCTTTTTATGCTGCCTTAAAACATGTCAAAATAATCCCCAGCAGAGGAGCCTAAAAGGAATGTCAGCTCCGTGGTTATGTAAATCGAATTGAGTGCTTTACAGCAGGTTTAAGATTTTTATAACTCAGGAGTTGTTAACAGCCAGCTGGTTTGTATCTGTTTTTTATGGTTATTCTTGTCATAGGCAGCCTCCACAATTTTTAATTATATTTTATGGTATGTGTCTTCCCTCCTCTTGAATCCCACAGCCACTCTTTGCTTCAAAAGATATTTTCCACTGGGAAGAGGAGAAGCATTGCTTTGGGACTCCATCATTAGAAATACTGTTGTATAATTACCTCCTGGTAACAACAGTGGAGTGTGAATCTCCATCGCAGATCTTTAACTTGCAATGCCAGGATGGAAATCTGTAGTATTCTGCATACCCAGTTAGGATGTGATGCCTGCAGCCCTTAGCTCACACTGTTGTCTTCTGTTTTTAAAAGAACTGTTTTACAGTTTTTTATTACATTCACAATGCAAATTCCTCTTTGCTTCACACTTCAGGTTTGAATAGATGCTTTGTGCTTTACAGATTTGATTACATTCTGTGTTCTGGATCACCACTCATTTTGTAACATACGTTCTCAAAAATGCTGTATTTTTTATTTATTTTAGTGACTGTACTGGACAAACATAATCTTTTAAATGTTTTTATAGCAGTGTAATTTCAAGACTATAGTCTGATTGCCATCTGGAGTAGAAATAATTTAAAATATACAGAAGAGCACTTTTCTCTGTCTGAAAATGAAAACGCCATGCCTGACAGCCTGAAAAGCCAGTGCCTTATTTTGTTAGACTTTGAGAAGTTATGAAATATTAAGTTATATATAACTGCAAAGATGTTACCAGAAACTATGTGTTCTTGAATGTTTTACAGCATTTTGTGAGTGTCCTCACTCCGCAGAAGGAAACAGACCACTCTCTAATTGTCTTTAATGGTAGATCCTCCTATGAAACACCTCCTCTCCTTGCAGATGTAATGATGTAAGAGCGAGAGTCTTAAATAATTGATCATATGGAGAAAGCTGTTTGTAGGATGGTTAAAAGACTGTTAAGCTTGACAACCGTAAGATAGCAGAGACAACTATAAGCTTTTTTTTTTAGGTGAGGTTGAGAAAATTAACACTTGTTTTTAGTTACAGTCTAAAACAGTTACAGTCAATCTCACTTGAAAAGCCTATTTTGAAAGTGTAAAGGAAATACTTTATATTTCTGTGTTGTATTTCAAGAATTGATTTGTGTAATCCAGTTTCATTATTTTAACAGACTGAAATCAATAGAAGTATTATCATCATACCTAATATATTCAGACATTATGACTCTATAGATCTTCTTGTATTACACAATATTATATTTAAATTTGAATGTTAAGTGTTTATTCTGACCCACTTATGGTCTAATGCCTAATGTCAGCAGCTTCTGAACTACAAATTCAAATAGCTCTCTCTACTCTTTATATTAATTTCTAGAGCTACACAGGAGCGTACCACGTAACTAAACATAAATACACAGGATCAATAGTTATTATCAGAATTGGTTTATTTGGTAGAATTTTTTTTTTAAATATAATTCAGTAGAAAATTCAAACATCCTTAAGGCACTTCACTTTGAAACTACAAGGTTGCTGAAAATAAAGTTTGAGTATGGGTAAAAATATACTCCTCTTCCCAAAATATATTTTGGACATTTTATCATATTATTATTTTAGATTTTTTCCAATATTCATCTTATTTCACTAAGTTAAGAATGCATAGGAAGACTGAAGGTGCAAATAGTAATAATAACAATGACAACAAAAATAAAGAAGATACTGTTTCCGAATGCATGTGATAGGGGTGCAATCAGTGCAGAAATGATACAAGAGGGATAGCATATACTAGAACTGCAAGATACATCTTATATTATTAGCCCCTCCTCACACACATTAGAGACACATAGATACATAGTATATTATTTTTTAAAAAAATAAACAAGAAAACCCATAGACCAGATTAGGTACATACAAGATATTTCATGTTTTAGGAATTATAGCATTGCAGTTACACTTCATGGCCTCACCTCTCACTTGCCCCAGCCAGAACTGCCTGTATTTGCTAACCGTGACCCACAAAATTAATCTCAGTTTCTTTCTTATCTAGGCCTGTTGAGGACAGCGTGTGCTGTTTAATGATATTTATTTGTTCAGGGTTCCAAAATACATCTACAGATGATACCATGGAAGCTAAAACAAATATATTGAATTTTAATTACTTGTAGCTGTATTTTAACAATTTGAAATACAAATAATTCTATATTGAAAAACCTCTGCTTTAAGAGAATACTGATCCTGCCCTGAAGTCTATGTTTGGCTCCTAGTGAAGCTCTCAGAAAATGGAAAGATACCTGCATATTTCAGTTAGTTACTAGTATCTCAAAGAAGATACTCTTTGGGTGTTAGTGTGTAGTCTGCAGTTACTTGACCTGCTTGGAACTATTCATTTGAACAAATAAAAATACACAGTTTTGACTTAAACTTAATTAGAGAGTTTCTATAGTTGTCAGATATTATCCATAAAGGTATTTTAGAGGAACAAACTCTGTGCCAAGATTGACTGAACCAATCAATTTGGAAAAACACATCAACAGCTGAAAAGGCTGTTGTTCACATAAGGCTTTAATGCATTAAATTATGCTAGATGGACCTTTGCATGAGAATTTTCCCCAACTTTAATACTTCTCTGTTTAAAACAAACACTAATTTTCTCCTTTTTGTGTGTGCACACTCCATTTTGGATTAGAAACAAAGTTGAGAATGGTGCTTTTATGAAATATGTTCTTAACTCTAAATGAATGTAGAGATAAAGAATGATGTATTTTCCTACTGTATTCTTGAACAGGTAACCTGTTGTAAGAGTTCTCAAATATACACCTGTTTTTTCCTGTCTGTAAAGGATGGAAAGATTATTAGATAATCGTATTGTTCTTCTTTCTTTTCAGGCCATTTTTTTAAATGTTTGATCGCTTTATGGTACAATTAGATTAGAAGTATATTTTTTTTAATCCTTAATATCCTGTTTTTCAGAATACAACTTCCTTTACAGTCAACAAAAAAATAACTAGTCACATTTTACAAACATAAGGTAAAATCATTATATTCCCTCTTGTGATTGTCAGTGATTTAGAAAGAGTACATTTCACATTTAACTAGCTCAGGTAGTAACAGAAGGATGGGCATTTTTTTAAATTTAATTTTAATAAAGCCCTAAGTAGCTTTCAGGAAATGAAGATTTTTTGACAAATCAACATATATTGAGAGGGTTTTTTTATCTTTTTTTGAGAATTGCTAAACCCTTGATCTTATTCCCTCCCTGCTTCAGAATTTCAGTTGACCATAAACTAAATTAGATTTCAAATTAGTAAAAACCCTTGTATCTGTTAAATTGATGGTTTTACCAAAAAAACTCCAGCTAAACTAATGAAAATCCTAAATGTTTATTTCCTATTCATCAGTGCTTCCTGGGCTTAAAAGTGTATTGTGACCTTTTAAGCTGCATGTTTCACTTAACATAGTTCCTTTGTGGATTTTTACTCATGTACACTTTACATTGAACTGCTGCCCTCACTTCTTAGGCAAGTTTAGTTTGCAATTTTTGGACTTTGTTTTACGTTATAGATTTAGAACCAGGGCTGATAACAATATTAATGCGCGCTTGGCACTTTCTTTTTATTTTCATAGCTTTGTACAACTCTTGGCTGATTTATATTAGTAATCCTTTTGTAAGGTAAGGAAGTATTATCTCCATCTAATAGGTAGATGGGAATAAAATTAAAATGTAGATGACATACCTGATACCTTCTGGTAATATCAAAATTAAAATTCAAGAGCTCTAATTTCTTCTGTTCTTTTGTTTGAACAATCATATTTTTAACTAAAAGGGTGAACTACTTCAAAACTCATTCAGATATTATTCAGATATTTTCTTTCAGCATCTCTTTTCAGATTCTTTTTGCTACCCACTAAGAATTTCTATGGAAGCGATGCTCAGCACATGTGGTTAAGCAGAGGTCTTGTAGATGTGGGGTAATGATCTGTTTGGATTTAATTTACAAGTAACTGAAGATAAATCATAAGAAAATGGCAGACAGGAGAATCAGACAGGCCATCAGCTGTCTAACCAAGTGACTGACCTAGGGGCATCTCTAAAGCTGCCAAAATAACTGTTTATAGAATCTGTCAGAAAGCCATATCCTACTGCTAGAAAAAATACCTTCCATAATTTTGCATCTGGGCCTTTTGTATGAACACACAGGATGCGAAAAAGAAAGTAAATACATGGTGTTTTGTGCTAATGACATTCTGCAGATATTGTTTCTGTTAACATTCGTGTGAAACACTTGATGCTAGTGAAGGACTGATTTGGAGAGAGAGAGCACAAAGGTAGGAGCTTTGAATTGAACTAAAGTTTAATGTTTTGGTGCTTATATGGTAGCTTGAAATAAAAATGTTGGTTAAAATATCTCTTTGCTAAAAGGTAAGATTGAGGTGAGCTGATGCTGCAACTGGATGCAAAATATATTTGATCCTATTGACAAAGTTGATATTTCATAGAATCATAGAATGGTTTGGGTTGGAAGGGACCTTTAAAGGTCATGTAGTCCATCCTTTCTGCCATAGACAGGCACATCTGTCAGTAGATCAAGTTGCTCAAAGCACTTTTCAACCTGAACTTGAACATTTGGCCCTAGTGATGGGGCATCCACAGCCTTCTATGGGTAAACTGTTCCAGTGTCTCACCACCCTCATCGTAAAAAATTTCTTCCTTATATCCAATCTAAAATGAGCCTCTTTCAGTTTAAAATCACTACTCCTTATTTTGTTACTACAGGCCCTGGTAAAAAACCTCTCTCCATCCTTCTTATAAACCTCCTTTGTGTATTGAAAGTCTGCAGTAAAGTCTCCCTGGAGCCTCCTCTTCTCCAGGCTGAACAACCCCAACTCTCAGCCTTTCTTCATCCATCCCTCAGATCATTCTCATGGTCCTTCTCTGGACCTGCTCTGACAGGTCCATGTCTTTGTTGTACTGCGGGCCCCAGAGCTGGATGTAGTACTCCAGGTGGGATCTCAGAAGAGAAGAGTAGAGGGGGAGAATCACCTTCCTCAACCTGCTGGCCATGCTTCTTTTTATGCAGCCCAGGATACAATTGGCTTTCTGGCAATCTGTTAGTTTGGTGTAGAAATGGCAACAGAATATTCATTTAGGAGATTGGAAGCATGAATCCATGCAAAATTCCTGTGTATCATGAACATTGTAGGAGGCAATCTTTTTTCCATGCACTGAAGCCATTTTATAACTCATTCTGTATTTCATGCTCTTTCATATGAGGAACATCCATCTCTTATGCTTGAATGGTAGCAGCTTCCAATGAAAGTGGAACGTTTCACTAAATTTCACTAAAGTTTTCCTACAATGTAAGCTTTCTTACAACAAACATGAAAATAGAAGAAACCTACTTGTAAATATTTTTCTTCAAAAGTGTGGTGAGTTGAGACAATGCTGTAGTGCCACTTTTGAAGTGTGTTTTCTGTAGTTGAGAAGGACAGGGTGTCAACAGCAAAGAGAGAAAAATGTAAATACAAATGCATGTACAGTCTGCAGATTTGATTGTGGTACTACATTGTGCATATATGAATGTCTCCATAGATGATATGGCATCTTCATTAAATATTGTTGCTGGAAGGACAGAATTGTGTTGATTCATCTACCTTTATTACGTGAAACCTCACTGTATACCACCTATTGGTTAGAATGCATCTTGGATAAAACACCATTCTCTTGTGGCCTGTTATTGCCATTGAAAATCTGTTCTTATAGATGGAGGAACTACTCTTTTTCAAGCTTGGCAGAGAAATATAGCATGTGACTAATATATCCAAGTAAAGAACAGAAGAAACAAAGAGAATGCTAGAAATGTCTCATAAACTTCTTGAACCACTGGCAGAAAAAATTTCCTTAATTTTTTGGGCTGTAAGTGCATCACAAAATTAAATTCAACACTAGGTCTGCCTGCTTTTAAAAAGTAATTCCTGTGTTTCCAAAACTGAGCATATGTTTTAACGTGTCTTAACTAGTGATTAAGAACTCAATTTTAAAGAAACTCTGCAATGCAGTGTTCTGAATTGCAACAAACCCAGTCATTTCGCCTTGTTTCCTCTCAAGCTTAGGCATGCCAAACAAGCTTGCAGTTCTGTACATCAGCAGTCCATGTAGCACATTTCAGAGCTCATGTGTTCTTCACTTCACTTTAGAGTGGCCACTCTTTGGGCTGTGTAGCAACAAATGCTGTAAATTATAATCAGTAGTTTAGACTTGAAATCTTATTAGCTACCTGTATGACTTCCAAAGTGACTTCAAATCAAGATTAGTATCAAATCATTAGAATGTGCATGCTCTTCTGATTTCTAGGATAAAGTAATACCAAAACTCCTGTTCCGTTTTCCAAATGATGCATATGGAAAATTTTAGTCTAGAAGTTACAACACTGAAGACTAGTAATGTCTAGAAAATAACAAAGAAATGCACATATACTACTTATCAGAAACAGGCTATGCATATTTTTATTTGAAAAATTAAAGACATTCTCTCCATGTGCTTCATCTCCAGTGTTGATACTCTCATTGCTAATCTCTATTGAAATTGCATCTTGCAGTTCGTTGGAAGTTTGATTACTTGTGGTTGGCATAAAAAAGTGAGTTATTATCTAGATGCTAATTAAATTTTTGTCAATTATTTTTATCATTCACTTTGTGCTAAACATGCAGTCCATCTTGCCAATCTGAATGTCAGAGAAGTCTAAAACTTGGAATTTAGAAATTATAAGAAAGAAGGCCATAACCCAGAGGAATGAGAAATTATAAAACACGTGTCCCATCCCAGTCTTGTGCAAGTGTTTACAAGGTGGAGGAAAGTGATTTCCAGTAAGAGATAGATTTGTGAAAATCCTACTCTATTGATAGCCTGTTCATTAGTGGCTTGAGAAAAGATTAATTATAGATCTGCTGCAAATTATAATCTAGTTGTCCCTACAAAATGTGGAATCTGTGGAATACTGTTATATTTTGTCTATTGATTGATGCCACCAACCTGAGAGGAACATGGTAACATAAAATTTTGTCTTCTACAAAATGTTATTAGCAATGTACATATAATGTCTCATTTATACATGATATCATGAGGATTTTTTGGGGTTCTGCCAAAGACAATCTTGGGACCCCCTTAGGCTTGCATATTTGATGAGCTTTGAATATTTGTCTGTAATGAGGTAGACAGTGATACCAGTCACCTGTTGGCTTCAAAGATTATACCTTTTGAAAGCATGTGTGCTCACGTATGTAAATCTGAATTTACAAATGGCTGCATTTTTTCATAATATAGACTGCAATTACATTGATATGATAGGGACTGTAGAAAAGTTACTGCATGTTTGTTTTCATATTATAACCAAATACAATAATTATGTATGCATTATAAATACCACATTTTTCCCTTTAACGTTATTAACAGTCTTCAGATATTTACTTTTTGAGTACCAGGAAATTCTGAGGTACAAAACAAAAGTATTCAGAAATGTGACTCTCTGATAACACTGTGGGCTTGAGAGAACTCCCTTGATTTGGGGGTGATAATTTGGTGTTGCTTTGACTGATCACTGGGACAAGACACAAGTGTACATCATCCCACTGTTGTGCCATGGTTTGTATTGGAAAGAGAATCGGGTGCCTTCAAATGTAAGAAGCCACCAGAATACAATTTGTCTAGTGTGTTGGTCAGCTCTCAGGGTGCTGCCCATGGGATTTAGTGTCCTGTTACCTAGTGCAACAAGTAGAACATATAGGTGAGAGAGGGCTGTCTGTAAGAATTGACTGCCTTTTAACCTGAAAGCAGGACTACACAGTGTTCCCCGTAAGTCGTTATCACAGCTACTTTGTACGGTATCACAGTCCTGCATCACAGTACAATACTCTGCTATCACTGTGCTGTAATAGTACATTTAGCCCCATGCCTTGCCTCTGGCGCAGCGTAATGCATAATGGATCTGATGAAACTTACAAAAGAAAAGAAAAAAAAAAAAAGGAAAAAAGAGCCCCAAAGCCACAGTGCAGCTCTTGAAGTTACAACACTTCAAGTGAATAGAGGGATGGAAGAGGAGAGCGGACTCTCCTGACCCTTTCAGGTGAATTCTTTATATTTTGAAACGTGAAAATTCTCTTACCCAACTTTCTGTGTTAAAACAATGGTATATATGCCTTGAGCTAACCAGTGGATTTCTGGGATTTTTTCCAGCATTATATTGACTTCTGTCATTATAATGCTTGATGCAGCCTGCTTTGCACACTGCCAATACAAAGAGGTAACCAGAAGAATATTACAGAATTTGTCAGTATATATTGTAACATGAAGGTTTCTGATTTTTTTTTTGGGGGGGGGAAACAATATCTACTTTAAAGCTATATATGACAGAACAGAATCAAAATTGTTCTTTAAAGATATTTTAATTTTTATTTATACATGTAGCATATTCTTATGCTGTTAATAAATAATCCTATGAAAACTTTGTTTAAAATATTTTGAAATAGTAAGTTTATATTTTAAAGGTCTACTGAAGATACACTAATGAGCAGCTGTGATAATATTTCATCTTAGGCAGAGAAGGCAATTGTTTGCAGCTAAAGCCCTGCATTCCTTTCCTTCTCTTTTCATGAGTAGGAATAATGCTGTTTTCATTTTTGGGGGAAGGCAGGAGCCTAAAATAAGTCTGTAGCTGACTATTCTTTTCCACTGAAAGTACAAGTCTAATCTTTCATTCTTTGTGCAAAAATGTTCCTTTGGGACAAAGCCATAAAGGCCACAAAGGCTTTGATACCACATTGAGTAAATATCAGTAAGCCGTTTCTTCAGTATGTGGACCCAATGTAGAGAACAGGTTCCTCTGCGGGCACATCCATCCCATCAGAAGGGTATAAAAGCTAAAACTGCACGGCTGCGGTCCACAGATTTTATACTGAACTTGTTCTGATGCCACAAATACTTACACACATGGCTACGTTAAATTTCACACACATGATTAGGCATTTGGACTACAGTGGGTCTATTGGAAAGAATTTGGCAATTCTGTTTGCAAGGCTGAGCTCAGAAGTTGCAGGGAGACGTACTTCCACAGGGCCATCAGGCAACCTCGACAGTGTTTAGATATTAGTTTAATCAAAGAACTGTGTGCCATTACCCCAGGATCTGTGTCAAGCTGTGGATTAGGTTTATAAAAAAAACTACAAAAGCTCCTGCTGGTTGAAAGATTATGAGTATTTAGCTACATTACTGCCATTACAGGCATGAACACGTCCTTTCAGTATTTTGGAATTGTAGCAGTGTTACAATTAATTAATTGTGTCCGTCTAGTTATAAATTAGACTAACGTTAAAGGCTAAGCTTTTATTAAATAGTACTGATTTTCTTACTGTTTTTGACTGTATAACTTAAACTGAAATACCTTTCTCTAAACTGAACTCAAACAATATGTCAATAAAAGACATTGTATTTAGTCAAGTCTAAGAATATTAAATCAAGAAAATTCATGGAACACCAATAACTACCAGTAACTGTCATTATGTTAAACCTTTTAATTTCTCGTAACAGCAAGAATAGTATTGTGAGAACATGAGATAATACACACAAAAAGAAGAAAGGAACTTCTGTTTGCAAAAAGTGCAGGGAAGTTGTTCCCATAATAAGTCATTCTATTAAACAAGAGCCATTATTGCACTCTAGCAATGCAAATGTAAAACAGAAAGTCTGTTAGGAACCAAGCATCTTTGTTAGCATAATATATTGTTAGTATATATATTTTCCCTTCCCACATTTTTTTTTTTAACTGCATGCTATTTGGTTAAAGAGATTGTGGATCAAGATTCAACACTTAAGGAAAAGTATTTTTTATATCGTTCAAAGCTGACCTCTGCTTTTAAAAAGGCTTGATCTGCACTTTTTCATCTGTTTAGAAGCATACATTTTTGGTTAAGAAATTGAAGACAATCTCTTTGTCTTTTTCCTAAGCTGGGGAGGTTGAGATAAAAAAGAATGCCTGCTTTAAAAGTCACACATGGCTGTAATTTAAGATTTTTTTTTACCTCATTGTCCATAACAGTTGAAAGAAACCTTCAATGAAAGTTTATTAACTAGGCCAATGCCTGAGGCAATAAAGGTTCATTTATTACCAGTTTCTTGGCTGTTTTTCTTCTTCTATTTTTCCGTTAAACTCATAGCGTAAGATAATACTTCACAAAATTAAACCTTTGACCTTCTGTGGAGTTAAGTCGCCTTTGATTAGATAAAGTAACAATTTATGGTCCAGCATGAGGTTGCACATGAAATGAATAATGCAACAGACTGAATGAGAACTGAGAATCTATTGCTTTTGAAAAGATGACTGTTGTTTAAGAAAGAATGTTCTCTCTTAATTGTATTGTAGTGATGCTGTATGCATTCCAGTAGGATTTTAAACTGTTGCTGAAAAGCACAATATAGCAAGGCAGTTATGCAGTATACATTGTTTAGTTCTCTCACAATCGCATCAAGCCAATAATAAATTCACAGATTACAAAACCCCGTTAAGCTATAACAGTAATTTGTTGTGGTATTTGAAATGCACTTTATGATTTCACTTTTTACTCTTCAGTACAAAGGAATAAATCCACAATAAAGAATAACTTCATGGAATGTAAGTCCATCAGTTCCATACATGGTAAATATTAGTGATAAAATAATTACATTTACACTTTTCTTTTGCAGCATCATTGAACCTGCCAGTAGTTCTCATTCAAGAAATACACTCTTTAAGTTTTATCAGCTTTTGACAAAACAAGTCAAGAGGACACTACTTCTTTCTAGTCAATGTTTTATTTCTGCAACTGTGTTATTAATTGAGGGGACACATTGTAAGTAAAAAGATTTTTAGATTAGAAGATTGCTGTGGAAATATAGCTCTTTTGCTTGTTTATTTTAAATGCAATACCCAGACCTCAAAATTCATATTGCAATTTAGGAGTAGTTACAGGAAAAAGGTCTGATTAGTGTGATGAACAACAGATGGTTTGAGCCTCACATACATACACTGGTTTTCTCCCAGTGCAAGACTGGCAATTTCATTTTAGTTGCACCAGTCTAAACCAGATCACATGGCTGAATTTTTCTAAGTATTCCTTCTTTAACAATATTTAAAGTGCAGTTAGTTACTTCACTTTTATTTACATGACTCCTTTAATAATAGTCCTTTTAAAGATGTTAAAAAATGGTCTGGATGAGCAGTTTATGCTGAACCACACAAGCTGAGCAGGAAAATACAGCTAGAAGGGCCAGACAAGAATTTCTTGATTATCCCAAAATAACAGGTAATGAAATTTTTAGGGTATACCAATATTGTTGTATTGGATCAATCCAGGCAGATTAACAGAAATAAGGTTTCTGGATAACTGTGAGATTCCAGGCCTACATTATACATAAAGAATGCTACTAATGAAACTCAGTATATTTTAGCAGAACATTACGGTGTAGTCTGAAGTTCCCCTTTCTCCAATCCAGTCTATGTAATCAGACCTCTGTCCTCCTGCAGATTGCTTTCCCCTTCTTGTTTTATGTATCACACTATATAAAACACCCATTAGATCAGAGACTAAGGTTAGGATCCTATTTCATTTGAAATAACTGGGCAGCAGCATAATAAGCTACCAAAAACTTCTACCTGAACTGCTGAAACCCATGAAACCACTGCAATAATCAGCAGTGATCGGGGTCAAGTCCTAGGAGGTAACCCTGCCTTTCTTTCTCAGGCAGAGTTTTTCAGATTTTAGTAAGAATTTCACCCAAGAAAGAACCTCAGTATAAAAACTGGAATTAAGTCAAGAAAAGACATGAATTATTTTCAAGTCAGTACCACTGAAATAAAATATAAGAAAAAGGATTAAGCATTAATTTGAAATAATGAAAGGAATACTTTCAGAATTTAGATGAAATCTGGACCTCCTCCCACACAATAAATAAAACGTTTCTGTAGAATGAAGTTTCCAGCAAATAAATTGAATTAAATGTAACACACTGCTGACAGTCGGGTTTTGATTTTCTACTGGTTCTGTGATGGCAAAGGAAAGGTACCTTGAAAATTTTCTCAAAGTAATAAAGACATGAAAATATGTGTATATATTATTGGATTTTTTATGTACCTATAAATATATATAAGGTATATGTAAAGGAAGGTAACGGTTATATGAAGGAAGTTATTAATTATTTATTGGAATAACTATTAGGAATGATAATTACTAGTAGAAATAGTTATGAGAAGGAAGTTAAAAGTGAATTAAGATCAATTACTTAAATAACTGTAAGTTGTCCCAGGACCAAGTTTAGGCATAAAATTCACAAGTGTGTATTTTGAGACATACTTGAGGCTGAAAAAGTTACACTCATCGTTCTTTTTCTTTTTTCCTTCAGTAATGGGATGTGTTGTAAGCTGCTCATGCCATCAAAACTGAAAGTTTTAAGAGCTCTCTCTTAAGGCAGGGAATAGTATTTGTTGGAAGGCAGAAACCCTGGATGTGATTTAGTGCCCACCAGTAATTCATACACATTTTGAAAATCTGTCATGATATATGACAGCTCTCTTGGGCATTTTGCTTTTAAAACAGAATTGTTTTCTGAAGACGGTATGGTTTTTGTCATTGTTTTCCATTTCATTCACTAGTTTTTCAGCATTAAAGACCACACATACTGGGCATACTTCTGGTCTCATTCTCACCCACGAAATTCTGACTTCAGCAGAGTTGCATGGGTGTAAATTAGACTAGAACTTGGCAGGAGAAAGCTTATGATTATATTTGGCAGAGGCAGCAGGCTGCAACTTTATTAACATAATTAACAGCTACAAACACACCCAACAGGCCAAAGTAATCTAGTGACAGAAGAGAGAAGGTCTTTGTAGGAAAGGATCATTCACGCTTTCTTTTGGTGTTCTGCTTCTTGTTCCTGAGTTCCTACTAAGGCTTGGAGAGCTTTCAATTGAGCTGTAATTCAAATTCATATGGCTCCTACAAGACACCTTGAACAGACTTTTGCTGATGAGTCTATAGGAACTGTCAGCAATACGGAGATTACTTCAGAAGCGTGATGGTTGAATTGAACTTTACTTTCTGATGTTTTGCTTTTTGAATTAAATTGTTGGACAAGATTAATTGCACGCAGTAAGAGATTTAAATGAATAGCTTCATAAAGCATTAAAGTTCTAAGTATGTCACATGGGAAAAAAGCTGTAAGGTTTAAATGAATAAATGTATTTAATGCATAAAATGTCTAGGCTAATTTTTTAATTCCTTTACTAACATCTTTTATTGAAAACCCATACTTTATTCATCCATCTTAGTTATACTGCTGTGGTTGTGGTAATTTAATATTCCTGCTCTTCGCTAATCTTCTGGTTCAACAGAAGTAAACAATAGGTTTCATAAATTAAAAATACGCTCTTCAGAACATGCTTCTAAAGATAAAAAACAAGGCTGTAAACATTTATGACTGAAACAAACTAGATTGTTCAAATACTGCCATGATGTATCATGTATATCAATATGGCACTGATATCAGTTAGAATGCAAACAAGGTTTTAAATGATGTGCCCCTTCATTTCAGCTGGAGAATCCGCTTTACACCATCTGCCTATCAGATGGTTAGGAACCAGGACTGCGTATTAATGCCACATGTTCGATTTTCTTTCCTCTTGTAATGGTTAGATTCATATTGCTAATAGCTGTGCATGAGCACTGTCGATGAAATTTGTGTGACGATGGAGTGATGAGATATTTATAAAGCTGCCTGTCTCACTGCATAATCAGCAGGAAGAATGCCAGACATAAACAACTATCAATTTCAGAATATTAATGACAACTACTATTGACTTTAATCCATTGAATATTTTGGCCTGGAAACTTTTTAACTGTTCTAATAAATATTTGTAAAGAATAAAAAAATATCTAAGTGGCTGTTCCTTCCTAAGTGTGATCCTTATTATTTCTTCCATTTCAGTTGCCTTTATAGATGACTTCTGGTTATCTCATTTTTGAAGATAAAATTTCTTTAATGAAAAGTGTGCACCTTGGAAATTCCTTAGCTACTTGTTGTAAGAGTAAAGTGATATTAAATAATGCTTAGGTCAAAAGGCTTTCTTGAACAACCAATTAAAAAAAAAATCCCATGTATTTACCTAAGTATATACACATACCTGAACTTTAAAGTTTGGAATTTTAAAATACACATATAGATATACATATAGCAGCTTATTAACCTCCTCTGTTTATAATATATTTGGCTGCCTTTGCTAATGAGATAAGTGAGATAAGTCGGGCTCTGTGCTAGAGAGAAGGTGTTGTCTTGTACCTTACCACAATATACCACAGTGCACCAGTGATTATAATGCAAGGGGCTCTAGTAACTGGCTCGGGATCTTCCGTGCTACTTGCTTTGCTCTATCATGACAGTCTAGTGATAGCAGTAAAGCAGAAACTGTGCTGTAGGCTGGAATTGCTGTGAGGAATGGCATTAACCTATAATTTTGAGGATTATTACTTGCTTGCGTTCCCCCCCCCCTTACACCGGTGCTTATACGAGACACACATTTCAGATTTGTATATAAATTAATTGCTGTACAGTAAAGTAATCATTTCAATTGCTTGTGTGGTTGTATGAAAGGAGGAGTGAAATTAGAAGTTTAATTTCTGCTTTTTTTAAGTTATCACTTGTTATCAGAAGCATTATCTTGAAAAAATCACAGTAAAGAACCAAGCAATCTGTATTTTAGTTTTCCAGTCCCTATCCAAAGGTATGGCTTCCTCTGGAGAGAAGCATTATATCTTGCTTTGGAGAGAGCACCAAAGCATGCTTTTTTGCAAATTTTGTAGCAAAAGAGAGTTTGTATTTTAGTGGTTCTGCAACCAGGTCATTACCCCAGTGAGACGTAGTATTTACAGGTGGGCTCTCAAGTCCTATGTCCAGTGTCTGTTTAATGAGGTATTTACACTTAATACTTGGAAGTACTTAAGAACTACTGGTCTGGAAGTGGAGTCACAGCCAAAGGTTTGAGGCCTGCTGTTGTATTCATTGGTTATATTGTATTTGAATATTCCTCCAAAGGATTGTTCTTTAAAGATGCTAGTTTTAGCTTGTCAGTGATGTATATAAAAAAAGGAAGTATAGGTTATTGTATTGTTTCATGAACACAGGATGCAAACCAAAGTTCAGAGGTGCACCATCCCTTTTTCTGTGGCCTAATTTAGGGACTGTAACCAAATTTGTATAATGTATAACTTCATATCCTTCCTCTAAGTTAAAAATATCATTGGAAGCAATCCATGTTATTGTCAATACCTTCTTAAGATCAGAACATGCACAATTTGTAATTGTAGCAGAAGCTAAAATAAAATTAAACCGTCGTATTTATCCATCTTCTGATTTGATTTTTGGCTCTTGGTACATCTTCGTCTACCTGAAATAGCAGTTTTCTAAGTGATATTGTTCTGCCTATGCAGAATGTAATTATCACATATTTGGTAATTCTCGTTGCACTTGGAGGTGTTAGAAGTCAGCCTGTGAGGAGTGTTGGGAGGCTGAAACTGTTTGCTAATCTTTATGTGGTCATGCAAAGAAATAAGGGAGAGCAACCTTGAGTCAAGCCATAATATATTCAGAGGCACCTCTTAACGCCATCTCATTGCTTTCCTGATGTCCATTCACCTTCTGCCTTCCCCCCCGCTGGATTTTGCCTTCTGTCCCTCCCTATGGCTAGCCAAAAACATGGCAAGAGTGAATGCATTTGCCATTTAAGGAGGCAAAGGGGACAACAAGAGGCCCTTGGAAGCAGTGGTAATAGCAATATTTACCTCAGCAGCCTGGGATTATTTGCTTATTTGGTCTTTCCTGCTAAATTGCACTCCTCCTATGCTGGGCAGCAGCCTTGGCCCGCTGGAATAGTAAGTTGTGGAGTTAATTCCTCTTGAGATCCATAAGACACTTCACACCTCTCAGAGTAGCTGAAAATCAGACAAGCAGGCACCTTTAAAGTAGTTACACTGAGTTTTTTCAAGCCTTCTCGATGGTCAGGGCAAGAATGTTGATTCAAAATGACTAAGGGTATGTTCTCCTCTTGTGGCATCACAGACTGAGGACTGAGATTGTGTAATTGAATAAAACTTAGCTGGTTTAATGCCTTCTCTTTAATTTCTTACGTTTAATTCTCTTTAATTTCCATCTTTCCCCCCTGGATCAATCGTGTGGGGTAGACAGCTCTTGTGAAGTTTTGACACTGACTTCTCTCTGCTACCACCCAGGCTGCGGCAAAGGGATCCGAGTGGGTAGCAGCACAGTTTGGGGACCGCAGAAGAATTATCCTGCCTCAGGGAAGAGGGCAAAAACTTAATGCTTGTGACTTTGATTAAAAGCTGTATCTAATTTTGAGTTTTGAAGCTATTCCTGGACCATTTCTCTAATTGCTTTTGACAAAGAGAAGTTTTCTCATTTTTGTAGAACATTCTTGTAAATGGCTAGATGGCAGAAATTTGGTTTGGTAGGAAGAGCACTTGGATTGCCTGAAGGTGGCTTTGGGATTAGGATCAAATGTGTTTAGTAATTCCTCTTCTCATTGATAAATACCTTAATGACTTGAAGTCTGGGGAAAACAAAAGAAGTATTTTACTGATGTTCTGCATTACTAACCTTTCTTCTAAGAACGCTTCCTAAAATGACCACATCTCCTTGCTGTTATGTGTGAAATGAGAAATAAATGTCTTGAGTTCTTTCATCTGTTACTCATAAATAGAAATTATATACCTGTTTTTTCTGTTTTCTTTAGCATGTCAAACATTTGAGATCTAAAGGGTTTTGTTTTCCGAAATACAGTTATGTACATGTTCACCTGTTCATAGCCAGACACTTCAGACACCAATTCGAAGCTAAGTTAGATTTCTGAAAGTGTATTTGTAGTTGCACTTAGTTATGATTGTATTATGACTGCAGTTACTGGATACCAAGTTAAGATTTAGGTGGATATATAGGAGTAACTATCTAAATACGATGTGAAACATTTTACTTGAAAAAACTGGTAGCTTTCAAATCTAACGAGGAATAATATTCTGCAATGTTCTCTGTTTGTTACGTAGCAAGCATGAAGGAAGAGTAAGAGTCTTAGTCCCTACAATAATGAAGAATCATAGAAAAATGTATATTAAATTTTGTTCATACTTCTTTGCAGGCCTGACAGCAGCAGCTGCAGCAGCAGCAGCTGCCACCAACGCCGCCATAGCAGAAGCAATGAAAGTGAAAAAAATTAAATTGGAAGCTATGTCCAACTATCATGCAAATAATAACCAGCATGGAGCAGACTCTGAAAATGGAGATCTGAATTCAAGTGTTGGTAAGTCTGAGACACAGCATTATTGTATGTCCATAATGCTCTGATATTTTATTAAAATGGTCATCCTTCTGGGCTTCCTTCTGAAGTCCTTGATTTGGTGTAAAAAGTTGCATATTTGTTTTCCTTTTCTTACTGTGTTTAGTTTTATTTTGCATCTGACCTTTACACCAGCATTCAGCGTTGTTGTTACTATCATAAAAACATTCTTTCCTTTGCAGGTTACTTTTGCAGACTCCAGTTAATATTTTCCATGAAAGAAAGTGGTTTGATTGCTTAGAGTTCATTTTTCAAAGTACAGGTGGGGTGACAGATGATGGTGTCAAAGTGAAATTTAACAATGTCTCCTGCTCAGTGTGCTGGGTATCGACTTTAGGTAATTCAGAACACAAGCTTGAAAGCAAAATATTTCATACTTTCATGTGCCCTGTGACAAAAGGAAAACATACATACACAATAAATTATTGCCATGCTCTGCAGTTCCTATCATATTTTATTTTAATAAACACATTCTTAAAATGTAGTTAACAGGTTTTTCCATTTCTTAAGCAGCCATCAGCAACTCTTGTTCTTTCTCAAAAAAGAATTGTTTTGGTATACTTTATTCATTTGTTTGGACAATTTGTTTTGCTAAAGCATACTTCAAAGCTAGAATAACTTTTTGTTGTTGTTGATTAAATCTTTAATCATCTGTGTGTGTCTGCTGTAAAATGTTTTGTTATGCCATTTCATTGTATTGGCTCCTTTTATCATGTTGAGACAGTATTAACTCAGCAACAGAAATTCAATGACAAAGAGGTACGTTCAGAAGACTGCAGGCAAGATTGGTGTATATTGGAATAAAATGGCTTAAGATAGGGATTTTTTTGTTTGTTTTTATTTTGGCTCTTTGGTTTAGTTTTGTTTATTTTTTAGCTTTTCATCTCCTAAATACATTTGAAATGAGTCTTAGAGAGTTATGTACTAGCCTTAACATAAATAAATATGTGTTTGTGAACAGCATTTCTGTACAGTTCAGTAGGCATCGGTAGGCTATTATTTAGAAATAATGTGAATTGCAGTTCAAAGAACTGGTTCACCTAGGCACATGCTATTTTAAATAACAACAATATGTATGCATTACTGCATAAGGAGATGACCAGATTTTTGTTCTCCTTTTAAAGAAAGGCTTAAAAAAATCCCTCTGTGATGGCAAAGAAAAGTCTTATATGAGTGTGTTAGTACTCAGATACCAACATGTGCAGTCACTAGAGTATTAGTGGAAAGACTGTCCTCTTGGAGAGGACAAGAGGGGTTAGAGAGCAGGTGTTTTTGAAATCTAGGAGGAGGAGATAGGTACAAATGAAGCGGAAGGACCAAGTGGCCCCTAACGTACAGGAAGAAAAGTGAAGTAATGAGAAAGAGTGAAAAGTTTAAGTGTAAACTGGGAGGATGAAGAGTCTGTACTAGAACTAGAAGCTAGTTTAGATTTGAATTTCAGACTTAGATGAATGCATTATGTGAAATAAATTGTCAAATATTGGGTTATGGAACTATTATTCTGCTGGGCAGTTCCAGTGACAAACCACTTGTGCCTCCATGGAAATGGAAAAGTTAACAGGCAATCAACATGTAAACTACATGAAGTATTAGTAGGAGAGTGGATGGAAGGAATATCTGAATTTTAATTGACTAAAAAAGAAAAAATCTTTTAAAATCATTGTTTGAGACATAATTTAGGTAGCTAATCTGCTTTTACACAGTTTAATAATTCTCCCTGTTTAAGAAAATATAATCTAGCTATTTTAGTAGTGCAAAGTTAGCGAAGCAAGATTATTTATTATCATTGTCAAAATTTCCTCTCAGCCCCTTAACTTACTTGTTAACTTCAGTTAGTTTCCTGATTTAATTGAATGAAGAATTGAATCAATTTTGTTCAGAAAAAAATGGCTCTTCTGAGCAGAGTGAATAGCATTCCAGTTGTCTCCATTCCATGAGGAATGGTTCTGGAAATACAGTGTGCTTGTCTGTGCATCCAGTCTTGAGCTATACTCTTCCTAAGAAGGTTTTCTCAAAAATAGTTTGCATTTATTTGTTTCTTTTATAGTGAACCCTACCTAGTGTCCAGTGTCAGTTACGCCTATGGAATCAGAGAAGTGATTCCTACTGCTACTACCCTACTGCCAGGGTATTATTAGGTTCATTAAGAGTTAAGCCTCTATTTATTAGTTGCATTTTTGAAAATTAGCATATTGTATTATCTTGACAAGAACTCGTATTTCAAAGGTGTTCCTTTGTAGTAGGTGTGTGCTTTTTTCCCCCCTGCATTTTTTTCAGATGTTTATTTATGTCTTTTCAAATAAATATTATCAAGTCCATATACCATTAATGTTTTAAATTATGGCTTGTTAGGCATGAATTTGAAATACTACATTACTGAGTGTTGACAGGAAGAAGGAATAAAACAAAGGAAAATAACCTGATTTTGGTTTATATTTTAAATTATGTTATGTGCCTGACCAAACTGAAAATGAACAAACAAACTAACCAACCAGGCTAAAAGCTTAACTGATAGATCTTAGCCCAAATGTAACAGGCATTATGGTATATTAGTGTACATGCATTGATTATATCATGTTCTTAGGCTGTTCCAATGCCTATGTAAAAGAAGATAAATAAAATATGGGCTCTTGAGTTGAATTGTCAGGTTTACTTCTGAATTGCCTTGCTTTTTGGTTTTAATCAGTTGCTTAATATGAATTATAGGAAGTCGTTTTTGTAGATGAGCATTGTATAATTAATTATACAGAGCACTCCACAAATTTATTAACTTGGTCCTTTGAAGCAATGGCCAAAACATTAGTGAGTGAAGGGAGTTAAAGGAAGCCAATGATACTAATAAGTAATTATTTTATATCCCTCAGTTTTGTGTGGTAACCTTGACCTTGCATCCTCCCACCAGAATTATCATTTCAGAAGGGGGAAAAAAAAGAAGAAAAAAAAAAGAAATTACAGAGGAATCAGGGTGAGGTATTAGCACACTGAGTAAAATATATGGCTGCAACGCCTTTCTCCCCCATCCACAATCAATTGGATTCTTTTAGTTTAATATTTACTTGCTAAGATGAGATGCTAGTCTGCATGGTGATAAACAGTCTGCTACTGGCATCTGAAGGTGACCTGTCAGTTCATATGGACAAATCTCCTGCTTACTGAAATGTACAAAATAAATCATTAAAGCAGGCAGGTGCTCATTCCCAGATTTAAATCACCATAGATTTATGATTTGAATTAATGCTTCATTTGGTCATAGAAATAGATGCTGAGACAAATGATATGCAGTGGTTGGGGCTTCCATACTGTAGCCATCCTAATATTGATTACTGAGATGTCTTTGCAATCTCTTGTTTATATCAAGTACTGTCTTGTGACAGCTTGGCTGATATGAGCTACATTGCAGATAAGAAGGAAAAATGTCCTGGGTTCTTTTTAGTGGCAATTCTACATACAACATGCAGGATAAATAATTGTTTTTTTGTTTAAAAAATGAATACCGTATGGCAGCAAACAAAAAGAAGATTATGCTGTGTGTTGGGGTTTTTTTAATTTAATTGCAGAATTAAAAGAACGACACTGACAAGGTCAAACTTTAAGTTTCATTAAAGAGGTTCTACTTGTCATATTAACATCTTAGGATGATGGTAGGATCAGTTACATATGTACCATATAATGCTCTGAAGCAATGGGTAGGTAGAGCAACTCAGTTATTTCCTTGCTGCTTAAGTTCTTACTACCCTGCTATCATACTTCTTTAACCTGCAGCTGCAGAAGATACAAGCCTTTGAAAATAAATATGTTTAAAGCTATTTCTGCGAGCTAGGCTTTGCTATCTGTAACTTGGTAGGAAGTGAAGAACAGTCCATATACTTTGCTTCCCGAACATTTTATGTAGTGAAAACACTATGCATATACTTTAGGGAATACTCAAAGGATTTGTAAAGACCTTTGCCACTTGCTATAATCTGACTCATAAAACTTGTAAACAACTATCAACAATAGTAAATTACTTGCTTAGTAGGAAATGAGTTCATATCTATTCAAAATGTGATCTCAAAACAGATGTCCCAAGAAAATGTCATTGTTTAAACTACATTCATACAAAAAAAAAATTGCTATTATTTCTTTAAGGAAGTGAAGCAATCATGAAGACTTTGGTGCTCTCAGTTTCTAAACACAGTTAGGAAATACAAGGCAACATTTTACACTTGGCTAGCACGTTAATCCATAAACAACCACAAAATGTGTTGAAAATTAAGAGGTTTTCCTGGCATGTTATGTTTCCTATTCATCCGCATTACCTTGCAATATTTAAAATTATGAGACAAACACAAGGTTTCCTGTGATCTGTTGTTCAAAAGTAACGGTTGTTTGCATACTATTATTCTTTTTTTTTCATCCAGAATCAGAGATAAAATTATTTAGGTGAAATTATTTTTCTCCAGTGACCTTGCCCAATAATAGAACAGTACAAAATGCGGTCATTTCCTTTTTCTAAACACACGTGTCTATTTTGAAGGAAAGAATTACTTTTATGGTTTCAGGAAAAAGTCTTGGAGACCTTGAAAAAGCAAATAAAAGGAAACGGAGAATGCAGGCCACTGAGCACAGCTCTGCAGTTGCACATCTGATTCTCTGCCTTGGCAATGTTAATGAACCTCAAATCCTCCCTATAATTAGATGAGGGAATTGCTTATATTTTCAAACAGATGATGCTGCTATAATGAAACGATTGACAGGGAACTTAAGAGTGTCTACAGTAGTCATTTGGTTTCCGGGTTTCGTTGTTTTTTTTTTTCTCCCCTCCCCCCCCCCCCCCCTTTTTTTTTTTTAAAGTGTAAAAGAATATTGGCTGTAGATACAGGTCCTGGGAGAGGTAGTAATTTACACAGAATGCTATGACAGGTGTCTTTGTATAGCATGGAAATAAAATGGAAGAGAGAGGAATGATGGGCAGGTACGGCAATTTTTTGGGAGGGGGTGTCCTGTGCTTATTCTGCTTGGGTTCTTTAAAAGGGGCCGAGACTCAAGAGATGGATCCGGATTGAGTGCACAGCTGTAACTGCTGATGAGCTAATTGCTCCTTATCTCTCAGCCCCATTCATCTTCATTTTTTACCAATTACTGAGAATTATCTGTGTTCTCAGTTGGATATGAGAGTTAATCCTTTTTGGTTAAGCTGGCAGTACTGTGAGCAGATTCCAAATCATAGGGTGAAAAAGCCAGAGCAAGCTTGTTCTCAAACTCTCTCCAGTTCAATGACAGTATCACTAGTTCATAAGAATTTTTCTATTGTTTAACAGATTAAACACTGGTTTGTTGTTTTTTTTTTTTTACTTTAGTACTTTTATTAATATGTATTTTTCTCTTAGCATAAACTGAATGTGTATATTCCTAGGTGGATAGATGTGCTCCATTTCTAAAAAAAATTCACTTACAAAAATGAAAATAAGATAAACAATAACTTCAGACCAGAAAGATTATTTGCAGTATTTCAGTGTTTAATGTATGATACATAACACTTCTTTTAACAACAAGACTGTGCATGCAACTTTGACATCATGGGACACAAGATGAATGCTTGTCAGTGTCATATATCTACTTTTGTAAACTTCTTTGAGAACTGTGGATGAAAAGTGTTGTCTAGGTGCTAGCAAAGGCATAATCATACAGCCTTAAGGTTAAATGTGTTATGTTGAGCACATCGTATATCAAGCTAAAGGAATGCTTTCATAAAACTGTGCTTTGGGAACGCACAGAATACCAGAAACTAATCATTTGGTTATAATCAGGTCACTAAACTTTGTTTTGGAATTTTACTTCTCTTCATGATGGCATGGGAAAAAACATCTTGAATTTCATAGCTAAAATGTAATGTTAGTCTATCAACCAAGAATATAATTTCTCTGGATCTGCTTCCCTAGCCTTTAATTGTGATGATTGTTAAATTTGCTAAACAAGGCAATGAATTGGATGTTATGATCTGAACACCAGTTAGTAAATTAAGGGAATTATTAGCAAAGATGCAGCATTTCATGTTGGACCGTCAGTTGTGTCATAACAATGAGTCCCTCATCTAGGTTAAATCCTCACTGTGGGATTCATTGGAACAAACTTAGACGTTTGCATCTGAGTTAGTCACCTTAGACTCAACAGACAGAAATAGGCAATTGTAGGGGTCATCCGTCTCATCCTAAATTAGATGGCAAAAGTAGGTCAGAGAAATTGTACCTTACAAGTGCTTAGTTGTGCGACTACTGAGTTGTAGTTATGTAAAAAAAGTTAAATGAATGAATCTCACTCTCAAGGCATGCAGTTAATATTTTCTGGAATAAGATTTGAAGGAGTTAACAGGTCTTTTCCGAGACAGCGATACAGTAATGGCAAAATAGTGCCTGAGACACAGTGAAATGGAAAAGAAAAAAAAAAAAAAGACTGTACTCTTCAGAAACAGCAGGTGAGAAGTTTAGGTATTCACCCAGAAAACAATATTTAGTTATAAATACACTCACAAGTTTGTTCTCATTGTCTAGGTATATTGCTTATGAAAAGAGTGATTTTTTTACCTACGTGAGACATACTGAGAGAACAGGCTTCTAAAACTGCAGAAGCAAAAGCTTCCTGCGTGACATTAGTGCTCTGGGCCTGCTATGAAGCTGTATCAAGTTCCTGGAAAAATCTAAATGATTAAGTCTATCTTGTCAACAAGATAAAAAAAAAAGGCTATTTATATTGATTGATCACATTTACTTTATTTCCTGTTCCATGCAAGATAATCCTAATTGGATAAATAGTTGGATAATTTAATCTTCAATGTGTTTTTTTTTCAAAATACATGCTTTATTGTTATTGCCATTTTCCTTTTTAGTAGTGCCTTGTATGAAAATAATGCAATTGTTAAGCTTTTATTCAGTTTTGGGTTTTGTTATTTGTTATTGGCAGTAAATATACTTAAAACATGATACTGTGGATGTGCTATATTAAGAAATATAAGCTTAATACACATCTTATTTTGCTAAGTAGTTGTGATAGTCTATAGGATCGTCTTTCATAAATATTAATGAGAAGCTACATTTTTAAAAGAAAACACTAAATCTTATGATTATTAGTTCCATTTTAGAAAATAATGTCTATGGTGGAATGCGTGACAAATGAACATATCTCTCACATGTGAATTGAATTATCATCATGAAAGTATGTGTCTTTACTATGTTATAGACATGTAAATATGCTATATTATGAATCAAAATTTTTTTCTGTATAGTCATATAGACATTGAAGAAATACAGAATTCGTGTTTTCATTCATATATAGCAGAAAGGACCAAAAAAAGCTTCTTTCATTTCTGGAACAGAATTTTAAAAGTGCATCCTTTTCTTACTGTGGTGTGTCTGTTGCAGAATGATGTGAACTAGGCAACATCTCATTTTGGCTTTAAAGGTAACTTGATGAAGATAAATAAATCCTGGAGGGTTTTGTTTAATCAGGATATTGGGGGGGGGGGGGCATGGAAAGAAGTCTACTTTCTAGAGACTAAGGCTGTATTTGCACACGTATGATGCCTGCCTGTGTCTATGTTCAAGGGAACATTTTTGGAGTTTCTCCAGGTAATGGGGAGGGGCAACCACAGGGCCTAAGTGAGGCATCTACTGTAAGAAATTTTCTTAAATCGAGTCTGTGCATGTAGAAAATTGTATACTGTGGCAATTCTTAAAAACTCCATTTTACAGGGCTTTTCCCATCCATAACGTCAGTGGGATCTACATGTACATACATTGCCCTTGTCTCAAAGTTTGCATTCAAGTCTTAGAGCTTCAACTTTATGATCAGGAAATCCATTAACACATCTATGTGATAAAGCAGATAAATGAAGGCCCTATTGCTGCAAAAATTGGAATGTGAAATAACTACATCTTTTATATGAAAAGAAGTAATGTGTGCAGAAGAGGGAGGAGTCAGGCAAGCAAAGTAAGGCTACAGTCTTCTGAAGAGGTAGGCAGTTTATCCTAGAGGTCAGAATTTCTTATTTCTTTAAGCTCATCATGTGACAATACAGGTAAGGCACTGAGCATGCTCTTTGGTTACATCTGTCAGATATGGACATCAAATTTTCCATTTGCAGCCCGATCTTGACTGCCAGTCCAGATTGTGTCTGAATACTCAAATACTGCATCCACAGGACTCTGTACTTCTGTAGAAAACCAAATCTCAGGTTTTTGCATATTTTTATGTGAAGTTATTGACCATCTTCTTCTTAGCTATATTTGATAGGGTATTTGATACTTTCAAAAACATAGAATTAAGGCTATAGACAGGAGAAAGTACTGTAAGACCTGTATAACTTCTTTGTTCAAGCCAAGGAGGAAGCTTCACGACCTCTTAAAAATATTTGCACAGCCTCATACAGTCTTTTAGGTTGCAGAAGCAATGTAGCCATTTCATTGAACCTGGCCCTTTCTCTTTTTGCGTTAAAAGCCAAAAGTGCCTGGAGTTGACACTCCTGTAAAGTGCAGCCCTGTGACTCTGGTGAGGTGAGAGGAGGCAGCTGTTGCACAACTGACCCTCTAGGTATCTTAATCACGTATTAACTGATCAACGTGCTTGAAAAAAGAAGCTGAATAACATAAAATACAATTAGCAGTACCTTGAAAAATCCATGTGTATTTTTGACAGTGAAGATGGGGACAATAGGAGTACTTGACGGACCAGACAGGAAGGAATAGAAAGGATTTTAACATGGTTTTCTTTAACAGCAGGCCATAATCGAGACATAGACCCTTGCATTTATTCAGTGCTGAGAGAATTACTAGTTTGATAACAACTAGGAATGTTGTTATTAAAACAGTATGTGCAGTTCATTTTCAACAGTTTTGAATTAGAGTCTGCACTAATGAAACGGATACGGTTTCTTTCACAAAGGGCAGATCTGTTAGTTAATATAGCTGCAGCAGTGCCTTGTGGACCATGCCTTTAGCTCTATTTGTATTTCACAGCATGATAAGCAAAGAGTGTTGATTTTCAAGGATCCTGCTGATGAAAGGTAATGGCATTATTACATCTTTATCTCAAAAACAGAACTGCATGGTAAATGATTATTTTTTCTCCCCCCACCCCTTTTTTTTTTGCTGTTGCACAAAAGGTTTCTTGGTTAGAATCCTTTTTTTATTTCTTTGAATCATTTTAGCCTTGGAAATGATATGTTATTATTTAATGTCTGCACAGCAAGCCTGAGAGCACCTAATAGCGAATGGATTGGAAGTGAAGTGCCTCCTGCTCACAGATATGGATCGGCTCAGTCACACGCTGTACCAGCTGTCATCTCAGCCATACTGCTGTGATTTAATTAGTCTGTTTATGTCCTTTCTAATAATATTTCCATCTCTATGAAAGGGCAAATGCGACAGGGACTTTTTTTCCTCTCTGGTTCTGCAGACTGAGGAATGTGGCCTACATCTGATATGCTGAAATGCAGGATTGAATCACTATTCCTGTCACTTCAAGCTGTTGATAAATTGTTCAGCCAAGAAGTGTACTTACTTCCTTGGGGTCATTTGTGGGCTAGGGGCCTGTAATCTGCATAGGGGAGAAAAAAAAAGAGAAGGACCACAGATAGTGGTTTTCTTTTCAAGGGATTGAGGCACACTAGGCTGATGAGCTTTCCAAAATGTTGAGTTTTTAAAATATATTTTTCTCTGAGACTTAAGGATTGCTTTATTAGGATTTGAAGAAAGGGTTTAGTTGTACTTTTAATCCTGTAACCATTTTGAGAACACTACACATCATATTGGGTCATCAATATATCTTTAGAAAACAGTATTCTGTACAAAATGCATATGAATTTTTTATTTTTTAATAATTCCGTTCATACTGATAAAAATGCTACCAGTTTTATAAAAACACAGTATTGCACTATGGCCTTTTTTCCCTCCCATATATTTCCATTACAGGACTTTTACAAAAATCACCTAAAATGCCTAGAAATATTTATAGACAAAAAAACCTGGCCAGGCTGTTGTCTTTGCTTCAGGCCCACAGTTGTTCAACTTTACATCTTCTTCTTTCTGGTCTCTCACTCCCTGTCACTCTGAAAAAACTCCTAATAAATGACAATATTTGGTGCTTTCATGACTGTTCTTAGCGATGGCGGTGATCATCTCCCATCTCTTTCCGGCTGATCAAAGAGAGGAAGGCAGTCTTTGCAGTAAGAAAGAAGACTGGCATTTCCCAGCATGAGATTTTGTAGGCTGTTGCAAAGGAGGCAGGTATTTCAAGTTGGGGGGACCAGCTGTCCAGGGAGATGCCTGGGACGGCAGCAGGGAGAAGTAACCTCTTTTGATCTCTTCACTGCTGCAAAATGTGAGTTTTTCCCTGTTCATTTTGACTCTTCCTTGCTCTCTGATGTGCCTGTCAGTGACAGAATCTGTATACAACTGTCTCTTTAGAAGAGAAAAGCCCCATAGTGTTTTTTCTTTTTTTTTCTTTCCTTTTTTTTTTTTTTTTTTTTTTAAGATGAAGAACTTCCATATGAATATGGAGTGCTACAGACCCTGATGCTGCTACTGCCATTGACTGTCATTGAAACTGAAGATCCAAATGGCAGACATTGCATACCAGAATGGGGCGCAGGCTTTTTTGGCTGTTGAGATCCTTGTGAAAAATTTTGTCTAGGGGGATTTTAGAGACGGCTTGCTTCAAAAAGTACACTTTAGTACACAGGTAACAGCACTTTCTATGACTTGTAACCATTTAGGTTTAGATTACATTTGAATGTTTTCTGATTTATTTCTTTACCTACACTACAGTAGGATGGCAATTCCTATTCACAGAAAGAAAAATTATGGTTTAATTTAATTTTGCTTCACTTCAGAGTAATGCTTGCCTTTTACAAGACAAGAGAGGCCTACTCCAGAATAGATTAGATGTCAATAGTTAAGGCATTTCGAGCTTTGGGATGTCACATATTTTTAAGCAAAAAGGAGTTCCTCTGTCACTGCAGTTTTCCCCCTCCAAAGCCTTCCTAATAGTTAGAGCACCCTTGTTTGTTAGCAACTTCAGTTTCACATATTCTCATCTTCTCAGATTTCATAATACTGCCTCGTCTCAGCAGTCAGAAGTGAGCGCATTGCCTAGGTGGAGATAAAAATGGATGAACTTTATTGTTAGACAACTATGGAAGGATTTAAAAAAACCCCACAAACACAAAACTTTCAGGTTGCAGTCTTGGATCACGGGACAAATGTTTAATATGCTTAATATCCTCTATATTTTGTAGCTCATTTTTAGCTCAATACATAAACAGGGCTGATTAAGTTATCTTGACAGAAATATTTTGATGAGAGCAAACAAACTTAGCAGTAAGCATTTGACAGCATTATTTATTAATATGATAAATGAATTGTGAGATGTGTGATTGTGTGATGATGCATTCATTTAGTTGTTCCTTTTTTTCTTTTACTAATCTCTGTCATGTTGGATTTATAAATGGAACTGAGTGACCTTTGAAACTGTGATGGAAATGAAGAGATAAACACAACTTGAAAGGACAAACCAATTAATATAAATGTGTTACACATAAAGAACTGATTTCAATCAATTGCTATCTATGTAAACCTTTCGGCACCTAGCTGAATAAAATAGAGCAAACAGGTTATGTGACATAGGGACAAAATATACATTTAACTCTTTTGTTATGTAGTATGGATATCATCCAAAATACACATAACACAACAGAAAGACCAAGGTGTATGTTTCGTTGTGCTGCAAAGTCCACTGAGATGTAACAGTCCTTGAAGATTATATTATTCAGATAATCAGAAAGCCCTGCTGATGGTGTTCTTAATTTTATTTTTTATCTTCTGTATTTTGGTGAATACTTAAAGCAGCCTCTATTTCACTTGTTTGCTCTTTCCAGTACTTATAATTGAACTTCTAAAACACTTACACAGTATACTTTTAAAATATCCCAGTCCAGGAATTTCTAAATAGAGTGTTCATTTCTTCTACAGCTGCCTTGTAATGATGAAAACATTTATCACCCTGAAATCAATACAAATGTCGTGGGCATCCTTGTTTAAGAAAATTATAGCATCTCTCTCACCCTTATTTATTTATTTTTTTCTGAAGAATGAACCTTTTGTTATATGCATTTTAAACTGCCTGCACATATTGTTCTCTTTACAGGCTTAATTAGAGAATATGATCAATTTAATATAAAGGTTTCAAAATACCGCCATTGATGCACAACAAGGGAAAAAAAAAAAGAAAAGAAATACAAGCTTGACATTTTAAAACACTTGCATTTGAAAGACTTTCACTACTAATTGATTTTTAAAAGAGTTCTGTGGAAAAGTGAACTCAGAAATGTTTGGAAGTGCCTTGGCAGCGTGCCAGAACATTTAGTACAAAGCATAACTAGACAGTTTCTGAGGCCTTACTACAACCGAAAAGATATGTTCTTTGCCTTTCTTAATCTAATTTGGTATCCCAGCTGTACACTTACAGATTATGCTGGGTATTTTCAGTATCTTGTGGACATCTTTAAATGATCAGTTGGCACAAGGCAACAACTTCCCTGCTGTCACAGGGAGGGTTAGGCAACACAAGGGTTTCAGTAGTGAGATTTTCTTTAAATTTCCTAAAACAAGGTATAATAATGAATCCATGTTCATTTCATTATTTTAGGTGGCATTTGGGGCATATTTTTCTGCTAATACTGTTTTCTAGCATGGATTGACTGGGCCAAAGTCTGTTGTTTCTATTTGTCTTTATTGGAGTTAACAGTTTTGTGTGGAGTGAAAAGGAGGGCAGACAATATCTTCTATTCTGTAATAATTTTCTTTAAAATTACCTTTTAGCTCAGACAATATGACACTGCCTATTCTATAACATTTTAGAGTTCTTTGTTAGTTGACTGAAGTTGAAACAAAAATCCCCCTTTTTTTGTGGAGTATGCACTTTGAAAACCTACATAGACAGCTGAAATATTAATGGAAATGACATCCATTCTATTTTGGAAAAAGAGCAGACCAAATGATAACGGGTAACATTGACCAAAAGCAATTACTTTAAAAGGATACTGCTAAGTATCTGAGAAAAATGATTCCTTTGACTAGTTGTTTGTCAGGCCCTGTGTGGTTTTTATTGATTGCTCTTGAATATATAGCCCCCATGATTGAAAACGCTGCTGGTAATGTCCTTCTTTTTATCGTGCTGAGAGTATCTTATTGAGAATAATAAGAAAGAAATTTATACAGAAAACAAATACACATTGGAGTTTTAAATTAGCCAAAAGTGGTCTATAGATTACCTATGATATTAATTTTCTAGTATGTCTTCTTCTCTAAGGCTAGTATTTAGAATTAGATGACAAAAAATCAGGCCTTAAAAGTTACATATTAAGTATTTGTTTACTATGTGGTTTGTTTTCCTCCCCTCTCTGTATCTGATTACCTCTGGAGCACTATAATTCATCTGCTATGAAGTATACTAAGTTTGAAATGAGTCATAGATAGGAATTTAGCCAGTACTATTTCTTATATATGAATATTTTATCTATGCAGCTGACTTTTTACTCCACAATGGAAGATTTCGTCTTAGTGTGAGTGGCTGGCATCTCAAAATGCCAC
The DNA here is from genome assembly GCF_947461875.1 of Haliaeetus albicilla. Classification (NCBI taxonomy): domain Eukaryota; kingdom Metazoa; phylum Chordata; class Aves; order Accipitriformes; family Accipitridae; genus Haliaeetus; species Haliaeetus albicilla. Next base: position 20,922,787 of record NC_091497.1, read on the forward strand.
CAGTCTATTTAAATGGACACTTGATTAGGATGCTCAAGTGAATGAAGATAGACACAGGAATGGATTTAAGCAGCAGGCTGCAGTTTTATTAACTTAACACTGGAAAGCTTCTGAAACAATGAAAATCTTCCCAGACTCCCCAGCTGCACAGGCTCGCCGGACAATGGAATAAAGTTTGTAGGATTTGGTTTGTTCTGGGATTCAGTTCTTCTTTTCAAGGTCTTTGAGTATGCCTCTCTTCTTCCTTGTTCCCACAGCAAGGCAAAAGTTACCAAAGGGACACCTTTGGTATGGTGTGCCTTTTTCAGATGCAAGAGTTTGCCAGCAAAATTCTGTTTCATTTATTGTTGTGATATGCTTACTAGCAGTCCTCCAGATTTAAGAAGGAATAGCTGGGGCTTTGCATTACTTCCAAGTTATCCTGTCAATTGAACTAAAATTCCAAGATGCTTTAAAATCCATTAGGCTCCAAAGAGAAAAAATCCTTCATGACTCCAGTAGTAATTGTTCAGTCAGTCCTGAGGCATCTTTAGGAAAAAAAAACCTAGCCTGACGTCTCTAGTTCCCATGCCCCAGTTACATGGAGGGAGAGTGACAAAGCAGACAGATAAAAGATCTGGACAGAAAAAGATCTGTCCAGAAGTTGAAGTCAGCAACTGGAAAGTCAGCAACAGTAAGATGGAGAGTTTTTGAAAGAAAAACCCATGTCTTTTCCACCTATAGACTGAAAGTCTTAATCTAGTTTTTTACCCCGTAAGGTGAAAGCAGGTGATACTATGGATAATGTATCTTCTATCTATTCTGCAGAACTCACCAACACCCTTCCTTAGACATCTCTTTAAGGCAATTTCACAAGCCTCGTGTCTAGGATAGTTGTATTAAATCACTCTTCTCCTCCCTTGAATTCCTTGGTTCTTTTCTCCTATACAGACACTTTTATTACATTGGGTCCAACATTTTTCTTAATGATTGAGAAACCAATATCCATCCTTTTGGAATCCATGTAATGTTTATATGGTTCATTCTGGCTTAGAAGTCCCCATTCATTTTGTTTCCAGAGATGTACCACATCAAGACTGTTGCAAATATACAGGATTTTTCAACTGTGTTTGTATGCAGATCAGATTTAGCAGTAATTTCTTTATATGAAAGAGAAGGCAGGTCATTTTTTATTTATTCAGGAACAAGGTTTATGGAGTAATGATGCCATGGATGCCAACAGCAGAATTTCTCTCTGTGTAGTGCTCTCCCAGACATGCTTAGTCACTTTTAGGTGAAGTATTTTCCCATATGGATACTGTGTTACTTCAAGGACTGGAAAATAGTATAGTCAGTTTATGATGACATGGAGCTTCACCAGTAAACCTTGATGAGACTACCCTGGCAGCACACAGACCCCAGTCAGGTGCCTGTGCACCAAGGTCCCTATTACCAACAATGTCTAATTTCTGGTTCTGCACAAAACTAGCCTGGATGGCCAGAGCTGAGCTAGGACTGGGTAAGGACCTACCTTTGTTCTGGTACTGAGTAGATGCTGAGGATCATCCCACAGAATACAGGTAAGTGGCCCTGCAGGAATCAGCTTAAGTGTGGCTGGACTTGTTGGTACAGCAGTGCTAGCCAGATGTCACAACATGGCAAAGAATAATGTTTTGCAGTCCATGCATTTCCTGAGATACTATTTAAATACCCTGGAAAATGGAGAATTTGGTGTGTATACACAGTTTGCTACAGTTCTGTAGCTTACTTTGTTTTCTGGGAGGGCGGAGATCCTTGTTCCTTTCAATATCACAGGCTCTTGGTCCTGGTCTCTTAAAGACTGGAGCCTTCACTTTCTGTTTCCTCTCCCACCACACCCCCCAGCCATTGTTCTCCAGGACAACATGCTGGGAAGACTTTAAAAAAAATGAGAGATGTGTGGAGGGAAGTTCAGGCCTTTACTGGTGTCCTGTCACTTGTCTAGGTCCTTGCATGCAGTGACATGCAAACAGTCCGTGCCTTGAACGTGCTGGAAGTCCTGCAAGCTGCTCCTGTGGTCACAGCAGAAAAGTGCCAGGTGTCTTTTTTTCCCCCAGTAACCCCTTGAAGCCTTGAGTATGAAAATGTGTTTTTTAACAGATCCTTCATTAAAAAAAAATAAAAAATTGGAGGGGACAGGAGAGGTAATCACTTACACATCAGATCTGAGTTTGCAAGGGAGCCTGCCTGTATAAATTTCTACTCTCCATAATCACAACTAAGTTACTTCTGCCAAAGCAGATGAGATGTTCCATGTGTGATTATGATTACATATATATAAAATCTAGGGGCCAGTAAAACTGAAGCTATTTGCAGGCCTTACCCTTAATCGTCACAGATATTGGAGGTGTCTTGGGGCACACACAGAACTGCTGCTGTACCTGTACAGCAACCAGGCTTGCACTGGAGTCTCGCTGTCTCTGATCTGAAACTGAACTCCTTGCTCTACAGCTGAAGCCTGAACTGGAGGAAGAGACACAAAGAGAGCTCTTTCTTGAAATCCCAAAGTGCTGTCTAATGATCGGTGACAGTGGTAGTGGTGGGAAATGGTGGGGGAGAACTAAGGGAAAAGGGAGCAAGAAGGAAAGAAAGATTAGGATGGGAAAGTGCTGGTTGGTTAAGGATACTTCTGAATATGCTTCTCCTTTTGTTTTGTGACTGGCAAGCTCTTCTGTCTTACTGCTGTTGCTGTGGGTTTTGCATGGAGATGTACACTGGACAGGCTAAGACTCTGGGTCATATGTGTTTTGTTTATCTTTGTATGGAAAAGCTGATTTGCCAAATTAATGTATCTGAATGACTGGGGATGACATTAAACTTTATTTTTATTTTCCAAATTTTTTGTGGCCAGTACTATAGGTGTGACCTCATCTAGAACTGAATTTTTGGCTATGACATGCCGACTACTGTTTCAGTACTGGAATACTCCTTTACGATGTCAACACCCTCTTCCTGTTTTGCTGTGGTGTGATACAATTTTTGCGGTGTTCTGTTTCCCCTCTGTCTCCCCTCATCATCCCTTGATAATTATTTTGGAAAAGTAGTGTACTTTACTGTTGCAGTGGTGGTGATGACAGCTGTTGCTTTATCAGATGAGTTGTGTAGAGCAAAGCCTGGTACTCTTGTAGCCACATCATTTTCTGCAAAATTCTGCTTTAGATTTGGAAAGGGATTTTGTTTTGTTTTTGTAATTATGTTCACAGCTGCAGTACAGCTGTATTGTCTGATGGAGCCAGGAACAAGGACACAAAAAGTTAAAGCTGAGGTCCAGCTTATAACTAGATGGAAAACTGAATGCGACGTAAGCGAGCTTGATAGCCTGATGAGGAGTGAAGCAAGTGGGACACAGAAAGCTGGAGAATCCAGATGCAAGTTTTCTTCTGTGCTGGTATCAGGATAGGAAGATGATTTGTGCAGAACTCTTCTAGAGGCCGAGGGCTATTTTAGCCAAATTATCTAGGGAGCACAGAGAAAAATAATTCAGGATTTATTGTTAAAAATAACCATCAATTTTTCATCAGTGATATTCTCTGCTATGATTCATGGCTGAATATGTTTGTGCGGGAGTGGGAAAGTAGGGATGAAGAGTATTTTAGAGACAATAATGAATTAATGTTGCCATGGATTTTGTAGCTGCTACCGCAGAGTTTAAGAGTTGTCGCCATGGAGTTAGGTCTGTTGTGTGCTGCGGAGTATGCAAAGGACCTGTCCTGCGGTGACTTGCTACAGCAGTGGTTAGCTGTAGGGTGTTTGGATTTTAGACAGTAGTGGTAATAGTAATATTTTGTTTAATAGCTAGAAGCAATAGTCAGATTGCATTACTGCTTCCGTTCAGATGAAAGAGAAGTAATGGTGAAGTTGAGCAATGAGTGAAATCTTAGATACGTAAGAAATAGTAGGTTGTAATTTATAACAATGCGTCTGTAGAAGGGTCACCTTAGACATAAGTGGAACCAACAAGCTTTTCAAAAGTCTGGAGTTGAAAATTGTGTTCAGATAAGCAGTGGGAAAACTACCTGACTGTCCCTAAACAAAAAGGCCCTATTAACTCTTTCATATTTAGGTAAAAATGTTCCATTTCCTATTCAAATGGTGAGCGAGTTTTTCTTTTTGTCCATGGTACTCAGATAATACAGATTTAGGTTGTGTTGTTACCACTTGGAAAGTTACTGCAAAGTGTTGTTCTATTTTTGTGCTGTACCATTATGAAAAATGAAGTGGAAATTAGTAATGTATTACTTTTTTATGGGAAGGAGTGGAAATAGTAGAACATAGTTAATTTTTTTAGTTAAATCTGCATTTTACTAAATTCGTCTGTATCTCTGACTTTTTGTAAGATTCCCCATCCTTCCCAATAGCTATTGACAGTTTATTTTAAAACAGACAAAGGCCATAATGCGAAGAGATTTTTTTCCACAATCAGCATCCAAAATAAAGAGTTATAGCTGTTAAAAATTGGTCTTAGTGTTATTCAGATCACATAAGACTTCCTTTAATTGGCCCTTAATAAGCTTGGTTTAACTGGGATTTAAAGAAAGAACAGTGGTCATTAACATTAGCCAGATTAAGACTCTGTTAATTACCACTGAAAGATAAAGTAATATGCAAAGATGGGGTCTAAAATATTCTTGCACTTAAGCACCCAAGGAAGTTGAGAAATTTCTTGCTAACTGAAATGAATAAGTCAATAGCTCTTTCTCTGCAAAGCTTAAAAAAAAAAGGAGAAGACAGAAGAGAGTGAGAGAAAGAGAGAGAGTAAAATTACTATATTTAAATACTCTGGCTTAATTAGCACACCGTATACAGAAATAGTTTCTATTTTGTTTTCATTTTTTTCTGTCCCTCAAATATAACTTATGATTTGTTTCAAGTATGTGATAAATTCTGTATGAATTTATCATTTTCTGGCCATTAATCTTTTGTATAGACAAACATAGTCTAATATATATTAGTATATTTGTTTACAGGCTTTATATTTGAATATCAATAAACAAATATACATTAATGTGAAAATTAATGAATATTTATACATGAATAGAATGTATAAATATATGTTATATGTCACATTTATATATAACACTTTTAAGAATATTTTTCTTAATACATAGTAGCAATAGAATCAAATATTTTAAGTGTTGTAACCAAAATGTTAAGAAGATGTATCCTTACAATAATGGCATTTTTGTGATGTCAGTATAAATACTTTAAAGCATTCCTCAGTTATGACAGTCACTCAAGTATTGGTGTGACATAGTATTTCCACTTTGGAGTGGACTTGTGGTGAATTTGTCATGGTATCCTATCCATCACAGCACCCATCAGAGGAAAGTTCAAGAAACTGACAGCAGGCAGATATAGAATCATCTTCTTCTTTGCATGAATAGTTCCTGACTAGTCTTCATCAGTCAGCAAGGATTTATAATCTGAAATGAGAAGTTTTTAATCTCACAGAATTGTTTCTTACATTTAATGTAATGAGGGCTTTTCCCCACTACTACACTAAGTGATAAATTCTGGTTTAAACAAACTGTTGTTCTCAATTATTTCCATCTGTATGGTTATAAATATTTTTAAAACAAGTAATTCTGTTTCTTCCAGGAAGTGATATGTGCTGATATGTTGCATCTCAGTTTCATGGAATATTTTCACATTCTCGTATAGTGAGAAGGACTAACAGTTGTGCCAAACTTACTGTTACGTATTCTCATATACCAGTGATCTTTTTCACTTCCATCTCTCTAACTAGACTGGTAATCTTAATTTAGAAAAGGCACTAGTTGTGTATTTTCTACATTTTATTTCTAGTTCTTTATATAATCTTTAATTTTCTTTAAACTGCCTTCACACTGAACAGTTCTTCAACAGTATCTTCTTAGGAGATACAATCATATTAAAAAATGAAACAGTGATCAGTTTGTATGTCAAATAAATCCATATATTCTATTTAATTCTTTTTAGTATTCAAAGATGCTGGAGTTTGTTAGTTTATTATGTTCTTTTTTTTAATTGTTTATTAACAATGTAGTTGAAGTGTGTATTTTTGAGGATAGATGCTGATAAGGCACTACAACGTATTATGGTTTTCTTTTCTGTTTGAAATTGCATGTAATATGTATTACAGCTCCACTTTTTCAGTTAGCGATCAATAGCAAACCCATGATATGCCAGATGTACTGTAGTATTTTCTAAATCAAATAAATTAAATCAGCAGTGTTTCACTAGTTTCTAAAGACTGTGTGCATATAATATTTAAAAAAGAAGTAAATAAACTAAGAAAATCTTGTGTAGTTACAAAACATACTTAAAATCCCGTCTTTGTATATAAATCCTATAGTTCAAGTATATATATATATATATTTCTAATTATGCTGAGGGTCTGGTTCTCCTATTTGGAACCCTGAGTTGAGGATGCTTGGCAGATCAGAGGGTTAATCCTTAAATCATATCTTATGCTGTACCTTTTGAATATAGAACACCTGCAAATGAGAGAGAACATTTCTCACCCATTCATACAGAAACTGCTTCTTGCAGAAGACTTGGGACCATGTGGACATTCTTACCCTCCCAAGGGTGCACCTGACACCTCCTATGCATTCTTTCATGTACATATTTTAAGTATCAGATGATAACCATGGGCCATAAAATCTGTTGCTTTTAAAATAACAGGAACTGTGTTAACAAAAGAACTTGCCAAACTTATTGTCTCAAATAAAATAATTGAAAAACAGGGCCAAAGAGGAAGAAATATGCTTTAATCGATAGGCTATTTTTACATGTGAATGGAAGTTTGGATCCATTCTGCTGGATGAGATACAAACTTTATTAGCCTAAACCCGGTCAACCTCAGTCCTTTGTTATATGCAGGTTTTCTCTTTGTAGGCTGTGCAGTACCTCCCTATTAAATTTCTCGTTCATCAGTTCATGCCAAAGCCAGCCAGAGTGTTGTCATTGTTGCCTGAATGCTTGTGCTCAGAGTGCAGCCTTTGCTATGGAGCTGTCTGTATTTGCTGGGGACTACCTCCAGTACTTACATATGGGAATGAGGAAGGAATCGAGATAAGATTTAGTCTGCAGACCAAGAAAGTTTCAGAGAAACTTTGCATACGGGTGCTTGTTACTGCTTTTATGGCAGAGGAGATACTGAGAACAATCTTTGCAGGTCAGCTTTGGGAACTAGTTTGCCATAAATGTAGAGGCTTTGGCTCAGCAAAGTTTTGGGGGATCCAGTGCCAAACATGTAACCTACCAAGTGACCCTACTTTTTCAGAAGAGTTTAAGGTGTTTTCCAGGATAGAAAGATAATTGTGCTTTGTCAGCTTAAGATTTTCCAAACCATGGAAAGAAGTTTAGATGTGTAATTCATGTGTAAAGAATGTATAGGCAAACTTTTTACCAATCATGCTACAAAATACAGTACAATCAATTGAAAGATTCTTTGCACTCTATATGGAGCATTTAGCTAGTGATACAGGCATTCACAATAGTGATTAAAATTAACAGGGTTTCACTGCCATGGCAAATGGAATAATCCTTCAAATAGAACAGTGTAGTGTGACTACTTTTTCTAAGCAGCACAAAATTATGCCATTGAAAAGAACTGGTTTGGATAACTTAACAACTGCTAAAAAATAGAATCAGTGTTTAAAAAAAAAAAAAAGAAAGAAAGAAAGAAAAAAAAGGCTACCTCAAATATTCCTCTTTACATTTTCTTCTTTCCAATCTCCATGGTAAATACTTCAAGCACTTGCCAGTGTACTCCCTCAATGAAGAGCAAGGCTGAAATCTGTCACAAATCATACCTAGCTGCCAAAGAAATTCAAATTGCTGTAAGCACAAGTGCCAGGGGAGCTCTTACAGCGATGCTGAAACCATAATGCAACATTCACAACGAGATCATTGCATCATAATCTCCTTCTGAATGTGACTCCCTTTGTGTGTCAGGTGTTTGCATGTCAGAGGGAGAGAAGAAAGGGGATTGCGAGTTTAGAACAATCTGTTGGTCTATATTAAAGTTTGGGGGTTTTAATATTAGAAATGACCTGGTTTTATGCAGGATATTCCAAAGGCTTCCAAGCTACTTGCTGCCCTCTAATCCCCTCAAGTACAAAACCCTTTTGTTAGGAATATTCATGTTTTCATTTTAGACAAGCTAGTTACTTGGAATTCTCTCTAAGCCTATAAGCTTGCAGAAGTTAGTATATATTAAAAATTATATTTATTTTCAGTATATGCATCACAACTATTTTAATTTCCTAAGTGCACAATCAATATTTAAATGAAGAACATTTGATTCTTTCTCAGCTGTATCAGCTTTTGAGCAGACTAAGTTTATGAAAATCCATGGAGGGTTCTTTTCCAGATTTACAGCAGCATAAGTGAAAGGAGAATCAGGGCCATATATTACAAAATGTCATTTACATTAATTCAACATCCATCAGACCTGCCTTTATTTCATGCAGTCATGCTTACAAAGTATATGGAGGTTGTTTTGGGCTTCTTTTTGGTTTTTTGAGGGCTTATCAATATAATCTAAGACCTGAATGTATGTCCTCAAGAAAACTGCAAGATACAGTGAATTAATAGCAAAGAAAGCTGGCAGCAGGTTGGTTCAGAATAGGAAAGATATGAGTAAAGTTGAACCTCATATGAAGGTGGCATCTCTCTCACTTGACTCTGCCACCTGATATGATTATAATCAGTAATTTTGGCTACAAGAAAATATGTTTGATTCACTGTGTATGCAACTGAAAACCATTTAGTATTAATGGTCAAAATAAGACTGTGGATGAGAGTATAGATAGTTTCACCAAAAAAACAGAAACTCACTTCAATTGTCCTTCTGCATAATTGAATGTACTGCTTTTATGATAGGAATATAATGGTGATTATCACAAAAAAAAAAAAGGGAAAAAAAAGTGTTTGAGATCAGTCATGTTTAACCCATCTAACTTCAAGAGGTGCTAAAGTTTGGAATCCAGTTGTCCAGGGCTCAAAAAGAGATAGATATCCCCGATGGACAATTAGTACCAATGAATATGTGAATTACTATGTACAGCTGAATGCCCATTGTTTGACGATACAGGCAATCTGAGGCAGCTGGTCACGTAAACTGAAAATTTCAGTTAACTGAATCTAGGTCTAAACACTTTATAGCTGAGTTGTGTGTCCTGTACCATGAAAAGGATTAGGCAGGACTGCTGTAGTTGGTATCTGTATTGTTTATTCCTTAACTGGCAGGAAAAAAAAGATAGATAGATAGATAGATAAGAGAAATGGTCAATAAATGTATTTTAGAAGAACAGATATATCTGGATAGACCAGTTTCAGACCTACATCTGAAAAGGTCTTAAGTGTAAGTTCTAGTAAAAAGTTAAGCACAGAAAACAGTGAGGGAAAGCTCAGATTTTTTTTTTTTTTTTTAACCTGGAAGGCCCTGAATAATTCCATTTCATTAGCAAAACCCCCATGACATTAAGAATTTTATTACTTTATCTTCCCTAGTTTGCCCCCACTTTGCACTAAGTAGAGCAATCCCGGTTTTATGCCAAAAGACCAGGTGGAACCCTCCCTTCAGTGATCTGTAAGGCCAAATTTAGCATATCCTGATGTATATGCATTTTAGCATATGCCTTCCTGATGTATGGCACTGAGCACAAAGCAAGGAACCACTGTAAGTTTCACCAAATCGGGTAGTGTGAGCTCAGAACTAGTGGTCTTGTCGATAGAGCATCACTAAGGAAATATGGACAATATGAGCAACTCAAACCTTTTTTGCCCATCTCCTGTGAAAACGTCTTAATTGGCAGTGTGGAAACTAGTCTGAGTTCTCTCTTAAGTATTATTTGCTCCTTCTGCATTGGGACCACTATGGTGAAGTGAGTGCAACATTTATTGGAAAAGAGAGAGGGAATGATTGTGTGGTTCAGTAATTGGGATGCTCTGGGAATACCCCAGGGTTCTCATCTAGGGCCTCTTTCTGTGCTTTATCAATATTTTTTGTACACTCAATTTAAAATGTAAAATGTAGAAATAGACCTTGAAATGCCTTTTTGTTTTTAACTTAACAGAGTAGATGCTTGTCTTCGGGAGTGGAATTTATGGGGAGTTTAAGGGTAATTTAAGTATCTAGGTCCCAGAGTACAATCTTAAAATCCTGCCAATCCCTTTACAAGTCTACAAAGGTCTGGGACTGCACGAACCTAGAGGAATGGAGATACTTTTCAAAACTGCTGTGTACTTAACACCCAGGCTGAGAAAGATAACAGTTCTGAGATTTTCTTGTCCTTGATATTTCTGTACTGTCTAGCTTAGGCAGCTTCATGCTGGTTTTTTTTTGCCTTGAATTCTGGGACGCTTTTTCTTCCTGTGCATTGTGTTGTAGATCTGAGTTGCTTTCAATTCTTTATGTCAGCCAACTAAAACTTAGAGGTTGTGGTATATCTGTGCCTTTTCTTGTACCTGAGCATAAATGCTGAAGAGCAATGCTGGAGAGAAGAGAGAAAGAGAATAAATAGTACTGCATGCTACTGAAACTGCGTAGGGAATTTAGGTAGGCAGAATGCAATTATGCATTTGGAATATAGCCAGGACATATGGGTTAACACATGTACTCCTGTGAAAAGTGCCATGGGATATTTAATGACTGTAAGTTGTCAGAACTCAGTTTTACATCTCATCTGAAAGACAGCACCACCAGCAGCATGATGTCCCTTCGCACCATGCTGGAGCAGTTCCTCAGTATGGACTCAAAGGGAGTGAGTGGTGTCTCCTGAATCACTACTTCCATTTCTTGCTGCAGCTGGGCTTTCTTGAAAGATTTGTGTTAAAACGTTAATCAAGCCCAGCTTTCTTAGCTAATGAGGTCCAACAAGTTCACCATCCAAATTCAAATATGAGTACAATGCCTCTGCCAGAAGTGGCTTGCTGTAAGATGACACTTTACCAAACATTTCTTTGGAGTGGATGGTGTTACCCTTCTGGCCTGGCCACCTTTGGGGAATCTCTGATGAATGTAAAAGTCTTGCTCCAAGTTAAATAGTGAGTGTGTAGTAAAAAGATAAGCAAGTTTAGCAAAAGCTTAAGAGGACTTTTTATATCAGCATATTATGGCATGATAAAAAATAAAAAAATAGAAATGAAGAGGCTATATGTCAGCTATCATATATTGTAGAAACATGAGGAATCTGTTATGAAACTGTTACGAAAGATGGTTTTAGGTCTATTACGTATTTAATCTATTTATCTCAAATCTACTTCAGTGGCACCCACACCTAAGAACAGGCATTACAACCTCATCTGACTGTTTTTGATTGAAATGTTATGAACTTTTGCAGTCCTAACTATAACCAGAGTGCCAAAACCAACTATTATATTATAATTTGGATGGGTTTGATGCCACTAATTGTTGAAATGGACCCCAGCCTGTCCCGTCAATCTAGGACTCAGTGGATTCATCTTCGTGTAGAATTCTAATGGCAGATAATTTTTATTGTTTTTACCAAGGGCCACTCAAATTTGTACTTTGTGCCCTTAATTGATAGGCTTGATTAATGAGGTTGTATGACAGAAGGTAGTTTACACCCATTTTCTGAAGTTTGAGCATTCAACATAATCTATATGAGTAGCTTTTGCTATGTTGGTCTGCCGATAGGAGCTTCTTTACAGGACAAGTGGTAAAAGGCTGGATTCCACAGATAAAACAGCTTTTGTGATTCTTGAGTAAATAAATACATTCAGTTCCTGCATTACACCATTTTTAGGCAGCTTGTTCCCTTCCTGCAGGGCGTTAATGCAGTTTTTCTTTGCAGTTGGGACTTTCTTTTTGATGTGGTGATTGACTGGAGTTTGCCAATCATTTGTTCAGCTGTGTAAGCCCCACTAATTTCCCAAAGTTAATCGTAACAGTGTGTATGGTTGAGATAATGGAGCTGGTTGCCATACTCAGATGTAATCCTGCAGACAAATTCTTGATGCAAAAGTCATAAAACTGCAGTGTGAAAGGAAGTTCTTTTAAAGGCGAATGTTCAGCATATTGTAAAGTCTTTCCTGTTCTATATGTTTATTTCAGTTTTGGTATAAAAGAGGCTGTCCCACCCATTTTCTCTTGAAAAGATATGATAGTATAACTATTATCCACTTGGAATAATTCATTTCTTGTTTTCAACTATGAGAATAGCTGAAACAAAATTTAAAAAAAAAATGAGAAAGGTTTAACTATAAAATTTTAAAACCAGTCATGTTTCCAGCATGAGAGGTAGTTAAGAATCCATACATTCTTAGAATTTATTAAGGCACCAGTTACTTATGTGGTGAATATACTCTGTAAAGGAACAAAAATGAATGCTTTCGATATGAAAGGCTATACTATATCTGCAACTGCAAGCTATATATAACAATACTTGAAAATGCAAGAAAGAATCTTATTTAAAATTATAGGATTCTGCATTATAACCAAAGGAGAATAAAGGAAAAATCTATAATGTTTCTTAAATATTCTGCAAGCTATGGAATATGCTCTGAGTCTTAGCATACCAGCACTAGCAAAAAAGTTGCAGTTTTGGTATGCTTCATTAACTGTTTGCATACAAGACAAAAGTGCTTTCTGATGAAGTGTAAAACCAACTTGGGACCAATTTTCCACAACATAAATTCAACATTCATTCCATCCCCTGATATTCTTAGATTCAAACAGCTAGGGAGGTTTTATGTCTTATCTTTTATCAATAATTATTTTTAATTCTACAATTTTAGATTATTCAGCCAAATGTAATAAGCTCAGAGTTGATTTCATACTGTGATGATTGCTGTTGAAGACATGTTGCTTTCTAGACTACTGTGATTAGTCTGGTTATGCATGTTTTTAACCAATTATTTGAAATTCTGTATTATCATACATCATATATCATACATCCTTACTAGAGGTATTTTTCTCAAGATTTATAATTGGGCAGATAGATTTTATTCAGCATCTATGCCTTCAAAGTTGAATTTAAGATCAAACCTTTTTAATCTTTTTTTTTTTTTTTCCATTTGTAGTGGGGTTGAACTAGTTGTGTGGTAATAATGTGTATTTTAGTGAACTGGAAAGTGCCCTTTTAGGTTTGGTGTTGCACATCTGTGAAAAGTGATTTGTCATGATAATGTAATTAGTGCTCCTGCAGCTAATGATTAAAATTTGTTTGCTGAAATCTGTTTTAGTGGTCTCAATTTTTCTGTTGAAGCTTGACTGATGATGGACTATCTTCATATCCTACTATAAAGTGCCATGTATTTACTGAATGAAGTTTATTTTACTTTTATTATAGAACAGTTTAGCTGCTTAGAGGAGTCACTAGTCTCCTCTTCAGTGAGGTTAGAGGGTACATGGCAAATTTATGTTGCATTAGTGCATACAAAACATTTGGATTTACAGGAGTTATGCCTGCCATGAAGGTTTGCAAGTTATTCTAAATCACTTCCAACTTGTGTGACTATTCTACTCAGGAAAGTAGTAAAGGTAGGCAATAGAGGAAGGGGGAATATTGCAATTTTCTGTTCAGTTCCATGATCTGTAGGCTTATTTTTAGTTTGGAAGGAGTTTGCTTGCGGTAGAGAAAGAAAACTAATACTCTTGTGGAAGTTTGGTACTAAGGGAGGGGGAAAGCATGCTCTTGGTGGTCCCCTACTTGCGGAGGCTACTCTGTAGACTGCTGAGAGATCCCACTCTAATCCTGATAATAAATACCAAAATGTCTCCCAGTTATTATAGATACAAGTCTGGTATGTTGATTGGCACTTACAAGTATTAGAAGGCTGTGTTTTTGTCATATCGTCCTACAGTTGCGTTTTTAAGCTACATCTGTACTATAAAATGCAGCAGGACCTGTGCATGTTCTTGAGGGTTGGTGCGGAGTCACCCATACTGTTCCTGCATTTGAAATAATCACAAGCGAATTTAAAACAAAACAAAGCAACCTGTGCTTTTGAGTAGTGTCAAATATTTCTTCATTATTAAGGTCTGTTTTCTAGCTCCTGCTTACTCACATTGAGGAAAAAACTAGAAAACACTAGAAAGCACCTTTTTCTTTTTTTTTTTTTTTTTGGCCTCTACAGTTATTCTTAGATCTAGCTCCTGTGTTTTGGGAAATGTTCAGGTAGATAGAGATGGGCAAATTTCATCCTAGAACTGGAGGTGCTGATGGACAGGCGGAAGGGATACTGAAGAAACTGGGTACTGACATCAGAAGAACATGAGCATAATTACTTAATATGCTATATTTGACCCCACGTCTAGCCTCACATATGTATTGAATTAAAGTAAAATCAATGCTGAATACAACCACTGAATAAATGTTTTAGAGCCTATTAAGTATGTCATTCTGTTTGAGTTTTGTGCTAATTTCTTTCCACATGTTTAAGCCCATCACATTTTTTTCAAATGCTGCGTTCAGTCTTTTACTATGTGTGCATTAAGCATAGGGACTGTTAGCACGTCTGAAGTAACATCTGCTCTGTCTTTTTGTTGTTGGGTTCATGGTATAATTAGCTCTATATTTCACCAAATACAATTTTGCTCCCATGGCGGATAGAGCAGCATGAAGAAAACATAAATAATTGCAGATTAGAGAAACAGAAGGCAAAGTGGGTGTAGGTGGCTTTGATGAAAAAAAGGGTTAAGGAGAATAGAAGGTCAACTCATTATAAGATATAACATTGTTAAAATTATACTTGAGTATACTCATTTCTCACACCCAAAGTATATAATTTTCTTGTTTAACTCTACCTAGTTTTGCTAAAAAGAAAGGTGTTTTAAAATAGAAACTTTATTTTAGGTTATATGCATTTAAAAAGTCCTAAATTATGTGTAAGCTTGAATGAGCAAGAACTGATAGACGAAGGTATGATTTTTTTTTTTTATTAGTTTAAGATTACAGGGTATAAATCACACTTTTCTGGACAATGCTATGAAGTTTATCTAAAGACTGCAAGAGAAGAAGTGTTCCACTCAGGCTTTTAGGTGAGCATTATGCAGATTGCTAAGCAGATTTCTACTATCTGACAATTCACCCTTATGAACATGCTTCCAGCAAGAAAGACATCAGCAACTTGACTCAGTGCAGGTACCTTGAACCATTTGGAATGCCTTCAGGCATCCCACTTGGCTTCCAGCTTCCAGTCCTGAATGGCAGAGATCATATGCAGCTAGGTGCTCTGTCAAATTTGCAAGCCCTGTGGGGATACATCAGATATCACAGGGCACCTGAAATGACAGCAGATGCCTATATGCGGGCAACTGAATAGACCTCCAGTGCTTGCAGTTGCCTATGTAACACAGTTTCCCTGTCTCAGGGAACAATAGTATCATTAATAAGACAGTGAAAAAGGATGTTTTCCAAAACAGAGCTAATATTTCAAAATTTCTTGCTTGCCTTAATGTACACTTGTATAAATGCTATTTTAAAAGAGTTTCCTTTCTGTAATGCCCAGAATTAATCCTGTGATTGGTGCAACTAATAATCAATATTTAGATGATGATATGATTGTGTGATGTCTCATCTATTTTAAAGTTATTTTAGTCATTGTTCTCAGCCTTGTCTAAATAGAACCAATTTATAATGAGAAATAAGATAAATCATGGTGGTTATGACTTGGCATAAAGGATTTTTCTAGCAATACTCATGGCTGATCATACTCTGTCCATGATGCAGATCATCCCAAGTTTGTACCAACAAACAACATCTCTGTTAACAATGTGCTGCTTTTCCCTTCTTCATCTCTCTTATCATGCAGTATCAGAAGCTTTCCAATTACCTCATCCAAATAAAAATAAATCCCAGTTGTTAAATAGATCCCCACAAGAGGCAGCCCAGCCAACTTCACAAAAATGTTCTTCTGCAGCTTCATGGGTCTGTTGCGGTTGTGTTCTGCTAATAATGATTTTCATCCAGCTTTCTTGGAATTGCTTAAGAATGTAGGGAAAGAGTTGTACTTGGCTTTCCCTTTCAGCATATTCTATTAGCTTCACTGCTGGAGGAAACTCTTTAGTTTCTTGCTCGATGTTGAAGGCGTTTGTGGTGCTGCAAAGGTGCTGTGAGTTTGGAAGATAAACAACTTCCTGCACTTGCAGCACCACCACTCTTATAATTGTTCTCTTTTTGAATTTCCATTTTTTTTATCTGCTGTGCATGTGCATATATGCGTCTTGTACATTTGGTTTTAGGTAGGCAGCTTGACAGAAATTTCTTTTGCCTGTTTCCAACGTTTTTTCTATAAGCAGTAATAGCCTAGCCTTTTTAATCAATGTATAAAAACAAAGCATTAAATTCTCATTGATATACAAAATAAATCATCTTAAAATTAGTTTATTATTTATAGCTTAGACACACACATAAAGGATTTACAACTTTCCCTTCTTGACATTTTTTCTTGTATTTTTTGCCTGTTCCTAATTAATTAAACTTTCTTAATTTGAAACCTTAAAAAAATAATTAAAAAAACCCAGTTATGTCCAGACCCTGGGGTAGGAGATAAATTGAAATTTGAACATTATAGCAGGTCATGCTGAGGTAAGAAACATAAGATTTAACATCTAAGGTTAAATCATCATGAAGTACAATGATCTCAGTTGTCACTGCTTTTGTGTAAGCAGCTTTGTTAGAGTTAACTATTTCTGGTATCATTACAATATTGGTCATTGTAATCTTCAAAGAATAGTACAGAGCAAGTAATAGGGCTACTGCTACTGGTACAGAAAATGTAATTTTCCTCCTCTTTTGCTTTCAGACTACAAACAATAAATCATTTTGTTGAAGAGATAATAAAGCACCAACTGGGTGCTGGTTTAATTCATATCAGGGGAGATCTTCAGTAGCTGTGTAAAACAAAGTAATTAGAGAAGGAGTTATTTTATGAAAAAAATTAGATAGATTATTTTTGTGTATCTCTTGTGTTCTTACAGGTGTTAATCAGAGTAGAGTAAAAAAGGTTGTATTCTACTTCCATTTTACATCTGAGATATAAAAGTTATAAATCAACTACAACAATTACAAAACACATAAAGAAAAATCCCAAGTGCAACAAGAATTTAGACATAAATGACTTCATTGTACTGATGAAGGTTATGGTTGTTTAGTGGGAAAGGAAAATAATAAGAAACATAGCAAATAAATGAAAGAAAAGGATGTCTTGGGGGAGGGGAATGGGGAAATGTTTCCTTAATAAAGTCAACATACAGAAATAAAACCAACATCTGCTCTGCATTTCTCTATTTGATTTCACTTTTAATTACAGAACTTCATAGTTAAGGCAATTTTAGTAGATCTTTAGTTTTTCCTTTATTGTGGTTGAAGCTACTGACCAAACTCGAGAGGCACTGAGCATGTGTTTGTGCTCTTTTTTGGGACTTTGAATAGTACTGCCCAATGATGGATCCCATTTGCCTTTTGAAGGCATGTCTCCTGGGGCTTCCTGGCTTTTGTGTTCTCCATCTAGTGAGCTTCAACTCGGTGGCTCCTGATGTTGGCTCAGGTGGA
The DNA here is from genome assembly GCF_947461875.1 of Haliaeetus albicilla. Classification (NCBI taxonomy): domain Eukaryota; kingdom Metazoa; phylum Chordata; class Aves; order Accipitriformes; family Accipitridae; genus Haliaeetus; species Haliaeetus albicilla. The sequence continues at coordinate 20,940,315 of NC_091497.1, forward strand.
TAGGGAGAGTTATGGAAAGAGTTTAACACCTCTGACTTCTCTGTCACCCTCTGAGTGTCTTTAGGTTTCTTACATCATAAGTGGTTCTTCTAGGCCTTTTTTAATGGGGAGAAGCTCTGTTTATGCAGCATGGACAGAGATGGGGAGAACTGGAGGAGATTCAGCCAGGGCTTAACTGGATACTTTTGTGGTCACAAGCAGCAAATTTGCACTACCCAGAGAAACCACCTTTAACATGTGATTAATTGCTCTGTCAAGAAAAGATAGATATATTACTGGCTTCACAAAATAGTATTGTAATACAGCTTCAATTTGACATACTAAGTGATTAATAGATAGGTGGTTTTTGTTAGTATGTCAGCCAAAAATAATTGTACCATGGACACTGTTGGGGTATGACTGCAGTGATTTGAATAAGTGAAAGTGCACCTGTTGTAGGGTTCTGTATAGTTAAGAAATTTATCTTGAACAGGTGGAGAGTAGTGTGCCTGCAGGATTTCTACTCAAGGATATCAGCGCAAAGCTGCATAGACTAAGGACTTCTAGATAATTGTATTAGATTTTTATAACTAGGTAGAGTTCTTTACAATCATAAACTCTCTTGCAAGAAGTGAATTTCACCCAATAGCCCTTTGCAAAATCCCCCAAATTATAATAGTCTATATTTCTGAGCAATTTATCCTCAAAATCATATACAAAATTGCTATGTGGATTGCTGAAAGAGTATTTGTACGGTATTGTCCTTTCTTATTTCTTAAGTGATGAATTTGCTTCATCCTAAGTAAAAAATAACTGGCATAGTCTTGAATATTTTCATTTTTCATTACACTAAATAATCTGTATGTAAATATGTGCAATATACATGCTTCAATTCTTAATCAAAGCTCTTCCAGAGATCAGCTTCTGCAGCATCTCTTTTCTCCATACCATACATGATCCTTGGGCCCAGGCATTGGATTGACTCCACTTTTCAGTGTTGTGCTCAAAGTAGCAGAGATGGTGTAGAAAGGGATCTAGACTTTATAGGACTGGCACAACTCATTTTTGCCCTTTGAAATGAAGTAGATTCAGGGACTTTATAATCTGCTTTTTTAGGACCACACTATGGCACCTGTCTTATGAGAGCTCTCTAAATTATGTTGTTGTGATTGCTCTTGATAAGCCAACTATAGTCACTGGCCAAAGCAACATCTTGAATTACTTAGGATTACTAAAGAGCATCTTCTCATCATACATGCTTTAGAGTCAGCTGTTCCAATAAGTGATTTTTATGGTTTTGAGAAGTTGCTTCACTAAACCTTGACCCAGTGTGCTATATAACTAACTGATTTACATGGAAGTTCTGGAGGTTACTTCTCACTACTCATGTATTACACATGGGTTAGTTGCCTTTTTGATCTCCATTAATATTGTGCACTCAGAAATGTTCTTCAACTTTATGATTGGAGATTTTCTCCATCTGTAATTTATTGTATGCTCCTATTCTATAAAAATAACTCCCTCACTGTATCATATTGTATACATCTTACAGAAAAAAATCACTGAACTGATCACATGGTCAAAACAGGTTTACCTCTCAGTATACTTAATCATTCAAAGTATATTACTGTGACATGTTTTATTCCTTATGTTTATGTCTGTCTCATAAAGTGACCTTTTAGATAGTGAGGAGCAATCAGTTTTTTCTACTACTCGTGGAAGGCAGGTGTTATAGAAAGGTTCCTACCCCACTTATGTGGCTTTTCCAACTGGAAGATTAGAATAGTGACTTTTAATGGAGTGCTGGTTTGCAATGGTATTTTAATGTTGCCCTGGAAAGCCTTCCTCTGCAACCACGGATACCAGCTTCTGTGCCCATTAGTTGTATGTGGTAGGTGTATGTTGCATCTTGGCTACGAGATGAGTACAAACACATTCTGCTCACTCTGTGGTTAACTGAGCCGTCTCTCCCTGCCTCACTTGTTCCCAATATTCTATTTTAATTGGCTACTGTGGATTATTTAATTTATGATTGAGTCGCAAACTGACCCGTGTTTCATCTTTAATTTAGAAGTTTGGATTTGTATTTATTCGTTCAATGAATTTGCATTGTTTTAACTCACTGACAATTAATTGGGCAGCCTAAGTCAAACTCCTGGCAGTGTTTTTTTCTCTGCATGATCTCATTCTTACTCACTGTCTGAGGCCTCTTTCAGCTTGAGTGTGGAGGGAAAGGTATGCCCTCCAGCATCACATAAAGCCCCAACCATTTCAAGATGGCTGTTTGAGACTGAACATAGAAGATTTCAGCAGATGGCTTCTAATTACTTGAGATATGCCAAAGTGCTGAAAGGAGTATTTGTATCTTCAAACCTAAGGGGTAGCTGTACCTGACACGATGTGAGTGGCATGTGCATTAATGTACCCATGTCAGCATTTATTCCATCTACAGTTTCTGCCATGAGCTTTATCACAGATAATTGTCTATGATATGAGTGGAACTTCCTTGAGTATTGTTGTAATAGAGCTATAACTAATAAACCTATTACAGAAAGTAGAAGAAAATCTATGCTTTTTAGTGGAAAGTAAAAATAAAGAGACAATCTATATTCATACTCATTTTATTGAGAAAGCTATGGAAACTTTGAATTAAAACTATCATTTTGACCTTTTAGTTGAGTTTATAGGCAAGTCCCTTCTTATGATTGCGAGAATTTTTTTTTTTTAAAGATGCAGGGAAATTACTGTTACATTAGTTGCATTAAATAATTGAGAATTTTGAGAGAGAGATATGTCATGCTCACCTTACTCACACTGTTAGTCTCAGCAAGGTCAAGGGACTAATTGTGGACCCAGCCTGCCCTAAGCCAGTTGCAGTACATAATTGCATGCTGCCCTGGGAGCAGCATAAGAAGGAAATTGTGACTTGAAGCGATTCTGTCTGGTATTCTAGGGGGTAGGGTCAAAACTGGCCTCAGTGTCTGCTCCCTCCCTTCCCCTACCGGTGGGTGGTGAGTCTGTAGAACTCATTTCCCCTCCTGGGCTGCCATCTGTGATACAATAAACCGATTCACAGAAGACAAATTCAGTTTATTTCGGAAGGTTTGTGTATCAAACCCTTCTGACTCGTACATATTCATGTACATCTCTGTTCAGAGTATTCAGTTTATGTGCTGAAATAAAATTCAAGGCTTCATATGATAACATGCAGAATTTTTTTCCTCCATACAACAGAGATTTTGTTTTGTATTATTTTTAAACTTGTAGGAGCTTGTGTTAATCAAGTAGTAAACTTCCCCCACCTTTTTGGTGATGTTTGATTTACTAGTGGTTCTAAGACTCAGCACGAGCCATTCTTCTAAGCAGCTTGTTTAGCCATAGAAAATGGTCACCAACTAGAGCTATTTATGTAGGACATTCCAAATTCCTGTGAGTTGAGCGGTGTGTATTTTGGAATGCTTTAACCTCCTCACTTAAATTAACAACTCCCTTTAATTTCGGCTCCTTCCAGGAATACATCCCAGTTTCTCGGGAGAAAATCAGCAGTCTCATCAATGCTATCTTGTACTGGCAAAAAGGTGTATTAGCAAAGGTAGAATGTAGATTCCTGTATGTGACTGTGAGCAGCAGATCACCCCTGATCTTTTGGCAGGGTCTACAAGGGGAAGATTTGTAGCTTTTAGTGGCAATGCATTGCATTCCCCATCACCACAGTAGAGATTTCTCTGAGAGTAAACACTTTTATTTCTGAGTATTTAAAAAATCCTGTTTAACATTGTCAGCGACTTTGTTTATGCTACTTCAGTAAAATATAATGCAGGTTTCTTTTTCCCCCCCCTCGGATTCAGGTAACACTGGAATTCACTTACCTTTCTTCTTGTTACAGTAAATAAAAAATAATCTCCCTTAAAGTGATTCTATCCAATTCTGAAATAAAAAAGGAAATTACAGTTTCTGCCACTATAATTCAACTTTTTAACCACAATAAATACTGGTAATAACATCTGGCATAATTGAAACAGGCACAGTGAATTTTCCTTTGAGGAACAGTATACAGTTATTATTGCTTAAACACTTCAGAGGAAACATGAAGTTACGTGGGTTTGCTTGCTTAATACACAAAGAGTTTTGTAGTCAATGAGACGTTTTTTCTTTTGCCTGCCTTCTCAGGCCTGTTAAATGATGCAATGTGGTGGTCTTGTTAGACAATAATAACAGAAACAAAATTTCTTTACTAAAAATTTCAAATAATCACATAATATTATCATTTACTTTAAAAAAACACTATTGAAATAATATTGAAATTGAAATAAGCCATTTCAGCCATATTCCAGTGCCTGTCTAGGCAGTATCTGTATTGACTATTATATGCATATTCAGAAATTATCATATTAAGAATATTACATTTGCTTGAAGTATAAAATCCTCTGCAGTAAACCAGTTTGACCAGGGCTCGTTGCACTCTGATTTACAAAATTAGAAATCTGCTTTTTATTTTTCTTACAGACATTTTGTACTCACATTGTTGAAGCCCTTGTATACTGTGTCAGAGAAATGTATATGCTTATAAATTAAAACCTGTAATTTAGGTTTAATATTTTATTTGTGTATTTTTATGTTTACTTTAAATGTTTGGTAGCAAAGATACAGCTGCATAATATAAATAACAGCTCAGTAAAATCAATAGCCACAAATTTTAGTAACCAGTGTGAATAGTGAAGTTTACTTTTATCAAGTGACCCACGAACAATCCACTCTGCACCACCTAAGTGTTACTTAGACTTTTGATTACAATCTTGATGTCCCCTGGGAGGAAAGAAGGTATAAATACATGCATAACAAATGTGGTCCTTGAACTTTTATACATCTGTGTGCATTGATACATGCCAAACATAACATACTTCAATTTATTCACCTTCAGGCTTCTGCAGAGGCTGTTAGATTGTATAATCTGCATATGGAGAGCCTTTTCTTGCCCAGCTCCCGGACCACCTCTGCGAGAGGCTGTGCTTTGGTAGAGAACAAAGTGCTGGTGGTATCTTCTGAGCTTGGCTCTCTCTGGGAACGAGAGAAAAGCCCACTGAGCCTCAGATATGCCCTTTCTGCATCCCATGAAGCACATCGGTCCCTGTGCATGCTGCTCGTTGTACAGGTAGTGTGGGCAAGGGCAGGAAAAAAATCAGCAAGGTCTTCCTTTTTTCTGTCATTTGTCAGGAAACAGGAGATTTGTGTAATATGCATAGAGTCCGGGGCAGGTACAGAACAGCTGAAAAATTTAATGTTTTGACACTACTGTGCTTGTAATATGCTGCTTTCTTAAAGTTTAGGATAAAGCTTCACAACAATGTAAAACTCAGTCAACAGGGTGTTTAGATATGACAGTACTAAGCCCAGGGTAAATGCCCAGCTGCACCCCAGAAAGCACCAGGTCCCCAGCAGGGCTGGAAGCGCGGCCACGCCTGGGGAGGTGTCCCCCAGCCGGGGATGCTTACCCAGCCACAAGGACACCCACCCAATTTGGGATATTATGGCACACAGCTGGAGGGTATGGGATTTTTTCTTTTCTTTAATCTAAACTGAGATGCTGAAATCATCACATATTTGTAGCAGAGATTTTTAAGAAGTATGAATGATGTCAGGATTGGTGATAGAATTGCAAGAGTTGACAACACTATAGATGGCATAAACAATTATTTTTGGCTACCTTTAGAAATTTAACACATTAAACTAGAAATTTATCAGCAATAGATTTTTCTGAAGTGTCAGCTACATCAGCTGGCACTTGTAGTGTACCTTTTGTGCAAGTCACACTGTAAACTGAAATGCAAAGTACATATGGGTAGGAAATCCTTTTCCTGTGAATTGTCCAATCAGTCTTGCATTGTTTGAAATTACCATCGCTGCATACTTACCATCTTTTCATTTAGAATAGGAAGATTGTGAAACTTTGAAGAAGCAGCCATTAAGACTTTATTTTCTATTAGATAATTGTATCTGTCTGCTAGTATTTTCTTTTTGCGGTTCAATACCATTGCGTCATGAGTCTTTTCTGCTAGTTAAGTACATGTGGATATTATCAGAAATATAACCCATTCTGCAGTTTCTGTGTGTAGGAGACATCTGTATTCAGAGACTAAATCGTGAATAAGAGTCTGACTAGCAAAAAGCAATTGTTGGGATCAAAGTCACAATCAATCCATGCACTGATCATTTTGTATTTGAATAGTGACTTCAACCTTATTTGCCATAACATAGCCACATGCAATAATAAATATCTTTGCACTTCATTTTAGTTTTAATTTTAAGTAATTGCATCCAGCAGATGCCTTGATGCACAAAAGTATCATATAATCCATGTAATTATAGTTTCTGCCTATTCATTTATTAGCTACGTTTACAAGCAAGAAGTAGGTTTGTATTTTTTCAAAATATATGCTTGGTAAGCACTCAATCTAAGACTTATAAAAACATTATCAATACGTTCTAATTAATATTTGCTCTTTTCCTTAAGCTATTATAAGGATACTTAATGCACAGCCTAAAATTAGAGTTGACAATTGCAAATACAATCCAACCAACATAGTAATAAAATCAATACTTACATTTCCCTTGGGGCCACTATTTACTGTTTGCTGTGCCATTTCCTTAATGGAATGGCAGTTATGTTTGCAGAAACCTTGTAACTACGATTTTTATATTTTAACTAAAAGCAGCTTTCCTGAAGTAGTATGATTAAAAAAGAATCTGGAGTTGCTTTCAGAAAATTGCTGTAAACATTTTGTAGCCAGTTTTAACAAAGACTAAAAAGAAACATCTTTTCATAGTAAATGTCACTGAATTCTAAAATGAATTATTTGTAATGTCTAAACTCCTTTCAGTTGCATTGCAATAGACATTTGCCTTAATCTTGAAATACTTCCCTGATTTGTTTTTAGTTTCATTTACTCAGTTCAAATTATTCTTAATCACTGAAAGCTCATTCCTGTGTGGAGGTCTGCAATGTTCTCAAAGCTTACAAGGGAGTCTGGCAGTTTATTTGACTTAGCAAATTAAAATAATGGAGGAAAGTATGATCTTTGAGATGAGTCATCGCAGCTGTTGCACAGATCTAATTTTGGTCTTTTGACTTGGTGCTTCTTTCACTGAAGCTTGTCATTATCTTTATCCGGCAGGGCAGCAAGCATTTCTGTGCCTTGCAATATGACTGTATAGTACAGAAAGCATGGTATAGTTGACATCTTTAGTGCACACAAGTGTCATATGTGTTTGCATATTCAGTATAATATTTCTCTAACAATCCCTGACAAGAGCAGTGGGCATATGAATGAAAATCTGTGAGTTATCATGGCTTAATAATTTGTTCCTTATGGGGTTCTGCTGACCATGCAGTGTGTTCTCAGCATAGGTGGATTTTAGGGTAACAGGTTCTGCTGTATAACATGGCTACTTACTTTGGCTGAGCTATCAGGGACTGATTATTATCTCTAATTATTAACTAATTATTGCCTTTGATCATGTGGCCATATCCTAAGCTTCTGCTTGCAATTCCATTCTGCAACTACTATTTCGAATAGCATTCATATAAGCAGTTCACTTGTAGTCTGCATCGCTGTCTATTTATAGTCACTGTAAGCACATTGCATGTTCGGAACACTTGAATATCCCTTCCATGTGAAATTTCAGGATCTGCTTTTCTTCCATTTGTGGTGATATGCCAAAGTTGCAAAATATGGAATACAGAAGAAGTTTTGAAATATGTTCATCTGAAAGCACTGGAATTAGAAATGCTTTGTTTCAGTGATGTGGAAAGTATACATATATTGAAAAATGTGTAATATACTTCCAATAAATCTATAAATGCATAATGTAAGACAAGGTATAAACCAAAATATGCTGAACTGAACTGAAAAAATACTAGAACAAAATGGAAGTTCAGGACAAGGTCCTTTAGTCCAGTTCTGGATGTTTTTATAACTTTTATGTTACAAATGTTATTTAAATTGCAATGTTCCTAGTAACTTTTCTGTTAGGATGCTTTTAAAAATTATGTTGGCTCTTGTCTTTTACATGTATATATAAGAATATGCATATATGTATACATAGTACAGTTTATGGGTAGATTGTGTCTTCAGTAATCAGTGTTAGAACTTTGTAAAATTTTAAGCTGAAATTTTTTTCTAAAATATCTTTCTTTTATGTCTGCCCTCAGACCATTATTCATTGTTCTAGGTTTCAACAGCAGCAATGATTCAGCTTCCACAGAGAACAAGTCAAGAGAAAAATAGGAATATCTTTCAGTATTCAAGTATTTTCATGTGGTTTAATGCTTCTAAGCTTTGGAGGAAGGAGTTAAAATTTGTCATTACGATGACACTATAGTACCTGGTTCTGATCATGTGAAAATCAGTCTGAATCTGGCTAAGATAGAAATTTCTGCAATTGTGTTTGATATGCCCATTAGACTTGTTTAGAAACTTGCTGCTCTCTTGCAGCTGTACTGGTATGGTCCTGCTAAACCTGGTCTCCAGCAGTTTTGCAAGAACAGAACATTATTTTGGAACTTCTAACTTTTGTTGTCTAAATTATAGTGGTACTAACATTTTCAGCATTTCATGACTGTTACCATAGAAGAAGGTCTTGCAGTTTGTTTTTTGGATTTGGCAGCTGTAATTCCCTGCACTTTACTAATATAATGCTTTATAATATCCTTCAAGGATACTGTGTTTCTTAACAAACTCACTAGATTGCCCAGAATAAGTTACTAAATCCAATCTGACTTCCACATATACCAGTGAAAAGCTTTCGGTAGATCTGATGGAAGCCGGATTAATCCCATCATCAGAAAACAAACAAACAAGTAAACAAAACCCCCATGTACTCTAAAATTTGTCCCAATATGATCTAATTCTTTGAGTCTTAGAATTTGTTTTATGCAAACCCACAGTACTTAGTGGCATCAGCAAATTTTGTTTTCATTAATATTTGGCCAAAGTAATTGTGTGAACAGAATCCTAGACCCATTCAAGGAAACATATTTTGAAACAGGATATTGAAAATAAAGTCCATCGGACAACAAAAGTCAGTTTACATGCTGATGTCAGCATTTGTGTGTGGTGATAAAGCCAAGCTCTTTTCATGATAAAGATAAATTCATATCCAAATCTTTAATAAAAAACAAAACTGATGTTAGCTTTTTACATTAAAGTCAGAAGCGTCTTTGTAACTCTTCCCAGAGACTCAATTGTTCGGAACAAAAGTTATGTCCTGTTAAGAAAAAAAATTAATCACTCAAGTTATTACGTAGGGTGTACTGTGTATTCCAGGCTCAAGCTTTATACTGAAACCTTTGAAGAGGCTGCCTATACCTACCAAATGTTGTAATTGATACAGAATCATTGCTATACAACAGCTGCAATAACAAGGTGCTGCTGCCTTTACTTTAATCTACCTCTCTTTCTGCCAGTTTATTATGTTTTGAATTTATTCTTTTGTAGATCTGTGAGCTATCTTTCTTATGGAAATTAATCTTTTTAAAAGATTTGTACTCTCATTTTCAAACACTAATACATTCATTCAAGTATCCCATTATTCAGAACCAGCTGGCTTTTTATCTAGTGATATTTACTTCAAAAAGCCAAGTTAAATGGTATCATAGATTAATTCTCAGGGCACAGGAAAGCTTTTTTAGAGAAAAAGAGATTTGGTAATTACTTAGAATATCGCAATAAAATCACAGAACATGTCAAAAATGCGTTATATAATCTGTCATAATACGAAACTTCAAAAAAAAGTTAATTCACTGAGTTGAACATAGTATGTGGCATCAGTATATGATTTTCAAGTGGAACATTATGTAAGGATAAAACTTTGCTGTGATTTATAATAAGCTATGTCATGATTTTTAGTTATGTATTTTTTCTTTGCAGAAAGCACTGAAACTTCAAAAAGGGCATTATCCACTGAAATTTCTTACATAAATCAAACTGGAAATAAGACACATTTTACAATTCAATTTAAGATCCCACAGAGACAATAATGTTGCAAGCTGTGCATTTTGCAGAGTAATATAGTAATGTCTAGTTTGCATTTTTGAAAAACCAAATTAATCACACTTTATTGAATATGTTGAAGCAAACCTAAAATTCATCTATTATTAAAAAACTTGTGCAACAAACACAAACTATATTTTATACATAAAGGACAAACTCATTTATTCATTAGGTTAAAACACTTGGAGTTTGCATTTTGTAGCTATGAAAGAAATGACATTTGCTATCTGTTCTCCTTTTTTAAATTTTTCAAAGTTTTATGTTCAGAGTAATCTGCTTGAAAAATTGTACTAATACTTTAATGTAGTATCAATCCTGAAGCCTATGCAGAAATCCCTGTGGAAACTAAGGGTAGTCTTGATTTTCAGATTTCCTTTTTTTAGTGAATCACTTAAACAGGACAAATACTCTGTTATCATATATCTCATATTTAAATAACGTATTTCATCCCTTGATAGATTAACCACAAAATAATAAAGTTTTTGGCTGATTTTTAGCATTTGTACATCACTTAAGCTAACATTCCTCGGCACTACTTTGAATTAGAACATGTATCTTTGTACTCAGCTGTGCTCAGACTGGTACATCAAAGTAATCGGAATGAAATTTGGGCCTTAGTCAACTCACACTGACTTCAATGGAAACGGGATTTCAGTCTTAATCTTTTAAAGGGAAAGATACTTAAAAATTATTTATAGATGTTTTCCTGTTACGGAGTATAATTGTGGAATTATGTATTCTACATCTTACAGGTCATGTAAGCTGTATGCCAGATTTGTATGTCAAATGTCAGGTGCTACTACTTATAATTCCACTTCTAGGAATACCACTCTAAGTTATTCTGGCCTTTAGGCCAACTTTGATTTGTAGGATTTGATTTCTAGGGTAATTGTTGCCTGTTAATGATTTGTCTGTATATTTATGTCTTGATGATTTAAAAGTGAGAAGTGCAGCTTTTACTGTGAACCAGTAGTCATTACATTTATTTTTTGACAGAAATCTATATTGCCTATATACTAGACAGATTGGTTGCAAAAACAAAGCTTTTGAAAAAATGTTGAAGTTCATTTTAAAGACACAAAAATCTTAAATCAGAATAAAAAAGGGTTTAGAATTTGGAAAAGCAGACACAGTTTTTGCATAACTTTTCCTTGAGCATCAGGAAAACTTCTGGACCTTGTCCAGTATTTTAGTTCAAGGTCTATGCCTAAAGAGTTTTCAATCTAAAATTAACATTGTTGCTTTTCTTTACTTAAGCAGCATGTATTACAAAGGATCAGTTGACTCACATTTTCTTATACGCAAGAGTAGTAAAAAGTTTGACAACATATTATGCACAATGTTTTTCTTTGCACGTGCTTATTAGTTGTGTCTGACAGAGGAAGACACCTCTTAGGCCCCATTGAGAAGCACTTAAAGGACATTCATGTGAGCATTCTCAGATGAGTTTAGTATTCAAGAAAATGACGTGGTTTTACAGTCCAATACTTTAAAGGAATCTGCTGTGGCTTCTCTTTGTGCTGTAATGGACAAAGTGGAGATTGGCTTGGGCTGAACCTGAACAGATATAGTGGTTACGATGACCTGACATTTTTGATTTATTAGTGATAATCCCAGAACACCAGTCCCTGAACATCAGACTGTCCCAGCAACCCTTAAAAGGTATTTGGGACTCTGCTTTGTCTGACACTTTTATCGAAGTACAGACCTGGAAACCTATTCTTAATATTGTAACAGGGACATGAGATAACATGCTCACCTGCTCTTGAAGAGACAGCATCATGATTCCTTGGGTTATACCAAGAAAATGCTCATAGTAGAAGTGAACAGTTTTTCAGAATAACCAATTCAACAACATGCCTAGCAGTGTGCATTAAAGAAAACACCAGACAAAGATTTACATCCAGATCCTTCTCATCTGCCGTGAGGTGGCTAAAAATTAGCAGCGCCGACTTCTCTGTAGTCAATAATGCTCTGTAGTAATGGATTGTATGCAATAAAACACACTGCCAGCTCCAACGTGGTAGAACAATTTCAAGCAACATTATGGTGCCTGGCCACCATAATGGAATCCAGACAACCAGCTGAGGTGTTTTCATATGGCTTTGAGAAACTTAGGGTGAGTAATGATCTACAAATACCTGATACTGCGCTGGACAATGTAAAATGCTAATGCATGTTTGTAGGGCTTAAGTCTGAGAGACTTAAGTCTGAGAGGCTTAACATGGAGAAACATCTTTAGCCATGTGGTGTGCAGAGGACCTAACAGGCTGCTGAGAAGGCATCTGGCCCACCTTGTTATTATAGAATAGCCACTAGTTATACAGTAGTCAAGAAACTTATCCAGAAAGCAAGAGACCTGGGAACAGAGGTTATCTTTGTCAACATTCTACCCACAATTCTGACCTGAAGAATATTATTACTAATTGAGTCAAGGCAGGGTGAAGTAAAAGTACTTTTTTGTCTATATGTGTACCTATTGTCTCTTCTGTTATGTTCCCCCATCTCTGACCAGCTGAATTACTGGTCATGAAGAAAGATTGATGGAGCTAGGAAATAGAATAAGACATGTGCTTATATCTTTTCCTGACCACTGAAAGAGTCTACCATCCTGATTTTTACTGTGTGAGATGGATCTGGATGTAAATGCCTTGCTAGGAATTTTGTCTAAGACACAGTTACACATATTGTTTAAAGTACAATTAAAAGGTGTGTGCATTCTGCACAAATTGGTTTGATGAGAGATACTAGAATGACTATAAAGTCATGTGGGGTTGGTAAAGTTCAGAGTGTTAAATCTTGGTATAATAGCTTAGGACAACTTTCTTGAACTATTACAAAAATTACAGAGACAACTCTAAAGACAATACTGAATAAATTATCATAACGTGCTATCATTTAATGACAATAGGCTTTTGTGTCAAACGCTGGCTTGGCTCTTTTGTCTCTGCCATAGTAGGTGAAATTGTTTGCCATTAGAGATGGCTGTTGGTAACAGTGGTCCAGACCTCTTCAGAAGTAAAGAAAAATAAATATTTTGTATTAAATAACTTCAAGATAGTGATGTCTTTCCATTTTAAAAGTGAAACAAAAATAACAAAATTAATTAGAAAGTAGTTACCCCCTCCCCCCAATCCAAGAAAATATTTAAGAAATTTACTGTTTAAGATATATCTCTTCCATATTCCTACCCTCTTAATCCAATTTCATACTTTTGGCTGCCTTTGCATTAAGATTTTACCTTTGATCATTTTTGTAAGGCTCCAGTCAGAAAAATAGCAGCAATTGTGAATGGAGTAGGGTATCAATGTGTAAATAAATAGGAAAATATTGGTAGACTAAATCTCAAAGAGAAAATTATCCTTTTTGCATAAATAGCAGCAATTGTGAGAAGCAATTGTAACAGACAGACATTTATATATAGATCAAACTTACTAAGAGAAATTCCTTGTAGTCTGTTGTCTGTGTATATGTACTGTTTCTTACAGTATTTTCACACCGTAAGCCCTTTGGGGCCAGGACTGTCCACCTGCTCTATCACATATTATTACTACTACTGTTACTACTAGTCATACTAGTTATTTTTTTCATCGTTACCCTGACAAAACAATAAATCACTTGCAGGAACAGTTTCAGCAGTCCAGAAACAAGACTCGGGATCCATGAACTCTTATATAAGATTTCGTTCTTTAAGTAACAGAATGTCATGGTCATCTGTCTTGGGACATGGAAATACAGAAAAAATCCTAAAGGCTTAAGTGCACTATGAAGTTACTGTAGCATAATGAAGTACTGAATAACAGCTGAGCTGAATAATGATTCTTAGTCTGTGGTGAACACAAAATAGTATATGTGTTAAACCTGAACGAAGGAAGCATGATTCACGGTATGATTTTGCTTGCTATGCTGAGCATCCTGGATTTTGAACTGGTTGACATACTTGCTCCATATACAAAGCCAAGTGTATGAAAAAATGATATTTTTTAGTAAATTTCTAGCTGACAATTGTTGTACCATTTATGTATTTACATGTGTGGTTTGTGTGTGTGTGTGTGACATAAAGGTAGAGATGTACACACAGATACATACATATGTGTTCAAATAACACTGAGGCGGTGAACTTGTGTACCTAAAAGCTAGAAAAAGGGCATTTTAAATAATAATAATTATAATTATTATTATTATAATTATTGTTATTATTATTGTTATTATTATTATCACTGGATTCCTTTGAAGTGTGAGCCCATTACATGCTGCAAATTTGCAAAAAGACTATGTAAGACCTAAAAATGATAGACTATATCACAATGGTCATGAGAAAGCTAAATCAAAGCTGTACAGGCAACTCAAGACTAAGACAATTCCTCCTGAAGATTAGAGTTAGCACCTGCTTCCTGAAGGAGGAGGAGGTGGCTCTATGAGCCTCAGAACTCATGCAATCTTCTGGCTTTCCTGCAGCAGTTTTCTAGTGTGGAAGAGACACAGCATCAATTCAGAAACCTGTTCCTGGGGCAGGGTGTGTCCAGCCCCGTGCTGCACATCAAGCCAAGATCTGGGCAAACACGTCTCCTTTTCCCTGAACGGAAGACGCAGCCATGTGCTCCAGAGAGTGTCTGAAACTTGTTGCAGCTGGTGGGGTTTCAGGCAGCAAACTTGTGGTTATTTTTCCCAGAGAGCACAGGGATATAATTGCTGTGAGACCTTGCTATCAAATTTGCTTAAGACTGATATTAATCTGTTTATTAATGAGGACTGATTTTTGGTAATTTAGCCTTGTTTTCTAAGAAAACAACTAAAAAAAATCCATGAGTAAAAATCTGAAGAATAATGTTTAAGGAAGTATTCTATGTGCAACCTTTTAGAACCCATGTACTGTTAAGAGTTTGTGCAGCGTTTGTGCTGGAAATTGAAATATTCGTCTTTAGTTCAGCAATTTATTTTTTTTAAATCATCAATAAACATGATTACTTGTAATATGTCAACCTCCCTGGTCTGCATTTTTATCCCAGGGGCATCTTCTTCTGAATAGACTGAACATGAGTTTACAGAGGCCTTCTCGCTTTTAATGTCAATGCTTTAAGCCCAATGTATCTTGCATCTCTTATTTTTCTGTATTGTAACATAACTGAAACAGGTGGGGCAAAGTGTGGTCAAACTAATGGTATGTGTCTTTCTATTTACAGAAGACATTAGGAAACTTTGGGTTCTCACTTTATGCACTTTATCTATGCATACTTTTTGCACTGCAGTATTTTTACTGAGGATTTTCTACTATTTTTTCCTGCTGGGTTATTGTATTACAGGACTATCAGCTGTACTGATAAATCTGCAGGATTTTTCTTTTTGAATTAAAGGGACAGTAATTAGGTTACTATTTTTTAAAACTTTTTGGGTCATTTGAGATAATTCTTTAGTAAAGATAAAGAAAAGGAGGAAGACAAGTTACTGATTAAATATATGGTGTATTGCTTTGGTTGGCTTTTTTTGGTTTTGAGCACTGCTAATGTAGAATTAGATGCTGTAAAACTCAGTCTAGGGGTAGTAAGGGTCCAAAGTCGCGGTCTACACCAACTGAAGAATTGTCTACATCAGACCAGGTTAAGCACAAACTCCCATCCAAATTCCTATTTTTGGCAAAGCTTGGGCACTTGCCCATAGGCCTGAACCACAGTGCTGTCACTCAGAAGCTCAAACCTGCATCTTTCTCCTTGGACAAGTTTCTGGATCTGTCTGGTTTAGTTGCCACTGTACTAAAAACAAAGCCTATTATACTAAGCCTGTTATACTGATTATATGGAGCAACAAATTGAATGAGGATAACTTCTTTCTTTATAAACTGAAGCAACAGGGCATCTTATGCTAAAACAACGTATATCCCTATTTCCCAGAAAATGTTCTAAACATGAAGTTATATACTACTCAGCCAGGCATATTCTGTCTTACGTGTTCCCTAAGCATACAGAAAATATTCATATACACAATTAAATACAATGAAAATATATAGTAATATATTAATGTTCTATTAAATGGGAAATTTTTATAAATAAGCACATACAACTGTAAGCGAGATGTTCACTAAATAATTTGTGATGTTCATCATGTTGAAAGAGAGATAAAGAAAATGTAGTTTTCTGCTGATTTTGGTTGACTTCTGATAGCTCATTAGTCTTCATATTATAAAAACTACATCAAGGGACTAGCTGTAATTCTAGCTTTCTGCTCTGAAGCTAACATTTTTGCCCAGGTGTGCCAGTAAAATGTTGTCCAGTTATTATTCTCCTGAATACAATGCATACAACTGCATCTAATTTTTTATTTCTTGATGATGTCACAAATTTACTTTTACATGTCTAAATTGCACTCTTATCTTATAAAATCATGTAACCATAAAAATAAACTCTATATTAGCTATGAAATGAGGACGAGTTAGGTATTTGTGAAAGGAGACAAATGGAAAATCTATTTTTAGGTAAATGTCACACAGCCTGTAACTGAGTTGCTGAGCTTTGACTTGTGTTGGACAGTTTCATTATTCATTAAATTGAATTTTAAAAAAGCTTTTCCTGTGTTAATCTTTTTGGTGAAATAATGAAGGATTAGTATAAAATATAACATATATATTCCATGGGATTCATTGTCACTGTAAAAAGAAATTCTTTCACTTATTAGTTTATATACTTTCAGTATTTTCTGATTCATGATTAAGCATATACTCTGTTATTCAGCATGTAGAATTCCATCTTATTTCCTGGAATTACCAGTTTGTACTGCGGTTTTTATTTATTAGAACATAAAAATGGAACGGGTGAGTAAAGTGGGTACAAATATGGCTTACAGTGCAAAGTGCAGTTATCATTTCTCTGCCATTGCCAAGAAAAACTTATGCAGTAAAATTAAGACAGTGAATGAAGCAGTCAACATGACTGAGGCTAAAACCTGTTTTTCTGATTGCTATTGTCTGCAAAGAAGAAACTGTATGTGATTACAAAGGTTGTCTTGGCTTCTCCTTAATGTATTTCTATGGGAAAAGGTTTATCAAAGAATAGTCTTTTTTTTTTTTTTTCTCAGAATTTGTTATACCTATCTGTGCTCCATCATGACAATAGCAGAACTCCAAAACCAGACCCGTAAGCCCACTATGTTAGAGAAAATTATAAAAACTTTCAATTATCAGGCCGCATTGCTCATGGCCTATTTAAGAGCATAAGCTTGATTATATAACCAGAAAATAACAAGACAAGGCTTTGTGAGGGGGAAAAAAAGAAAAGAAAAATCCTTATATAGAGCAGAATGCACAGTGTTCCAGAGAAGTCTTGGGAAACTTATTGTTTTCCTATGTCATAGTACTTACTCTCCTGATCACTTTGTGATCTCAGAAGAGGTAGTAATATTTATTTTTTTTTAAAGTATCAATAATATGAGACAGATACTGTTTACATATGGCAAAGATAATTTTGCTTTTAATGATGTAGCAGTAACATAGAGGTCTTTCTTACAAAAGTGTCTTTATCTGTCCTTTATACAGTCTCACAACACTCATATATTGCAGATATATACTACAGCTGATTTTAGGAGACTGAATTATACAAAAATGGAATCACAAATTTATAGCAATTCGAAGTCTAAAGCAGCACGATTTGATTTGGACAGTTATATGAAGAGGTTTTCTCACTGTTAGGATGCTAAGATTACCAATTTTTAGCACACTGATTATGCATATTTTCCAGTGGACATAAATAGCCTAGATAGTGAATAGTCCACTTAAGAAAAATGAGACAACACAGCTGATACTGATGCTTTGTTTGGTAATTGTTGCTGTGATACAAATTGTTTCAGCAAACACAGAAGATAACAGCAAGATTAGGGGACTTAAAGGTCAGTAGCACACAAAAAGAAAAAAAAAGTAGTGGTTTGCTAGTAGAAACTCAGGTTCTCTTTTGTGGTTTTGCTATGTGATATTGTTTGTGTATGTAATAGTACCTGAAACCATCCCTGAGCGAGGACTGGGATTCACTTGCCTAAAGACAAGCTTGAAGTGGTCTCTGGGATGCCATAAAATTTCCAAATTTTCCACATGAAAGGAATGGGAAGACCTGTGGGCCTGGCAGATAGCCTAATTTTAATTTCCAAAATCCACCTATAATCAAGAAAGGTTTGGCTTAGTTGCCTAGACATAGAAATATGCTACTATCTTAGATACCCTTGAGTATCCTGCCTGATCTACATCTCCAGATAGCCATGGGGTCTGCTGCAGGTGCTGTGTTGTACTCACCAACCCTGTAAGACATGGCTCAAATTATTTTGGCCATCTCATGTGGTGTGTGTTTAGGCCATTGAGTTGAGTCTGGGAGAAGGGTCACTGTAGTCCCTGGAACCAGGAGATTCAGATTCAGCTGACCAAAGATAGGTCTATCTCCCACAGAGCCTGTTGGCAAGATCCTTGTTGACTATCAGGGCAACTAAACTGCTCAGCTCGTATTGTCAGAACCTAAATTTAGGCAAACAGAATCCTAATGGGGACAGAATGAGAAAGGAAAAGGAGTAAGCAAATAAGAGATGTGATTGTAAAAATGAGTCTGGTACGTTTAGATCAGAGTTTGTTTGCGAGCCTGACATTGTACAGTTTTCTGCTTCATTTTCTTTTTCTTGGCTGCATTACCTTCTAGTCCAGAATTGTTTTCATTTATTATTACCATCCTTAGCTACCTAATTGTGCTACTAATGAATACAAATAATCCAGGCATCAGGCTTTTACAGACCCACTTCAGTGTACAAATAATGGTTCGTTGTGTAACCACTGATTATGGGAGAAGGTAACTCACATTATGGAAAATATGTGCTGAAATGTTAGTGATGGGGAAAACACTGAATTCTGTAGTCTGCCTTTTAAATTACAAAAATGTATTGTCATTTTTATTCCATCAGTTGTCCATGATGAGTAAATATGAGACAATCTGAGCCCAGTTCTTAAGCACATGTACTTATATTTGGAACTTCTATTTCAATTTTTTGAGTGCTTGTATTAGCACTATCACACATGAAATACGTAGTTGGCTACCAAATTGCCTATTCAAGTGCACATGTATGGGGTTTGAGCACTCAACATTAAGCATTTGCATTTCAAAATTGGATCCCTTGTGCTTGAAAGCCTTGAAAATGCTACTCTATGGTCAGCCTAGTGCAGCATCAATTGAAATGCAGTTTGAATGCAATGTAGAGCTTCCAATTGCTGCTTCAGAAAGTGTTATGCTGAATCTGGAACACTTTGCATAATTTAATTAATTATGCCACTAAAAACTGATTTTCTCTCAATTTAAAGCAAACAGCTTTTATGAGGGTGAACTGCAGCACCCAGGGATATCAGGTGTCCAAGCTTTTAATCCTATTACAAAGACTTGACAACCACTGATGGAAACTGGAAAAACATAAGCCTCCAGCAGGGCAACAAGTGGAGAGGAAGAAGGCAACAGATTTTTAATACTCTTTGAAACCACTGTACGCATTAAATCAAAATCAAATGTAAAAAGTGACAGAACTGGTAGCTTGCACTTTGTTGTGCAGACGGTGAATAGTGTCTAAGGAATAACACTTATTTCGCTTTGACATTAATGAAAATAACTATTTCCTCTAAGAGGAAAATTGCTCAGCTTAACTAACATAAGAAAAACACAGCAAATGGCCAAGACTATTTGTATCTGTGTCTGTCCACTTAAAGTGTTCAGGAGTGCAACAGCCTGTAGTTTGGAAGTGGTTTCTAATGTTATGGATTGCATTCTGTCTATGAATCATTTTCCTTGTAAACAAATCTTGACAGACGATGCCAGACTACAAGTATTAAAGAATCTGTCACTGCCTAAATGCAAGCCTCGATACTTAGCTTTCTGAAGCTTGTATCCTCTCTTCCAATTTGTTATTTGGTTCAATACCACTCTAAAACAATAGACACTGTAATTTTGAGGCAGAAGGGGGTACTGATTTAGAAAAGCTGTAATTTCTGAGCCACATAAGCAGTGCCATAATTGGCGATCTATGACTGACCGTGCAAAATTCTGTGACCAGGTTAGGAAGGGTCACAGCAGAATTGACTCCATCTCCATATCGAACATCAGTGTGTAACATGAAATTAACTGTACTGTAGATGACCTTGCTAATAAATACGGAAAATATCTTATTACTGGGAATTCACCAGCCCTATAAAATGCAAACATCTGCCTTGCTTATAATATTAACAAATATTCATATAATTACTAATATATATTTATGCATTATGTGTATTCGTTTATATATATGAAGGGGGAAAGGGATAAAACCAGGCTCACTAGAGATAAGCCTGGGGGCAGCATGCCAATGTTTGAGGGATGGTGTGCTATGTGAGGTCCTTCAGTCTGCCGTCTCAGTGGAGAAAGCGGATGGAGATCCATACAGCAGCAAAGACACAAGGGTTATTGGTGTGTTAGAAACCACGGAAGTGCCTGAGAATGGTCACGTAGGAATTAGAGCTTCTCCCCCCCAAAAGGTGGTGGGATCAATATCCCAGCTGAAGTGCATCTACACCAATGCATGCAGCATCAGCAAAAACCAGGAGGAGCTGGGAGCCATTGTGCAGTGGGAAAAGCATGATATAGTTGCCACCGCGGAAACACGGTGAGATGACTCGCGCAACTGGAGTGCTGCAATGGCTGGCTATAAACTCTTCTGAAGGGATAGGCAAGGAAGGAGAGGCGGTGGGGCAGCCCTGTATGTTAGCGAGTGTTTTGACTATCTGGAGCTTAATGATGGTTATGATAGGGTTGAGTGTTTATGGGTAAGAATCAGGGGGAAGGCCAACAAGGCAGATATCATGGTGGGAGTCTGTTACAGACCACCCAACCAGGATGAAGAGGCAGACAAAATACTCTATAAGCAGCTGGGAGAAGTCTCAAAATTGCTAGACCTTGTTCTTATGGGGGACTTGAACTTGCCAGATGTCTGCTGGAAATGCAGTACAGCAGAGAGGAAACAGTCTAGGAGGTTCTTGGAGTGTGTGGAAGATAACTTTCTGACACAGCTAGTGAGTGAGCCATCCAGGGAAGGCGCCCCGCTGGACCTGTTGTTTGCAAACAGAGAAGGACTTATGGAGGTTAGAGGCCGTCTTGGGCACAGCAATCATGAAATAATAGAGTTTTCAGTTCCTGGAGAAGTAAGGAGGGGGGTCAGCAGAACTGCCACCTTGGACTTCTGGAGGGCAGACCTTGGCCTCTTTAGGAGCCTGGTTGACAGAGTCGCTCGGGAGGCAGTCCTGAAGGGCAAAGGAGTCCAGGAAGGCTGGACATTCTTCAAGAAGGAAATCTTAAAGGCGTAGGAGCAGGTCACCCCCATGTGCTGAAAGATGAGCCAGCAGGGGACTGCCCTGGCTGAACAGAGAGTTTTGGGTGGAACTCAGGGAAAAAAAGGAGTTTATGACCTTTGGAAGAAGGGGCAGGCAACTCAGGAGGACTACAAGGATGTCATGCGGTTATGCAGGGAGAAAATTAGAAAGGCCAAAGCCTAGCTAGAACTTAATCTTACTACTGCTGTAAAAGACAATAAAAAATGATTGAATAAATACATTAGCAACAAAAGAAGGGCTAAGGAGAACCTCCATCCTTTATTGGATGCAGGGGGAAACATAGTGACAAAGGATGAGGAAAAGGCTGAGGCACTTCATGCCTTCTTTGCCTCAGTCTTTAATGGTAAGACCAGTTGTTCTTGGGGTGCCCAGCCCCCTGAGCTGAAAGACGGGGACAGGGAGCAGAATGAAACCCCCATAATCTAAGGGGAAATGCTTAGTGACCTGCTACACCACTCAGACACACACAAGTCTATGGGGCCAGACAGGATCCACCCAAGGGTGCCGAGGGAGCTGGTGGAAGTGCGCTCCAAGCCACTTTCCATCATTTATCAGCAGTCCTGGCTAACTGGGGAGGTCCCAGTTGACTGGAAGTTAGCAAACGTGATGCCTGTCTACAAGAACAGCCAGAAGGAGGATCCGGGGAACTACAGGCCTGTCAGTCTGACCTCGGTGCCAGGGAAGGTTATGGCGTGGATAATCTTGAGTGCCATTACATGGCCATGTACAGGACAACCAGGTGATCAGGCCCAGTCAGCATGGGTTTATGAAAGGCAGGTCCTGCTTGACTGACCTGATCTCCTTCTGTGACAAGGTGATCTGCTTAGTGGATGAGGGAGAGGCTGTGGATGTTGTTTACCTGGACATTAGTAAAGCCTTTGACATCATTTCCCACAGCATTCTCCTGGAGAAACTGGCTGCTCATGGCTTGGATGGGTATACTCTTTGCTGGGTAAAAAATTGGCTGGATGGCCAGGCCCAAAGAGTTGTGGTGAATGAAGTTAAATGCAGCTGGCATCCAGTCACAAGTATTGGGGCCAGTTCTGTTTAATAACTTTATCAGTGATCTGGATGAGGGGATCGAGTGCACCCTCAGTAAGTTTGCAGACAACACCAAGTTGGGCGGGAGTGTTGATCTGCTTGAGGGTAGGCAGGCTCTACAGAGGGATCTGGACAGGCTGGATCGATGGGCCAAGGCCAATTGTATGAGGTTCAACAAGGCCAAGTGCCAGCTCCTGCCCGTGGGTCACAATAACCCCACACGACGCTACAGGCTTGGGTAAGAGTGGCTGGAAAGCTGCCTGGCGGAAAAGGACCTGGGTGTGCTGGTTGACAGCCGGCTGAATATGAGCCAGCGGTGTGCCCAGGTGGCCAAGAAGGCCAACGGCATCCTGGCCTGTATCAGAAATAGTGTGGCCGGCAGGAGCAGGGAGGTGATTGTTCCCCTGTACTCGGCACTGGTGAGGCCGCACCTCGAGTCCTGTGTTCAGTTTTGGGCCCCTCACTACAGAAAGACACTGAGGTGCTGGAGCGTGTCCAAAGAGCAATGAAGCTGGTGAAGGGCCTAAAGAACAAGTCTTAAGAGGAGCAGCTGAGGGAACTGGGGTTGTTTATCCTGGAGAAAAGGAGGCTGAGGGGAGACCTTATCGCTCTCTACAACTACCTGAAAGGGGGTTGTAGCGAGGTGGGGGGTCAGTTTCTTCTCCCAAGTAACAAGTGACAGGACAAGAGGAAACGGCCTTAAGTTGCATGAGGGGAGGTTTAGTTTGGATATTAGGAAAAAACTTCACCAAAAAGATGGTCAAGCATTGGAACACGCTGCCCAGAGAAGAGGTTGAGTCACCATCCCTGGAGGTATTTAAAAGACATGTAGACATGGTGCTTAGGGACATGGTTTAGTGGTGGACTTGGCAGGGCTAGGTTAACAGTTGGACTCCATGATCTTAAAGGTCTTTTCCAACCTGAATGATTCTATGATTCTATGAATTTCAGTGGTTGTTTTTTAATGAAGCCTGAAGTGTCATAAAACTGGCTTTATTATTTTATGGACATATGCCCTAAGATAGGATGAATAACCATTTGGAACTACCTGTCTTTCTCTGTTGAATTTGTATCAACACCTACATTTTGGCTAAAATTAAGTGAGATTAACTCACTTTTTGTGTTTAACTCTTATTTCCAGAGTCATATTTGAAGTATACTCAAAATAAGTGAAATATGTATGCCACAGTGGCAAAAAGCAGAAAATTAGAGAAAATAAAATCAGAAGGAAAAAATATTTTTTCTAGCTAAGATTTAGGTCCTTCAATTATCTATGTGTTTGAAAGTAGGTTCATGGTTTTTTGAGAGTCTCTGAGTTCTCAGAATACAAGAAAACATGTTCACTTATCAGAGGTGATGAGATTCAAATCATGTATTAACCAGTTCAACTATGTACACTGCATAAAGGTTGTGACAATTTCTTGTAAAATAATAAAAGTATCTCATATAATTGATTCTTTTCATTGTTTCATAAAATTGCTTTGTTTGATTGCGGGAGAGTTTGGACTGAATTTTCATTACCTATTTCTGAACAATTTACACTGGGATTGAGACAGTATTGAGCTAATGAGTTAGAATTTATATTGAGCCTTAACTGTCTTCATGAAGTAACTAGGGAAAGAAAATCATGGCAATAATGGAGTATTTTTCATTATAAACTATGTTGTACAGCTTTTACAATCAGGTTTTTAATAGATCTAGAGAAATTAAATTGGAATTCTACCAACTTTTGTGCTTTTGTCATCCCATGAAAACGATGTTAAAAAATGTCAAGACTAATGTGCTAATCCCGTTTCTACTGAAGGAAGGACGAGGTGGTATCAGTCCTGTTGTTTTTCAGGCCCTGTTGTTCATTAAGAAGTAAGATGTACATAGAAAAACATTCAGAAATATGCAAATTGAGTATAGATTAAATAGGTCTTGACTGAAAGTAGAAACTTTCAAAGTCAGGAGGGTGAAATTGTGCTCTATATGAAAAAGGAAGCAATCATGTATTGCTGATGGATATATTAATACTGCTGAGAATGCATGCATATATACATATTTATTAATATATTCAAACATTGTTTATTGATTGCATATGGTAAATAAACTCATACAATGAGTGTATAGATTACTTTGTATGTGTAAACATACATATACTTAGTCTCAGCATTACACATAAATATGCACCATGAATAACATAAGTCATCAGATTGGAAGAGTTTAAACTTTTCATTATATATAAATGTGCAAATTAATATGGTTACATTAATTTTTAGTATTGTCCTTTAATTGTATCCTTCTGTTTAATTATGTGGGTATTTTTTATGAGGAGGTTTGCAGTAGTGAAAAAGGGTATTTCTCAAATATATGAATTATTGCTTGTCTCAACACTTAATGGTCCACGTTGTTCCTTGCTATTAGTCCTTTCCAGTACTAGAAGACTGCAGGAATCGATTAATAATCCCTTACCTTTTAATTAATAATATGAAATAAAAATTGAATATACAAAACAGAATCATCAGCCAAGCACATGTGCATGCATGTTGGTGCCCTCAATAAATTAAAATTTTAGTTACTTCCTATAATGTTTATTTATTTACAAATACAAGAAGAAATATGACTGTAGTTTAAATTTTAATTGGCATAAGAGGCAATACTCTTTTTTTAGACATTTTGCAGGCAAAAATATTCTCTCACATATAAAACAAATGCAGTATATAATTTTACTTGCTAAGAATGGCACAAGTATATGTAAAATATACATCAAACACAAAGTTCATGTGAATGAGGACAACTGTAATACTTTTAGGTTTGTGTTTTAACTGTTAACTTTAAAAAGTTATCCTTACATATCTTTTTCTTAGGGTGAAAAAAACCCCAAACAAACCAAAAGTCCTTCCCCCAACCCACATATTAAAGAAAAAAAAAAAAAGAATAAAAATTGCCACTTGCAAAAAAGGTTAGATTGCTGGCCTTGCTTGCAAATTCAGACACTGAAAATTTGGAGTCTTCCTTCAACCAAATAATTTATATTCATTCCCCACAGGCAGCAGTGATGGTTCTTGGGATAAAGAAAAACTTCAGTCTCCCCCCACCCAAGGATCACAGGCCTCTGTTAACCACCCCAACTTGCCTGGACAGCATAATGTTCCAGTTAGCCATCCTCTCAACCCTCTTCAACAGAACCACCTTCTGCCAAATGGTACGGGTTGACATCTTTCAGCACTAACATCAGCAGTTTTCCAATTCCTGTCTTTATTTTGTGTTTATATAAATAGGCTATGAAAAATCAAAGATGTGGGGAACATTGGAATACTTCCTTTAAAGTATTAAGCAGAGGAAGCGGAGACAATAGAGAACAAATACATACACAATAAAATTGATACTTAAAATAACTGCTAACCTGTGCATCAGTGGCATAATAATGCATTGCTAAGGCACCTTACAGCAGATATTAAAAAAGATAATAAACAGCCATTGCTTAGCAATGTTATCATACATTACAGTGATATTACCAAACTAAGAGGTCTAATAGCCTCTCCTTGTGGCTAGAAACCCTCCATGGTTGCTAGTGACTTACCCATGCATATCCCAGAAGAGAACTGACATATACCTGCTTTGTCCTGCAATGTGTACCATCTCGTCACTCATCACTTGAATATTGTCCATCAGGAGAAAAAAACCCCAATGTTTTAAAAAGATGCATAAACCTATTTCCCTTTTTTTTGTTTCCCCCACCAGGATTGGAACTTCCTTTTATGATGATGCCCCACCCCTTAATTCCTGTGAGCCTACCTCCAGCATCTGTCACGATGGCAATGAGCCAGATGAATCACCTTAGCACCATCGCCAACATGGCGGCAGCAGCACAAGTGCAGAGTCCTCCATCCAGAGTTGAGACATCTGTTATTAAGGTAACTATATAAAAAAAAAAACAAACCCACACAAAATTCTAGCACACTCACAGCTGTCATAAATATTATAAAGGTGGGTAGGTGTCAAATGTTATAAGGTATGTCATAAAGTCAAGAAACACAACTGTTGTAGCTCTGGGAACACAGTAGCCCGCTGGTGGCCAGTTTTATCTTCTCAGTTCTCCTCCCCTTCTCTAAATCAGTATTAAAACAGTGCTCAAGTTGAAGCATTTTCATGCAGAATACACAGCTTTCTGATTTTTCATATTTCATAGTCTGTAGTCTAATGGCAACATTCCTCAAGATATCAAGGAAGAAATTACTCCTTGCTTAAATTAGAATAGACTGTTCTTCCAACTTCTAAATCTAAGCATTTGAACTGAAATGCTGCAAATTATCTGAAGAAGGCTGAAAGGCTTCTTTATTTACCTCTGCAGAACCTAAATTGCCAAATCCCGGAACAGAATGGAATGAAGTTGCACAGAACAGACCTGGTAATCTGCAGGCCAGAACTGTAGTATTGTAGAGATATCTCAGACATATCTGATATCTGAAATTGTCTATTCATTTTAGGTTTTGTTTGCTGCCTGTAACAAAATTAGTCTGGTTATAGAGGTATTTAGCAGAGGCATGGAGTCTTCTCTCCTTCTGACTGAAGATGATCTGTTTTCATTTTAAAGGCATTTCTCCCTTACCACTAGATACTTAAAATTTGATTTGACATTTATTCGGATACCTACATTTTACCTGTTACACTTCTTTAGTTCTAATAAATGAGATACAGAAAGTACACAAATATTTGTGCTTTTATGTAACATTCACATGTTAGAAATAGACATGCCTTTGCATGGTTATTTGATATTTTAGTGCTGTGTTGGAAATCTGTCCATTAATGCAATTCCTTTGACAAAAAATGGAGAAACTTAAAATCTCTTGGACTTGCAAATCAAGAGTTGCAAAAGTTTTGATGTTCATGATGATTTAAGCAGAGTGAAGAGGTCTTATTAGGACATTGAACATGCTTGTGCTCCTGTCCTCTTTAACCTAACAAGCCCAGAATCACAAAGAACTATTCAGTTAAAAGTCAATAAATCTATGTTGCTGTTGACCTAGAAAAATATGGTCTGATGGCCTAATTTGCGTACCTGCACTTTCAAATGTAGGATCTTCTTTGGAGGCCTTCAGTGGCATCCCTTTCTCACCTTTGATGACATGGGGAGTTAAGACATTGGTTTGAGAAGAATTGTTTCTTTAGGTGCTATGTCAGCAAGGCTAGATTCCACCCTTATGTCCATCTTGCCCTTATCTCAGGAATATAAACACTCTGCTGCTAACTAACTGTTCGATTATATGATGATATCTGCACCTTTGTTTTTCTATTTTCACTTGATCAGTATTTAGTAAGAGTTACATGATGCTAAAGTTCTCTGGAACATACGTGGTGCTCTATTTAATTCTAAATTTATTTTCTTAATTGGAACAGTGACCACTGGTATTACAGAGGTATCTAAAAAATGAAGATTGGGATGGAGCACATGCTAAATGACACCTGACAAATACGAATTACTATGGCAACAAAACTTTGTTTTCACTATTTTCCCTACTATTTTCCCTTCTTTCATTTTCTGTGAGCTATTTGATTTCACTTGTAAGAGTACAAAATTTGACCTTCATGAGCATTGGTAACCTTCTGCTTCTAAAGTTTGACAAGCTGACTTCGAGCTTGTAAAGTTGATTTACAAGCTAGTTATAGTTATTAAAGTAGCCTAAGTAAGTGGCCTACATTTAAATATGTCTATGGGACCACACCCCAATGTGACCCCTGATCTTTGTCTGAAGTTATCAAAATCGGGTAGATTTCAAGTACAACATAGCTCTTACGCTATGTAAAAAAGTTTTCCTTCTGCGGAAAGCAGGTCCTGATGTGTTCACAGAACTCAGCACATTATGGGAATATTGCTGGACCCAGGAAGCACTTAACTGAGAAGTACTTCTGGCTCATCTGATCTAAACCTGTCTAGTAGGTTTAAAAGCATTGGACTCTGAAGGGATACTCTGTCATCATGTGACTATGTATATTATTTTAACCATAGGCAGTGCCATACCAGAAAATTTTCCTTATCTTAGAGTTCCTTAACTTCTTAACAAGTTTCTTTATAATCTAGGTGAGATTTTGAAAGTACCTAGCAATTTTTGGTTCTCTGTTTGAAACTTTTTAGCAGCACTTTGTAACTAGAAAATCATAATTTTTTTTTTAAATCTTGCATATTTAAGCATTTGTTTGTATTAATAATCTACACTACTTATCTCTGTCATTTCTGAAAATTCAGCTATCCTGTATTCATGCTAATTAAATCTTTATCATAGCTGCCAACTTTTGCGCAGCTCCTGGCATAATATCTTGTGCAAGTTATTTAACAAACCAGGTTTTGTGTTCCCATCTGGTTTGCACATAACTGTAAATTAAAAAGATGTGGATTTACAATGAAGTGTTTTTAAATGGCCAAATTAACCTAAGTTCTATTTAGAAAAGTGCTCACTCAAGGGTGAAATATGCATTTTTTGAGTTTGCACGATTAAGTTAGAGTTTTGGGACATTTAGGCAGAACCTTATGGAGACACTATCTAAGTGCTGCTGTGGCTTCTTCAGTCAAGGCCTGTGACATATTGCCCACAATACATTTGTACTACAGCTAAATACATAAACACAAAATTTGCCTTCCAGAACTCACTTCTGAATGTGAGACCTTGCTGCACATAGTTATTTCAGTGATATTGTAAGGGCAAAGGAACTTTCCCTCAGCCCCTTTGTTGTACAACGTACGTCTAGATTTATGTCCTCTGTTTTTGTCTATGGCAGATGAATATGGTCATGTGGATAGAGATACCACAGCCAAGTAATTATGTTCCTATTTTTTAATACTGATCAGGATTGAAACATAAACCCCAGCAACATAAAAGCATGAGGTCATTGTTAGGGGGATTTTCTTCCCATGAGCATGGACATAATGTCACTGGCAGTTTACCTGTTCCTCACTAGGCATAGTCAGAGGCTGTGATTTTAGTGTCCATTGAATTATATGCACTGAGTAGTTGAGCAGGAAACTCTCTAATCAGCATACTTTTTGAACCTTGCACTGGCAATGTAAAGTTTATGAATAATAAGTTATAGCACAATCAAAATAAATATCTTAGAGGATAGATGTAAGTGAGAAGGTCAAACCTCCTTTCTCTTTATTTTTACAGGAATGGATAAATAGTACAGTTGCTCTCTTTCACAAAACTGTTTGTTGTTAGAATCATATCTTCCTTTTTTTTAATTGCCACATTTTTTAGACTTTTTTGTTTTGTTTTCATTATCTTCTGGCTCATTTTTTTAACCCTAATTTTACTTAAATGTTTTTCCTCGGTAATAATGTTTCCATAAGTTGATTTGAAAAGTTTGTGAATCACTCATCTTGGAGTTCATAGTTATAACCTGAAATGAGAGCGTAGATTTGAAATTAGAGTACAAGATGTTTACGAGTTTAAACTCTGCTTCAAAGTTAGAATACCTATGAGAAATTTCTACTCTGAAAAGTAAATCAATAGTAACCTTATCTAATTAAGTGACAAAGAACAAAATTAAGTCTTAGAAAATCTAAGTCTTCAGATTATAAACAACCTGGTTCATTGGATAGAAGAATTGCCTTTGTGAACAGTGCCACGGTAGATGACTTGCTGACCTTTCCTTCCAATTCACCGAGTTCACAGTTAGTGCTGTTATCTTTAAACTCACAAAGCTTCAAATGCCTTTCTATTACTGGGCAATATTTCATTTCTTCATGATAAGAAGTTGGAATAAAGCTGAGTTCATGTACTAACCAAACATTTTATCCTTGTATGTTCAGGAGATGAGACAAAGACAATTACAAGGGAAGCCTTACAAAGCAACACCTTAGATTTGGCAGTGAACTCTGAGCTCTAAAATCTTCGGAATTATATTTCAGAAGAGTGTTGTGCCCTTTCAAACATGAGACGAACATTACATGTCTTTTTATAATGGAATGTTTAGATATATGAGTTGGATGAATAAGAGGAGAGCACCAACAAGCAGGGAAAGCAGATTGTGACAGCAATGAATTGCAGTGAGTGTGACGGCTGTGACCTGGGGATGCTTTAGACATGAGGTGGCTTTCATCACCTGCCCATGGATGCAAAGGCTCAGCTTGTTAGCAGTTTCACTACATCAATTTTTTTCACCTAGCAGAAAGATATATGAAAATATAAAGGACATACCTCATATTAATAGCAACTTGAAATATTTCTACATTGTAAAAGTTAGAACAGAGAAGCTTGCCAGAGTCAAAAATTGCACTTTATCTGTATAATGTTACTAATACTTACAGAAAGAATTAAGAATAAAGCAGAAGAAACTGATACCTCCAGCTGAAAAAGTGACCACTGGCACAGCAGTTTTCCACTACATATTAAATACATGAGACTAAATTTTGCTAATTTGCTAAATATATCACAGCACTGGTTGTGTTACACTTGTTCATAATGTTTCTCTCTCTCTCTCTCTTCCTGTTACCCAATAGCAGAAATTTACTATTAATTTATTTAACCAAGGTAGCTGCTGACAGATTTTAAAAAAAACAAACACCTCTGTTTATAAGCCTATTCTGATATGAAATTTTATTTTAACATTCATTCACTTTTTCATTTTTCATTGGCAATATGTGTGTGTTCCTATTGATGTCATTTAATGTTCCTATGTTTTTCACCTATAATTGCTGCCAAAAAGTCCAAATAATAACCAAAGAGAAGAAATATGACACTGCCATACAGAAATGACAGAACAGAGTACATTTAAAAGTCTCAACAGAGTACATTTAAATGTCTTATGTCAGAGTGGCAGTGAGCAAGTTCAGAGAGTGGACCTGAGAGGAAACAGACTCCTAAGAGGAAAATGAGCAAGGTCACTTCATGGAGGGGTTGGGCAGCAAAGGGACTACAGAAGCTTCAGCTTAAGTCTTCTCTAACTAACTGCTGTGTGAGCACCCTTGCATTTAGTGCTGGCTTTTAATACCAAAAGATATTGGCCATCATAAGATGTTTCAGTGTAGAAGAGTTTACTGATAACTTATTTTCCAGTTGCAGAAATGATGACTTTTTTATGTTTAGATAAAGTGTTTCTCAAAATTGGCTGGCACGCCATCCTGTGAAGACAGGGACCATAGGAAGTACCTTGAAACTACAATTAGACACCCTGGATAGAAAACCCTTCCACTTTGCTGCTATTACCAACAAAGCAGAATTTTCCTGTTCTATAAACTTGAGAAAACTGTGAGAATTGTCAATGTACCAGATTTACTGTAAAATCTTTAGATCTGACTGTCTTCATGCAGTGAGTAAAATTACATCCAGTGAAGAAAAATATACTATACACAAGTGCATGAAGAGTGAAGCTACTTCCATTTCCCCGTTGTCTGATACATGAAGTAAAATCAAGTTTTCTTCTTCATATAGGGAGAAATTTGCTTTAATATAAAACATTTAAATGTCTTCTAGGGCATAGTTCATTGGACCTATTTTAGATAGCTACTTTAGAGTGAGGTGAGTTGTACCTTGGAAACGTAAATGTATGGGTAAAAAATGAGCCTAGGGTCACTAGCTCAGATGTAGATATTTGCAGTATACATGACATTTAGTCAGATGATTTCTTGGTGTTTGGCTGGGTGTATGGTTTGGATTGACTTTGAGGGGTGAATTCCTAGTGTTGCTTCTTAAGCTTGAATGGTTGCTTTTGGAGTAAGACTAGATTTTCAAAAGAAGAGAGGAAAAAAAAGAAAAAAGCAGGAAGAGTCTGTCCAACTTGCTAATAAGTAATTACTAATTCAATTTTAAGAGGTTTTTTGCATGTTCTATGGGGGCTTTTGTATACCTTAGAAGGATATTTTGTTTGTTAGACCAAATATTCATTTAGAAGGCAAAATATAATTTATAAATTTAGCTGAAAGGATACACACAAAAAAAGAAGCAGATTCAAAACAGTTGTCAGGACATTTTTATGAGAATCCCCAAAATCCAGAATTCTGTACTATGAGGCTCCATGGCACTTCCAGAAATGATCCTGCTTTATCATGATTCCAAACTGTCAACACCTGGAATGCTACTCTAGTTTCACCAGTACATCCAGGCTCTTTCATGGCATTGATAGGTATCTACTTTTGTTTGTTTGTTTGCTTGCTTGTTTTTGATATCTGTAATGGCCTGGTCCTATGAAACTCACTTCCTGCCTAGGTCACTGTACTTTATGAATTGCCCATGATTTCAAAGGATTTGGTTCTCTGTTGTTGTTGAAGTACTGTTAAAGGATTACTTGGGAGTCTCCTGTTTGGAATTCCTGTCAGTTAACTGCTGCTGATATTCCCAATAATCCTGTAGTAAACAGAGCAATAAAAATCAAGCAAATTCGTAGTCTTTTTGTCTGTTGATCTCCTTCTATATTTTATGCTATCAATTATCAGTATTCTTGTGATGGGAACAGCAGGGTAGAATCAATGAAAAACTGCAGAAGTAAAACGGAAATCAAGTTAACTTAAATTGGTCCAAAAGATAAATAATAAGTTCAAGATATTCACAAAAAGAGAAAAAAAAGTCTTATGCAAATACCATGGATTGTGTTCTTTATAAGAAATAGATCCACTATTTAAAACAATAGTGCAATTAACAACAACACAAAACATCTGAACTCCTGAATTTTGATTGGGATTAGAAGTATGTCTGTAAGAACAAGGTGAGAAAGATGACATGCATCAGTGGGAAGTTAGCAAGATCTTTAGCAAGCTAGTGATAGTATGCAAATAAGGAAATAGAAATGAAATATTGGATCAGTTTGATAACACACATTTTATAGTAGTGATTGAGGAAGTTAGGAAATAATTATTAGCCCAATTCATCTTACAGTTCTTAGGATTAAACATTAATTTGGAGTCTCATAGCATTTTATACTAAAGCTGAAGGAAAAATTAAACTGTGAAAGCAAAATATCCTGTTTGCAGGCAATACAAAAGATACCCAAGTAATTCATTTATTTCACCCATTCAACTAATACAATGTCAAATAAGTATGCCATTTTACAAAAAAGCCATTCCTGGAATCTTTCTCACAGAAGTTCAAAATAGGTCAGTAAGGAACTGAAGAGTAAGAAGTCTGTGTTTTGGTCATTGTGAAAAAGATTATTATAATTTTACCACAGAAAGGCTTGGAAGCCAGGTGCCTTCCCAGAAAGGTCAGAATATTATAAAATGATTAAAAGCTCTTAATTTTTTTTTAAATTAACAGTGTGTCATATATCCTTTCCTCAGTACGAAGTTACCTAAACTATTGAAAAGTATGACACTGAAAAGAATTTATTTTATCCTCTGCACTTCAATGACTTAAAGCACAAATGTCCTTAAAGGAGTTTGTACAACACTGAAGAGCATCAAGACAGCTGAATAGTTTTAAAAGCGATATACTTCTACAGCTATACTTGCATGTCTAGAGCTCAGCCCATGACTAAAATTAAAGGATGACTAAGCCGAAGAGATGAGTCTTACTGAAAAGCAAACTAGAACAAAGGAAAAAGATGAAACTGAAAATACCTGTAGGAGAGAAATATGCAGGAGATGAAGGCTGTGCTTGCCAAACTGGTTGGTTATTGGAAGTAGGCATATTCCAACTTTGTCAGAAAGATTCTGGAATTCTGTCACTAAGTAACAGGAATGACAAAGAATAAAGAATGTTTGTGGAAAGACTGAGGTTCTGAGAACCTAGAAGATACCACTTCCTTGTCTACCTTCTTAGGAGCAGAAGGATTAATCCTACACATATTACCTGAAATGTCTTTTCCTGGATAGTGATATAGGGACCAACAGCTGAACTCCATCAACTTTGCGTTTTGCTGTATTTCTGAGGAAGACTTTTGGTAAAGAGGCACTTTTCAAACTATGAAAACATGCTGCTGGAGCAGAAAGAAAAGAGGCAAAAAAAGAGATTAACATTAAATACCTACCTTTGTGACCTGGTAAGAAGAAAAAGACTTATATGATATAGGGAAGAAAGTGTGGTCTTCTAGATACCATTACTGATGTATTAAGATAAATCATAATAGGAAGTTACTTAAAAGGAACTTTTGGAATGAGATCTTACAGTATGGTCTTTGCATCTATGCAAAGACCTGTTTGAAAAATGTACAAAAATGTTAAGTACATCAAGACACTTCTTCGGACAGACTGAGGCAGTGTTATGTTGTGGGTGATATGTGGTATTCTGGAACAAAATTGGAGTGGTTTATCATTCTAGAAGCAACTTCAATCTCATCAGTTAAAATCTCTGACAGTTAAAATCTTTTACCTGTTCTTTACAAGATAAAAAAAAAAAAAGCCCAGTGTCACAAGAACAATTCTGTTATTTATGAAATTGACTTGATATTGAGGGTGTGTAACTTGTAATGTCAGTGGAGTAAGAGTACAGGAAAGGGCATTGCAGCTCCCTAAAGTCAAAGTTTCATATATGATAGGAGCATTTTCGGAGGAGTTAAATGTCAGATTCTTAAATGCTTAGGATGCATGATTTGGATCAGATTGTAAAGAGCACCAAGACAAGGAATACTTCAAATTTGGCCCTTAAGAGTGTGTTGTCCCTTGCTTAGTATAGCTTCCCGTTCTGATGCATAATTTTGAAAAGTTGGTTGACCATATGTTAAATTGCTACATATGCTCTAAATTGTTCACACTACTTTTTACTCATGAGTACCTGTAGAAACAAATAGGGAAGCAGAAAATGGAGAAAAAAGGTAGCTAGCGAGGGTTATGTTTTACAAGTGATGAATAATTGCATATTTCTTGCTTTCTAGTAAATATTGTCAATAGAGTTTGGGGAACTATTCAGCTCATCAGCCAGTAAGTGCAAGGATAGTGTTTTTAGGATCCTGCTGCCACTCCAGAAGGCAGCAGATCTTTTGTAGGTCCTGTCTGTCAACCTGGTGTGGACATCTCAAAACCCTTCAGTAGCTCAAATGGCTCAAATGTGAGCAGATGAATTGAGCTGTAGGTATCTGGTTTTGGAGGAGGCTCCATAGACTTTTTTGTCTATATCTCAATTGAGTGAAATGGGAGACAACTTACCTTCAAGGTGAGCCCCTTCATGTAGCATCCTAGATAGAGGTGTCTCTGAAGTTTCATCTCTAGCTCATGTGTCAAATACTTACATTCAGTGTTGATTTCAAACTGAACCCTGCACAGTTTCCTCCTCATACTTAATTTAGCAAAGTCACTCATTTTATTTATTTGTTTGTTTGTTTTTTTGTTGTGAGGCTATGCGCCTAATTACAGTACAAGCCAACACCAGGTTCTCTAGAGATATCTTTAATGAAGTGGAATTAAGTTTGTCCTGGGAGTAGACAAGTTTTAGGAAAAATACTGGACAGTGGACAGTATCCTAGGTGATTTCTGTTGCCAGGATTATAACACAGTAAATTCCATTTCTCTGCTGTGTCATGTAGACCAGCTTGCACAAAAATGGCATTTTGCAGAAGTTACAAAATAGCTCTGATCATCTGAGTTATTTACTGAACACATTTTTGCACATTTCCTTTTTTGAAAAATTTTAAAGTGAAGTCTAAATGTAAAGTTAATATTTTATCACAGACAAAATTCATTTTTCTACACAAAATCTCTAGTAAGGAAGACAGCTTATATTGATATTCCAGCACCATTAGTTTATCACTATGACTTTTTAGAACTACAGAGTATTTCAATTTGTTATTAGTAGCATTTCCCTTTATTATTGTAGCTAGTTTTGATAAAGACAAAAAATTGCTATAGACTATATTATTGATTGTGGAATTATGAAGTAAGGAAATAAAAAATGAGTTAAGGTATTAAATTAATTTATTTTCCATTTCTACATAGTTCAATCCCATGTTTTGTTGGGGTTAAAGGGTATTTTACAAATGAATTGATAAAGCCAGTATATATGGTTTTCTCACAGAGTTTGTCTACTATCTCATATTATATGTGGCTAAAACTCATTATCTGTTTTGTTTGTGCAGTAATTATATTTTGTTGTCCTGTGCATTCCTTTTGCTCTATCCATCTCATAATACGTGCTGTAAAAGCACACATAAATAAATAGGATAAACAAATTAAGCTCTTTAAATAAATTAATTTACTCTGCAGCTCTGTATTCAAATCTTATGTGCTCACTGGATTTCATTTTAATGAAACCCTTCTAAGAACAATACATTGTATGCCAAACAGTGAAATTATATATTAAATGAATGATTAAATATACTGTGTTCCAATTTATACCAAATCTGTACGCTGTGCATGCTTAAATCCTCCTAAATCTAAAGAAATAAATCTTCTACATTCTGAAAACATCTGCATTATAATCCTTCTCTTGAACACCCAGTTCATGGACATATAAACACAATCAAAGTCATAATAAGCCTAGAGCTATGATGCAGTTAAACTGTCCTCATCAATGTTTTTGACTTAAAAACCCGAGACTGTTAAAGTGGAATCCACTTAAATGTCTTGAAACATTGCTCTGAAAGGTCTTCTCCCACTCCATCAACAGGCTCATTGAATCCCTTTGCAATCAGAATCTCAAGTTTAGCAAATATTTATTATGAAGCTTACCTGGAACAAATTATTGATTACTATAGATGGTCATGTTGCTAAGTTTCATAGGAATGCCTTCAGAGAAATAAGTATTCATCTAGCTACTGTGCATGAAAAATAATGACTGCTGCAAAAGCGATTTGCTGTGTGAGGAACGTGATGCTCTTTTCAGGAAAACTTTTAGGCATTTGCAGCAGCAAGTTTTCATATGTGTTATTAAACATGTAGTAATTATATTATTTCATTACTGAAAGCTTTTAGTGAATTGAATGTATACAGCTGTTTTTTGTTTGTTTTTTTCTTTGGATTGGTTGGGTTTTTTTCATTAGGAGTCAGGATTTCAATTATCAAAAGGAAAAAAAACCCAACAACCAAAAAACCCCTGGTTTAACATTTTCAGTCCCTCCAATAGATTTCCCTTGTAGGAACTATTTATTTTTATCACTATTTGACCAAACCAACCTAACTCACACATATTTTAGCAATGACATAGAGTCTTGGGAGCTATTAGCAATAAAAAGGAAACTGCAGGGAAAGATAGGGAATTTTCTAGAAAGGACTATTCTGCACTCAGCTCCCTTGGTTTATTGTTTCTCTCAAAGTTCTGTGTAAATATCAGATATATCTATCTGCTACATACTGACAGTTCTCACATAGCAGAAGTGCAGTTCAAACCATCACAGTCCTCATGGTCTAATTTTCAAAATCAAGGAACATCTTGAAGTGCATCATAGCTCCTCCTGGCTACCATGCCAGGCTTTCACCTGGATAGAAAAACATAAATGAGCATTTGTCCCCATTTTGAAGTAGTGATATAGCCAGTGATACGGCCACACTCTTCCAAAAAGTGTGGTTCATTCCAGGTTTGTGCTCCACTGTATAAACAGACATTTGGACTTTCATCAGCCATGTTACTGTATTGGTTCAGTAGGAAGATTGTATTTTCTTTATGATCCATAGCAGTTCCATAAGATCTCATCGCTCAAGAAGCCCTTTTGAAATTAAAATGTGGAGTAACATTCAGCATAAGCTAAAACAGCAGTGTCTGGTCTTTATTTATTTACGAAAGTACATCGCTCCTCATCCCGTAAGGCTAAAGTCTATAAGCCAAAATGTGTACTTCCAATTCAACAGCATGCTGATAAAAGTGAGGAAAAAAACAAACTCAAAAGCAAAACAAAAACCTTATTTTTATAAGTAGTCCAGAAGGCAGTTTAAAAGCCTGACAGGATGAGCAGTACTCACATTGCATACTAAAACATAAGGTCTAGTGTCCTAAAATTGCCAAGTTTCCTTTTGAGAATACTCTGCAAATCCTGGACACCTCACTAGAGGAAAGAATAGGTTGTAATTTAGGAGGGAGACACAGTTTAGGGAAGTGATGTTTGGAAACAGAGGTTTAGTTTAACATTGCCTTTTTTTGCAATTATTTTTTTCGTGGGGTCTAGGAACGTGTTCCAGACAGTCCTTCTCCTGCTCCTTCTCTTGAAGAGGGCCGAAGACCTGGCAGCCATCCATCCTCTCATCGAAGCAGCAGTGTGTCCAGCTCTCCTGCACGGACCGAGAGTTCTTCAGACAGAATCCGTAGGTCACATTCTTCTCCTTGTCACCACTTTAAATTTGATTAGGTGCAGCTGGTTTTTCTAATCAAAATGCCCTCGTCTTAAATAGATCTCATATGTATCATGTTCAGAAGTTCAGCTGCAATAGCTATCTCCCAACATTATGTTCCCCAGTTTACAGTATCATAATATCTGATGCTACATTAACGGGTACTGATATAAACTGCCATCATGTCATATTAAACATAAAGATATGAGCTATGAAATACAGAATTGCAGCCAGGAAGCAATTTGCTAGATTAGTTTTAGAACTGAACATATAGTGTAAACATTTTTTAAAGAAACTGAGTTTTATTTAATCTGGTTACTCTGGTTTGATTTCTAAATTGATTCTGACTTCATAAGGAACATTTTACATGGGTAGAATTGCTTGATAAAGAGAAGAATTAGGTTAAATCAATTAAAAAATGTGCATACTGTAAAATTTTTTAAATATAAAAATTCGTAATGGTGAGAAATATGAGACAGAGAGTATTATCACCTAATAGCTCACAAGGGGCGGAGCGAAATTAAACCATGGTGTTTCAGAGTGATACTGTTTTTATCAGGGCTCCATGTACAGAATGTAAATTACATGGCAAAGACCCTGAATTCTATGATATTCCAGTGCAACAGTCTGGAAATTAAGGTTTTAAACACATATTATGTTACGGGTATTTACTTAAATTCATATTACACTTGTCCATTCCTTTTATTATTGCTCTGTTGCAGGTTTTGTGCTTTTAAGGCATCTTCCCACAGTGGGGTATGTCAGTAGGTGAAACTGGAGCATTTGGCAGGCAGATAGAAGGCGATGAAATAGTTACATGAAATACATAGTCGTGTTAATTAGATGCAGCACACGTGTCTTTTAGACGGCTTCTTTTCAGGCTCTCTGCAGACTCAGGAAGCTGACTCTTCATTGACGTTCAGATGAAAGATCTTTCATTACTATGTGATGAAAAATGAAAGAAGAGAAATGAGGCCTGACCATGACAAGCTGAAAATTCTGTTTTCTTATCACTTGGAAGATTCAGAGTGCAGATTAAACTGGCATCCCATATACTGTGACCTATCTATTTCCCCAGGCTCAACCCACAAGCCTTTTGTTATATTTTCTCTCCCCTGTCCAGCTGAGGAGGGGAGTGATAGAGCAGCTTTGGTGGGCACCTGGCATCCAGCCAGGGTCAACCTGCCACAGAATTCATAAGTAAAGTTCTAGAAAAAAACCTCACAACCCTGGATTTTTAGGGTTTTGATCCAATGGTATATTTTTTTACAAGTGGTGAAGACCTTTTCCATTGTTCTTTAAATAAAAAAAGTAAATTAAATTAAATTGAGAGATACTGGTTTTGCTAAGGAATGACTTTTTTTTTTAAGAAATTGTACTATTCAGCTTACTCTGCTTACTTAGCAGCAGAGAGGAGTGGGACCTTTGCACATTGTTTCTTCCAATGTGAACATAAACAGCGTTCCTTAAATACTGGATCACTTCTGTAACTTATTTATAAAATAACTCTTTTCTCTCCTATCTACTTTGTTAACATTACACCCGATTCTTAAGTACATCTGCTTTTGTGGTGCCAGCAAGAGTAAGGTGACTGGGATACATATGGAAAAATGCTATACTGAAAATGGCATAAGCCTCTTGCAAATACAGTTTTTCAGGATAAAAGCATAGGGATATAAACTTCCTTATATGGGTTTCTGAGGTGTGTTTGAGACCAATGAAGGTCTGTTTGAGAACTGTTGGAAAGAGCTTTTCAAGCTATCTGATGAGCAAATAAGTAATTCTACTGTTGTACAGTGTGTTTTGAAAGAGTGTTCGTCACCTGGAAGGCCACAATGCTTTATTTAAGGAAGTTAGGGACTGCATATTGGGAATGCTAATATACAAGAGGTTTTGTACATGTAACTAAAAAGAAAATATCCATAAGTATCTCACATGGAACCTTCTATGATTTTCTGGTTTGCTTCATTTTCATTTCAGTTCTTGTTAAATAAACAAGAAAATGTTTGCAAATATCCAACTTTGTCCAGAGATACCAAACTCTTCTTTGTAAAATGAATTGTTTTAAACCAGAAGTAACAGGAAGAAACTCTCCCGCTGTGTGGATACTGATTAGCACTAATTAAGTAACTTTGTGATTGTTAGAATTCTTGTATAATTAAGAGGAAGACTATATAAAATAAGTACAAAAGTGTATTGTTAATATGACAGCTGATTTTCTTTCTGCCTGCGCTTGTGTCTAGCAGCTGTCCATCAGAACGGGCTATCTATGAACCAAATGCTGATGGGTTTGTCACCTAATGTCCTGCCTGGACCTAAGGAGGGTGATCTGGCTGGTCATGATGTGGGACATGAGACAAAAAGAATACACATTGAGAAAGGTAATATGAATATTGTGATTCTACTGTTTCAGTGTAAAACAAGTATTGTCTCAACAGCTAAATAGTATTATAATTGTGATTTTTATTTTTTTAATTGGGATTTTTTTAATTTTATTTTTTTGTTTCACAAATTAAATTATAACAGGATGATAGCTTTCTTGATTCTTCTACTTTGTGGTCCTTGAGATTAATGAGCAATATTTATATGAGGGAGGAATTTCATAAATATTACAAAGAAGGATGAGTGAAATACAGTTTTACATTACTATTGCGTCTCTGACCCTTCTACAACACTGTTTAGGTATTAAGTTTCTGTCTCCATCCAGTTGACTTTAATGACCTACTTCCCAAAGGGACTGAGCACCGTGAAAATTAGTCCATGTGTGCAAAAAAGAAAAAGGCTAATACCAAGCCATTAAATTAGGGAATTGCATAAAATGAGGCTGGTACACATTATATAATGGGATTTAAATTTAATTGAGTATATGACCAAAGTGTTTGATCTACGTGAATAGTCCACATGCACTTATGCTGATTATGACACCATTTCATCTCTGTTGGTATTCAAAGTTAAGTTCCTGTTCAGGTTTGTTACAGGGGATTTTGGAGGAGTGGTGGTAGAATTTTAAAAGGTGCATTCCATGTTATATTTACTTAATATATGTGAATTTTAAGTATTATAGACTAGAAACATTTTGGTTAAAAAGAGGTTAAAAATATGACATATCCTTTGAAAACATATTCTTTGGGCTTATCAGAAAAATCAGTTCTTTGAGCACAGTAAGAGAAAAAGTAAAAGGTGTAATAGCCAGACATTGAAACAGAGCTGGAGAAACTGCTGCAGTAATAAAGATTTCAGAATAAGACATTTTGTGCCATATTTTAATAGCTGTAAGATGATACCTTCTCTGTCTTGTGTTTGAACACTGAGATATGAAAAAGAATTAAAATCTGGACAATTCTATTCTGGACAGGTGGTATTTTTAATAGGATTACCAGAAAAATTAATGGAAACAACATTTCTTTTATATAAACCATTTAGTTTGGTTCATTGCACACACAACCTGTTTTAGCTTATACTATGCCCTCACTCAGCCCCTGCAAATTGTATCCCTGCTGTGAAGTATGATGTGATCAAATAGGTTTGTTTTGAATTTCCATAAATGATTTTATTTCAGCCTTTGAAGTAACTCATTTAAGTGTAATCAGACTGGTAAATCCTGCAAAGAGAAGTACATATTAAGAATTGCTACTACTTTTGCATGTCATTCGGGTTTTTTTAAAGGCTTTGTTTATAATCGTACATTTTGGTACCCCAAATGTATTTTCCAGTCTGTTGCCGATTCACTTTTTTGCAAGATCTGTTCTCAGTAAAACTGCTGAGAATTCTCTTTTTCTCTCAGTCCTTGTTTAGGTCAAACCTTCTATTTTTTGTTCTTTTTTCCCCTTCTTTTCCAGCCTACTGAATTAATGGTAAATATTCATGGGCTATGTAGATTGATAGGGTATACTAAATTAAAAATTGTTTTCTGTCATGACTACATTTATCATGTCTCTCATACCAGTCTTGTAACTTTAATCTAATCTGTATTAAAACAAGTGATTTAACTTATAGATGTTTGTGGAGATAGTAATTGTCTACTTTTGTCACTGTGAGCTTGCAATCAGATTTCTAAGCTGTTGCTTACCACTGCAAATCAGTCAGAATGCAGCCATATTTAAAAATGCAAATAAACATATGTAGGTGGTGGTACTCCTATTGTTGAAACCCCATCACCTTCATCATCTGATTCAAAAGAAGAAGAGAGGAAAACAGAAGTTCTGAATAAGTATCATGAAGCATTTAAACATTATTATCTGAGACAGGGGAAAATTTATTTACAGTCAACGGAGAATTTTAAGGGGGAACAAAGTTATAACAGAGGCAACTGATCAACATACCAGATTTTGAAAAGACTTAGCATATGTCAGAGGGGTGAATCATTTGTCTGACCTGATCTATGAGTTGGATACCGGAGATAAAATAACATTTATCTGGTATAAACATAAAACAAAGGATCTAATTTAGCCAGTCCACACAACATAGTGTAATATATTTCGAAACAGTTCATTGGCACTTGCAAACTCAATAACAGCTTGAGGGTATTCAGTCTTTTGGAGATCATATGCATTTCTATTCAAAATTCAGCTAGAATTACTATTAGTGGCAAAAATGATTTTATTTTACTGAGGTGGTTTAAGCTACCAGTAAATCTCTTGTGCAGTTTTGTTTGGTTTTTTTTTATGTTTGCCTTTAGACTGTCTTCAAAATCTGTTCTCAGGTTCTGGTGTGGGCAGCCTTGAATGACCTCACCTTCCATTGGAGTCAGGTTGTCATTATCCCACCAAGAATCAAATTAGGTTCTGTGGATCTCATTCAC
The DNA here is from genome assembly GCF_947461875.1 of Haliaeetus albicilla. Lineage (NCBI taxonomy): Eukaryota > Metazoa > Chordata > Aves > Accipitriformes > Accipitridae > Haliaeetus > Haliaeetus albicilla. The sequence continues at coordinate 20,983,718 of NC_091497.1, forward strand.
TGCCTATTAAACCTGGAAAGTTTGCATCAGGCTCTGGGTCAATATTTGTTGCAGGAAGAGTTTCTGTTCCCTAAGACCATGTGTACGCCATAGGTGTTGGGAACATCTTCCGGCTGCTGACTCCAGATGTGCAACTTGGCCACATCCTAGCTACATGTTGGGGCAAGACCCAATGTACGCATCTGAAGTTCCACCCACTCCCTGGGTTCCATGAGAAGAAAACTTAGATTTGCTAGGGGTTATGTTGTGGTCCAGCCAGGTTCCTAGTCTGGACGAGGGAGGACTGCAGGAGACACTGCAGAGCATTTCTGCCCCACATTTCATACATAACTTAAGATGTCATTATCTGTATGACCAGAGAAGTCAATTACCCTAGATTTCCAGGATTTTTTTCCTTTTTAGAGGATAGCAGGTTTTTCAATTTTACTGAAAGCGGGCTGTAGAACTGCAAATGATCCTGGGAAGAACGAGGTAAATTGAAGTACATGGTGTTAGTTCAAGTGCTTGACAGCCATCATCAAAACCAAGTATCTAATTTTGTAACCTGTAATTATGGACTCTTTGATGATGCACATTCGGTTTTATTAGGCCAGATTTCACAAGAAGGACTTACATGAAGTATAGGAGTCATATTAGAAAAGATCCATTCAGTTTTTTATGTTAAAATTAAGGCTCTGAGTCTTTTCAGGTAAAGTAAAGTTTCTATGACTCAAAGAATTTGCTCCTGATAGTCCCTCAGTTTTGGTGAGGTTTATTTTATCACTTGTCCTGCTCAGCTGTTGTCTGAGCTCCTGCAGATCTCCCAGTCTGGAAATAGCATAGGAAGGATGAACTAGTGGAGAACCTAAGGACTAGTCTGCTGAATCCTGATCTTCTTCTTGCTCATTGATCTGAAGTGTTTAAAAAAATATGTTCAAAATAATCAATGGCTTGAAAGTTAACACACACCCCTTGGAGATGTGGATCCTAATTCCTTCTAGGCAGAAGAGAGAACTGAACTTGTGACACATTTCCTGGGTGGTATCCTTAATCACTGTGCTTTGTGTAAAAGAGGGAAGTATAGTTTACCATCGTCTCTTTGCTCTTATGACCCAGGCTCTGGTCATATGTGGTCTGCAAGGTGGAATTCATAGCTCAGTCCTGTTGCCAGAGTTTCTCTATTTACTAGCTCCAGATAGCTGCATATGATTTTCTGTTGACTTTAGACAGACTATACTTCTACTTGTTAACTTCATTAGATCCCAATTTGCAGTACCTGGTTTGGGTAATGTTAAGGGATATTGGAGACAGTGGCTGCTCATAACACCCCCTAACTGGTACCTGCCTAGCAATACCTACCCTATACACTATATGGGAATGTAAGACCCAGATCACTTCAGCCCAAGATTCCATTCTGGGGGACAAACACCTAAAAGTTTGTTGCTTTAACACCAAATTTAGATGCTTTAGTGTTTTATTGGATCTGGCCCTAGGGCATCAGATTAGAATTTTCTGTCTGCATCAATTTATATTTTTTTAGATTGACACCAACAGCAAATGAAGCCTGAATGTCATGCTTACATTTTAAATTGAATATGTTATTTGAGGTGCTACGGGAAGGACGCTCTCTTGTTGAAAATATGCATGCTGTTTTCTATAACAAAATATAAAATATTCACCATGTTCACAAAAGAAGCGAAACTATTTCTTTCAGAAAAGCTTTTAAACTATGATATTAATAGAAATTTCTTAAGTACTTTTCAGATAATCAACAATAACTGCTTCTTGACTACTATGATAGCAGCAATTAAGGTATAACTTTATCAAGCCCACATATTAAAAAGTCCCAGTCTTTCTCTCTGTTTTTATTTTATGTCCCCCTGTAGAGATGTGAGCAATCTTAGACCTCTGGCTAATATCTTATAAAATAGAATATTAAAGTTCCAAAATATCCTTAGTGCAAAATGGAAAATAATTTAAATATTCCAAAGTTATAATTAGAATTGTATTTTCCTGTAAGCAGTCATGCATCAAAAAGGGAACTAATGATAAATATATCATCCTATATAGTTAGATATTAATTCTTCATTATCAACAGTAAATTCTTTTCTAATATATACATAGTGTAGATACATATCAAACATGCTTATTTACCTTAATAAATATAGAAACACGTATGAGTATGTTTTTATAAATATGAAAGGGTCAAAGGAAGTTTTAGCATCAGCAAAGATTCTCTTCTACCTGAGCTGTCCTCTAGCAAAGTCAGCAAACAAATGATCTGGAACTTTGCTTAAATTCTGTTTCTGGTCTGTGTTACAATTTTAGTTAGTTCTCCAAGAAAGCCCTTTTTTAATGAGAGTTGTTACCAGTTAACGGACAGAGGAATATTCATTCACAGTTCTGCTGTCCAACTGCTTGTGTAAACATACTTTATCTGTTCATTTTCATTTTTGTATACATACATACACAAAGAGATACTTATACAATATGTTTATTTTGCTGAATATTGCATTTTCATGTAACAAGAAGAATGTAAACAGACCCTGACGGGTATCTATATGCAAATATATGTACAGTTAACACATTTCAAGCCTACATTGTCACTTCACTTCTTAAATATTACATATTAAATCTTAATATATTAGTTTGTAATTCCTTAAGATACTGAGTTCAGGCTATGTATTTATACATCATCTAGCACATTGTGAAAGTGATCTTGATTTAGGCTTTAAATAATTCTCAAACCCTAAACAGATAGTAGTCAAAATTGTAACCTATGAGAGATAATATAAAGATCCACTAAATGAAAGGTTCAAGAAAGCCAGTATCACCAAAATAACCTTTTGACACTCTGGTTGTTGGTGTGTCTTTTCACTCAGCCCAAGAGGCTCAAGAATGCTTGAAGTACATTAAAAGCTATTACAGTTAACGGACTGCAAAGGTGAAAAATGAAATTGCAAGTTTTTTCTTAATGGGTTGTTATTTATTAAGAAGCCAGAAAACAACTTTTTTTGTTGCATAGAAAGCACAGGAGCCTTTCATATTATTGAACAGGATATGAATAGTATATGTATGCAAGGGGGAGTGCAAAGGTAGTACAAACTTCTGAAAGGTTTTTTTTTAGCAAAATATTGGATAAGAGTATTTCTAGAGACTCTCACTAAGCCATCCTCCAACAAGGCACTTCTGCAGATTTGTTTGCTACTAGAGACCTTTATTCTGCTAGGGTAGTAGTCGTTTTGACACAGTTTATGAGAAATTTGCTGTACAGTTTTCACTTGATGGATATGTGCGCATCAGTTCCAAAACATCCCAGGCGATCTGGACTCATTGCAGCCCAATTGGGCATATACGTACTGGCTAGAGTATATTTACAGTGACTCAAAGCCATCTTGGACGTAACTGACTTTCTGAATAGGCTTAAATGAGTTACATGTGCACAAAAAATCTGATGTATTCTCAATCTACTGAAACAACTCTGCATGTACGATATCTCTGTGCCTTGTGCCCCAAACAGTTCCCAAAAGGTGCTTTTTTCTTTTCTTTCTTTTTTTACATCTTTCTTTTCAATGGTCATTATGTGTCCTTCATGTAATAGACCTTAGAATGGTCTTTTTAGTCTTTGATGGTCTTCATTACATATAGAGGGGAGGGGAGCTAAAAACCCCTTTGAAATCGTTTGTGTGCTCATTTTCATTTTTTTAATGAATTGTTAAACAGAAGATGTAATGGTAATTGATAAGATGTTAGAAAGGACTTTTTTTATCATGCTACCACATTGCAGTTTTTAAATCATTAGTTCCCTTTGTGTTTGCTGCTAGGAAAGATATGTTATAGGGAATGAAGTTAATGAAGTTATGGCTGTTCCCACTAAGAGGGGATATGTCCCATAGCACCGTGAGGATGACCAGACAAATAAGGTTCTGTTTCTCTAAAGTAGTTATTTTTAGTTTTCCATTTTGCTAGTTAAAAAAATGCATTTGCAGGAGAAGAAAAAAATACATGATGTGTCTAGCTGCTCTAGAATTGAATTCTGAAGGCATTAAGAAGCACACAATTGTTCTGTAAATTTAAAGGGAATATAAGGTCATACATGTTCTTCCTGAAAACACACATAAGTGAATGCCCTGGCTTTAATGGAGGAAAACATTTATATCCTAGGCTTTATTTGTACCAGTTTCTTCTTATGGTTACTGTTACAGAAAAGAAAGCTTACAGCAAAATTTTAAGAATGTCTTCCACTTGAGACTACTTGAAGGAACCATTTCAAAAGTGCTAATAACCTGCTGTGCAATTAGTTTTATCTAAGTTGTTCAAATGCAAAATACCAAAAGAATCAGTTTTGAAAAGCCTTAACTGAGAATTGCAACCTAGACCTAGATGGTATTTCCTTGCAAATAGTATGGGTAATTTGTATATAATTATTAACATTTTTTTTCTCTTTAAAAAACAACTTTGTGCAACTTCCTTTTTTTGTTACACTATCTCCACATAATCTTTTTCAGATTTTTGTTCTGAGAAATAACATGGTTATTACAGATTCTGCTATCATTGTATGTAATGTATGGTCACAGTGAATTCTCAGAGATACCTCTTTCCCTCAGTGCAGAGGGTTTGGGTTTTTCCTCTGAGACAGACCAGTACTGTCATAGTTCAACCAGAAGCAGTTTTGATTTGTTCCTACCTTTCACTTTCTTTTGCTGAAAAAGCTTCTCTGCTTTGATGATGCATCTAATATCTGGGTGCTTTGCATCAATTTTTTCAGTGTGCTATTTAGGAAATTACTTTGCAAAAAAAAAAAAAAAAATCACAGATTTTATGCCTCTGAACAGGTCTGTCTTTGGGTTTGAAAAGGTTGGTTAGGATCCCAGTGGACTGAGTCAGGAAAAAGTCTGCCTTAATGCCTGCTTCTCCTTCACCCAGTTCTGGTATAAACTACTTTAGTTTGGGTTTTAGAGATCAGTCATATCTCTGAAGTTTCTTGTGAGCTAACAGTATACATTAGACTGATTCACAGTGATTCTTGAGAATTTTGGAGGAGATGATAGTGTGTTCTTGGTCACAAAACTCCCAAGAAGACTAGGTATAAGTAAAAGCTGAACTTGAGCTTCTTCAAGCTATATTTTTAAGAAGTCTTTTAAAAGAAGTGAACAGTACAACCAGCATAATATATAGCTGAAGGCAGCACCATAACGGAGAAGAGGAATTCTTGGGTTAAAGTTGGTTGGTGCAGAGAAAGAGAAAACTATGTCTAGCTGAGAGGCCTTAAAACTTCCCAATTAATCACTGACAGGCAGCTGAGCTTTCATTTTGCAATCAAAGTCCTGCAGTCTTAAGTCATTACCTACTACAGGGTTATAAAATATTTTTCATCTTTTCCCACGTCTTGCATATAGTAATGATGATGACATAAGAACCCCAAATACAGATATTTAAGATACTAATGAAACGTTAGTATTTTGAATATTTGCTGATCTTTAATGCAACACGAAACACTAGAAAAATAATGCATAGCTACATGTGAATTTCGGTGTGCACTTTTTCCATCCAGGAGGAAGTAGCACAAGTTGCAAAGTACGACAAGGAATCAGCAACTAAAAATGTGATTTACTGTCTTAATTCACCATCCCCATCTACCTTCCCACTTTAGCCTCTGATGTGCATCCAAACTTAGAGGAAAACTGAAGGCTTTATATGACTTCTTAGTTTCTTTCACTGATTTACTGTCTAGACATGGAAATATAAATGGATCATGACTGTCTTTGCTTAAAAGAGTAAA